>NW_023270389.1:35601199-35779936 GCF_011800145.1 Mirounga leonina | reverse complement strand
TTTATTTATTTATTTATTTATTTATTTATTTATTTATTTATTTATTTATTTATTTGACAGAGAGAGAGAGAGAACAAGCAGGGGGAGCAGCAGATGGAGAGGGAGAAGCAGGGATCATGACCTGAGCCGAAGGCAGACGCTTAACCAACTGAGCCACCCAGGCGCCCCCAGAACAACCCAATTTTGAGAAAAACAAAGCATGAGAGAGACAAGATACATTCCCATTTTTTTAACCATAAAAAAAAAAACTTTGAGGAAGTCAGATATGCTCTATCCTGTTCTTTTTCTTCCTTTCTCTTTTATCCTAAAAGAGAATAAGCAAAATAATAATAATAAAAGACCACTTTTGGAAACTAAAAACCAGCTCCAAGGCGGGGCCCTGGTCCTTAGATGGTACGAGAGAGAAAATGGAGGACCGAGCGCCTTGGTACTGAGGCTTTCCACGTGATTCTAAGATTTCGTGGGAAAGGAAAGCCCAGGGAAACATTACAGGGTGGCAGAGCTAGGAGGTGGTCAAACTAGAAGAAACAAATAGTGGACTGCAGACTAAAAAGCCTGTAGGGCCTTCTGATGTCATAGTGGACCAAAGCCCTCAACGGGCCTGACCACCACCAAAGAGGGCTACTCCCCAGTTATTTCAGACTGATCAGGTTCTTGGCCTCATTAGAAATGTTTCTGGGTAGAAATGCCGTAATTCCTCAGATAATGTGTTATGGAGTTTGGCACACACTGTTTCACTGATGTCACATGCACAGAAGTACCTTCATTTTCCTGCGTAGCACAATGACTGGACGGCCCAGTCACCGTGGGGCTGCCAGCGGAGCGTCACAGATTAGACCCTGGCCACGCACGTGCAGACCAGACCTGGGTCTCCGTCTCTGACGCGCGGTCCCTGGCACACTCAGCAGGAAGACCATTTTTTTTTAATTTTATTATGTCATGTTAATCACCACACATTACATCATTAGGTTTTGATGTAGTGTTCCATGATTCATTGTTTGCGTGTAACACCCAGTGCTCCATTCAGTACGTGCCCTCCTTAATACCCATCACCAGGCTAACCCATCCCCCCACCCCCCTCCCCTCTAGAACCCTCAGTTTGTTTCTCAGAGTCCATAGTCTCTCATGGTTCATCTACCCCTCCGATTTCCCCTCCTTCATTCTTCCCCTCCTGCTTTTTTTTTTTTTTTACATATATGATATTATTTGTTTCAGAGGTACAGATCTGTGATTCAATAGTCTTGCACAATTCACAGCACTCACCATAGCACATACCCTCCCCAATGTCTATCACCCAGCCACCCCATCCCTCCTACCCCCCACCACTCCAGCAACCCTCAGTTTGTTTCCTGAGATTAAGAATTCCTCATATCAGTGAGGTCATATGATACATGTCTTTCTCTGTTTGATTTATTTCGCTCAGCATAATACCCTCCAGTTCCATCCACGTCGTTGCAAATGGCAAGATCTCATTCCTTTTGATGGCTGCATAATATTCCATTGTATATACATACCACATCTTCTTTATCCATTCATCTGTCGATGGACATCTTAGCTCTTTCCACAGTTTGGCTGTTGTGGACATTGCTGCTATAAACATCGGGGTGCACGTACCCCTTCAGATCCCTACATTTGTATCTTTGGGGTAAATACCCAGGAGTGCAATTGCTGGGTCGTAGGGTAGCTCTATTTTCAACGTTTTGAGGAACGTCCATACTGTTCCAGAGTGGCTGCACCAGCTTGCATTCCCACCAACAGAGTAGGAGGGTTCCCCTTTCTCCACATCCCCACTAACATCTGTCGTTTCCTGACTTGTTAATTTTAGCCATTCTGACTGGTGTGAGGTAGTATCTCATTGAGGTTTTGATTTGGATTTCCCTGATGCCGAGCGATGTTGAGCACTTTTTCATGTGTCTGTTGGCCATTTGGATAAGACGGGGCCATTTTTGTGGATGGCAGCATTGCAGAGTGGAAAGACAGGCCTGGGTTCAAATCCCAGGTCCACTGCTTAAATCATCAGCATGACTATCCAGTGTGTGCTGAATAATATATAATGAATGGAATTAAAAATTAGATCTATTACTAAAACTGGTTCACCTTAACCTCTACCTACAAACCTCTCTTCTCGCACTTAGAATCTACTCCAGTGATTCTACAGGTGTTTACCTAGCATCTAATATAGGCCAAGCAGAGATTTATTTTCAGTTGTAAACAGAATAGACGAGGTCTCTGCTCTCATGGAGCATTCTATTGGAGGAGAATTAAACAAGTAAACAAATGAATAGGTGATATACTTTCATTAATAATGTCTGTGAAGAAATAAAACAAGATAAAGGGCTAGAGTCAGAGCACATAATTTAGAATCCCACCATAGATGGCATCATGTTACTCACTACTTGTTTCTGTATGTTAATTTATATCCTGAACTAGGAGATAAATATCTTGGACATACAAAGCAAGCCTTATAAGTCTTTATTCCCTATGACATCCATTAGAGTGCCAAGTACACAGCAAATGCTCAGCAAATTCCCATCAACTGACTAAGAATGAACTGACTAAAGAATATTCTCTAAGTCAGTCATCATCTAATCCCAAGAGCTACTACGTGACATCATTATAAAATAGAAATTTTGGAAATGCAGTTTCCTGACTACTTCCAGACCAAGACTTCTTATATATTTCTCATCCTTGCAACAGATCTGACCCCAAGAAAGTTTCAATCCTTCCATTTCAATTTCTCTGGGCACCTTTCCCAAGGATGCCCCATCAGACCACATACCAGCCACATGACCCCCATTTATGGATATTTGGCCACAAGAATAACTGACAAAATTCTAAGTGGGTCAACAGCTTCTTTCCTCCAGAGCTATTTTGGAGGTTTGAAGAAAAAGGCAGAGATTGTTTACCCATGTGAAAATGGAAGTATTTTCTTTCCTCACTTTTCCAAAACTTGCAAGCCCTTTCAACCAGGAACCCTCAAAACTGACCAGGAAAACAGCAAGAAAGAAGTTACCAAATCCATTTCCTAACACTGGAAAGTTAATTTTTCCTTTCCTGTCCCTTCTCGCTCGCAGTTCTCCCACTAGAATCCCTAAACACCACAAACCTCTCAAGCCAACAAAAACAGATACATAAGACCCAAAGTCAAGTTCCTGGCAAGTGCCAAACATCTGACCTTCAGGTCAACTGCATTCTTTATTTCTAAGGAAAGTGACAGAAGAAACACAGGGTCAGCCAGGTAGGAGTCACTACCTTCAATTAAAGTTCCCACTATCCTGATTCTTTCTGTAATAGGGACCACTATGCTTTGTGAATAACACTTTATATTCACTTGGCTTTTATCCAACTCTATTTGTTGGATACCCTTCAGTAGAAGGCCCTATGCTAGGTGCTATAAGAAATTCAAACCTGAGTTGGAAGAAAAATCTTTGCCACCAAGTAACCTGCAATAGAGTACTACCTCCAAATACAAAGTGGAATCAACCATTATCACCACCCAAGCTAAAGAAGAGATCCTAGGGATCCAGGTCCACATAAGGTGTACCCATCTGTCCAAGACACATTGAAGGCCAAGTAGTAAGACTGTTCTTCTGGCCCTCTAAAAACTGTGTCCAAATGCCCATGCGGACAGTGTCATCTGACCTGTTCCACCCACATATTCCTGGCCACCTAGATTATCAGTCAATAATTTTGCCCACTCCTTTCCTGACAGCAGCCGACAAATAACTGGCCCTGGGTATCTATTACCCAGGCAGGAGACATTCATGCAGAAATGTGACTTGGGTTATGATCTTCAGGCTAGGAAGGTTACAACTTTCAACACTGAACCAGGGGTTTGTGGAGTTGAAAAGGTGGGGAGAGGAGGTTGGCTAGTCTGAGATCCACCTGTCATCTGAGGAAACTGACATCTGTGAGGGTATTTACTGTAACAAACCAGTCCTTGACATAATAAAGATCTTCTTTCTGTATATTTATCTAGTTACAAACATAATGCATGTAATTCCTTAAATAAGCTATATACTCAGAAGTTGGTCCCAGCAACACATAGCCTCTCTTCCTGAGGTCTCTTTCTCATCCGTGAGTCTTTGGTCCTACTGGCCCTTCTCCATGCTCCTTTAGCCTCTTGGGGATAAGGACTGAGTTTGGGTGACGACCAGGACAATCTATAGGAAGCCTCGTGCATATTTGGATCCCATGCCCCTGCAGCCATAATGCTACACCCTTCTTCATATAAAAGGACAAAATGCCTAAGTCCTTCAGGAGGTCACTGGCTTTGAGCTGCTTTTCCAGTGGTACTGAATTATGCTGTATCTGATATACTTTTCTCTCCCAGAACAAGTCATACCCATTTGTGAGTGGCTGGTCAGGTAAGGGGTGAAATCTGTGGTCAATGAATTGTTATTTTGGGCAAAATTATATGAAGTTAAAGTCCATAATCTTGGTCTCATCAGTACCAGTCTCCAACTCAAAGAACTAATCAACAACATCTGCCAAACTACAATCAATCAAATGTGGCAAGAGAGCAGAGCTGTTGGTGTCAGGCTTCAGACTGCTTCTGGGTCTCCAAGATGACATACATATGTGTGCATCAGTGGAAGGAAAGGACATGTGGGTGGAGGACCGTGATGCCCTGCTGGCATGGTGGAAGGGAGAGCAGCCCCCAGCACCTGGGGAGCAGCCGGGAGCAGTGGGGAACAGGATGGGTGTGCCTGCTTTGATGTAATCATGCACTTAACAAATGGCTGGGGCATCTAGTGATCAGCAAAAGAAACACAGCACTCGCCCCTGTAGAAGTGACATTTTAGCAAGGGTGGAGTCAAATTATAGAAGGTTTGGGTTTTTGCTTCTTTGTTTTAAGGAAACCTGAAGAAAAATACCATATTAAGAGGAAACTTTCTGCAAAGTCAGGGAACATGAAACAGCACTGGAGGGGGCTGGTGGGACTGTGACACAACCCACCCCCACCTCCCAACCCCCCTTCAACCCCACATGGTAGAGACAAGCTGAGAAAAAGAGGGCGCTGGGGAGAAGTGAGAGCAGCTGGGGAGCAGAGTAGAACGAACCCTCTACAGACTACAGTTCTGATTCTTCACAAAATACTTCAGATGAAAACTGTCACGGAAAACGAAACAAAACAAAAATCAAGGGGAAGAAAAGATGAGAGAGAAAAGAATAAAGATGGCTGTTCTTATGAAAACAGGGACTCCAAACATCGACATTAATAAGCAGATTTATTGGTGGCAAGAAATTCCAATCAATACTAATCAGGCTCAGCTGGCCCACTTTTCCTTGCTGGGTTTTTTTTTTTTTTTTTTTTAGATTTTTATTTATTTATTCATGAGAGATAGAGAGAGAGAGAGGCAGAGGCAGAGGGAGAAGCAGGCTCCCCACGGAGCAGGGAGCCCGATGCGGGGCTTGATCCCAGGACCCCGGGATCATGACCCGAGCCGAAGGCAGACGCTCAACCGACTGAGCCACCCAGGCGCCCCTCCTTGCCAGGTTTAATGACACTTCCCAGCCCTCAGAGTCCACACGCATGCATACTAATGAGGTCACCAGTACAGAATTTACCGTTGGCTTCCAAGGGGGCCTGATGGGCGCCGTTTCTGTCTCCGAGTGTCTGTCAACCAATATATTGGTTTGTTGGTTAGCCCCTAAAGGCTTCAACCTGCATGCTTGATCACTACTGAGTCCTGTTATCTAACGGTTATGAGGGATAGCATGTGAAAGACTGGCTGGTTTGAAGTTGTGCAAACTTCCCTCTGAAATATAAAACCAGAGAATTCCTGCTTCTGACAGTGATTTAATGATGACCTCTTCCAACATTTCCCTAACTGCCCAACTAGTCCATGGCATCTCTACCTCCCCCACCTTGGGTGGCCATGCCCTTAACCGGATCTCAGCCCAATTCCAGGACTTCTCCGGCCCTTTGTCCCAAAGCTCCAGTCCCACACACAGATTCTAACTCTTTTCCTTCCTGCCCACCACCCCCAACCTCGCCCCCAGTACAGGCAGGAACTGTGTGTTCCACCAGCTTGGAAAGACCAACAAGTCTGTAGACAAATGTCTCTCCTTCCTTTATGTGTGCTTTACCTCTGGTGTCAGGGTGGGGGATGGGGAGGAAGAGGCAGAAAGAAGTCTCAGGTGAGTGCTCTGAGCTAAAAGGCAGTCCTCTTTCTGTGGGCTGTCCCTGCTTCTTCAAACTGGCTGGTGGTCCCAGTTCTTCCTTGTGGCAATATGTCCAAATGTCAGTCTTTTGTGGGAAGTGTTTATTGGTTCCTTGGATGGACCTCCTCCTCCAGCACCTGGGTGTGAGATATCCATCTCGAGTTCACCACACTCCCCCATTCTTGGGTCCCTCCCAGAGGAGGCCCAATCCATATCCTCTTGCTTCTGGGACTCCTTATCTGGTGGGCAGCCTTCTTGGCAGGTGGGGGGATGGGAAAAAGAAGATTCCAGCAAGATGGTTCAAGCCCAGCCACCTTCAAAGGGGCCCATGCAACAGACATGAACCTCATGTACTCTAGCCTTGCCAGATGACTAACAGCAGACTGCTTGATGGCACCCCTTTCAGACCCTCCACCTCTCTCCTGACCCTGTCTTCACACCATAGCTGCTTTGGGCATTTTGCAAACCTGGTGGCTTGATGATTTTCAAAGGTGAGGTAATTGCTAGTCCTGGTTTAACTGAGGAGGAAGAGTTTGGGGCACCCCAACCTTTTGAGTTATTCTCCTGGGGTCTTCCTCTCTCAGTTTTAGAGAGGAGAAACACTCCTTCTCCTTCCCCCAAGACATGGGGAATAGAGGACACAATAGCCTTTCTTTATAGACATCTCTTTATAAACCCTAAGCCCATTTCTCTCTTCCAGTCCCTTACTAGTGGCAGGCTGGTGGTGGGAAGGGGCCTCTAAGGCTATTTCTCTGAGTCAGGACTTTCAGTAAACTCAGAGCACACTCTGAACTTAGAATGTAGGGTTAATTGGCTCTTGTCCCAGCTTTGGGTCTTCATCAGCTCCCTAGAATAAAAAGAAAACTCTCTCGGCATCATGTTCCAGAAGTTACCCACTCTAAGCTCATATCTCCACTGACCACATGGGGCACCTTTAGGAAGACTAGATGATTCCATACAAATCCATCCCTAAAGACAGGCAGCCCAGGAAAACCCACTCTCTGACCATGGTTTAGGGATGGCATCTTCCCATTTAAAGGACCTCAGCACCTTTAGAGGCTCAAGCTGAAAACTACCCCCTTCCTCCCCAGCATCTCGTCCAACACACATGCCACACCTGCCTGTGTCCTCACACACATGCTTGCAACACCCTCACAGACTCACACACATCCATGACACACACACAAGGCAGGGTGCCTGGTTTCTGGGTCGAGAATGGTGCCTTTGTCCCCAAACCCAAATCTCAACCTTCGGGAGCCAAACGCTACACTGAGCTCTGACCAATACTTCACTGAACGGTGAACTCATTTCCTCATTTACAGTGTCTTCGAAGCAAAACACCAAATCAAAGCTTGTTTTCTGAAGCCAGGAGGACCAAGCAGCAAACGGAGTCTATGACCCTAGTTCAATTAGAGTAGAAAGTTCAGTTAGGGTAGAAAGGGTAGAAAGCTATGCCATCAAATTTTCTGGAGATAATTAAGTAATTAATTCAACAAGCATTTCTGAACCCCTACATTATCACAGACACCCTAGAGGGCGCTGATGATACAGCAGAGAACAAAACTCTAATTACACAATTATAACAGTGGGTGCCCTCATCCTAGAATTATTAACCCATCTTTTCTATTGCTATTATTATTATTACTGTTACGACTGCTGCTGCTGCTTTATCTTTCCAAAAATGCTTGCTAGAAAAATCATGGGCATTCACCGCCCCCCCCGCCCCCCGTCTCTCCACACACAGTGTTCACAAACCCTGTCAACCCTTGATTCCACTCGCTCATGCAACGCTTCGCATGCCTATGATGTATGACAACATAAACGGAGCCTGCTCCACTTGAAATTTTCAACAAAAATACAGATCTAAGTGATGAATATTTTATCCAGTGAAGAAAACAATTTCAGGGCCATTTCTAATAACACGTCAACCCAACAGGAGTGGGAGGGAGCTGGAGAGTAATGAGGTGGATAAGCACCAACACCAGGAGGAGCCAAGGCCCCAGGCAAACGAGAGAGAGAGAGAGAGAGTGAGAGAGAGAGGCAGAGTGTGGACTGAACAGCTCTGAGTCCAGCCCTGTTTGCAGGCGAGGAGACCCAGGCCCACAGAGAAGTGATGAGGGAAGCTCACAACCCAGCCAGTTCTGAACGCCAGAAGTGTAACGCTGGTGTCTGGGGAGGGTACTTTGGGACACCCGGTGAGTGTTTAGAAGGGCTACGGGTGAAACCTGAAGGAGACTGTGATTGAGCTGACTGTGAAATCCACATGGGTTTGGGCCTCATTACTCTGCATTTATTCACGTTCCTGAGGCCTCTCTCCCTCTCCTGCTTTCATGGGTGTGTGTCTGTCCTCTCCACAATCCCAGAAGGGCTTCAACAGAAGAAATAATGTCCCTCTCCTCTGTCTGGAAGGCTCGTGAGAAAAGGGAAGCTAAGTTGCCTCTCTCAGCCCCAACTCCTTCCTGGGGTTCCTCGAAAGAGCAAGGACTCAGGCTTAGAGCAAAGGACAAGTAGCAGCAGTTTCCACACTCTGAAAATTCAGTGTGGGGTCCAACATCACAGAACTTGGCCCTTTCTGTGGTAATCCAAGAAGCCGACCTTGGTCCCCTCCTTCTGGCCGATGATGGAGCCACTGGGGGGCAAGAAGCTTCCATAGCTGCCTCCGGAAGCCTATCTTCTGCTCCCCTCCGCAGTCTGCCATGGCTTTAGCAAGACGCTGACGCTTTAGGGCAGCCCCTTCCTGGAGGTAGCTACATCCATAACTTGTTAAGGAGAGGGTTACTAAGGTCCAGTCTCCGTGTCTCAAGGGGGTACAAGTGTGAAGGGCATCCCCGCTCCACAGCTACCCGTGGGGTCTACTGAGAGAGGCCCCTCTGCAACTGATAGCTGTTCAACCTTCCCTTTGCTTAACCCCACCTCCCTCGCTCCCCCACAGGTGTCCATCCCAAGAGCACTTCCCGGACAAGAACCTGCACTCAGATCTCATCTCACAGCCTGTTTCCCAGATAATCCGCTCTCTCAGCCAGGCACAGGTGGAGGTTTGCCGAGGAAGACACTGAGCAAGGAGACCAATCTGATGTATAAGTTACTTACGTTTTAAGCAAGCAAGGCACTGATTATTTGCCAAACAGGCAAACTTGCCCCCAAAGCACTCTGAAAGTCATGAGAGGTCTGGAGGAATCTCTATGGAAAATGACAATGCCCCGAGGAATTCTCTTCCTCATTATTCACAACTTTGTTTATCCATAGAAACAAAATGTTAGAGCTGCCATCAGGAATACAAATGGGAAGCAGGCCACTCTCAAGGCAATCAATAATGCTGAGGAAACAATGGGACTGCAAACTTTTTTATTTTTCTTTAACTGCTGGTCATGGATTATGAAGCAGAGGAAAAGAAAATTCAACTCTTCACATTATAGTCGACTGTCAGTAAGAACAGCTCATTTCCCTATCTATGTGAGCCACTTTGCAGAAAATCAGAGCTCAGGCATAATTGAAATGGCCTTGAGAGTGAATAAAAATCTTAGGTTCACTTTCCAAAACTTCAACATTACAAAACTTTTAGGATCTCCTCCTTTCTGCAAAGCTTACACATCTGTGTACAAAGGCAAAAGCTTCTCCAAACCTTGGTTACCAAAGCAGCCTGGGAGCTGATAAACCAATTTGTTTTGCCCTCAATAAATCATTCAATAATGTTGCTATGACATTTAAAGTTTAAAATGGTTTTGACTTGAGATTAAAAAAGAATCATTCCAATAAATTTCTTATAACCGAGAGGATCCTGGCATTTTGATGAAGTAGTTCCTTGTGATGATAAAGTTTTATCTTGAATAATGAAGGGGGAAAGCATTAATCACCTTAAAGTCATTGGTAGCTGGTCTCAAGAGCCAACAGCCTAGCTGCCTCTCCTAGGGGATTACTCAGAAACACAATTTAAAAAAAGACAAAAAGGAAACTACCAATCTTCCAGCAGGGTTAGAATGTTCAGAATAATTGCTAAAGCTGAGCTGTCTCTAAAATGGTGCAGAAGCATCAGAATGGGTTCTCTCCTTCCAGCTGCTCAGGCAGGAGGACGCGAGGAGGACTGAAAGTTCTGGCTTTTATTTCACGGCTCGCCCTTCGGCTGGGTGTAGCAGCAGGGCAGCACTAGGGACCTCCGCAGGCACTTGGATTTGGTGGCTGGAGGATGCAGTGTGTCATACAAGGGAGCCAAGACTCCTGAGAAGAGCTGGATGTTACCGCTGAAAGCCCAACTCTGGCTAATGTCAGGACTCTTACCACCACAGAGAGCTAGCTCTGGCTCAGCCTGAGGCAGTTCGCAGTCCTGTTTGAGAAATCATTTCTGAAGACAAACCAATGAGAATGAAATGTTGGTTTAAAATGTTGGGTTTAAAAATATCTCTTTCCCGCCTCGCCCCTACCCCTAGTCTTCCTCTGCAGGGGAGAGGCGACTTGAAACGACATTGACTGAATGCCTGCCACGTGCTCATCACTGCATCTTTAGCTTCCTATCATTTAAGTTGCACAACGATGCTGACGTGGGTATTACTATCACCATTTCACAGGTGAGAAAACTGAGGCTCAGAGAACTTCAATAACTTATCCAAGGGCACATAGACTGTAAGAGGCAGAGATAAGATTGCAAGCTCAAGCTCCAAAGTGTGGTTTCTACTACACAGCCCATCTCTTTCTCCAGTGGACTTTTGGATGTACACATATTCATCTCAAGTCACCTACAAGGTAGTTAGAAACCCAAACCAGTATGGGTTGAAGAATAAGTCAATGCTAATTTGTGGATTTCGGAAAAGAAAGAACTTTGCGTGGCTGGACTAAGCAAACAGCTAGGTTTGAGGGAGAGCCATGCAGAGATGATGGGAGGAAGAAAGAATCAACACTTCAGGAACCAGCATGAAGGCCTGTGGCTGGCAATCAGCACGTGCCTCCAAGGGTGGGGAGTGGGGGATGGGTGGGATTATGAAGCAGAGGAAAATTTACTGTCCAGTAAATTTCCTCATCGTTGGCCCTGATGAGCCTTTGGTACATGTGCCTCAGGAAAGATGATGATTCACAAGGTTATTTGTAAAGGCAGAAAGCAAGTGAGCAGTGGGATCCAATTTAACAATAATCATTTATTGCCATTACAGATATCTTAATCTTTCCAAACTATTTCCTTCGACGTTTCTATCCTGTAATAACACCATTGACTAAACAAGGTATTTATGATTCTGCTCACTTTAAAGGTGGGAAGATGAGGCCTACCTTCCCGACAACTCCTCCAAGTTAGCGATGAACCTAAAACTCAGGTCCCAGACCACCAGACCCTTCAAGGGGATGGATATCATCCATTATATGGCCTTGGGGAGCTGGCTGGCACTATGGATTCCCACCCCTCCTCACACTCTTCTCTGCACAATTTCATGAGTCAGGGAGCCCTGCCCGCACACCCTGGACTCCCCAGACGACCAGGGACTTGAACCTGAACCCCTAGCCAAGCCCACACTCAGCCAGTCGACCCTTCGCATATCATCGACAAAACGTACTCCCTATCAACGGCTCAATGCCAAAGCTTCATTCTAAGGACCGGAGCCTACATTGAAAATAAAGATAATGTCTGACCCCTCCTCCTTTACCCCCTTTCCAACAGTAACATAACAACAATAATGATACCTAACTCAGTACTTTAAATGTATGATGCCATGTGATCCTCACAGTAACATTCTGAGGCAGGTCCTATTATGATCCCTGTTTTACAGATGAGCAAACTGAGGCCCAGAGAGATTAAACTTGCCTAACTGAGCTACTAAGTGGCACAGCCAAGAGTGAAACTCAGGAGCTGGGCTCCAGGGACCACCTCATGGCACTGCCACCTACCATCGGGACAGCAGTGCCCGGGCACTAAATCTGGAGGTCAGGCACAGAGTACCTTCCCCTTAGTACATGTGTGGGGTCTACAACATCCTGTTGCCTGATCGCCAGTGCACCAAGGAGAACAGGAGCCCTGTGTATGGCATGAGCATCAAACTGCAGCTGGGCCCCGTCTCCAACCTTCTGTACCCACCTGCCACACTAGCCCCACCAAGTGCCATGGTTCCTACTCAAGGTCCTTACTTGGACCCTGATTCCTCCATGTGTTCTTCATTCATTCATTCATTCATTCATTCATTCAGCTTACAAATAATTATTAAAGATTTACAATTTTCCAGGCCTTGTAAACTCATTGGATACAGCCTTTCAAAGCAGCTACTGTCTCTGTTAACCTGCATCCCTATCAATGAGCCCCTCCTGTCTGCCACAGCGCCCACCATCACACACACTACTACTAGGCCTGAGCTCACAGCCACCTGCTTGGCCTTGGTAACAGGGTCACACCCCTTTCCTGGGTGTTTATGGAAGGTTTCCCCAGGTTTCCTTTGCCTTGGTACCCACGAGTGAGCACCGAGGGCAGAGTGGAATGTTCAATAGACAGTGGGGGCTCCCAAGGAGGGGCCATTGCTTCTGGGGACAGTGAGTACAGGAGGTACGAAAGGAGAGTCCAGATGCAGCTGTCCCATCAGAGTCTTCCCCAAGAACCTTCTGGACTCTGCTTCGTGTAAACACCCTCTTGTCACACAGATGTTCATGCCCACCCCATAAAATAAGAATAATTTCATAGTTTGACTTTTTAAAGCCAGTGGCACTTCCAAGCCAACCTGCCGTGCCCTCTACGCACATTTGGGAACTACCACACGTGTGGTATGACACGCCTGTTCAAATAGCCCAGGTTCGGTACAGGTGGAAGGAAATGGCCCTTGAGTGGGGTTCTGCACTTACTGGAGGACTTGGCCAAATTTACAAATTAAAGCTGTTTGGGGGGAAGCGGGAGCCAAATTACCAGAGGCTTTAGAAGATGGGAGATTTTCATGACTTGCTCAATCGTATTCTTTACAGTGCCCAACTCAATGTCATGTGCACAACAGCTGTCCAGTAAGTTTAGAGAATAGAAGGAGTAACCAGATTATTGGAGTATTGCCAAAGAGAGGTCCTTAGAGACCCAACTTACTGAACAGATAAAACCAATGTGCCCTCATCACAATGAGCTGAGTACCACAAAGGGGCCAGGGATATATTTTCTTAATGGGACCACAATGCAATTTTCTGCTAATACGATCAACAAGTCCAGCAAGTTCCTTTTTCACAGAGAACAAATGCACACTTCTGCTCAGGTTCTACTCAAATTATGAATCAAAAGGGGTTTTTTTCTTATAATCTATTAAATTTACTTCTCTATATTACATTCCAACCTGCCCTGCCATCTACTGACCACTGGAGCCACCTGGGACCATCTGAATCCCAAGGAGCCTTGGGGACTGCCTCCATTCAAGGTGTCATTATCTGTCACTTCACTCCAACGAAAAACCCTGAGCCACCTGTCTCCACTCTCCCCTCCCTCTTACCATCGAGATTCATCATCAAGTCTTGTCTCTTCCTCTTTCATGATGCCTCTCAAATCATTCGATCGTGCCCATCCCCACTCTCACGGTGAAGGTTCAAGCCCCGCTGGTTCACTGCTCAGATCCTTCCAACAACTTCTTGTCTATCTCTGTGCCTCCACGCCTGCCCCCACCAGCTGCCACGTGCTCCCCATGCTGACGATGAGTTATCAATTTAAAAATGTGAATCTGATCCTGTTGATCTTGTGTTTAAAGCCATGCAGAGGCTCCTAGTTGCACAAGCAGGATTAAGTCCCAGCGCCCTGGCCTGTCTGTCCCTCAAGGCTCTCCTCTCACCATGATCCCCTGCATGGGCCTGATGCCTCTGCCCCAGCCACATTGGACCTCACTCTTTCTAAACCCACACTCATCTTCCCACTCTGCACCTCTGCTCCGGCCATCTCCTCTCCAAAGATGCTCTCTTGCCCAATCTGCCATGCTGGCCGTGGCAAAAGCACACACAAATCCTCAAGTGCAGCCCCGTGTCACATTCTCTGATATGTTCCCTGGCTTCCCCAGGGCGAGCCGATGCTTTCTCTTCTGTATTTTCCTCTCACTGTATTCACAGCCCTCGTACAGCCAACCATACCACATTCTGTAAGCTGGGGGCCACTCTGTGTCAGGGGCCATGTCCTTTCCCTCGTTCGATCCCACAGCACAGCGTGTGCCCAGCACAGCAGCCACGGAGAGACTATTAGCTGAACTGATCAGCTGAATTACTGAGTAATCCAGGCTGCTGAGGACCAGCACACTGTAATCCAAGGGGAGGCATCTAGACTGAACCTTAAGTAAGTGGAAGAAAAGAAGAGGAGCCTCAGTGAGAAAAGAGTGCACACTAAGTGTATGGTAGTGCCAGCTACTGAGCTAAGAGTTGGTGATAAAATAATGAGCAAACCCAGACAGGATTCCTACCTTAATGGAGCTTAAGACCCAACAGGGGAAAAAAAAAAAACAACCAAATCATTTCACAAACAGAAAACAAACAAACTGTAATGAGACCCCAAGAGGTATAGAACAAACTGTTTAGAGAGAAATAATAGGAGGATCTGACTGAGAAAAGGAAAGTTTATTAAGCAAGTGAGAGAGGGTATTTTTGGCATATATATATAAGTTGTTCTCTCTTTAAAATTTTGAGATAGTTTCTTCTAACAGATTAAAATATACCCTACATCTCTAGTATATGGTTTTTTCTACTCCCCTGCCTGATCACATTCTCTCCCTTTTTTTCTTTTTTCTTTTTTTAAATCCTCTTCTTTCTTTTTTCAAACAACTTCTTACCAATTCCTTTTATAAAATTTTTTATAATTGCCATCTTTACAGTCATATTCCATCCCTTCATCATATCAACCCTTATTTTTGTACATATATAAGTTTTTCTTTCTTTAAAATTTTGGGAGGCACTTTCTTCTAAAAGACCAAAATACACCCCAAATCTAGTGTGTGGCACTGATCTATATACCAGCCTGATCATATTTGATCACATTCTGGTATTTTTTGTTGTTGTTGTTTTGTTTTGTTTGTTTTTGTTTGTTTTTATCTTTATCTTTTTCTTTTTTTTCTTTTTCTTTTTTCTCTCTTTCTGTTTCTCTTTCCACTGCTTCAGATCTTTTCTGATTTGTTTAGAGTATATTTTCTGGGGATGTTGTTACTCTGCTAGCATTTTGTTCTCTCATTAATCTATTCTCCTCTGCACAAAATGACAAGACAGAAAAAATCACCTCAACAAAAAGAACAAGAGGTAGTACCGACTGCCAGGGACCTACTCAATACGGACATTAGTACGATGTCAGATCTAGAGTTCAGAATCATCACTTTAAAGATACTAGCTGGGCTTGAAAAAAATATGGAAGTTATTAGAGAAACCCTTTCTGGAGAAGTAAAAGAACTAAAATCCAACCAAGTAGAAATCAAAGAGGCTATTAATGAGGTGCAATAAAAAATGGGGGCACTAACTGCTAGAATAAATGAGGCAGAAGAGAGAATCAGTAATATAGAAGACCAAATGATGGAAAATAAAGAAGCTGAGAAAAAGAGAGATAAACAACTACTGGATCACGAGGGCAAAATTCGAGAGATAAGTGATACCATAAGACGAAACAACATTAGAATAATTGGGATCCCAGAAGAAGAAGAAAGAGAGAGAGGGGCAGAAGGTATAATGGAGCAAATTATAGCAGAGAACTTCCCTAATCTGGGGAAGGAAACAGGCATCAAAATCCAGGAAGCACAGAGAACCCCTCTCAAAATCAATAAAAATAGGTCAACACCCCGACATCTAATAGTAAAACTTACGAGTCTCATAGACAAAGAGAAAATCCTGAAAGCAGCTCGGGAGAAGAGATATGTAACCTACAATGGTAGAAACATTAGATTGGCAACAGACCTATCCACAGAGACCTGGCAGGCCAGAAAGGACTGGCAGGATATATTCAGAGCACTAAATGAGAAAAATATGCAGCCAAGAATACTATATCCAGCTAGGCTGTCATTGCAAATTGAAGGAGAGATAAAAAGCTTCCAGGACAAACAAAAACTAAAGGAATTTGCAAACACAAAACCAGCCCTACAAGAAATCTTGAAAGGGGTCCTCTAAGCAAAGAGAGAGCCTAAAAGCAACACAGACCAGAAAGGAACACAGACAATATACAGTAACAGTCACCTTACAGGCAAGACAATGGCACTAAATTCCTATCTTTCAATAGTTACCCTGAATGTAAATGGGCTAAATGCCCCAATCAAAAGACACAGGCTATCAGACTGGATTAAAAAAAAAAAAGACCCATAGATATGCTGTCTGCAAGAGACTCATTTTAGAACCAAAGACACCCTCAGATTGAAAGTGAGGGGGTGGAAAACCATTTGCCATGCTAGTGGACACCAAAAGAAAGCTGGGGTGGCAATCCTTATATCAGACAAATTAGATTTTAAACCAAAGACTGTAATAAGAGATGATGAAGGACATTATATCCTACTTAAAGGGTCTATCCAACAAGAAGATCTAACAATTGTAAATATCTATGCCCCTAACATGGGAGCAGCCAATTATATAAGGCAATTAATAACAAAAGCAAAGAAACACATCGACAACAATACAATAATAGTGGGGGACTTTAACACCCCCTCACTGAAATGGACAGATCGTCTAAGCAAAAGATCAACAAGGAAATAAAGACTTTAAATGACACACTGGACCAAATGGACTTCACAGACATATTCAGAACATTCCATCCCAAAGCAATGGAATACACATTCTTCTCTAGTCCCCATGGAACATTCTCCAGAATCGATCACATCCTAGGTCATAAATCAGGTCTCAACAGGTACCAAAAGACTGGGATCATTCCCTGCCTATTTTCAGACCACAATGCTTTGAAACTAGAACTCAATCACAAGAGGAAAGTCAGAAAGAACTCAAATACATGGAGGCTAAAGAGCATCCTACTGAAGAATGAATGGGTCAACCAGGAAATTAAAGAAGAATTTTTTTTTTTTAAGATTTTATTTATTTACTTGAGACAGAGAGAATGAGAGAGAGAGAACACATGAGAGGGAGGAGGGTCAGAGGGAGAAGCAGACTCCCTGCCGAGCAGGGAGTCCGATGCGGGACTCGATCCCGGGACTCCAGGATCATGACCTGAGCCGAAGGCAGTCGCTTAACCAACTGAGCCACCCAGGCGCCCTAAAGAAGAATTTAAAAAATACATGGAAACCAATGAAAATGAAAACACAACTATTCAAAATCTTTGGGATGCAGCAAAGGCAGTCCTAAAGGAAAGTATATAGCAATACAAGCCTTTCTCAAGAAACAAGAAAGGTCTCAAGTACACAACCTAACCCTACACCTAAAGGAGCTGGAGAAAGAACAGCAAATAAAGCCTAAACCCAGCAGGAGAAGAGAAATAATAAAGATCAAAGCGGAAATCAATGAAACAGAAACTAAAAGAACAGTAGAACAGATCAACGAAACTAGGAGCTGGTTCTTTGAAAGAATTAACAAGATTGATAAACCCCTGGCCAGACTTATCAAAAAGAAAAGAGAAATGACCCAAATCAACAAAATCATGAATGAAAGAGGAGAGATCACAACCAACACCAAAGAAATACTAACAATTATAAGAACATATTATGAGCAACTCTATGCCAGCAAATTAGATAACCTGGAAGGAATGGATGCATTCCTAGAGATGTATCAACTACCAGAACTGAACCAGGAAGAAATAGAAAACCTGAACAGACCTATAACCACTAAGGAAATTGAAGCAGTCATCAAAAATCTCCCAAAACACAAAAGCCCAGGGCCAGATGGCTTCCCAGGGGAATTCTACCAAACATTTCAAGAAGAATTAATACCTATTCTTCTGAAACTGTTCCAAAAAATAGAAATGGAAGGAAAACTTCCAAACTCATTTTATGAGGCCAGGATTACCTTGATCCCAAAACCAGACAAAGACCCCATCAAAAAGGAGAATTACAGACCAATATCCCTGATGAACATGGATGCAAAAATTCTCACCAAAATACTAGCCAATAGGATCCAACAGTACATTAAAAGGATTATTCACCATGACCAAGTGGGATTTATCCCTGGGCTGCAAGGTTGGTTCAACATCCGCAAATCAATCAATGTGATATAATACATTAACAAAAGAAAGAACAAGAATCATATGATCCTCTCAATAGATGCAGAAAAAGCTTCTGACAAAGTACAGCATCCTTTCTTGATCAAAACTCTTCAGAGTATAGGCATAGAGGGTACATACCTCAATATCATAAAAGCCATCTATGAAAAACCTACAGCGAATATCATTCTCAATGGGGAAAAACTGAGAGCTTTCCCCCTAAGGCCAGAAATGCGGCAGGGATGTCCACTATCACCACTGCTATTCAACATAGTATTGGAAGTCCTAGCCACAGCAATCAGACAACAAAAAGAAATCAAAGGCATCCAAATTGGCAAAGAAGAAGTCAAACTCTCACTCTTTGCAGATGATATGATACTTTATGTGGAAAACCACAAAGACTCCACCCCAAAACTGCTAGAACTCATACAGGAATTCAGTAAAGTGGCAGCATATAAAATCAATGCACAGAAATCAGCGGCATTCCTATACACCAACAACAAGACAGAAGAAAGAGAAACTAAGGAGTCGATCCCATTTACAATTGCACCCAAAACCATAAGATACCTAGGAATAAATCTAACCAAAGAGGCAAAGGATCTGTACTCAGAAAACTATAAAATACTCATGAAAGAAACTGAGGAAGACACAAAGAAATGGAAAAACGTTCCATGCTCATGGATTGGAAGAACAAATATTGTGAAGATGTCAATGCTACCTAGAGCAATCTACACATATAATGCAATCCCCATCAAAATACCATCCACTTTTTTCAAAGAAATGGAACAAATAATCTTAAAATTTGTATGGAACCAGAAAAGACCCCGCATAGCCAGAGGAATGTTGAAAAAGAAAAGCAAAGCTGTCGGCATCACAATTCCGGACTTCCAGCTCTATTACAAAGCTGTCATCATCAAGACAGCATGGTACTGGCACAAAAACAGACACAGAGATCAATGGAACAGAATAGAGAGCCCAGAAATGGACCCTCAACTCTATGGTCAACTGATCTTTGACAAAGCAGGAAAGAATGTCCAATGGAAAAGAGACAGTCTCTTCAACAAATAATGTTGGGAAAATTGGACAGCCACATGCAGAAGAATGAAACTGGACCATTTCCTTACACCACACACAAAAATAGACTCCAAATGGTTGAAAGACCTCAATGTGAGACAGGAGTCCATCAAAATCCTAAAGGAGAACACAAGCAGCAACCTCTTCGACCTCAGCCGCAGCAACTTCTTCCTAGAAACATCGCCAAAGGCAAGGGAAGCAAGAGCAAAAATGAACTATTGGGACTTCATCAAGATAAAAAGCTTTTGCACAGCCAAAGAAACAGTCAACAAAACCAAAAGACAACCGACAGAATGGGAGAAGATATTTGCAAATGACATATCAGATAAAGGGCTAGTATCCAAAATCTATAAAGAACTCATCAAACTCAACACCCAAAGAACAAAGAATCCAATCAAGAAATGGGCAGAAGACATGAACAGACATTTTTCCAAAGAAGACATCCAAATGGCCAACAGACACATGAAAAAGTGCTCAATATCGCTCGGCATCAGGGAAATCCAAATCAAAACCTCAATGAGATACCACCTCACACCAGTCAGAATGGCTAAAATTAACAAGTCAGGAAACGACAGATGTTGGCGGGGATGCGGAGAAAGGGGAACCCTCCTACACTGTTGGTGGGAATGCAAGCTGGTGCAGCCACTCTGGAAAACAGTATGGAGGTTCCTCAAAAAGTTGAAAATAGAGCTACCATATGATCCAGCAATTGCACTACTGGGTATTTACCCCAAAGATACAAAAGTAGGGATCCGAAAGTGTACGTGCACCCCGATGTTTATAGCAGCAATGTCCACAATAGCCAAACTGTGGAAAGAGCCAAGATGTCCATCGACAGATGAATGGATAAAGAAGATGTGGTATATATATATACAATGGAATATTATGCAGCCATCAAAAGGAATGAGATCTTGCCATTTGCAATGACATGGATGGAACTGGAGGGTATTATGTTGAGCAAAATAAGTCAAACAGAGAAAGACATGTATCATATGATCTCACTGATATGAGGAATTCTTAATCGCAGGAAACAAACTGAGGGTTGGAGTGGGGGGTGGGGTGGGAGGGATGGGGTGACTGGGTGATAGACACTGGGGAGGGTATGTGCTCTGGTAAGCGCTGTGAATTGTGCAAGACTGTTGAATCTCAGATCTGTACCTCTGAAACAAATCATGCAATATATGTTAAGAAAGAAAAAAAAAGGAAGAAGAAGGTAGCAGAAGGGGAAGAATGAAGCGGGGGAAATCGGAGGGGTAGATGAACCATGAGAGATGATGGACTCTGAAAAACAAACTGAGGGTTCTAGAGGGGAGGGGGGTGGGAGGATGGGTTAGCCTGGTGGTGGGTATTGAGGAGGGCACGTTCTGCATGGAGCACTGGGTGTTATGCACAAACAGTGAATCATGGAACACTACATCTAAAACTAATGATGTAATGTAGGGGATTAACATAAGAATTAAAAAAAAAGATTACTTAATACATATTTAAAAAAAAAAAAAAAGCAAGTGAGAGAGGGATAGTATTCTAAGCCGATGGAACAGCTTATGCAAATGCCCTGAGGCAGGAAGGGAAAATGCACCTGCAAGGAACGAAAGAGAACTCATGAGGCTGAACGGCGCAGAGCGAGGGACACACAATCCTGGATGAGGCTGGAGAGGTAAGAAAGAGAAGAAGCCAGATCCAAGGGAGTCTCACAGGTCGGTTCAAGAACTTTGTCTTCGTTCTCAAAGCAGTGGAATGCACTGGAGTATTTTAAGCAAAAGGTGCCATGACCAGAATTGTGTTTCAAAAAATTCATTCTCGATACAATATGGAGAATGGATTGGGGGTAGGGTGGGAGAATGAACAGGTATTGACTAGATGGGAAACTATTTCAGTTGTCTAGATAAGAGATGAGCATAGCAATGAAGATTTAGAGACAGTGAGCAAATCTGGGAGCTATAAGGTATGTAGACTCAAAAGACATGGTATTGGACTGATACAGAGGTATAAGAGAGGTATCAGAGATGACACGTGTGGTCTGGTACATGTAGTAGAAGAGGTGATAGCACAATCTGCTGATGTAACAACTCTTGAAGAGCTCAGTTCTTGGGGGAAGATCATGAGTTGTAGTTAACAAATGTTTTGGATGAACCAGGTACACACCTGTAAGAACTGAACCCAGGTAAAAGCCGGATTATGAATAACTGGCATAATATGCTTTGAAAAACACCCTGGAACCTTATCAGACCCTTCTGACCCTCCCTAAGTAAAGATATCTGACAAGATCACCCGACAGAAGTCACATAATCAAATTCACTAGGACTGTATGCATTGCCAGCTATATTCATCCCAGTGGAGATGCCTAGAGCTTGAAAAGATCCCACCCCAGGTCCAGTGGTAGGAGAATAGAGGGGATGGGCAGGCCATACATTTCCTTCTCTGTCCTTTTATCGGGGTCTGGTGTTTAAAGGCCAAGGCCATGGAATAAACATATCTTGGACCCAAGAGATGGCCTACAGTCCATCTACTTCCCCAAAAGGGAAGAAACATCAACAGTGCATTCTGGGACTAACGACTGGTTCAGCTGCCTAGGATAAGGGGAAGGTGGAGAATACAAGAGCAGAAAAATAAGGCTGGGAAGAAAGCTAAGGTTGGGAAGGTGTGCTGGGTGGGGTCCAATATGAAGGCTTCCAATTAGAACGTCTTGGACCCTCGTCCTGTGGGCAGAGAGGAGCTTTCAAAGTTTCGCAGGAGATGAGGAGACTCTGATCCGTGCCCTGAGAAGGTAATAATGCAGTGCAAGAACGGACTAAAAGGGCATAAGAACACAGGCAATTGTACAGAACAGCGAGAAGGCTATTGGAAGGGTCCCATGAAGAAATGACGAGAGCCTAACAACGAACTAAAAGAAAGGAAAAAGTACAGAAGGTCATAATTCATAAAATCTGAGTTTAGAAGTGTCATGAGAGATTATCTGAACAACTCCTTCAGTTCTTCAGGTAAAGCATGCAGAGCCATCCCACTTACACAGCTAACCCTTCCTGTCAGCTCCCCGCCGTCCTCCTACTTAGCCTACATTTATTAAACTCGATGAATTTCTTTTCCTTCAAAACACATCCGCTTTTTAAAAAGGCTACTCTGTCATTTCCTGATCATGGACTCACTAAACATGCCTGCCCTTTCTCAGCAGGTCCCAGAGGCTTTGGGATAAGAAAATTAAAACCTTTGTTTAACTCTGGTCATTATGGTGATGTAATGTAATTTACCCGACGATGTTTCCCTACAACCAACAGTGACATACGAACCCACCTCTGTTTGCACCAGCTCCAAGAGCAGGCCCTAAGCAATATGCAAATGTAGAACAAAACCACCAAATGATGGGGCGCCTGGGTGGCTCAGTCATTGAGCATCTGCCTACAGCTCAGGTCATGATCCCAGGGTCCTGGGATCGAGCCCCGCATCAGGCTCCCTGCTCGGTGGGAAGCCTGCTTCTCCCTCTCCCACTCACCCTGCTTGTGTTCCCTCTCTCACTGTCTGTCTCTGTCAAATAAATAAAATCTTATAAAAAAATTACACACACACACAGTATGTATATTTAATATGATTTAGGATAATATTGATTCCTTTAAACAAAAACACTGAAGCAGCAAAAGCAGCTTCAGAATTTTATTAATTTCCTACCCCTAACACTGACACAGCAAAAACAGGGAAAGAAACTAATGCATCTGCTGGACTGGAGAGGAATCAAGAGGTGTTTTTCAAATACAATAACACTGGTGGGATAACCATGACTCTGTAATCTGGGGTTAACAGTTTAGTGACAGCAAGAAGTCCAGGCAAGTTGGAGAGGCCAACCTCCAACCCCTGCCTGTTTATTCTCTATGTGGAGGTGGAGAAAGGCTGGAAGATGGGTGGGCAGAATAACCAAGGTCTGTAAGGATACAAAGATTTCATTTCTGTCAAAAGTGACTACTTCCTCTCATACCAATCTTGAAACAGTTTGGATTTCACCCTCCTTTGCCACCCAAAAAGAGCAGAGCTAGAGGCAGAGAAAACAGCCTCCAAAATCCTCCAAAAACAAGAGGATATCAAGGGAGAGGAGAAAGAGAAAGCAGGGGAGGAGAGAGATGAATCCCCCAACTGGTCAAGCTATCCCATCTAGACACTAGGACTCAATGAGTAACCACTGGAATAAACCCCGATGGGCTCCCCGGCCAACCCAGAAGACATTGACCATGAGAGTCACATGGCTGGCCTGGAACTCTGGTCCACTCAGGCTGAGTCATTCAGATCAGGATGCAGACAGTTCCACCTCAGCTCTCCAAAGTTCCCTGTGGCAGTAGATAGTCTTCTAGGAGAGTCAACCTTTGTGCATACATGTTTCCAGAAGGTGCCTTCACTGATGTTGCACAACTACCAATTTTAGGGGATCACCCTAAACCATCTTCAGAGCACAGACCTACTCCTGCAGCTCTTTACCCCTAGCCATGCATGCACTGCTATCCAGGGGCCCTTTTGCTCCCCCCACGTGGCCTCAATATCATCACAGTGGCCAAGACCTCGGGTCCAGAGTTGAACTGCCTGAGTGCATATCTGGCTGTTCAACCTTGGGCAGTTACTTAAACTCTCTGAGATTTCTAATTTTAGATGCAGTAATCATAGTACTTCCCAACTTAACCGAAATACTATTTACAAAACACTTAGTAAGTGCCTGAAACATAGTAAGTACTCAGTAAAGGTTGCCTCTTGTTGTCATCTTGTCTGTGTGTTTCTGTCAGGCGAGAGGAGTCAAGAGCTCTTCGAAAGTCAGGAAAAGAGTTTGTAGACTAGAGCTTTAAGTGTTGGAATGGGCATAATTCAACTCATTTTATCAAGAAAACTGAGGTCCAAGGGGTGAAATAATGGCCAGTTTTTTACAGAGAGGAGCAATCTTCTGGCTCCTATGCATTGCTAATAAACAGGTACAACATCATGTGTTCAAGTACAAAACAGAAAGAAATTAAGATATTCACTTGTGGTCAAGGCCAACTGACTTACTCACAATTAGTATGTGAATATGTAAGTTGTGTCATTAAGGAAAGTACTGGAACATGTGTTATGATTTCAGGTGGGAATGAAAAAAATCAGTATTTTCCATGAAAATGTACAACTCAGATGAAGAAGTAATCCCATGTTCCCAAATCACTGTTCAATCCATATTACGTGTTGCCTAATTATGACTGCTTTCCAGGACTTTAACCACAACGCTCTCAAATTAGGCTTTACCGTGCTTTACAACTTGGCTCATTCAGTTTTCATTCCCAACTCAAATCCCTGCTAAAGCAAAAGCAAAAACAACAACAACAAACAAAGAAGGGCAATTCCTGTTGACTTGCTTGCTTAGATGAGTCCAAGAATGTAAGAGTGACAAGATGCCAGGACTGTGCAGCCAAAGCCTCTAGTTTCACAGAGAAACTGAAGCATAAAAGGGGGCAGAGGGGAAGATTTGTTTCATATTATGAAACTGGCGGTTTCTCTAAATAACCTCTCTTCAAATGCATAAAGGGAATTCCTGAATTCTCCCCAATGTCTACTCTTCTTCTTTGTGATTAATTCCAGTGCTGTGACACAGCTTGCCAGGTCTCATCTCAATCCCTGGCTTATTCAAAAGAGGCAATGAACAGGGTAGAAAGAGGGCTCTTGGGGGTGCAACAGACACAGATTCAAAACCGCAGATGCACCACTTACTGCCTAAGAGATGCTGTCAAGTCTTTAACCTCAAAGAGCTTGAGTTCCTTATTTAGAAAATGGCAATAACCCACACTGTCTGTTGGATTCACAAAGAAATTTGGACACAAAGTAAAGAGCCTGAGTACGGTACCCAAGGCATGGTAGGTTCTTTTTTTTTTTTTTTTTTTAAAGATTTTATATATTTATTTGACAGAGAGAGAGACAGCGAGACAGTGAGCACAAGCAGGGGGAGTGGGGGAGGAAGAAGCCGGCTTCCCACCGAGCAGGGAGCCCGATGCGGGGCTTGATCCCCGGACCCTGGGATCATGACCTGAGCCGAAGGCAGATGCCTAACGACTGAGCCACCCAGGCGCCGCAGCAAGGTAGGTTCTTAGTGGATCATTACTATGGTTTTATTTGGAAATGTCTCTCAGTGTTGTGTCTAATTTTTTTAATACAAAGTTTATCTTTTCATTTAAAAATCAACACTCACTGAAGCAAACACACACACATGCTATGTACATACATGTGTATGCATATGGATGCATGTGTGTGCACATGTGTGATGGGGGAGGGAGAGAGAGAGAGAGAAAAAACATATAAATAAATTACCTATTATCCTACCATCAAAAAAAATCATGTCAATATTTTGGTATGTTTCCTCCCAGTTTTTTCCTAGGCAACACCGTAGATCTGTTTGCATGTTTGTTGCCTCATTGTAGCTATATGTGGATACAGTAATAATTCTGATGATAAATGCTACCTGGGAGAGAGGCTATTTCAGAACATCCTTTAGGTCAGATTACAGGACTATTGCCTAAATTAGGAATAATGATCCCAAACAATATTCCTTCCTTTTAAGTTTTGTCTAGATGTCACTGTAAAAAAGCAGCAGCAAACCCTCCGCCATCTTGTGTGTCATGAGCGTGGCTGAAGTAAGAAGGTAGTTCACTAGGTGAAGAGTCTCCTCAAGATTTTGGTGATAAATTGAGTCTTAAGCCTGATGAGAGTCCCACAGAGCAATCCAATTTTTTCATACTTCGTTAGATTTATAATTTTTATTCTACTTCAAACAACTTTTTCAATGAAACATTGCAAAGTGTTATACTGTTTAAGTCTTTGATTATCTGAAAATGCCCTTGTATTAAGAACTTTTCTGTCCAAGAGGATTTACTGGAAGGAAATGGGACAAAATTCAGAGGGTGAAAAAAGCTTGCTGGGAACAAGAAAGGAACTGAGACTGTTACTCTGCCTCCTTCCATGGCTTCTCTGCTTCTCACTGACCCTCCTCACTTCCTTCTCTACCCCCCCAATCCGCTTCTCTGCCTCCTCACAGTTTCTGCCTCTCTTGGGAGGTTAGCTTGCATACCACAGGACCTGCCATGGTGCTAAAGATACCCTCATCTCCATGACTTTCAAGCTCCAGTCTTCAATGCCAACCACAACAGTTCGCTCTTCCAAAATCCCTGAGGAAGGATCTGGTTGGCCCAGCTCATCTCTTTTTGCCAAATCTGAAGTCACAGGTTACTTCCCAGAGATTTGCACTCCTAGTCCAATCAGGTGAGCTGGCGATGGCAAGACACCTGCCTCAGGTGCCCACCTACTCCACGGGTCCTTTCAGGTGAAGGCGATTCTCTGAGGAGAGGGCTTGATCACAGCAGCCACTCCCCACAAAGCATTTTTAGAGAGCAGTTCTTTTTTGACTTTAGAAAGTAAACTCCACTGGGTATAAAATTCTGGAATGACCATTTTTTGTTCTTCATACCCAGTAGACCGCATTTCATTGTGTCTAGCATGGAGGGTTACCAAGCAGATGTCTGACATCTTTTTACTCCTTATCAGCAACCCTGTTTTCTTGCTTGCATCCCTGTATAGTTTCCTCCTTTGTTCAGTGATTTTAAAATTATGGCAGAATATGCCTCCATATGGCTCCCTTTCTGGTATTTTATCTGTAATATGATTAATCCTTTAAGTCCAGAAAAGTTTTCTTTTGTATCTTATTATTTTCAATTGCTTCTGCTCTCATTGTTCTGGTTTCATTTTCAGGAACCTCAACAATTCTATGGTTATTCTTCACATTTATTATTTTCTCTCATCATACCATCTCTTTTTTTCTACAGTGTGGAAGAAGAGCATCTCAAGACTGCCTTCCACATATGAGTCATCATTCTAAAGTCCCAATTCTAATCTCCAAAGTGGATTTGAATTATGTGACTGTGTCCTCATTTTCCATCAATAACTCTTTCTTATTTTACCTAGCTCCCTTCCCTTCCCTTCTTATCCTCTATTTATGTCTTGGCACTCCTATTTCTTTTATGCCACATCTTCTTTATATTAGACTGAGAAGGGTAAAAAATTTTTTAAATATTTATCCTGTTTCTTATAATAAATCATCTTATAGGTCTGCTCTTCCTTTGAGACTTGGGATGATGTACCCTTTAGCCCTTTACTTTATACGGAATTTGTTTTCAGTGGCTACATACTACTTCTGTCTCAACGTAAATCCCTAGCTGAAGTAAAATGTATTCAGACTTAGCATCTATCAACAACTTGATATCTGTCAAAGAGTTTGTTGCTCTTAGCTTTCTTTTGTATATTACACTGGGCATTATATTTCAGTGATGGAAATAATTCACATTCATGATGCCCTATAACAGTAAATTATGGTACACAATGAATCCATTCTGATTAAAGCCTATATGGAGAAAAGCAAAGAATATAAAATGTACACAACTGTTTAAAGGAAAAATGTCAGGTAATATAAAAGATACTCTAGGGCACCTGGGTGGCTCAGTCAGTTAAGCGTCTGCCTTCAGCTCAGGTCATGATCTCAGGGATCAAGTCCCATGTCAGGCTCCCTGCTCAGTGGGGAGCCTGCTTCTCCCTCTGCCTCCCACTCTCCCTACTTGTGCTCTCTCTCTCTCTGATAAAATCTTTAAAAAAAAATAAAAAATAAAAGATACTCTAATCACTACTTCTAATTATGAAGAAAAGAAAATCACTAAAAAAATTTTAGAGCATCTAAAATGCATCTTTTTCACAAACAAAACAAAACAAAACACCCAGAACCACAAAGTATCTATGAAATTAATAATGAAGGAGGATTTCAAATGACTGTAGTTTCTCTCCAAATTATTCTTCAGTTGAAAAAGACAAAATGTTTGTTGCCTTTCACTTTGTTCTCTGACGTCTTCAGCAACAGCCAAATCTCATTTGCAGGCAATACACGTGGTGACAAAATGAGGTGCCAGCACGCAGTCCAATTCCAAATTTCTGACAGGTCTTCTGTGATGTGGTTCATCTTTCTGGGCGGGGCAGGGGAGCATTTTCTCCCACCCATTTCCCTGCCCAGCTGATCAAGAAACTGACATGACACAATGAAGTGACAATGGCCCGAGTGTTGGCAGGGCCCCTTCTGTGGGCACTTCCACCTCCAACAGCGCCTCATGGACGATGCAGGATGGACGGGCACCACTGACGGTCAGCCCCCATGTCCCCCTACTTCCTGCCGACTTACTTAGCTATCACGGGGGGCTCCATGTTGGTACAGGAAGAAGGGTGCTTACGAATGGAGGAAGAGCGCAGTAGTTGCATGGGGACAAAATACAACTATGTGCTGGAGGAGGAGGGCAGTCTGTTTTCCTGGTGGGCATGGACCACGGGTTTCTGAGCCGGGCAAGGCAGACAGGATGCACTATTTCCTCTCTCAGACCAGTTCTGTGTGCCATGGTGAAGGAGACGTCTCACTGACTCTTGACAACAGACTCAATTCTAGTCCTGCTTTCCAAGGTTTACCATGTTCCTCTTTTTCAGTGTTTTCTAGACATTACTGTGGGCATCTGGGTGAGGCTGTATCAGAGGCCACAGAAAGACCTCATTTAAAACTGGAAGCCCTATGGCCACCTCCTTCACATCTTCTTTTATGTACAGCTCAAAACCAGGCATGGTGTTTTATTTTAGACCTGTGCTGCTCAACCGAGAGCAATTCTTACCCCTTCCCCAGCCCAGCCCAGTTTCCACTGTCTGGAGACATTTTTGGTTGTCACAATTGAGGGTACTACCGGCATTTAGTGAGCAGAAGCCGGAGATGCTGTAAACATATACAGGACACGGGCGCCTGGGTGGCTCAGTCGGTTGAGCGACTGCCTTCGGCTCAGGTCGTGATCCTGGAGTCCCAGGATTGAGTCCCACATCGGGCTCCCTGCTCGGCAGGGAGTCTGCTTCTCCCTCTGCCCCTCCCCCCACTCATGCTCGCTCTCTCTCCCTCTTGCAAATAAATAAAATCTTAAAAAAAAAAAAAAAAGGGACGTCTGGGTGGCTCAGTCGGTTAGGCAACTGCCTTCGGCTCAAGTCATGATCCTGGAGTCCCGGGATCGAGTCCCGCATCGGGCTCCCTGCTCAGCAGGGAGTCTGCTTCCCCCTCTGACCCTCCCCCCTCTCATGCTCTCTCTCTCTCTCAAATAAATAAATAAAATCTTTAAAAAAAAAAAAAAAACCATATACAGGACACGGGCGCCTGGGTGGCTCAGTCAGTTAAGCGACTGCCTTCGGCTCAGGTCATGATCCTGGAGTCCCTGGATCGAGTCCCGCGTCGGGCTCCCTGCTCAGCGGGGGGTCTGCTTCTCCCTCTGCCCCTCCCCCCACTCATGCTCGCTCGCTCTCCCTCTCGCAAATAAATAAAATCTTAAAAAAAAAAAAAAAAGGGACGCCTGGGTGGCTCAGTCGGTTAAGCGACTGCCTTCGGCTCAGGTCATGATCCTGGAGACCCGGGATCGAGTCCCGCATCAGGCTCCCTGCTCAGCAGGGAGTCTGCCTCTCCCTCTGACCTTCCCCCTTCTCACGTGCTCTCTCTCTCTCTCAAATAAATAAATAAAATCTTTAAAAAAAAAAACAAACATATACAGGACACAGGGCGGCCTTCCACGACCAACAAGTGTCTTGTCCAAAATGCCCACAGTACCAAGGTTGAGAAATGTGGCATCAGAGCAAAGGTCCAACTCGAACAGCAGCCCGCGGGGCGAATGACTTGACAGGTGTCTTTGCTACTCTCCTCATTACCTGTATTAGCACCATACCCGTTATCTCAATGCCACAGTGACCCTAACTTTCTGTTGATTAGAATACACAAATCCTTAAATGAGAAAGGACAGCTGTTGCCCTCTTGGATGCACATGACACCGTGCAGGCGAGATCTAACCATTAACAGGCAGATGCTGAAAAGCTCCCAGTCCACTAGCAGTAATGTGGTCCTGAACCCAGCACGATGGGGTGGCCGTGCATGAAAACCGCAGACAGCTGTGACAGCTGTGTTCCCCACTGGGAAACTGGGGTGAGTTGGACTCATTCTGTCTGATCAAACAGTGTTGAAGGGACATCAGAAAGAGGCTCTGAAACTCATCCTCATGATACCAGCAGTGACTGAACCACCAGGAAACAAGAGAAACCAGAGGCTTTGGGTTGGATGGGTGGAGGGATGATGGGGGTCTGTGTGCTGGAATGGGCTAAATTTACATAAATGTCTCAGAGCATTCACATGGTTATTTGTATACTTCATAGCAGTGGCTTCAGTGATTAGCTCACTAAAGCTCTGGAAGTTTTTGTTTTTGGTAGGAAATACATATTTATTTAGTAGGGGAAAAAGGAATTATATTTAGGCAATAGCTAGTTATTTTTCAAACCGTACTTCTTTCATGAAATTTTCCTGGACTTCCCAGGTTGAAATAATCTCTCCTATCTGGGCTCCCAAAACAAATTTTACTTCTGGTTTTTAACTTCCACGTATCACTTGCCACATCATATTAAGGTAATTCCACACATACTGTATCTTTGCTAATCAACATTTATTTGTCTTTGTATTACCAACATCCTTCCCACGGTTTGACTATGTCACTTGTTCAAAAAGTTTTTTTTTTTTAGATTTTATTTATTTTTATTTATTTGACAGAGAGAGAGAGAGCACAAGCAGGGGGAGAGGGAGAAGCAGGCTTCCCGCCGAGCAGAGAGCCCGATGCAGGACTCGATCCCAGGACCCTGGGATCACAAGGGCGAGCCGAAGGCAGACGCTCAACCATCTGAGCCACCCAAGTGCCCCAAAAAGTATTTTTTTTTAATTGAAATGTTGTTGATATACACTGTTACATTAGTTTCAAGTGTATAACATAGTGATTCCAAAATTCTATACATTATGCAATGCTCACCACAGTAAGTATTTTCCCCAACTAAAAAGAAGAAAACAGTTCTTAAAGAAAACATTTCCCCACTTGAAGACAGCCAACCCAGTTAGTGGTCAGCACTCTGATGGCTAGGGCTAGCGACAAGCAGTGGCTAGACCTGACATGCATACGCTCCAAGCCCCTCTGGAGCTGCTCTCTCTGAGTTAGGCTGCTGGCTGCTGGCTGAGGGATTGCTAGGATCACCCCTGAGCACACTCAGGGGCTCTTCCAGGCCCTGTAATTCACAACTGAGGGAGTCCTATTGGTTGCAATGCTTTTAGCATATTTGCATGTTTTCTGTTGTTATTTTGGTTTGGTCTGGAATGTTGTTTACTTTGCTTTTTGGCTCTCGGAAATTCACCCAGGGGTATGCTATCCACAAGGATTCTCCCCCACTGCAAAAAAATGTTCAACCAAAATCTTTGCCGTCTATTTCATGCAGATATAGCATAAAGAGACACACAAACATACACACACACAAACAAAAAGTGAGCCCCTCAAAGAAGTTCCTGTTATAAAAGGCCAGTCCATGCTTGATGTCTGAAGTGGGGACAGAGATATCCATACACCAAGCTGACTGGCTTCCCCTCTCCTACCGTTCTCCCTCCCCCAACCACAGGGATTCCAGCCAAGGTCCAGAGAATCATCACCTACAAAAGACAGATTATTTTTTATATATCTATTATGTTTCTTCGACATCCTTGAAAACAGGGTGCATTTTTTTTTCTACCTAAGAAATCAGCAAGAAGGGATCACCCTGTTTCTCAGTCCCCCGCCCCCACAGAATTAGAGCACAGACGGTCAAAGCAATAGGCCCATAACCAGCCATACACTGCTTTGCAAGGTACTCAGTTCTCCCACCTAGATCTATTCTGTGATTTAGGCCCCGTCTTCCCTTGGCAGACAGTGGAATGGAGACTGACACAGGCCAGGTCCTCTAGCCCAGAGCTCTATGCACAGCAGCAGCCCTCCCAAGGGCTAGGATTCCACGTGTCCACTGGTTCTGTCCCAGAGAGGCCGCTGTGCCCCTCCCTGGCACACCAATGCAACCAGGCAACCTTACAAAAAGCAGGCAGCTCGTTAGGAAGACTAGGTAAGAAAATGTGGATGCAGAGCCAAACCTCTACCAAAGGGTAACATCCAACGGTGCGTTCTACTATTAGTATATCCATGGAAAGCAAAGAGGGATTGGAGAGTCCTTGGCAATAGCCACAGAGTTAGACACAGGAGGTACAACTCTGTGCATATGTTGGCACTGATGCGATCAGTAAATCTAAATCCTATATATCTGGGCTTTCTCTAGGAATTCTATTATTGCTTGTGTGCATAAGAAGTGGGAGATTTATGGGGTGGAGGACTGCTTTATAAAAAGGGCATGCAAGTAAATAAGTAAAAGACAGCAAGACTCTATTAAAAAGTGTATGTATCTCTACTCCCTGTGGGGTGAATAATGATCACTCCATGTCCTCAGATAACTGAGTTAAATATGACAGGAGCGCACAAATCCCCCAGGGCACCAGGGCAGTGACACAGTATGAAGTCTGAAAAGAAAACCCATGGGGCTCCACGTGAGCCATCAGAGAGCCAGGAAGGAGTCGGATGCCAGGCTGGGCCCACAGGTGCCTGCTCAGCATTACCAAGAGCAGCTAGGAGGGCATTCAGCAAGTTACGGCATATTCAGCGGAGTCCTGGGGCAGCCAGCAGGTGTGAGAAGATGTTCTTCCACTTCGTGCCACAGCCTGACACTCCCAGTTCTCCCACTGGCTCTCTGGGGTTGACAGGCAGCAATGGTTCCCCCATCCCCGCCTCCCACAGTGATGTTAGCGACCGGTGAGCATTCTTCATTGTGACACCACACCGAGCAGCCAGGTGCCAACACAGACTCATCAATGCTAGGCCCGTTTTTAGCTCTTAGAGTCAGGGTTGATTTCTCAGAAGTTGAACAAATTTTAATGAAATGAAATTACCAGCCTCTTAATATTCTCATTAGAGAAAGCCAGGGATATCAAAACCAGAGAAAATCCCTCAACTTCATTTGATCCAATAGCTGCACTGGCAGGACTCCACAACCCCTTTAAAGATCCCCAGCCGATGGCAGCGACGGCGCAGCTGGATTCCATTGCTCTCAAAAACACACCTATGGGGACACTTGAAACGCATGGTGGGCAAGCTGCTGTTCACCTGCCTGCCCAGCCCGATGCTCAGCTACGGGACTACGAAGCCCCTCGCAGGTGAAAGCTTTAGGCTGTTATCGGTCGCAGATCTCAGAGGCAACTGCAAACATATTTAAACACTGCAAAGACTATCTCCAGACATAAGCCAAAGAGCTGCCTCCAGTGAGAAAGCTGTGTCAGTCACCCTTGCTTCCCCGGGGTTGACCATAACCACAGATGCTATCTTCTGAAGCAAACAGCAAAGCTACCTACCAGAGAGCCAAGCTTCTCTGTGTCATTTGCCTCCATCTCACCCGACTACCTCTCCTGGTCGTGCTCAAGTTCAGGTGCCAATGAACACCGGGTAGGGGCAAAAAGTGAGAATCGGGGGGGTGGGGGGGGGTTACGCCATTCAAGATATTTACCTTAAACAAAGTGCTATCCTAGATGTCATGGGAATTTTCAAACACAAATTTTGAAGAAAAGCATCCAAGGTACTCATAAATTGAGTGAGGGAGAAAGACCCACACAACTATATTCCAAAAAAAAACAGAAGATAAATAGTCCAGATTTGGCTCACCAAATACAGTATAACTCCAAGTCCCATTATGTAATTATAAATATTATCTTTGGGACTGTGTCCCATTCTCCAGATTCTCTGGTAGGACTCTTCCTTCCTTCCAGATTCCACAATTAGAGAACGCTTGAACTCTGGCATTTCAGACTGGCTTGATCTTTCTCATTATGTCAGAAGTGTTTGCTTTCCTTCTCCAACTAGACCACAGAAAAATTAAGCAGTCACTCTTCTGTCCCCTCACTGGCTTTAATATATTCTGTGTACAGCAGGAGCTCTGTACATGATGCTGAATGAAACAGAATATCTAGTATTTTAAACTCAGATATGGGGTCTCAAGAAGACCACAATTCTTGGATTGCTCAACTGTTTACAGGAATCTGTCCACTTTCATCAAGTCACAGAATTCTGCCATTATATAGGATCAGAGCTAGGAGAGACCTTTCAAATCAAAAGGTGTTTTACAGATGAGTGACTGATGTCCAGAAACTTCTGGTGACTTTCTCAAGGCCCTGGAATAAATGAAAAGGCCAGGACTAGAATCATGGGTGTCTGAAGTACCAGATGAGAGTAAAGATGTCACAGAACCTAGAGAGAAAGTGAGTAGAGCAGAAGGAGACAATATAGATTTGCATCTCACCCCAGCTGAATAATTTGCTTAGGTAATCAGATGCACATCCTCAGCTAAATGCTTTCTAGTGCATTATTTTGCTTAAAAGTGATTAAAAGGTTCAAAAATAATTATCTCTTTCCATTTACAAAATGGATTTCACTGCAATAGACTCAATGTATTAATGAACACTTACAAATGTCACTCTATGAAAAACATATTGTCTGCAAATAACCTTTCAATTAGAAACAGATGCTGTGGGCTTTCAGATTCTAAAGTGTTTTTATTTTAAACGGCCTGGTCACAGTGAAACCAGGCAGCAAGCTGGTCTTCCTTTCTCCTCAGGATCTGTTTCAAAGGTCTGACCTTCCCTTGGGATTTCACCTTACTCCAGAGCACTGGGATTCACAGCCTGCCAGGCCAGAATGTGTTTCTGAATCTCTTCTGTCAAATAAAGGTCATCCCACGTCTGTGCCAAAGCAGTTTCCACACCAACTTAGGAGGAACGCAAAGAGTGTTGGTTGTGGTCTGTGTGGATATTTCTCATTGGATTCAAATTCAACAAATATGAACTGGGCACCTGTTGGACCCCATGAGAGGTACCACCTACGAGCTCTCCCTCCTTATCCTTGAAGCAGATGGCTGTAGACAAATGGATGAGAAGTCAACAACAACAAAAGTCCTCCCTTGGGGAGCTAAGTAGTTTCCATGCATTTTACATGCATTAACAAATTTCAGCCAGCATCATTATCTCCACTTTCCAAATGACAAAATCAAGGCTCAGACCTCGTACGAAGGAGAGTAGGAATTCAAACCCAGGTGGTCTATCCACAGCCTGTGCTTCTAACTGTGATGCTACTCCTCTTCTCTGTAGCCACTCTTCCACTGGGGTTCCTCCTCTTAATCAATGCTGGGTGATCACTTTCAACAGGGACCAACGGTCCTCCACCTTTTCAGGTTTACAGAACCCTTTAAATCCAAATACGATCTGGTCTATAATAACACACGCTTCTTTAAATATCATAGTTCCGATGGAATTGGTAAATAGGAGAACAATGTCCTTATAAAACAGAAATTATGTCAGTTTATATGCGTTTTTTCTTATGCCCCAAGTAAAAGCATCCAAACACAAAGTTCACTAACAGAGCAGACTACATTGCTGCGCCAGATACCCGCTCATCCCGCCCCTTTCTCCCACTGGCCTAGTTGGGCCACATGCTCTTAGAAGCACTGAGGACACAGTTCTCTAAGACGCTGTGTAAAAGAACAACACAAAACACCCAGCTCAGTCGTGGCTCAAGTTGTATAAATCCTACAAGTGCCTTCCCCCCACCTCCCTCTGCCCTTGTTCCAGAACTCAGGGGTCGGGGCCCCTCCTTATATCCCCTTCTACCAGAAAGGTAGCATATTTACTAGATCCTTACCAGAATATTTATTTCCTAGGAATCAGGGTGACTTCCCAGTTGTGCTGATATTTTTATTAGGACTGTTATTGTTTTTCTTAGTGCCCTGGACAGTGTTACATAGGTTTCAAGTGATCTAGCCAACTCTATTTTTCCATAAATCCTGTTGTTTTTTCATGTGTGCAATTTTATATAACCTGAGGTTTTTCAAGTTTCTTGGCCTCACATTTCAGCGAAACACCTGAATTGATACGACAACCAAAAGAATGAAACTTTATCCAATGACCTTGTGATTCCTGAGGTCCCTCCTCAGCACTGAGTTGCCATGAGAACAGGGCTACTTGCCCTGTAGAGATACATACTTGACCTCGCTCATCTGCATAGTATGACAGAGTTTTTAGTTGCAATCAACAGAATCCACTCTAGCTAATTTAAGCAGAAAATGAATTTCTTCAAGGACATTAGGTCACAGAGCATCTGGGTGGCCAGCAAATCAGGCCAGGCAAGGAGACGACTGGTCCAACAGACAGCTCTGTGGATACCACTGTTGGCAGTGGGTGGGAACCCAGTCTAGCGGCATCTAGAAGCTGCACATCTCTCTACCACTCTCACCAGAAACACTTCGGTGGGGTCTTGGTCTCTCTTGTGAATCAAAGTTGCCTCTCTGGTGCATCGGAGTGGCAGGGCCTGGGATACATTCTGACCCTAGAGGTAAGGGAGACCCAGAAAGTGACTTTTGACTTGTACTTTCAGGAGGTCGATTTCAGAAGGCCAGAAATTCTCCAAAAACCAGAGGGGGCTCTAAAGGTACGGAATAGCCAGAGTATGGAGAAAATGCCCATGACACTTGAGAAGCAAGTCTTACATAACTCTTAGCATATACCAACCTCCTGGTACGAGGCTGGTGCCCTACCAAGCTCCTGGCCCAGAGCAAGTTGCCCCCATTCTTCACAGCCTGCTCACTTTAGTGTTTTGTCTGACCCACACCAGCTTCATGGCATGTATCTTCACCGCAACAGAACTTGACCTTAAATGTTGACCAATATTAGAAGCCAACCCCAGGGTTCCAAGGCTGCACTTCTTAATAAGTAATGTTTGAAGGAGTAACATTCCCATGAGCACACTGGGATTTTGACAATCCTCCAAAACAAATGATGGAGAAGTAAATCACTATACTGACTCCCAGCATCACACTTTTTCTCCAGTAAACCAGCAACTCCTTATTCCTACAGACTGCAGGGTATACCCGATTCCCAGCTCACTGAGTAGACTGTCACCCATTCTTCTCATTTAGGTAAAAGCATCTGGATGCAAATGAATCTGCTCTAATTAATACAAAAGTGTACATCATTGCAGATGTTGGTATTATGAACACTGGTGATAATATTCCTCACAACAGATCCTTCTACTCTAGTAAATAGGCTATACTACACATTTTCTATTGAAAGTTTCTTCTCTTCAGTATGTCGATTCCATCATCCAAGTGAAGACTTTGAACATGCTAGGATACACATGCATATGTCAGTTTTAACTATAGCTACACTTTCCCAGCCAACTGCTCAGGCGCTCATTCCCAAGTTACTGCTGAGAATCTAGGCCTGGCTGGCCCGAATAGCATGGAAGGCCTAGCACAGCCTGGCCCAGGATAACTTCCCAGCCTCACTCTGTGCCCCAACCACAAGGACCTTCTCTCTGTTCTTCCTCCTGGAATACACCCTGCTTCTCCACCTCAGAGCTCTGTGTATGCTTTTCCCTCCACCCTCGACCCCAAGCACTGCGTCCTGGGGGAACCTTCCCCGTGGCTGGCTCCTGCCCCACTCTGGATTGGGTGCCTCATGACACGCACTTGTAGGACCATGTGTTTGTCCTTTTTGTCACTACTGGCTGTTCTCCTTTCCCAGACATGGACGTGGTCTCTGACAAACACTTCTTGGCTCCTGAACCATAAGCTCCATGGGAGTAGGAACTATGTCTCTTTGCTAACTACTGGGTTCCAAGCACTGAGCAGGGGGCAGCAGATACTAAAACTGTTCGATAAAGAAGTGAATGGATCCATACATTTAGAATGACTGATGTCACCCATTTGGCATTTCCTTATTTGTTCGGTTTAACTCCGATTTTTGAAGTACCTGACTGTCTTCCTAAGGAAGCATTTCACAGAGGGGAAACTGAAGCAGTAATATTTAATAACTAGCTGATAAGGTCACACAACTAGTAAGTGCCAGAGCTGACTTGCGTTTGGACTGTAGCCATCTCCAACCATGGACTCATCATCCATTGCCAGGTGCTCAAAGGAAAATGCAGAAGAAACCAAGCTCACGGTTCTGGTCCACAGGGGTGGCAAGTGTGACGATAATGATGATGACAGCTAATGATTATTAAGTGTTCACTCTGTGCTGAGCACTATTTTAAGCATTTGATGTGTATTATGTCATTTAATCCTCAGAAAAAGCCCAGGAAGTGGGTATTACTTCTACTACCCATTTACAGATGAGAAAAGTCAAGTACAGAGCTGCCTGGTTGGTCGTGGAGTCAAGAGTGATGCAACCAGCTCTCAAACCCAGACGGCCCAAGCCTGAGCCCCAAGCCACTGACTGTGGTCAAGACCGAGCGTGTTGGTCGGGGGGAGGGGGGAGCATCTAGCTCTTTCAGGGGAGTCAGCAGAGCTTTGCAAAAGAGGTGTCCTCTGAACCAGGCGCTAATAGGGCCTATGTAGAAAGAAGGAACCAGAAACAGCATGCACAAAAAGAAAATGAACCAGTGAGTCTTGCTCAGGGAACAGAAGGAAGTTTAAGGAGCCTGCTCATGGGGCTGTTAGGTCTAGAAAAGCCCTTGAACAGATAACTGAGGGAGGACAGGGCTCCTCCCTCAGTTATTAAAACTGCCTTTTATGGGGTGCCTGGGTGGCTCAGTCGTTAAGCGTCTGCCTTCAGCTCAGGTCATGATCCCAGGGTCCTGGGATTGAGCCCCGCATCGGGCTCCCTGCTCTGCGGGAAGCCTGCTTCTCCCTCTCCCACTCCCCCTGCTTGTGTTCTCTCTCTCGCTGTGTCTCTCTCTGTCAAATAAATAAAATCTTAAAAAAAAAAAAACAAAAAACAACTGCCTTTTGTTTCTGGGCTATTTTGATTCAGTACCCTTGGCGGTGGCCTGAGGGGACGGACTGGAAGGAGGAAGAAAATAAAGGTGAGGTTCACAATAGAAGGCAAGTGAAAGATGATGGGGGCCTCAGTTATGGCGTACAGAGTAGGAATGAGGGAAAGAGGGCATGTGCAGTTAATATTTATAGGAGGAACTAACAGAATTTAGGAACGGAAATGGATGTAGGGTGTTAGGAAGAAGGACATTTCCAGAATGACCCCAAGGCTTCTACCCTGGGTTGGTGTGGGTAGAGCAGCACCCTCTAAGATGGGGCAGTGGCGGGGAGTGGGGGGGCGGAGAAGAGTAGGGTTGCATCATGGTGGGGGGAGGTAAATAAGGAGTCCCATTTGAGGCAAGCTGAATGCTAATAAGGTGGATGTTGATCATTCAAGTAGGCGGGCAGAAATACAACAGAACACCCAGTGTTTCTACAAGGGAAATAGACAAATGGCATCATCATCTAGACCAGCGTTAGGCAAGAAAATGTTCTGTGATGATGGAAATGTTCTATCTCTGCTCTGCACTGTCCATTATGATAGCCTGTGGCTACACGTGGCTACAGAGCACTTAAAATGTGGCTCATGCAACTAAGGAACTGAACTTTGTAATTTTGTTGACTTTTAATCAATTTATATCTTATTTATAATAAATAATGTGGAGTAGTTACCATAGTAGACAGTGCAGATCTGGATAACCGAAGTGACCCTCTAATATTAAACACACCAAAGCTGCTTATCAAAGTCTGTTGAGATTGGAAGAGACCTTGGAGTTATCGGGTATAATTCCCTCATTTCACAAATAAGGAAACTGAGGTCCAAACAGGAGAAGACACTTGCATGAAGCCAATGCAGCAAGACAGCAGTGAGGCAGACGATGGCTGTGGTCTTCTCTATCCGACCCGGTGTGCTGGCCCTTCCACACACCGTTCTGTCCTGATGCAGAAACCGCTGCAGTGTTAACTCCGCTGTGTACGGAACTGCAGTGGCTTGTGGGCAAAGCACCCCCGCCGCCCCCACCCCACCACGCTACACATCCCAAACACCTGGATAAGGAACTCTACCAGGTGTTGTAGCTGCAAATAACAAGCCCACTCTAATTCGTCTGAATATGAAAGGGATTGATTAGAGAAGGATCGGCAGTTTGCACAGTCTCTGGGAAAGGGTCTCAAAGCCAGGCTTGGAGGCGATGCAGTCAGCAACTGCTGACAAATCACACTACCCCCTAAAGCGACGGGGACCCTACTGTGCCCACCACTTGGCTCAGGGGAGCGACCCACAATCACCAGAGCCGGGTGCGGAGCCCCAAGCCCAGAGCTCTGCCGCTCAGAGCTGGACGTCACTGCTGCCAGGCTCGGCAGAAGGCATCCCAGGTCCTACCTGCACACACCTGTTCTCGTCAGTCTAACTAGAGGGCAGGCAGAATCTGAGACCCTTGCCACAGTGAAGGAAAGCAAGTTTCTGCCTTCCACCCAGTGTGGAAGCCCCACAGGGCACAATGATCCCGGGAATCAGAAAAAGAATTCCAAAAAAAGGGCACCACCACCATCATTACTTAACAAATGTCCTGTCAAGTAAGTAACCCATCTGCACTAGTTTTAGACCATGGAACTACAGCCTGTCTTGCTCAGCAGCATCCCTGACTCAGAGCTTTTTACACTTAAAATAATGTCTCTACATTGCAAATTTTCTCAATTAGTTCACCAGTGGCTCCTTTTCATTTTTTTTTTTAAGATACATTTATTTACTGGAACATCTGTATTCATAGAAGCTATGTATGGCAGGAAGTGAATTATGCATTTCAACTCTCAGAGCATGAAGGCTTTCTTTTAGGTTTGTTTTTTTTTTAATCTGGGTTTTCTAATTAACAAACCTATTATAGCACAGCCACGAAGACGAATAATTCTAAAAACATTTTCCTCAAAAGTGGTAGCAGTCAGATAGAAGCAAGACTAGATCTGAGAAATCTTCTAAGAACTGAAAATTACTGTAACGTGGAACAGAGTTGTCAAGGCCATTCCAAAGGAAAGAAAAGGACCGTAAACCACTCCAAGGGGTTCCGTCTGGAGAATAAATAAGAAAAACTGTCTTGGAAAGGGACCGTGATGCGGGAGGCTGGGAAGGGGGGCTCAGTTTTTGACAACACAGCAGAGAATACACCCACGCATTACACAACAGTTTTCATGAGCAAACCGGATGGGGTTCTGCTCCAGGCCGCCCCAGACGGGGCAGCCGGTGCTGGGGAGGTAGGAGGCCTCCCGTCCGAACAGTGGCTGACGTCCAAGGGCAGCAGCAGCAAGGCAAGAGCACTGAGGGCCTAAGGTAAAGTACCAGGGAAGGAGCGAGGGGCCGGGCTAGCAGGGCCCTCCCAAGACCAGACGATGACGAGAGTCATCGATGACGAGGAGAAGGCTGCAGCCCTCCATCCTGAGGGAAGCTCCTGGCGCCAGACCCACTCTCTCCAGCTGCCCATGCTTCCAGAGAGAGTCTGCTGCCATGTCCCACCAGGGTTTTATTGCCTCCACGTTACAGGCCACGTGCACAACTGCACCTTTTACAGTACGCCAAGCAAACATTAACAGAGGGAAACTAAAGGATAGTTTAGGGCTGTTACTGTTACTCAACAGAGCAGCTTTTACAGCAGCTGGTGGTCAGAGAATCTTCCCTGAGGGGCAAGGACGGGCCTGGGTCACCGAGCTCCAGCTTGTGGTGGCGCAGCATGGTGACGGCTGAGGTTCAAAAATCCCAATTTCACTAACTTCCCAGCTAAGCCTGTCGCAGTGAGTTTTGAAAAATATAAATCAAATCATGTTATTCCCCTCCTTTCTGACGACATTTAAAAGGGAACCCCATCCTCCTCACAGTCCGGCTGTGGCCTCTGCCTCCTGGCCTCCTTGGACTCCTCGCTCCATGATCCTGCAGCCCCCCCCAGCTTCCTTCCTTCTGTTCCCCATGTAGCTCCTCGTCCTCTCAGGGCCTTGGAGCTTGCCCTTCCCCCTACCGAGAAACAACCTAGCCCAGACCTTGCTCTGGCCGCCTCCTTCTCCTTACTCACATCCCTGCTCAGTGTCCCCAGCTGCCTCAAAGAGGCTCTTCCTACCTTACCCGTGCTGTCACAAGTGGCTCTCAGCCCTTGCCCCTCCGTCACCTCATGGGAGTCCCCGTGCCCACTTGTTTGTTTGTCTGCTCTCTGTCTCCACCCACTGCAGTGCAAGCCAAGTGAGGGCAGGCCATTGCCTACCTTCTCACTGCTTCTCTCCCAGGTCCTGGTGGCAGAAACAGGTTACATGAAAAGATAAGGACATGGCTACTAAGTCCCTTACGTGTTTGAGAGTCACAATTTATTCAAACATAAAAAAACTAATGGTGCCAAATGCTCAGGCAGCCCTCCTACCTACGCTCTGTGTCCCTGGGTTACTCAGACTGGGGACACTGGTTGCAGCCAGATCATGAAGGAAAGGAACTTCCTCAATCTGTTGCTTTATTCTTTTTTTTTTTTTATGGGAAAAGCATTACCTTTTTAAAATTGAGATACAACTGTCATTTAACATATTAAAAACAAGACAACAGGCCCAAAATGGAGTTGCTAATGCTAAGTCCCACATAGAGACTTCACCGAACGGAGACTTAATGGCAGTTTCCGCTCTTCCAGAAATGGATTCTTAAACCAGTCAATCAGGAATCACCTGATCAGCGCAAGTTAGATAATGTGCCCCATAGACCCCTGCCATCGCCTAAAGCAAGACAAGCGAAGTGACCCTGCAAAAACCAACCCATTTTAACCCAAGTTTAGCTTCCTTGTTCCCTTTCCTGCCGCCCATGCAAGTCTTTCATTTTGTATAGCTCCTCAGGGCTCCTTTCTCTCTGGCTAGATTGCATACTGTCCTAGCTGGTTCGATTTTTGCTCAAATAAACTTTTCAAACTTTTCATAGGCCTCAGTGTATCTTTTAACAAACACTGTATTAAATTTCAAGTATACAACATAAAAGATCTGACCCACGTGTATGTTGCAAAATGATCACCACTGTAAGTCTAGTTAACAACCATCACCTCACCTGGTTACAAATGTTTGTGTGTGTGATGAGACCTTTTAAGATCTACGCTCTCAGCGACTTTCAAATCTGCAATACAGTGTTATTAGCTATCGTCACTGTGGTGTGCCTTACCGCCCCAGGACTTCTTTATTTTATAACGGCAGGTTTGGGCCTCTCAAAGGACCCTCTGGGCATCAGACACCCTGGGCTATTATGGGGAATACACACGTGACCCAGAGCCTGCCCTCCAAGAGCTCACTGTTGAGGAGGAATGTAGGACATGCACAAGAAGAACTCTGCTTAAAGTTGTAGGCTCCAAACTTCCCTGAGCATAAGGGTCACCTGGCGCAAGCAGTAATGACACGGATTCCTGGCCCGCACGCATCTAAAACATCCCGGCAGATTCCCGTGGTGCGGGGAGCTTGGGAAGTAGTGTTATGGAGGGAGAAAGAGGAAGGCTGCTTGGAGGCAGCAGCACCGAGCTGGACTGGAGGGGGCCAGGAGGTGGATGAGGAGGAAGGGGGGACGATCCCAGCGCAGGGAACACATGAGCTGAGGAAAGAAGCCAGGAGACTTGGGGAGGGACAGAAAGCCGCATTTGTTCCCATTTGGTGGTGGCACAAAGAGGAATATGGTGAGACGAGGTGGAAAGCAGCCTGAAGACCAACTGGGTGGGCCCGGAACATGAGGGTCTAGCCTGGCTTTAACAGAAGGCAAGAGAAGCACTGACTCGTTCTGAGGAGGGAGTGACAGCAGCAGGTACGTAGTCACCTTACAGATGAGTCATGGAGGGCTCAGAAAGGGTCCTGAGCTACCTCAAGTCCCACAGGCGGAAGGACAGAGGCCAGGACTCAAACCCTGCTACTCGGATTCCAGAGGTGAGGCGCGGGAGGGGAAGGGACAAACTGGCCCCCACTGAGTCCCCACGGTGTCCAGGCACAGAGCTGAGCTACTGGCATTCACCATCACACCTCGCTACAGCTCTAGGAGGTAAGAGGCCCAAGTTACAGACAGAAGGGCGTAACTTTCTCCAGAAACAGGAAGGAAAGGGTGATGTGAAAGATGTTGAGGAGGCTGACTCAACAGCATTTGGAAACTGGACACAGGAACAATGATGGAAGTCGGGCAGCACCACAGAAGAGGGGACAGCCTCGTGGAAGGGCTGGGGGGACCTCCCTGTGGAAGAGGGGAGGACAGCCCCGTGGAGGGTGGGGGGGAAGAGCCCCGTGGAAGCAGGATAGCTTCTCCTCAGGGCCCTGCATGCATTTTTATTAACTGTCTCTGTGGGACCTGCTTTGGAATCTGGCTTCCTTCACTCACATGTTCTTCACTTCTTATTTAAAAACACTTTGTTCCCAGAACACCGCACAGCTCATCAGCTGCTGGTTTTCATACACCGCAAGTGGAATGAAAGAAAGGTTTAAAAAGAATGCTGTCCTACTGCAGTGGCCTCGGAGAAGAGCAGGTGGCTGCAGAACGACTCAGTGGCCCCCAGGAGGCACTTCTCCTCCGGGTGCCACCCAGAGACGATCGGCAGGGCCTCGCGAGAACTGCCAAGACACAGAGTTTAGTCTCACCTCAGGTGGGAGCCGCTTTTAATCAATGCATTTGCTTTTCATACCACTACTAAAAATTAACTCCTTGGACAAACAAAAGTTGACTTCCACGTTACATTTGCAAAATTAAAAATCCAAAATCCTATGTAACAAATTAGGTATTCTGCCTCTGAGTTATCATGCGTGCATGTGTGTGTGTATGTGTGTGTGTGTGTTTAGAAATATATACATAATAGTTTTATCTTTCTTTTATATTTATCTATAAAATACGTATATATATACGTGTGTATATATATATTTATATGATTCTACATCGCTAGACTGAATACAGATGCTAATTATCTTCCTATTACCATCTGGTTCTTACTCCCAGGACCAAATGCCCACCCTCCTGTCCTTAACCTCTCTGTGTCCAGAGCGGCTCAGAGCCTAACCAGATATCAACTACCCTGAGGAGACACAGGAAAGAGGGAGGCTTATCCCTGGCTCTCTTCCTTTTTCTTAGGAGGAGTCCTTTAGCCTAAATTAATCTTTCATTTGACTACTTGCCTTCTTAAAGATGCAAGGCAGACTCTTTAGAACATTTCACACATCACAGAATCCAAGACATATTTCAAATGATGGTGAGCAGACTTCTTTATCAACACCATGAATGCTACAATTAACTCCAGCAAATGTGCTGGTAGACTTTGTGCTACTCAAAATAAAGGAGGTTAAAACTACCCTGTGATTCATGGAGCTCAAAACACCAACATTTTTTAGCCCAAACAACCCTTCTCTTCTGCTCTCGGGCTAGTTTCATGAATGGGTCGGGTAAAGGGTGTCACCAAGGGAAAGCCAAAAACAGCTTTGCTCATTTCAGAATTCAGTGAAGAGAAGCGGACTGTAATCCGCTGCCCTCTGGCAATTCAAAGACCTTCCAGACCTCGGTGGAATCTCAGGATCAACCACCAGAACAAAAGCACTACAGGAAGGGGACAGTTCTCCCATTCTACCTTCTCTCTCACCAGAACAAAATGCTTCAAAAGGGCAAACGCTGTTTTATGTAAACATTAGCATTTCCAAAGGATTAAATCTACACTATATTGAACACCATTCTATAAGCAGCATCTGTTCACTTAGAGAAAGGAATTTCTCTTCTAACGACCATGATCAACTCTGGCGATCTTCTCAGATAGCTTTCGGGCCATGCCAGAGGCTCAGTGGCCTTTTCTATCTGTCTAAGAAATATCAGTGGCAGGCCCCCAACCTCTGCATTTCTGCTAGTCCTGACAGGACATCGAGACACCATCCTTAGGACAAAACTAGTGGTTCCAATGCATTCACACCTGGTCTTTAGAATAAAAATGGAAAATAATAGCAAAGAAAACTTAGTTTGCTATTTAGAAAAAAAAAAAATCCTTATTTGAAATGGATTATATAGCTAAGTATAAATAATACAGAAAAGAAGATGGAAATACAGGTGCTATTTTTCTGATTTTTAAATGTATAAGCATAAGGGCAATGCAAAAATTGTAAAAGGAAAACAGATAAATTTAATCTTTCAGACAACATAGAAGAGGGATGGCTACAGGTTTTCTTTTAAGTCATGATGACAACCTGTATCACTTAAAACTATTCGCCAACACGAGGAGCTCAGAGAAGGGCGGGATGGGCAGGTACAGAGCAGTTACCGTGTGCCTCCATTAGAGGGGTGGGCTGGCTACAACTCTGGGTAAAATGAAAAATGCCTTGGTCAGCAAGACTCAAGCCAGCCATCACTAATCATTTCGACTTTCTTGCCAAAACTGAACTAAGCGGAACTTAAACACGCTACCCTATCCTTTAAAATGAAACAGAACTATTTTCTTCCATAATCTCTCTTCCCAGATTGGACACTTTTTCCCTTTTTCTTCTGTAGGACCCCAACCAAGAGTCTTCTTCTGAGGCTATTCTTAAGTTTCCTGAAAGTCTTTCCTTTGCTTTCTGTGAGATTTGGAAGGATTGAGGTCACTCAATTTTCCCACCGTCATCATAAAACACCAATACCAAAAATGCTCACCTTTCATCAAACCTGACAGCCCCTTCCTGCCCGCACAGCTCAGTGAAATCCCCCAACAACTTAAAAGGTAGCATGCCCCTCCTTGAAGTTGCCTAGGCTGGGAGTACAGATAGGGGTCTTGGCTTTGTGGAAATTTATGTCATTCCAGAGAAGTCGACATTACTTCCACCAACGTCAAAGATGCAGCTGATTAATTGCAGGCATGCTGCAGTTTCTCTCATGCCAAATGCTAAGTATTCAATACAGCCTGACGACCCAGAGGACATGTGAAGAGCTTGTTGGAGCCAATAAATGTAGTTAATTAAAAAAAAAAAAAATCAATGCCAATTTCTCCAACGCCTCCTCTTTTACAAAGGGAATCTATTTTCTTCTCTTGACCAACACAGGGTGGGAAGGATTCAAGCAGCACCGCCTCCCTCTTCTGACCCTCTAGGTTCTCTCCAGTGACAGAGTCCCAGGAAAATGCCAGCATTCTCGGGTGTGACAAACACGCCACCACCACCTTTGCTTCCCCGCTCCCAGGGCAGCTGGGCAATCACACTCTGCTTCTCTCCACCCAACTGAGACCACTTTCTCTAAGTCGAAAGGGCACTTCACACCTTCTGGTGGCTAACTTCAAGAGTTCCTCCAATTAAAAAGAAAAAAAAATCCCCATTCAAACCACCCTCTCCACCAGCTGCCTGGCCTTTCCTTCCTCCCCTTCCCAGCTTAACTTCTTGAGAGAGTTGCTGCCATTCCATCATCCACCCCCCACACGGCGCCCCTACCACCGCACCCCTATCCGCTTCAACCTGGCTTTGGGGGACCATCGTGCCAGGGCAACACTTCTCACTAAGGTGCCCATGAGAAACAGTGCTCCGTCCCCATGGGGCTAAACCTCCCAAACCGGGAGCAGAAAGGACCCATTTTCTTTTTTTTTCTTTTTTCTTTTTTTAAAGATTTTTATTTATTTATTTGTCAGAAAGAGAGAGAGGGAAAGAGAGCACAAGCAGGGGGAGCAGCAGGCAGAAGGAGAGGGAGAAGCAGGCTCCCCGCTGAGCAAGGAGCCCGATGCAGGACTCAACCCCAGGACCCTGGGATCATGACCTGAGCCGAAGGCAGGCGCTTAACTGACTGAGCCACCCAGGCACCCCAGAAAGGACCCATTTTCTAAAGGGAGCTGCAAATAAAGGGGCAATACCCCCACACCAAAGAGATGGAGAACTGACTGCTCCCTGCAACCACCTCTCCCCCACATCTCCATCCCCCAACTCCCAAACTAGGAGAAGGGTAGAGGAAGGAACTCAAGAGTCTTCACGTCAGAGTCTTGGCTTAGGGCAGAGTGCTGTCATGTGGGGGTGGGAGGGGGGAGGGAATGAACAGACTTTGTCACAGAGACTGGGAATGCCCGCAAAAAGGAGAAACTAACCCCTCATTCCCCAACCCGATGCAACAACAAACATGCTGATTTGCTCTGTCCCTACCAGAGCAAACGAAAGGACAACTGCAGAGAGATGTCAGGACAGAAAGAAGCCTTAACCCCCAGTTTTGCTTGCTTCACAGAACACTGACGAAGGTGACCAGTTAGAACATGTCACCAGTACCCATCCAAAAGGGCTTCCTGCCAGGACAAGGGGATCCCAGCACCAGTTACATTAGAGGCACTTAGCTTCACCCTTTCCTTCCTCCCCATCCAACATAGGAGATTTGGTTGGAGCCCAGAAGAAGGAAAGGGAGGAGGGCTCCCAGAGGCAGACCATCCCCCCTCCCCACTTCAGGTCCCTCACACCACAAGCCTGGCCAGTGATAAGCTCAGGGAAAGCCTTAAATCAAATGCCTGTGATTCTCACAGTAGTATTCCCAGACATACCCAAATAAGTGGCACATGATAGGCTTAATCATTATTTGTTGAATAAATGACTGAAAAGCTTCTTCTTAATCCTTGCCCTCCTTGTCCTTTCTGCCTCGTTTTGTTCATTCACTCCAGCCACAAGTATTTGTTGAAGGTTGATTCTATACAATTTAATCATGGAAAGGCGATTAAGACATGTCCCCCGCCCTCCAGAAAGTTACTAGAGAACAGAAGCGAGTACAGACTTGCATCTGTCACAAGCACTTGTGGGAACCACGGCATGGCAGTGATACAAAGTACCAAAGACATTAACTCAAAAATCCAAACCACCCGCTCAATATACCCTCCCAGCTTTCTCCTGTCAGTTTACATACGGAATTCTCATGTCTGCCTTTTCGGTGAACACTGGTCTTTTATCCCTCCTGCTAAAATGCATTTACCCTTAATGTGTCAAGGGTAGTGGTTAACACACCACCATCTATGTGTGATATCCTGGAGAAAGCCAGGAAAATCCACATTCCGTGGATCTAGGGTAGGCCAAAAAGATTTCAGTGCACAGCCTTGGATGAGGCCCTGGAGAAATGTCAAGGTACGTGTATGGCCTTTCTTGGAACACCGCTGTATGTGATGCAGCACAGAGTAAACGCTCTAGGTTTAGGACAAAGGTGATGCCAGTGATGTACATTTCCCCTCAGCATCTTGCCCACAGAAAGATGGTCATGCATTGTGGAGAGCCGAACCACTATACCACCTACCCAGAAATCACATGGGATTTACAGGTTGTTTATTAGCCGACTCAGAATTAGCATTTAAAGTCTCATATTTGCAGAAAGCAAATCACTCTATATAATCTCTAGTTCCCTTGTAATCACTAACTTACAGTCCTTCAGCAACCGTTATTGCTTCTCACATATATTTTTGACAAGAGGTTGTTTTTTTTATGACCATTCTTCACCATTATTAGAAAATAATATATGCTCAATACAAAAAAAAATCTAGAAAATACAGCAAAGTTGATAGCAGAAAAAATATCATGCAAATTTTTTACCAACCCTGTTAATATTTTGGTATATTTCCATTTAACCTCTGTTTGATTTAATAGCTATTTGGAATTAATATGCCCCATAAGCCAACTCTGGTAAAAATCACCAATAAACTAGGATATAAGTGCCATCTGTAATCTCTTCCAATTATGAACAAGGTTGGAGTTGCAGGACTATAACACAACCAGTAGATTCAACTTTAAAAGCTTAAATTCAATGGAGGGAAAATTGGTTAAGTGGGCTGTTTAATACACATATAGATTATGGAACAGAATAGACAGCCCAGATATGGACCCTGAACCCTACGGTCAAATAATCTTCGACAAAGCAGGAAAAAATATGCAATGGAGAAAAGACAGTCTCTTCAATAAATGGACAGCTATATACAGAAGAATGAAACTCGACCATACTCTTAGTATACATACACAAAGATAAACTCAAAACGGATGAAAGACCTCAATGTGAGACAGGAATCCATCAATCCTAGAGGAGAACATAGGCAGTAACCTCTTTGACATCGGCCACAGCAACTTCTTTCAAGACATGTCCCCAAAGGCAAGGGAAACAAAAGCAAAAATGAACTTCTGGGACTTAAGCAAGATATAAAGCTTCTGCACAGCAAAGGAAACAGTCAACAAAACAAAGAGGCAACCCACAGAATGGGAGAAGATATTTGCAAATGACACTACAGACAAAGGGCTGATATCCAAGATCTATAAAGAACTTCTCAAACTCAACACCCAAAAAACAAATAATCAAGCCAAAAAATGGGCAGAAGACATGAAAAGACACTTCTCTGAAGAAAACATACAAATGGCTAACAGACACATGAAAAAATGTTATCATCATTAGGCATCAGGGAAATTCAAATCAAAACCACATTGAGATGCCACCTTACACCAGTTAGAATGGCAAAAATGGACAGGGAAAGAAACAACAAATGTTGGAGAGGTTGTGGAGAAAGGGGAACCCTCTTACACTGCTGGTGGGAATGCAAGTTGGTACAGCCACTTTGGAAAACAGTGTGGAGGTTCCTCAGAAAATTAAAAATAGAGCTACCCTGTGACCCAGCAATTGCACTCCTGGGTATTTACCCCAAAGACACAGATGTAGTGAAAAGAAGGGCCATATGCACCCCAATGTTCATAGCAGCAATGTCCACAATAGTGGAAAGAGCCAAGACGCCCTTCAAAGGCGAATGGATAAAGAAGATGTGGTCCATATATACAATGGAATATTACCCAGCCATCAGAAAGGATGAATACCCACCATTTGCATTGACATGGATGGAACTGGAAGGGATTATGCTAAGTGAAATAAGTCAAGCAGAGAAAGACAATTATCAAATGGTTTCACCTATTTGTGGAACATAGGAATAGCATGGAGGACATTAGGAGAAGGAAGAGAAAAATGGCGGGGGGAATTGGAGGGAGAGATGAACCATGAGAGACTATGGACTCTGAGAAACAAACTGAGGGTTTTAGAGGGGACGGGGGTGGAGGGCTTGGTGAGCCCGGTGACGGGTATTAAGGAGGGCACGTATCGCATGGAGCACTGGGTGTTATACGCAAACAATGAATCATGGAACACTACATCAAAAACTAATGATGTACTGGAAGGTGACTAACATAATAAAAAAAAAAAAAAAGTGGGTTGTTTAATGTATGTGTGCAAGCTGGCACTCTTCACTTTTCTATTTGTCTTTCCATGAGCCCAGCACTTGGAGTAAGTTTGTCAAAGCTTTTGGGAAACGATCACTTCAGATATAAACCCCGTTAAACAGAAGTTCCTCTGATTGTTCAAAAAAGGATAATTTCATGGGCAATTCTTAGAGGCCCAAAAAACCATAGTGTTAGCGGTGGGTTTTTTGACAAGTATACAATTGCCATTATTTGTCAAGATATTTAAAAAGGATTTTATTTTCATCCCAGTCTTCCATTACAGACATGCTATTCAATGATAGCTAGGAAAAAAATTATGGGCTTACCTGATTAAGAAATCATGCAGTCCAACATCAAAATACCTGTTCAAAAAAGACACAGACAAGTATGTCAGTAAAAGAAATGTACAACAATGGTGGACTTGACCAAAAATATAAAATTTACATTCAGAGCATGGTGAATCAATCAATCACTCTCTAACAGTGGTTCTCAAAGTATGACCCCTGGAGTGGCCACAGCAGCATTACCTGGGAATTTGCTGGAAATGCAAACTCTCAGGCCCTGGGTGCCTGGGTGGCTCAGTTGGTTAAGCGACTGCCTTCGGCTCAGGTCATGATCCTGGAGTCCCGGGATCGAGTCCCGCGTCGGGCTCCCTGCTCGGCAGGGAGTCTGCTTCTCCCTCTGACCCTCCCCCCTCTCATGTGCTCTCTCTCATTCTCTCTCTTTCAAATAAATAAATAAAATCTTTAAAAATAAATAAATAATAAAAAATTAAAAATAAATAAAATAAAAAAATAAAAAAACCTCTCAGGCCCTACACGTCAGCATACTGATGCACAAATTCTGGGGGCGGGGCCCAGCAATTAGATCTGACAAGCCCTCCAGGCAATTCTGATGCAGAACCACTGCTCTATGACAGCAAAAGGGTCTCAGAAAGACTATGTGCTCTCTCCGAAAAAGAAGGCCATAAAAGTAGATTTCACCACTTTGCCAACAGGTGAGTCCTTTTGTAACACTGGTCGTCTCAGATGTTCTCTCGCTCAAACATAAATGAAATATTTTACAAGTACAAAACCATGCTGGCCAAAGTTAAGAACAGGGGTGGGGTGGGGAAGGGTCAGCTCTGTCCTTCCATGTCCCTCCCAGCCATAGTCCCTGGAGCTTTTAACCAGAGAGCAACCCTGTCCATAGCTGGGTCTGCCTTGGGAGGGAAGGGAGGAGAGGTGCTCCATGCACATGCTGGTGAGCCAGCCACTGTGCTTAGCCTCACACCGGGCAGCCAGTAAGCACTGGGCAGTGGTGGACCCTTTCAGAGACAGCTTCCCCTGCCACCACCAAACTGGCTTTGCCCATATGAATGGCACGGCCTTGGTTTCTCTAATTAGCTCATTTATTCCCCCTAAATCTCTGACCACTTAGCCAGGGTCCTTCTCTCCCCTTTGGGTCTGGCTGTGAGCAAAAAGACTGGGTGGCTGGAACCATGATGTTGCTGCCCACCACACATGACCACTACTCCTAACACCTAGATGGTGGTCATTGTGTCCCACCCAACAGACTGGCCTCCCGGGTTAGCGATCTGTCCGAGTAAAGCCTGAGTTAATTCTGTCCCTACAGACAATGAGCAATAGACACAGAAATTCACTCTACAGTGCGGTCTGACTGCCGAGGGCTTGACTGTCCCTAGCTCCCAGCTTCAACCCTCCCCCGTCCCTGGAACATCCCAGCATGCCTGGCACCTCACCTGACATAGAGCAGATGATTACTGACATTAAAATAGGATTCCTTTGGGTCCCTTTAAATAGCAAGCTTCCTTTATGTGCTCAAAATCTGTTTACAGGTCATGGACACAGGGCAGAAGAGAATAGAGCAACAAAGCCAAAATATAAGGTACCGCATTCACTGTGTCACTTACCTGAAGTCATCACATGATTCAGGGAAAATTGAATTCAAGGTACATAAATTCCACTTACTCATAAGTCTTCTGAAAAGAGCTCTAAAGGGAGATGTACCTGCAGGGTTAGCTGATTCGTTTCAGTTGATATTACATTGACCTGAGGAGATGCTAAGTTCTTCCTACAATCATATTTAACACAGATTTTTGAAAAAAATGAAAAACAGAAATGATCCCTCCTGTCAACCAAAACCTCGGCCACATAAGTAAATATTCATATGACAGATAGCAATTGCAAGTTTGCCAGAGTCTGCAATATGGGAGATACAAGTATGTTCAGATTAGAACAAAGATTTCAGCTTCTTTCATTCATCCAAAACCTAATCAGCCTTTTCAATGACATCAGCCACAGAAAGCATCAGATTCTGTTGCTGGAATCATAAGCATAAAGTAGACACAGAAAGGAATCACAGAGAACCACAATATGGGAGGGAGGACGAAGACTCTGAGGGAGTAATGAGAAACCTAATTATATTCATAGAAATGATTATTTAGCATGTAGAAGGTGGCAACTACTCTGCTTGGTGCGCGCATACACAAGCCATTGCGGTGAGGCTGGGACTGACATCTCCATTCATGCGTGCAGGAACTAAAGCTCAGAGGCTAAGTAACTTGCAGTGCTCACAACTAGTAGCAGACAAATCTGGGAGTCAAACTGGGCCCTGAAAGCCATGAATTGCTCGCTCTTCCCACTGAAAAGCACAGGCTCTCACTGCCTCTCATTATTACTAATTGAAAATGACTTCATTTTAAGAACGGGTCCCTTTCCACCTGCTCTGATTTCTGCTGCTTCCAACGTGGCTGCCCTGCCCCAGGCAAGCCCGCCTGCTCTGCTTCCCAGAGCACACCTGCCCCGCAGGTGCCATCCATCCCCTTGGGTCTTAGAACCAAGTCAGGTTCTGGGAAGTTATGTAACCTCTGGGCTCCAGGTTTTCCACGGGAAAATGGAGATCCCTCACTCATGGAAGGTTATGAGAATTAGGTGATATAACATAAATACAGGGCTTAGCACAGTGCTTGGTAAACCCGAGTACTCAATAAATAGTAATCTCCTTCCCTCCAATTTTTAAGAGTTGTTTTAATGGAAGCCCAATTCCCAATAACTCAGTAGGAGAAGGAAGCCACATAAAAAGGAAATAAGAGGTCTCACTATGCAGCCCACGAAGAGAGGTCACTGAATCCAGGACGCAGGCAGGGCCTGAGCAGTGGAGTAAAGGGTAGTACAGCTGGAAAGGTGAGGGACAGGCACAGAGCTTAGGAAACAGGCAGGAGAGCAGGAAGACCAATTATTCCATGGAGGTCTCATAGAGAGCCTTGAAGTTGCATGCGAGAGCCAGTGGGGCATACAGAGGAGCGGGATCTGGCCGCCAGGCAGGGAAGATATCCTCCTGCCCTGGTCCTGACCGGCATCTCAGTAAGAAGGACCAGTACACACTAGTGCATGTCCAGCTGCACCTGTCGTCGTGGTGTCCCCTAAACTTTAGGGCCTAAATATGCAGAAGTAAGAGATTGTGATGCATGTGTTTCAGAACATTTCTTCTTATGAGAACATGACTGGTCGTGGGTGGAATTTGGGGCCAGGACAATGAGGGTCTTTAAGCATCCTGTGTAAGGCAAGTTTACGATGGAGAATACTATAATGAGTTAACAGTCACTTGGAAACCAGTGGAATGGAGAAGGTCAAGGATGGGGATTAGCATCAGAAAACATACCAGGAAAAATGTAAGGGGAGGAAAATGGAACTTCCTCACAGGTATTTACATCTTACTCCTTTGCTACGTCAATTCATCTGTGTGGATATTCATTCAACAGATATTTTGTCAGAGCCTTCTAAGTGCCGGGCACCAATGTAGCCCTGGGGATGGGGGCGGGGGAGGGGGGTGGAGAGTAACATAACAAGGTCCTACTTCTCACGGCACTCACAGTCTAGGTGGGACAGATGAACAACAAATAAGCACTTAGATAAAGAAGATAACATCAGAGAGCAGAGAATGCATACAAGGTGACAGGACAGAGGGGTGGGCCACACAGCCGCTCAGGGAAGTCCTCTCTGACGAGGTGACATTTGGGTTGAAATCTGTATGGTCAGAGAGGATGAGCTAAGCAAAGACCAGAGGGAGAGTGTCCCAGGCAGGAGGACAGCTGGGTAAAGCCCCGAGGCGGGAAGAAATGTGGCAGGTTAGAGGAAAGGATGAAGGCCAGCAGGACTGGGACAAGCTGAGGTAGGACAGGGGGGCTGGGACCAGATCTGAGGAGGCTGTACAGAAGAGTTTGGGCTTCATTTTAACAACAATGGGAAGCACTAAAGGGTCTTTAACAGGGGAACGGTATTTTTTTCATTTGTTTAAATTTTATTCATTTAGGGGGTGAGGGAGTGGTATGCTTTGATTTATGTATCAAAAAGAACACTCTGGGTGTCCCGAAGAGAAAGGATGGGAACAGAAGCGTGGTGGGGAGCCATGGCCGTCTAGCTGAGAGGTGATGGGGATTCACCCCAGGATGGAAACACTGGAAATGAGGGCGGAGACAGGGATGGATTCAGAGAGGATTCTGTGGTTGAGTACAAAGACTTGCTCACAGACTCACGCAGGATGGGGACAAGGAATTGAGGGAAGGAGGGAGGGAGAGAAGGAGAGAGGGGAAAAAGAATCTGCAAAAGAGCTGAGGGCCTCACATCACGCAGTTTCACACCAGGCAAACCAAAGGCTCCGCCAGGCCTTGGCTGCTTCTGGAGGCTCCACAGTAATGCTTGGTGGCCCGCATCCACACTGAGGGGATGACGATGTTCTGTGACTGGCTTAACTTGGAGAACGGCTCACCTGCTGGAAGAACTAGAAATCGTGGCGATGGTTTGGGGTCTTTTTAATGGATTTATTGTGGTAAAATCCACATAACACAAAACTTCCTCTTGAACCATTTTTTATGTGCACAGCTCAGTCGCATCGAGCACACTCACACTGTTGCACAACCATCACCACCATCTGTCTCCAGAACTTCTTCAACCTGCCTCACATGAAACACCAGGCTTCCTCTGTACCACGGTAAAGCTGATTTGGGCTCCTTCCAAAGGGTTCAGGGGTGCCCCCTCACATAGGGCTGTGTCTTTAATTTCAAAAGAGAAGCCAACCAATGCAGTCTAGAAATATCTTCTCGCTTAATTTTCCTGTATAGATGTAAAAGGCGCCTTAAGGAAATACAGTAAAAAGGGAATATGCTTTTCTTTTCTTATTTTAGAATTGTATGCCAAGCTCTGGGCTAGGCCCTCTGGGTACTACCTCTTTTCGTCCTCCCCACCTGCCAGAGTAGATCCCTGCTTTATAAAGCCTCATGTCCTTATCCCCTATCACATAGCTAGTAAGTTGCTGCGTCAGGATCTAGCTCAGAGTACCAAATGCCAAAGTCTGTGCTTTTTCCCTTCGTGTGTTCAGCCACCGATTCATTTCACAAATATTTACCAGGTGCCAGGTAGTGGGATTCAGTGATGCACAGCCCGGAACCCCTGCTTCAAGGAAAGTAGAGCCTAGTTAAGAGATGGCAGAGCCAACAAGATTCAATACAGTGTGAGTGATAACAAATGTTCTGTCCCCCAAGGGACTGCAAACTCCACGAGGGCAAGAACCAGAGCCAGCCACCAAGCAGATTCTCAGTAAATACGTGTTGAGTGAACTGAAGTGTGAACGGTGTCTTGTAACAGGACATCGATATCTCTGCTCTGGCACTTGGCATGGTGCTGCAGAATGAAGATGCCCAAAGTGGTTACTTAATACGCCAAGTACCATATGTAAATATATAAAATAAATACCCACAGACAGAAATGGGGCTTCTCTCCTGAAATAAGATGCCCAGCAAACTGTAGCACATTACTTCTCAGCACCTTCTGAGAAAATCACCTCTCCTAGCCACCAGCGCACAGTAAGCCAGGACGGCCTCAAGACACATGAGAAACAGTGACCTTGTGTGTATTATTCTTGGTTCCTTCCAGAAATCAAAAAATAGGAAGTCTTTCACGCATGGATGCGGTATAGAAGTTTCTGTTGTCTGAATGTCAACCGGGAGCAGCACTGGGAGGCAGCTTCAGCTTGCTGCATAAAAAGGCAGTTTCGAACAAGCTGCAATGTCCTACCTACGGCCGTGAACTTCCCATCCCAGGGTGAGCTGCAGCATGGGTTATGAGGGTATCTAGAGGAGAGCGAACCACTGCATAGCAAGCTGGAATGGAGATCTCAGAGGGTCTGCCTAGCCTCAGGCTCCGAGTCCCTGCCTTAGTCACTTTCAGGAAGCGCCTCCCAGTCCGAGCTGATGACCCTCAGCACACTTGCAACCACACCTGGGCCGACGCCCCCTCAGCAGCTTACGCTTACCCAGTACCAGTATGATCACCTTGCCTGTAGAGCCCCCCAGGCCGCTGGAATTAGGCCTGTTGCGCCCGACACAGAGCTGCACGTGTGTTTACCCCCGCAGCAAGCCCCGCTTTGGCAGAGGGGGGTCAGCCCCACACAGCATGTCCATGGCAGAACTCGGAGCAGAACCACACGGGGTTCAAGGACGTGCTCTGCCCTGCCAGGCTGCCTGCCTTGTGGGCTCCCGGTTCTTCCTCCCAGGCTCGTCTGGGCTGTCTGGGAGCTAGGGATAAACACAGCAAGGAGCCGTGGCCAGAGGTTGCCAGTGCCATCGACCTGGTGAAGTACGTTTTAGAACTGCGGTCGTTACAGCCGTGTGGCAGGCCGCACACAGGGCAGCGTTCGCAATAAGTACCACGTTGCTCTATGTCTTCAACCTACAGTCCTCAGTGTCTCCTCTCCAGCCGTGGTCACCGGGTCAGTGGGCCACCAGAGTTAAGCCCTCCCATTCCCGCCTGCGAAGTGTGAAAACAGACTTAGTTGGAAGTAAAAACCAAGTCAAATGACTAGGAGAATAAAGTTTATCGCCAGACTCTAGAAGCCCTGATCACTTCTGGCTGGGCTACCTCGCTTCAGAGAATGGAAAAGACCTTCAAGTCTATCTGCGCTGACCTCCTTCCTCACTTGACGGACTAGGAAATGGGATAAAAAAGATGAGGTAATCTGAAACAGCTCTACAACCAGGAGCAGAGCCGGGGCAAGCAGTCCCTGAGACCCTATTTCGTCATTCGACGTGTCCCCACACAGCCTCCTCCCAGTCTCGATTGGTACATTTTCAGAGAATGCCCCAGACTGGCAACAGGCTTCCTGACGACATCACGTAATAAGTGGCACCACGTTATACCATGTCCACCCCTCTGCGGAAGTCACGCAAAGGCAGAGCCTGCCGGATGCCTCTTGCAGGAGCCCCCTCTCCCTTACACTCCTTCCACTGTCTGGGCCTGTCTGGACCTGACCTGCATATTGATTGGAGATTCAGAGCCTGCTGACAGTCAAGAATAAAAAGTGATGCTGGGGGTTATCTACAGTAGCCAAATTATGGAAACAGGCCAAGTGTCCATCGACTCATGAATGCATAAGGAAGATGTGGTGTGTGTATATATATATACATACATACAATGGAATATCACTCAGCCATAAAAAATAATGAAATCTTGCCATTTGCAACAACATGGATGGATCTAGAGTATTATGTTAAGTGAAATAAATCGGTCAGAGAAAATAAACACAGTATGATTTCACTTATGTGGAATTTAAGAAACAAATGAGCAAAAGGTGGGGGGAGGGAAGAGAGGGAGAAGCAAACCAAGAAACAGATTCTTAACTATGGAGAACAAACCGATGGTTACCAGAGGGGAGGTGGGTGGGGACTGGGGTAAACAGGTGATGGGCATTAAGGAGGGCATTTGCTGTGATGAGCAGCGGGTGTTGTATGGAAATGTTCAATCACTGTATTGTACATCTGAAACTAATATTACACTGTATGTTAACTAACCGGAATTTGAACAAAAACTTTTTTAAAAAAGTGATGCTGGGGGATCAGGGAAAAGTAAAAGTGAACTTAGGCCAGTAAGACCCCAGTTGGCAGTCAAAGCACATTTGGTAAAATACCAAAGTCTGATGGGAAAGTAGAAAGTAAGAACTGTAGCCCGTGAAGACAAATTCTAAAAGGCAAACGCAGTAAAAAAAAAAAAACAACAAAAAACGGTGCTGGGTTTTCACAGGACATGTTCTTCACTGCATCAGGTAAGTGTGTGTGCCATCGGATTATTAGGGAGTAAATTCTGGGAAAAGAGCCCAAAAGCCTGGACATCTGGGCATTTCACAGTGTTGGAGAAAGAAAAAGAGAGCAGGTTCCAGTTCCGGGCATAAAAAGCTCAGGAGTGAAGAGCTTTACAGTAGAAGCCACATCTCCCAAGATGTGGAATTAGAGATTCAAGGCCTGAGCTCTGGCTATCTCACTTAATAATATCTGACCACGGGCAGAAAAATCACCACTCCACGTCTCGGTGTTTGTAACTGGCACAGAGATAATACCCATGGCACGAAAAGGAACAAATATAGGGGGAACAAGTGGCTCATAAACCTTCTACAGATGTTCAAGATTATTTTCTTTCCTCCTCAGACTTTACGAAGTTCCTAAAGGCTCTTCTCCAAACTGCATTAACGCCATATGCATTCATTCATCCAGCAAATATTGAGCACCTTCTAGATGCAGACATTGCAAGACAGGCCTGGGATACGACAGTGAATAAGACAGCTAAGTTCCTATCCTCGTGTGTATTCCAGAAACAACTCCTTTATCTGATAGGTGATTTGAAAATGTTTTCTCTCAGTCTGCAGCTTGACTTTTTATTTTCTTAAAAGTATCTTCTGAAGCACAGAAGTTTTGAATTTTTAAAAATCCATTCATCAATTTTTTTTCAATTGCAGATTGTGTGTTTGGTATCATTATGTAAAACATCTTCGCCTAACTCATGGTCCTAAAGATTTTTTCTCTATTTTATTTTTTGGCTTTTATATTTAAGTCTTTAATCAACTTTAAGTTAATTTTTGTACACACTGTGAGGTAAGAGTCTAAGTTCATCTTGCTTTCCATCTCTTCATGTAAAAATGTCTCCTTCCATATCTGGCACCGTGGAGGTCATCGGCAGCTTTGACAAGCGCAGTCTCATCGAGTGGTGGCAATGGAAGCCAGACCAGAGCAGAGCAGAGTGAATGAAAAGGACAGGAAGCAGAGACAGTGGGACATAAATAACTCTTATGATCAGTTTGGTTCTGAAGAGGAGGGGGAAGAGTAGTAGCTGCAAGTGAGACAAATGAGGTTGTTTCTTGTTTATCGGAGGGGGGATTTTCCACTGTGACAGGTGATGGGTGCAAATGCCAGCAGATTTAGTGGAGGCAAGAATTTTAACAGAATACGAGGCAAAGCTCTCATGAGAGAAAAGTGGATAGCGCTTAGGCTGCTCCCACTGGAAGCCAACTGGCAGCGACCCCCACAGAACATCACTGGGGTTGGAATGGAGATGACGGGGAGCTGGCTCCAGAGCCATAGGAGGTGGTGACAGATGCTCTTCTTCCTTCCAGGCAGCATTCATGCCCACAACGCAACCAAAAGCAGCAAGACAAAGGGAGAGAAATCCACATCCCTCATGGCACTACTGATAAGGCCCTGCTGACCCTGCCCCCCCAACGGCCTTTGACAACCCAACTACTGAGTTATCCCCAAATGCAGACTAATATCTGACTTTTGCCTTTTATTCCTCCTTCAGGAAAGATTATGCAGAGACATGGGCCTCAGCTTCTATTTATAAAGTAAACTGGGCCCAAGACACCCAATGCTTCAGGGGCCACAATAAAGTAGGTCAGGCCTCAAAAGGCCTCGGACTGGGAACTGAGCAATAAGTCAACACTCACCCAAAAAATGCCAACCAGGTCACAAACATTTAATACAAAGCAAACGTTAACACAATCTTAAAAGTTGATAATGTCTTCTCTGTACACATATGTTTTCAGTCAATCATGTTATTAAAATCTCATTAGAGGGGTGCCTGGGTGGCTCAATTGTTAAGCATCTGCCTTTGGCTCAAGTCATAATCCCAGGGTCCTGGGATCGAGCCCTGCATCGGGCTCCCTGCTCGGCGGGAAGCCTGCTTCTCCCTCTCCCACTCCCCCTGCTTGTGTTCCCTCTCTCACTATGTCTCCCTCTGTCAAATAAACAAAATCTTAAAAAAAAAAAAAAAAAAACTCATTAGAAAGTATAGCTTTTCTCTTATAGATACAACATTACAATGAGGGATCCTTCATGATATGTGTTTGATGAAGCTACCCACTGTGGTTTGAAAAACTGCCGTCACATGATTAGGTCAATGATCTAGTTTTGCCCCTTGGAATCATCAAACATTTGGTTCTTCCACTGTCAGTAATCCAAAGCCAACCAACTTGAAAAGACAGATATGAAATTCAAGTGCATTTAACTGGGGTGAAGTACACAGGTTTTTCCTCCTTTTTACAGGGAAACAAAAGATTCTTTACTATAACCAGAATTCAAAAATAATGGTCGTTACACCTAAAAGTGATACTTAATAACAAATTTTAGCAGACACATGAAAAAATGTTCATCATCATTAGCCATCAGGGGAATTCAAATCAAAACCACATTGAGATACCACCTTACACCAGTTAGAATGGCAAAAATGGACAGGGAAAGAAACAACAAATGTTGGAGAGGTTGTGGAGAAAGGGGAACCCTCTTACACTGTTGGTGGGAATGCAAGTTGGTACAGCCACTCTGGAAAACAGTGTGGAGGTTCCTCAAAAAGTTAAAAATAGAGCTACCCTATGACCCAGCAATTGCACTCCTGGGTATTTACCCCAAAGACACAGATATAGTAAAAAGAAGGGCCATATGCACCCCAATGTTCATAGCAGCAATGTCCGCAATAGCCAAACTGTGGGAAGAGCCGAGATGCCCTTCAACAGATAAATGGATAAAGAAGATGTGGCCCATATATACAATGGAATATTACTCAGCCATCAGAAAGGATGAATACCCAACTTTTACATCAGCATGGATGGGACTGGAGGAGATTATGTTAAGTGAAATAAGTTAAACAGAGAAAGTCAATTATCATATGGTTTCACTTATCTGTGGAACATAAGGAATAGCATGGAGGACATTAGGAGAAGGAAGGGAAAAATGAAGGGAGGGAAATCGGAGGGAGAGACGAACCATGAGAGACTATGGACTCTGAGAAACAAACAGGGTTTGGGGGGGGTGGTTAGCCCGGTGATAGGTATTAAGGAGGGCACGTACTGCATGGAGCACTGGGTGTTAGACGAAAACAATGGATCGTGGATCACCACATCAAAAACTAATGATGTATTGTATGGTGACTAACATAACATAATAAATAAAAAACAAAAAAAAATAAAAGAAATTCAGTATTAGTCTCATTCTCACTAAATTATATCCTTTCCCTCCCATTTTATTTTCATATCTGTTATATATCAGAACCTTGATAAGAATGCCTCTTTGGTATTTACCCCCTACTTGACTATCTAGGATATAATCAGATTCCAGAGTTTAAAACAACCACGTGATGCAGGATCTAGTTACAATGTAGCTGTAAAGTGCTGCCTTGTCTTTGCCCCCTGCTCAAAATAAAGCTGTTACCTTTCCAGCCCTGTCCGCCATGGTGCTTAGCAGCCAGGGATGCATGGTCTCAGACATGTTTACCAAGTCTGAGTTTACTGACTTGAGGGGCGCCTGGGTGGCTCAGTCATTAAGCGTCTGCCTTCGGCTCAGGTCATGATCCCAGGGTCCTGGGATCGAGCCCCACATCGGGCTCCCTGCTCAGTGGGGAGTCTACTTCTCCCTCTCCCACTCTCCCTGCTTGTATTCCCTCTCTCGCTGTGTCTCTCTCTGTCAAATAAATAAATAAAATCTTTTTAAATAAATAAATAAATAAAACAACCACGTACCCAAGTCTTTGCAGCCTCTCCTATACTCACTAATTACTAGCAAAACTTCTTAGTTTCTCCTTGGGCATCTCTTTCACCTAGATGGCTCCAGCTAATCAAAGTGAATAGGACTATTTTTCCTTCTATAAATTTCTATCAAGTTCTCTTTATTGAAATCCAAAGAACAAAATAAAGGGGGCCATACAGCAACAATCTGTCAATGGGAGAATAACCCATATCACAATCCAGCAGATGCAGGAGCAGAGACACAGGGACAGGGATGGGGACGGAGTTCTGCAGGGCTGTGTCATGGAACAAGGCTTGAGGCTCAAAGCAGCCTGACATAAATGCTCTCACCGGGACTGCACAGGAGATAATGCATGAGTCTGATCAGCACAGCAGAGTCAGCAAGGAAATGAGATTGTCTCAAATCAAGAGACAGCAAGGCAGAGAGCTTACGCACACAAAAGCTCTGGGCTTTTCATAAACCACCATGTAAACATTTGCTTTTGTTTTCCATAGTTACCATACCCGAGCCAGGGCAGGAGGCCACGCCTAGAGCAACTTCACCAGAGGTTCTTTGTTCAGACAGCATTCCAGACGGAGAAGTCCTTTCGTGCAACTGACTGATGATGCTGCTTGGTCTACCAGGAATCTGGCCTTCAGGGATGTGTGGGTTGGAACCTAAAGGGATCTTCAGAGTTCTCTAGCTTGCTGCCCTCAACCTGCTCACTCAAGCTGTCAGGGGTCAGCATCTGTGCTACTAAAATTAAACCCCTCTCCCTTTGGATGTTACCAAAAGTGACAGGGGCTTCAAAGGCAAAAGAGATCTTACTTCAAAAAATGGGAATTACATTGTAAATAGTCCCCCAAAATTTAAAGTTCACAAATTTCAAGGAAAATTAAAATAGACTACCTTTAATAGAAACACCATGGAAAAGTAGCATCATACGCATACTACACCACAAACCCTGTTCTGAACATAAACCCTTTCAAGAGAATAAAGAATTTAATTCCCTCCTCTCCCCAACAAATACTCATCGAGCCCCTACCTTGGGCCAGATACTGCCAGGTGCTGTAAAGAGTCTGCTTCTAACAGCATACTGCTTAGGGAGACAACCGATACATAAACTACAAACTGTAATAAGCCCAGCATGCTACCGGAGAACCTTTTCAAGAACAAAAGGGCCTCTATCCCTGGGAGCCTGCTGAGAGTGATAATCCTCCAGTCCTCCCCTACGACTAGCAGATGAAGAAAAGCCCTCAGTCATAAGATCTTAACTAGTCAGAAAAGACTGAAGGCCACCGGGCTGACAAGAATAAGCATTCCCAAGCACAAACAGTAAATACCACACCAGAAGGCTTCCAATCATTTGGTAGCACTCATTTCATCCCAAGAAACTACTCCGTTCTGAAACTCCCACAGTTTTAAGTTAAGAGCCAGTGGCCATATGTTTCTACTTAGTGTTGTGCTTTCTACTGGTCTCTTCACTGTTTAACTAGAAACTTCTAGCCGGCTTAGAGCCTATTAGTACTTCAAAGATGGTATGTTCTTTTTCAGTCACTTATGCTTGTAAAAAACAAAACCAAAACCAAAAAATACCAGCTAGGAGAGCTAAAACAGATTTATTTTTCACAGCAGGGTATAACAAATTATACAAAAAGTCATGTCGGTAATTATCCTGTAAGATTCCTTTAAGTAGGGCACACCTTTATACATGTAATAACCCCTCTTCCCAAAACATAAAAGTTTCAGTTTACCTCGTTTATCTACAGGTAGAATTTTCCACAAGCTCACTACCTAGACCATATTCACATGCCAATAAACAAGTAGAAAAAAAAGGCAGAACGTGTATAACTACTATCACGAGCCCGTATCTACAAGAAACTGGAGTCAAGCCACACAGTTGTGCATAACATATCGCCACAGGTTTGAAGTGGGAGCTCACAAACAGAAGATGTACTTGTCAGATAGGTAAAAGATACAGAACTACAGAAATCAGACAGGGGAACTATGAAAGGACCTTAGTGCAGGATCACTTTATTGAGGGACAAGCAGTCCCACACAGCCCATTTAGACTTCAGTTGGATTATTTTTTTATATATATATATATATTTTTTTTTTAAAGATTTTATTTATTTATTTGACAGAGACACAGCGAGAGAGGGAATACAAGCAGGGGGAGTGGGAGAGGGAGAAACAGGCTTCCCGCTGAGCAGGGAGCCTGATGCGGGGCTCAATCCCAGGACCTGGAATCATGACCTGAGCCGAAGGCAGACGCTTAACGACTGAGCCACCCAGGCGCCCCTGGATTATTTCATTGTAAAACTCACTGGTGTGAACATTCATGATCTGAAAGTCAGCGGTAATTAGCCATGGGAGGAGAAGAGTATCAACAGCAGAGCTTCTGAAATAGGTTTCTGCCAGCTAATGGACACCTCTGCCCCATAGAGAAGTATTGCTTGAACATTTTCTTCTACATGACCCACATTAACAAACATATTTCATAGCTCAACCCAGCATTCACAGATATAGAGAGGTTGTGGTAGCCAGGCTCCAAGATGGCCCTCAATGGCCCCATCTCTGACATTCACACCTATGTGTGGTCCCCACTGTACCAGGATTGGTCTATTGAAATCATGGCAGTAGTGATGATGTGTCGCTGCTGAGAGTAGGTCATAAAAGAGACTGTGGCTTTGGTCTTGGGGATGCTCTCTGGTTCTCTTTCTCCAATCATGTGCTCTGGTGAAAGCCAGCTATGACATCATGAGTAGCCCTAAGAAAGACCCATGTGACCAGGAGCTGAGTACCCCCCCAGGTCCACAGGAGTGACCTGGAAGCAGGTCCCAGTGACTGCAGCCTTGGCAAAAAGCTTGTCTTCAACCTGAGTCAAACCAGCTGGCGAGGCAGCCCCTGGCCTCCAGAAATAATAGAGGCTTATTCTTTTAAATTGCTAAGTTTTGGGGTAATTGTTACCCAGAAATAGATAACTACTACAGGTATATATATTCAAGAAACCTTACTTATTTTTACTCTGAGCAATTCATAGCGCTATTTTCTATTCTGCTCCATTTTTCAGAAAGCTGTTTGCAACCCACTAAAATGAGTATGACTTACCAACAGGTCATAACCTAAGTGATTCAACAGACACTTACAATATACCAATTATCTTGAGTCCCATGTATACATATACACATATATGTACATATACACACACACACTTGTGAATATGCATATATATAGATACAGATAGAGTATGTACTAGGAAACCATATCTATATCTATTATCTCAACTGATTCTCACAATAACTCAGAGTGAGGCAAGGATTAAAATCCCCACTTTCCAGATGAGTAAAATAGGATGCTCAAAAAAGGCTATTTAACTTGCCTGAAGTCCAAGAAGTAAGAACAACAGAGCTGGGCCCAGCGCTCAGGCCTTCAAACTTCTGGTATTTCCCCAAATGCAATTCATTATATAAATTTCTCATTATATACCTATGTAAAGATATATGTCTGTTAAATATTTACTAGATGCTTATCTTAATATAAATCTGTATAATAGATGACATTTTAAGTTTGTAATCTATTATGTAAATATCCTCCTGGACTTGCATTCAGTCATCCAGGACATCACTCTCTCCTGGTTTCCCTCAGACCTCACGGGCTGCTCCTTCTCAGATGTCTTGGCTGATTCCAAACTGTCGCTGTCACAGAGCCACGGCTCCTTCTTCCTGGATCCTCTTCTCCATACACTTATTCCCATGGGCATCTCACCACCTCGTCTTAGAGTTTTAAATGCTATCTATAGGCTTAAAACTCCCAAAATGGCATTTCCAATTCAGACCTCTCTCTTGTACTCCAGATCCATATATCTCCTTGCCTTTTTAAATATCTCCACTTGGATGTCTAGAAGAAATTTCAAACTTAGCACATCCAAAATTAAACTCCCGATGGTCCCCTTGCACCTGCTTCTCCCATAGCCTTCCCTGTCGTTGATGGCAATTCCATGCTCCTAGCTTCTCACTCAGGCCAAAAACACTGCAGTCATCCTAGACAGTGAGCTCATGAATCAACAGAACTGTGAGACAAAACAAACAAACCAACCAAACTTAGCATCTGTCTGCTTTAGCAGAGGAACAAAAGAATTAATAATGTCTCTTTGTGCTCACTAGACCATCGTTAGACCATACCCGGAGGGTCATTCTCAATCTCAAGTGCCTACTTGAGAGACTGGCAGAGAGGAGCAAGCTTAGAGGGTACCAATCAAGAGGAGGAAGGGATGGCACAGGGAACCAGATAAAATTAATATGGACAAGTAATGGATCAGAAAACATGATGGAGTGATTGTATATTCAGGTAGATTTAGCGCAATTGTGATTATGACCAAATGGACTGTCTTGGGAGGTTCCCTGTCACTCAATCACACTGCCTCAGTGATCTTCACCCACCCATCCATCCATGAGCACATAGTATGTAGACAGACCCCTCTTTCACTGGGGTAGGGAAAGACCTACTGTACTGTGTGATAAATGACAGGATAGAAGGAAGAATGGGAGCTCTGGGAGCATATACAATACCGAATGTGACATCTGGATAGGCTGCTCAGAGTAAAGGAGCTCTGATCTGAGCTTTGAAGGTTGAGGAAAAGTTAACCAGAGGATGTAGGAGGTGAATGTAGAGGATACAGATAGATGAGGGAGGGAGGGAGAGAGAGAGAGAGAGAAAATGAACATTCCAGGCAGAGGATACAGTTGATAAGAAATAGAGACAAAAGGAGATGATATGTCCCATTAGCAGAATGAAGGCAGGGACAGTATCTGCAAATACTTTGGTATGACATAGGGCAAGGGTATAGGAGCAGAGGCAAATGGAAAGCAGAAAATAAATAATAATAGTGAATGTTTAGTATTAGAACTTATTTGATCCTCAGAACAACCCTGTCAGGATTGTACTATCATCATCACCCTCTCCATTTTATAGTTGAGACAGCTTAAGCCCAAAGATGTAAATAACTTGGCTAAGGGTTCTCAGGTGCTAGGTTGCTGAAGCAACATCCTAAACCGGAAGTGTGGCTCAGAGCCCATGGTGGTAAGCACTGCCCTCATGCTGCCTCTCTGAACAGGCCCGTACATCACAGGACTTTAGAGTTTATCCTAAGGGCACTAGGGAGTCATTACACAGCTTAAAGCAAAGGAACACCTGTATAGAGATTTGCCTTCCAGAAAGATCCCACTCTTACCTAAAGGAAGGAGGAAGAAGGGGCAAGAGTTCAAGAGTAGTGGGGAGGCCGGTTCTGGGAGAAGGTGGTGGTCCTACTATGATCGGTCTGAACCAGGCTTGAGCCAGCATGGAGTAAGCTCACAGAGGACTTAGCACATAAAGAAATTGCTGCTCCTTCCCATTTCTTCCCACTTTCAATCAAGGACTATATTTAACCTCATAAAAAAAATCGTGTCTTTGGGCAGGTTTTATGAGATGGCTGCATAATGAATAAGCTTAAACACATAATGTCTGCTTTCAATGTCTTCTATATGAAGCATCCCCCCCCCCCCCCCGGTGCTCTTTACAATGTGCTATTTCTGTCTTCTGGTGTGAAAAAAATAACCTTGTAATTTCATATTTTAAGTATTTTTCTAGGTTGAAAGTAAAATTCTCTATGACGGGATGTTTTTCTTAGACAAGTTCTCCATAATCTTTCTCTATTACTGAGTTTACCCTTGACAAAAATTAAGACACGACACTCAGGTTAAATGCCATAGACCTCCTTTAAATTTCTGGTGTAATGCCACCATCAGGTCAGTGGGTCCTTGTTTCCCATTTTGTGTTCCCTTGTAAGAACATTAGTTTTGAGTAAGAGTCTCATTAAGGATTTTCACCTGAGGTCCTGCAGGGATGTCAAACCTGGGAAATTTTCTGAGGTGTTTGATTCGGCTAGAATACCACCTCTTGGGCGAATATGAAAATTCTTAGGTTTGGTATTTGAGTCTCCACGTTCACATCCAAGGGGCTCTCCCCCAGAGAATTCTCCTGAGAACCAAGTCTATGAAAGAGTGTTTCAACTTCAACTGGAGATGTCCATGGACATCGGTAGAGACATGTTTCTACTCATGTCAACTTGCGGTCATTATATTTGGCAGAGTGCCTGATGGTGACTGTAATTTCTCAGAGATGCTCAGAGATGCCTTCACTTTCTTTGAAATGTGTTAAAGGCCAGAGTTTTACCCTGGTTTAACATGTTTTTCTTTCTCTTCTCTCCTAAACCATTACTTGGTCCACCACTCCATTCAGGCCCAAGATAACTTGAAGGCCTACTCTAGCCTACCTGCCTGGAGTCCAGACCCTTCATCAGACATCAGGGAGCAAAACTCAAATACCAAACCTGAATCAGGGGCCACAGTAGTGGTTACGAGATCTCAAAACGGTGTGTTTCAGATACACAGTAGACTTTTGTAGGTTACTGTTCTTACTAAAATGACTCCTAATGTTCTTTGCTTCCTTCTATCTCTCAGTGGTTTGTAGAGGCTCTTTGTTAGGACACGGAAAAATCTTTAAGGACTACGCCCCCTACAGATAAGACCACTTAGCCAATTTGCAGTAACAATGAATAATGTTAATGGTCTTCTTCAAAGAGTGGCACTAGAGACCCCTGCGGACAGAGACTTAAAAGTGACATGGGAGGAGCATCCACAACTTTCTCTTTAACTAAGGGCAGGATTCAAGAGGTGAGTGCTATGGTTCATACGGTCCATGGGAAGTTTTCTTGGATTTACAGATACGCAGCCTGACCTACAATTTCAGCTTTATAAGCTCCGCATGTGAAATGGAAACACAGGAGTTGATAGTTACCAAGACTACACTGAATGACAGTTGCTATGGAGTAGAGAAAGAACATTACCGAAAGAGGCCCTGGTCAAGAGAAACTGAGGAAACGCTTGGAGGAGGCTAAAAGACAAAATAACGACGTGGGGACAGTTGGAAACACTGTGAGTCATGGAGCACAAAATAAGATCCTCCAATTAGGCTTGCTTCTCTCTCAGGAAGCCTTTAATCGGTGTTTCCTCAACATTTATGTATTTAATTATGTAGAGCAATTATGAAGTTAAACTGACAGGCCCTCAGAGTGACTCTTCAGTCATTCCTCCGTTCAGAATCCCAGTTTAGTTAGCCCTGGCCCCTGGTTTACTTTCTTCTCCTCTTTCACTCCCTGCCCTCTGCTTGGCTAATCGCCCTACTTTCCAGAAGCCAGCAGAATGCCATTCACCAACAATAACACAACCTTTTGCAAACCATCACATTTTAAATAACCTACAAAGCACTTAAATACAGTGGTACCAAAAGTGAATAATATCAAATGACTTTTTTTTTTTTATCAAAGAAACAGAATCTTAAAAGAACAAGCACTGGTGGAAAACCCATTACTTAGGATTTTCCAGCTGACAAAATTTATCATAAACCATTCAGGAAAGCATTGCTTCTGTTGTCCAATTTTAGTATGGAAATTTTTTTCTCTTATACCAAACTTGATAATGGGATTCCTCCAAGACCCTATTTTAGCTTATTTGCTATTTGTGAATGTTTTTTACTTTATTCATTTTATTCATTCATTGAGCAAATAATAATTGAACACCTACCATGTGTGAGGCATTATTTTGGCTCTCAGAATACACCAGTGAATGAAACAAACATGGAGCTTCCATTCCAACAGGGAGAGAAAGAAGTAACTAAAAATATACATTATCGGTAAGTAGGACCATACAGTGTGTTAGAGAAGGGGAAGTAATAGAGGAAAACGAAAAAGTAGAGCAGGGTAAGAGGGATGGGTGCGATGTGGGCTACAATTTTAAACAGAATAGTTACGGTAAGCCTCATTTTGAAGGTGACAACTGAGTCAAGACTTGAAAGAGAAGAGGAATCTGGGATGCAGACATGTGATAGAAGGGCATTCACCCAAAAGAAAGGAAGGAAGAGTCAGATGATCTTCATGCAGGTGTCCCTTCTGTATTATGAACTACAGTGTAGATCTGTCAGGTTCTCCAGCAACCCTGGACCTCTCTCCCAGGCCATTCACTATCCATTCACTATTTATTGCTCAGGTCTCAGCACAATGAAACACACGTCCTTCCTAACTGTCAGAATGAATGTGGAAGAGGACAGGGCTCTGCGGCGACCACCATGAACCTCCTTTCAAACACTCCTGATCCTTGTCCTTCAAATGAATACCCCTGATGACCATTCCCTTTGAAGTCCAGAAAGAAACTCAAATAGATATCATGTGGTTCTGCAGGAAACCATGTTTGTCCTGAAAAATTACATCACAGGTATGAAGAACAGCCCGTGAAAGCAACTCAAAATAATGATATGGCTTTAGGTTAAGAGAAACTGGGGACTTCATTATTCCTCTTTTTCACATTCTCCAGAGGCAGACTTCTCCTACCTTGTTGAAGAAAGCTGAAGAGGCTTTCAAACTACAGTATAATCAGCAAATCAAGCTCTCCTTTAGGCCAGCAGCCTTTGCAAGATTTAATGACATGGGGGAGGGAACACTGTCCGCCTGTGGCCAAAGCCAGCAGGAAGACAACTAAGAGCCTTGACCTGAGACAGTGATTCCTAAGCTGAATGCTCTTGACTCTTGAGTTTGCAGAAGCTCCTAACTTTCTAAGCACACAAACTATAGAAAAGGTACTGTTATAAATGAATTATAAATACTAGGGACAAATCCCCTATAATTAATAATCCCAGTAGTTGGTGTGACTGTATAGGAAACACTGTTCTGGACCCATAATGAAGGTCTGGGTGTGGACCCTGACTGTCCACTCAAACGGACACCCACCCGAGGCTGCAGATGGTTAGATGACTTACGAAAGCACCCAGTCTCTTGATAAAAGCTCTAATTATTAATAATGTGAATAGCACTTTCAACATCTCCAGAATAATCCTTCAAAATGAGTGAAGAAGAAATGAGAAACTGACTGGAGTGGCTTCATTAACTTAATATAGTCCTAGGAAGAACTCAGAAATTTGGCCTTTACCAGGCTATTACAGAAATTCATTTCCCTTATTGTGAGAATACTTTGTGTCTACACATCTCTATGTTATAGCTAGCAAATGTATTAATTAACATCCTAATTATACTTCTATCACTAGGGATAATCTGGGGGAGTAAGAAATTATGAAGGAAAATAACCCATGCCAAGTGCCTATTTTGCTTGACACAAGAGCAGAATATGTAGGGTTGATGGGTAAGGACAAATATGTGAGAATATTAATTCAAGCACATAAAATTCCTACATCAATTTTCAGAACTAGAGAATTTTAAAGCTGAAGAGGATCTTAACGATCCCAATTCTATTCCCTCATTTAGCATTAAAGGAAACTGAAGCACAATGGCTCATCAGATGCCCTCTAGAGACACAAGATGACACAGAGCATGTAGTCTAAGAACCCACGGCCCGAGTGGCCCTGGAACCCAAAGCATTGCTGGTGGAGGAGGGCCACACATCAGGTCCGCGGGGAGTCCCAAGGGGGAAATGAGATGGGTCTTGTTCTTAAGCACCTGTAAAGACAAGGATGAGGCCATAGCTCTGACCAAAGGCAAACTGGTGAGCCTGATCCTGAGCCCACAGAGAAAAGGACTGCCTTGGAGTGGTCAGATTCTGAGACTCTGTGTCCTATGTCCTAACACAGGTACATTCTCCATTTTTAATCCCATTAAGTCCTGGGCCCACTCTTGCATGGAAGGAGGTCTGGCCTCTTTGTTCTTTCTCCTTCCTCATTCACATCCTCATGTGAGGCTGTTCCTCTGGTAGCCATTTGCTATGAGGCTATGAGGCAAGATATTGAGGTTCAAGTTTGGGTTCAATGAGGAACAGAGAGACTCCAAAAACCTCAGCTTACTGGTACTTTTCACATAGACAGCCGTGACCCTGGACTTATTTATAGACACTTCAGGGGCCACAAAGGAGAGAAGGGTCATTGGCAGGGCAGGGTCTGCACATATGGGGTATCCTTCCCAAATACCATTTGAGGATGTCCAAGTCAAGTGGACGGGGCTTCCCCTGGCTAAGACTGGAGCACAATTTGAGCAATAAAAATTTAAGTACAGTTACGAATCATGAACCTCTGAAAAATAGGAACTGGTATAACCATATAGATAATAAACAGATTTCTTAAATAGGGGAAAGGCTCTTATTCATAATAGAATGCCAACTGGTAAGTGCCAAAGTTGGAAAATCATTTGCGACCACCACAGTAAAGATGGGATCAGACAAGGATCATCCGTAACGCTAAATCAAGGGAGAAACACTGACGATGAGCAGGATATTTGCATGGTCTTAAAGTGCCTCCCACAGAACATTTATTAGTTGCAAAGGGGGAAAAAAGGTAACAGTACAGTAAATGAATCAGAAAACACCCTTTCAGGATGATGAAAATTAGCATCACTAATGAGAATTGTTGGACATGGTGTGCTTCCAGAGGTAATACCATAATGTTTCTTCTGTAGTATTCCTACTTGAAATGCAGTCTAAATCTAATCACAAGGAAACATCAAAGTAAAAATGCAGAATGTCCTATTAACTAAGGAAGAACTGTACTCTTCAGTGTCACGGAAGACACAGAAAGACGGTGGGAATACTCCAGCTTAAAAAGACTCCAGAGCAGTCCAGCACTTTTCCATTCTCCCCTTTGAAAGAAATCAGGCCTGGGGTTAATAATAGGGTTTATCATTCCTTAAATGAATAATGTACCGGTAGAAAATCAGAAGTTGTTCTGTTTTGTTTTTAATTCACAGACCTCTTACACAACCTAGTTCATGCTGAGTCTTGCAAAAATAAAGAACAATTAGCCCTGTCCTCAAAGATGAGCCTGCCATTCAGCCACAATCCCATTTTGCCACTGGGCTTTGCTTAATATTTTTTTTCTAAATTGTGAATTCACAGCATTCTGAACACAGCTTTTGCTCTGTGCAAAAAATGGATTTGTGCTTTTACCATAGAAATAGATTTATATGGGGGCACCTGGGTAGTGCAGTCAGTTGGGCATCCAACTCTTGATTTGGGCTCAGGTTGTGATCTTAGGGTCCTGGGACGGAGCCCCACGTGGGGCTCCACGCTCAGTGAGGAGTCTGCTTGTCCCTCTCCCTCCCCCTCTGCCACTCCTTCCACTCTCTCAAATAAATAAAATCTGAAAAAAAAAAAGAAATTGATCTACATTATAGAAACGGATTTATACTTATATTATCCTACTTTGGTTGCTAAAATACAGTACATTTAGAGATACACAAAAAATAACTTCCTTCATGGAGCTGGCCATAGCTGACTTTAACCTGAGGTCCTAGTTAATTTAGAAAGTAAAAATAGGGCGCCTGGGTGGCTCAGTTGGTTAAGCGACTGCCTTCGGCTCAGGTCATGATCCTGGAGACCCGGGATCGAGTCCCGCATCAGGCTCCCTGCTCGGCAGGGAGTCTGCTTCTCCCTCTGGCCCTCCCCCCTCTCATGTGCTCTCTCTCTCTCTCTCTCTCTCTCTCTCTCATTCTCTCTCAAATAAATAAATAAAATCTTTTTAAAAAAAAAAGTAAAAATACATCCAATAATATCACTTCTTCCACTTTGTGTTATAGACATTATTTATCTGAATCATGCTGCTAAACACAATCAGCAACGGATCTATTGTTCACACCACTTCCCCTTGCCCCACAAATGCACAGACACACACACAGCCTAAGCTGGAAGGAGAGGGGGGTGGGAGGATGGGTTAGCCTGGTGATGGGTATTAAAGAGGGCATGTACTGCATGGAGCACTGGGTGTTATACACAAACAATGAATCATGGACACTACATCAAAAACTCATGATGTATTGTGTGGTGATTAACATAACATAATACAATAAAATTTAAAAAAAAAGACAGAAAGAAATCAAGCAGACTTCTTCCCTGCCTTAAAATAACAAGATATCAAGAGCCCAGATGAGGCCATCACAGCCCAGTGGTCCAAGTGACTTAAATTCATGCAGGTAGGTAACAACAATATGGGATTAAGATCCTCCAGTGGCTCAGAGCAACATTCCCTCTATTCTTCTAAACAAATGTGGAACATCACTAAATTACTGCATTTTATGTCTAGTGCTCCAGCTCATCTTGAGAATCAATAATATGGTTTGATTCATTACATTTAATTTCCCACCATTTGAAGAGTCCCAATTCTCTCCTCACTGCAGTAAAAATAAAGGTTTGTGGATGTTGTACCAAAATAACAGCAGAAAGATCCACAGTGATAAAGGGCCACCCAACAGAAGACAGTGCTTTATTATGCATTAGTTAAATTTACTGGTGGTAAATCTACAAGAGGTACATTCGTGTCAGACAATATGGATAAAAAACATAACCCTCCTCCAGCCCCAGGGTCTCCAAGCTACACCGATACAGGACAGTAGCTCTGGCAAATAACCTCTGGCTTTGAATCCAAGACAGAAGCTGAGATCTTGGGTGGATGAGGAAATGAGAAGAGAGTGTTGGGGAAAAGCTACTGTCATGAGCATATTACACCATTTAAGCAGTGAGAAATTCATTTAATAAATCGAATGAAGTCTGAAATCTAATTAAATCTAAAAGAGGCAGCAACCTGAAATGCAAATAAGTTCACGCTTCAATTGTGTACAAGGAAGCTCTGCCGTGTGTGCCCTTAATAATGCATTACCTAAAGTGCTTTCTGTATTCATTAAAGCAGTACAGCAACGTGCCATGAATTATTCCTATGCTCTACCACAGATACAAATATCTTCATGCAGGCAATCTGGCCACTTTCCCCTTCCCAGTCAAGGTGAATGAGATGTGTGGTTCTCAAGGGCTGTGATCGTGGTTGTAAAAAGCAAAGCTAAAACTTAGGAAGGCAACATGTGTACCTTTTATTCAGAAAAACAATGAAGTGTTTTTCTAATTACTGGCGCCCTATATTTAAAATAATTTGAATGTGCAAGGCTAATAATGCAGAATGACAAACTGCTTTATAGAAACCAGCACCCCAATTAGTTTGATTTCAGGCTACAGCACATCTTCAGATACGCACCAGCAGCACTGGGTCCTGCCATCTCAAGGTTCAGCTGGCTCTCAGAAGCAGCAAACAAAGCGACCAAATCCCAGGAGCTGGGCTCCATTTGTGAAGTGGAAGTGTTGCAGGGGCAAGGGAAGTGCCGGAAAGTTCTTTGAAGTTGTCAGCAAATGACTGCATCAAGACTTAGCTCTGGGTTACCACAACACCCCCTTCACTGGCTTACTGCTTCTGCCCTTGACCCTAAAGACGAGTCTCATAACACAGTACAATGTCATTGTCCAGTCAAATCCCTTTCATGTCTCCCTATCTATGGTGGTTAATTTTTTTTAAGTTTTTATTTAAATTCCAGTTAGTTAACATGCCGTGTTACATTAGTTTCAGATGCACAATACAGTGATTCAACATTTCCAGACATCACCCGGTGCTCATCACAGCAAGTGCCTTCCTTAATCCCCATCACCTATTTCACCCATTCCCCACCCACCCACCTCCCTTCTGGTAACCATCAATTGGTTCTCTATAGTTAAGAGTCTGTTTCTTGGTTTCCCTCTCTCGCTCTCTTCCCCGACCCTTTGCGCCTTCGTTTTGTTCCTTAAATTCCAGATGAGTGAAATCATATGATATTTGTCTTTGACTTATTTCACTTAGCATAATACTCTAGCTCCATCCATGTCATCATGAATGGCAAAATTTCATTTTTTTATGGCTGAGTAATATTCCATTGTGTATGTATGTACACACACACACACACAATCTTCTTTAACTATTCATCAATCGATGGACACTTGGGCTGTTTCCATAATTTGGCTATTGTAGATAATGCTGCCATGAACATCAGGGTGCATGTATCCTTTTGAATTGGTATTTTCATATTCTTTGGGTAAATACCCAGTAGTACAATTGCTGGATCATAGGGTAGTTCTATTTTTAACTTTTTGAGTAACTGCCATACTGTTTTCCAAAGTGATTTGACTGTACCAGTTTGCATTCCTACCAACAGTGCAAGAGGGTTCCCCTTTCTCCACATCTTCACCAACACTTGCTGTTTCCTATGTTATTAATTTTAGCCATTCTAACTGGTGTGAGGTGATATCTCATTGTAGTTTTGATTTGCATTTCTCTGATAGTGAGTCATGATGAGCATCTTTTCATGTGTCTGTTGGCCATCTGGATGTCTTCTTTGGAGACATGTCTGTTCATGTCTTCTGCCTATTTTTAAATTGAATTGTTTTCTGGGTGTTGAGTTTTAGAAGTTCTTTATGTATTTTGGATACTCACCCTTTATTGGATATGTCATTAGCAAAGATCTCCCATTTCGTAGGTTGCCTTTTAGTTTTATTGATTGTTTCCTTTGCTGTGTAGAAGCTTTTAATTTTGATGTAGTCCCAATTGTTCATTTTTGCTTGTTTCCCTTGCCTCAGGAGACATCTAGAAAAAAGTTGCTACAGCTGATGTCAAAGAAGTTACTGCTGTGTTCTTGTCTTTTTATGCTTTCCTGTCTCACATTTAAGTGTTTAATCCATTCTGATTCTATTTCTGTATATGGTATAAGAAAGTGGTCCAGTTTTCCCAAGGCCATTTAAGAGACATTTTTTTTTTTTCTATTGCATATTCTTGCCTCCTTTCTCAAAGATCAATTGACCATATAATTTTGGGTTTATTTCTGGGTTTTCTATTCTATTCCACTGATCTATGTGTCTATTTTTGTGCCAGTACCATACTGTTTTGATTACTACAATTTTATAAATTGAAGTCTGGAATTGTGATGCCTCCAGCTTTGCTTTTCTTTTTCAAGATTGCTTTGGCTATTTGGGGTCTTTTGTGGTTCCATATAAATTTTAGGATTGTTGGTTCTATCTCTGTGAAAATGCTGGTGGCAGATAGGGGTTGCATTAAGTGTGTATATTGCTTTGAAGAGTATAGATACTTTAACAGTATTTGTTCTTCTAATCCATGAGCATGGAATGTCTTTCCATTTCTTTGTGTTGTGTCCAATTTCTTTCATCAGCGTTTTTATAGTTTTCAGAGTACAGGTCTTTCATCTCTTTGGTTAGGATTATTCCTAGTTATCTTACTATTCTTAGTGAAATTGTAAATGGGATTATTTTAATTTCTCTTTCTGCTGCTTCATTATTGGTGTATAGAAATGCAACAGATTTCTGTACATTGATTTTGTATCCTGGGACTTTACTGAATTCGTGTATCAGTTCTAGCAGTTTTTTGGTGAAGACTTTCAGGGTTTCTGTACAGAGGATCATGTCATCTGCAAATAGTGAAAGTTTGACTTCCTTGCCAATTTGGATGCCTTTTCTTTTTGTTGTCTGATTGCTGTGGCTAGGACTTCCAGTACTATGTTGAGTAAAAGTGGTGAGAGTGGACATCCTCATCTTGCTCATGACCACAGAAGAAAAGCTCTCAGTTTTTCCCCATTTAGGATGGTATTAGCTGTGGGTTTTTCATGTATGGTCTTTATTACGTTGAAGTATGTTCCCTCTAAACCTACTTTGTTGACGGTTTTTACCATGAATGGATGTTATACTTTGTCAAATGCTTTTTGTCTACTGAAATCGTCATATGGTTCTTATAGACCTTTCTTTTACTACTGTATCATGTTGATTGATTTGCAATTATTGAATATGCTGGTTAATTTTATGTGTTAATTTGACTGGCTAAGAGATGCCCAGATAGCTGGTAAAACATTATTTCTGGGTGTGTCTGTAAAGGTGTTTCCAGAAGAGATTAGCATTTGAATTGCTAAAGTGAATAAAGAAGATCACCCTCACCAATGTGGGTGGGCATCATCCAGTCCACCCAGGGCCTGATTAGAACAAAAAGGCAGAGAAAGGGTACACTTGCTCTCTGCTAGAGCTGGTTCATTCATCTTCTCTTGTCCTCAGACATCAGTGCTCCTGATTCTCAGGCCTTCGGGCTTAGACTAGGACTTATATCATTGACCTCTCGATTCTTGGGCCTTTGGACTGGGACTTACAATATCAGCTTCCTGGTTCTCAGGCCTTCTGACTCAGACTGAATTATACCACTGGCTTTTCTGGTCTTGCAGATGGCAAACTGTAGGATTTCTTCATGACTGCGTAAGCCAATTTCTGTATAAAATCTGTCTCTCAATCAATCAATCTCTCTCCCCCACCACATACATACACATACATACACACACATACACATGTACCTGCGTGTGTATCTCCTGCTGGTTCCATTTCTCTGAATAATCCTAATAAATCATCTCCGATTAAAAAAAGAAGAAGAATGCCAATGGCTTACAAAGCTCTTACCCAACCTGCCATCCCTCCCACTCCCATCTCCCACCACTCTCCTCTGGTCACTCCACACCCCACTGCAGTCACACGGCCTCCTTGCCACGCCTTACACACTTTAGGCACACTTCCAGCCCAGGGCTTTTGCACTGGCTGTACCCTCTTCCTGGAACACGTCCCCAGGCACCCACATGACTCATATACTCTCCTCCAAGTCTTCATCAAATGTCACCTTCTCACTGAGGCCTACCCTCATCATTCCATTTACAGTTGGTCCCATAACTTGCTGATTACATAGTTGTAAATTTGCCTACTCACTAAAATTTGTAACCCCAAAATAAATACTGGAGGCACTTCTGCAGTCATCCACAGCCAAGCTCAGGGTGGCAAGTAGAGTGAGCCACCCAATGCCACATGCCCAGCTGTGGTACGACAATGTAACACTCTGACATCTTATTTCAGGCCACATCATAAATGAGGGTCCTTTCTGCAGTCTGTATAGTGCCATGGTTTTTGCACTTTTATGCTTCTTATTGGTGATTTCACTGTCGAGAAAGGCCCCCAAGTGCAGTGCTAAAGTGCCGTCTAGTGCTCCTAAGCACAAGAAGGCTGCAATGTGCCTTACTGAGAAAAGACGTACGTCACAGAAGATTCACTCAGGCATTAGTTATAGTGCTGTTGGCCAAGAGTTCAATGTTAATGAATCAACAATATATATCAAGCATCTTTAAACAGAAACACACATTAAAACAAGGTTATGTATTGACTGGTTGTCAAATGTTGTGATTAAAGGCTCACAGGAACCTAACCCTGTATCTCCCTTAGGAGCAATGGTTTAGTTATTTTCTAATTCAGTGTTCACAGCAAACTTTATTGACTGAGTATTGCAACCCTTCCCCCAGCTCCAGACCCCCCTTACCTGGCTCTATTTTTTTCCATAGCATTTATTAGGTCCTAACACACTATATTACTTACAGTATTTATTATTATCTGTCTCACCAGCTAGAAAGTAAATCCTGTGCCAGTGCATGCTGTTGCTGGTTTTGTTCACTACTCTGTCCCCAGCACCTAGCATAGTTTCTGGCATAAAACAGGAACTGAGCAAATATTTGTTGGATCAATGAATGAACGGTGGATGGAGAGTCAGAACTTCCCCTGAAGCAGAGGTCTGGCAAGTACATTCCTGAAGGATAAGTCACATAGGCAGGTATCCAGGAACACAAGGAATAAGGTGGGAATTCTGGTCTAGAGAGTGTCTATAGCAGGGAAGTAGGAGAAACAGTTCAGGGTCAGCTGGGACCAAAGGAAGGGAGGCTAGATGAGACAAAAAGAGTTTGCCTGCAGGCTCTGAAGCTGAACCCAGATGGATAGTTAGCAGGTTTCTAAGGGTAGACTGTACATTTGAAATGGTATAGGGCACAGAATCCAAAGGGGTCCAAATGGAGAGAAATGGGGGTGACAAGCGCCATCATATTTCCTGTCTACGTGGCTGCCACAGAACTGCTAGGCAATCATTAACCCTTGGTAAATAAAATCCCTGATGTTGGGTCCCTGGAGTAAGCCCACAGAGTTGCCTATGTAAGAAGCAGCTCTACCACAAACCAATAGCTGCAGCTCAGAGTGTTTCCCTAGGAAACTTTTGACTTGATGCTCAACTTTGACTCTTCCGCTTGTGTTCTGTCCATGGGTGTGCAATACATAGGCCAGGTCTCTCCCAGTCCTCATTCACTAGGTGTCAGTACTCCTGGCAGGTGATTTCACCTCATTCTACCCCAAATGAACTTCTAATGTGCTATATAGCTTATATTTTAAGTCAGCTCACCCTAAACATACATACTTTAACACCTGCATGATTCAGTAACAACAGAACATGAACCTTATTTAAGATTAAAAGAAAGATTAAATTCTCACCTCACCCCAGCAGGGAGGTATCCCTGGCCCATTAACAGGTAGAGAAATCAAGGCTTAGAGAGGTTAGGTAATTTGACCAAGGTCACAGATCTAAAAAGGAAAGAACGCAACCCCAGATCTGTTGGATTCCAAAGCTCACACTCTATTCTCTGTACTACATAATTCCGTAACTCTTAGTTTTTAAATAAATTGATATAAAATATTGCTCTATTTTTTCCAATAACTTTATGCTAATGGTCACATACTTTAATTAAAAAATTTATTTCACGGGGCGCCTGGGTGGCTCAGTAGTTAAGCATCTGCCTTCGGCTCAGGTCATGATCCCAGGGTCCTGGGATCAAGCCCTGCATCGGGCTCCCTGCTCAGCGGGAAGCCTGCTTCTCCCTCTCCCACTCCCCCTGCTTGTGTTCCCTCTCGCTGTGTCTCTCTGTCAAATAAATAAAATCTTTTTTAAAAAATTTATTTCACATTTTTCAGGAAATTAGTAAAATTTCGATTTATTTTTCATGGTATCCATTGACTCTACGATATTTACAACTTTAAAGACATAGCAGTTTAAACCTAACCATCACTAAAATCCTAAAATTAAAAAAAAAGCAAACAGGGGTGCCTGGGTGGCTCAGCCATTAAGCATCTGCCTTCGGCTCGGGTCATGATCCCAGGGTCCTGGGACCGAGCCCTGCATCGGGCTCCCTGCTCAGCGGGAAGCCTGCTTCTCCCTCTGCCACTCCCCCTGCTTGTGTTCCTTCTCTCACTGTGTCTGTCAAATAAATAAAATCTTTAAAATAAATAAATAAATAAAATTTAAAAAAGCAAACATCGGGTAAATTAAGACATGTTATTAAGAGACGACATGGTGCTGTCTCAGCTCTACCACTTACCTCTTTGAGCAAATCATTTAACCTCTCTGGGCTTTTATTTTCCTCATCATTAAATCGGGATAGTAAAATTGACACCCTCCCTGACTGAACAAATAGGACAATAGATGTGGAAGTGTTTATGAATGCTGAAGTGTCATACAGGCTCAATGATGGTCATGCCTCTCTTGGGATACATTACTTGTTAGCATTAATTCCCTAAGGGCATTCGGCTCTGCGCCCATAAATTAGTGGTTGGCACACGGTAGGTGCTCAATAAATAATCACTGAACAAAGAGAATTTGGACTTTTATAGATAAGCTATTAAGGCCGTGTTTATGATTTATTTAAATAGTCTATAAATGGAAGAGAAAAAATAAAAATAACCCAAACCATTTGAGAATCAAACATGAAGATGCAGAGTAGTTGGGGAAAAGACACTCTGTTCAAGGAGATGCTGATAAAATTTGCACTGGAAAAGCAGACATATTTTATGCTACGCCTGCTGCTGGGCACCTCCCCGCAACTGCTCAGTGGTCAGAGCACAGTCACGGGTTTAACCCTACATGGGCCAGGTGGCTTGGCCCAGAGACTGCCCCCACCCTGATAATCCTCTCACAAATGCTGGTTTCTCCTTATAGAGGGAAGGGCTCTGGACAATCATTCCCAATACCATAAAAACATCCATGTTTGGAGGAACAGCATGTTTGAGTTGCATATACGAGAAACTCATTCAAGAACGACCTGTGTGGATTCTTGAGGGCAGCTCCTATACCTACTCAACATAGTGCTAGTACACTGCTGAGTCCCTTGTGCCAAGGCTCCATTAGACAGTGCTCTGATAGGGGCGCCTGGGTGGCTCGGTCAGTTAAGCATCTGCCTTCAGCTCCGGTCATGATCTCCGGGTCCTGCGATCAAGGCCCGCATCAGGCTCCCTGCTTAACAGGGAGTCTGCTTCTCCTTCTTCCCCTACCCCTCCCTCCCCCCACCCCCTACTTGTGTTCTTTCTCTCACTCAAATAAATAAAACCTTAGAAGGGAGGGAGGGAGGGAGGAAGAGAGAAAGAGAGAAAGAAAGGGCTTTGAAAGATGGGAGAGAGCTGCTCTCCCCATTTCACCGCACACTCTCCCCTCTCCTCTGACTCTTCAGCCAGGAGACCCTCAGGACACCAAGAATTGTCCCAGATTCCAAGAGGGGGCCTTAAACCCTCCTCTTTTGCCATTCTGGGAGACAAGGATCATAGCCAAATCCCACAAGTAACTCAAGTTGAGGGCTCCCCTCAAACCTAGGAGAGGTGCTGACAGTTTCTTGGCTTTACTGATGGGACTTGGATGACCATGTCTTCCTCTTCTTGAGGAAGAAAAGCACACAGACCACATTTTAGTTGCTAATGATTTTGAGTCAAAGGCCAAGTTCTGCCAGACGATATTGCTAGTAACTTTTAGGAAATTAAATCTGCCGTCAAATAGGAAATGAAACACAGAAAACATAACATATAAAACTAGTCCCTCCAATTTCTCTATGGATCAGTTTCATGGGATTGAGTAACCACACAACTATTTAAAGGAAATACACCCTGTTTGGGGGCGCCTGGGTGGCTCAGATGGTAAAGCATCTGCCTTCGGCTCAGGTCATTATCTCAGGGTCCTAGGATTGAGCCCCATGTCAGGGAGCTCAGCGGGGAGTCTGCTTCTCTCTCCCTCTGCCTCTCCCCCTGTTTATGCACACTCTCTCTCTCTCTTTCTCAAATGAGTAAATAAAATCTTAAAAAAAAATAAAGGAAATACAACCTGTCTCAAATACATGCATCTCACCCCACTGCAAAATGGTCAATTTCTCACTTGAGAAATCCTGGGGAACCGAAATTTTAGCCCTCAATTTTTACAGTAAAATGACAGACTGCAAGAAGGGTACCTAATCCCTACTGCAACAAAAAACAGTGATCGGGGAAATATATTGCTATGACAATTACTGCTACTAATTAGGTCAGTTGCCAACTAGACAAGTCATGTTACATGCAAATTTACATCACGATAGCAATGTGTCATAACAGGACTTGGTCTACTGCCACTATCAAGTCTCTGCGAGTCCATTCTCCTCAGTCCCCTGATACAGGGCTGCCCCCTCCCCGTTGCCTGCTGAAGAACCTTGGCTATAATGATAGAGCAAGCAGCCTCGCCTGGTGCCGCTCACTCACTCACTAATCATAATCCCCTTGGCACCTGTAGGATACCCATGATGTATATTTTAATTAACTTCTTAGCAAATCTTCTGCAGCTAGCAACATTTCCCAGAAACATAATGACTACTTGCATTTATCATCCCTGCTTCAACAGGAAGGTCATGTCCACAGGCATTGCGTTCCTGAAGTCTGGCGAGCTGAGTCTCCCATGTAAATAGTCTCACTGGGAACTACATCCCTCCCTGCACAGGGGCAGCCCTCCAAAATCCAAATAAGGTTGTCTGCAGGTCACAGTCAGCTCCCAGGAGAGATTGGGCATTCCTTCCCAGATGGCAGAGTCCCTTATCTTTGGGCTTCTCACACACAAGGAGCAATTCTAGGGGAACAGAGGGAAGAGGGCAGAGAAGGGGAGAAGTCCACATGTAGGATAACAAGCTGGAGGACAAATGTCTTCTGGGGATAACAAATGGGGGAATTCATTTTTTGTAGGTTTTTGTGACTAAAGACCAGTGGCCTCCCCCATCTGCTTCATGTGCCTTTAAGTCTGCCTTACCAGATTGCTTATTCTTTATCAAAAAGCCACCCTCCAGTCTCCTCCATTCCTTGAGGCTGGTTGAGCTCATCCTACCTGCCTCTTCAGTCTTTCTGTGGTCCTATGCCCTAGGAACATCACTAAAAGCTCCCAGTGAAGTTCTCCTGGGGCCCAGTCCCTGTGACCCATGTGAATACTCATACTTACAGTCACTCATGGCCATTATTCAGGTAGTCTACAGAATCAGGGCAAATCAAGAAAGAGGAATCCTTAGGATTCATCTAGCCCAGTCCAGTGCCTCCTAAATTTTAATGTGCATACGGTGTCCCCAGGAGATCTTGTAAAAAAGCAGATTCTAATTCAGTAGGTCTTAGGTGAGACCCAGGATCCTGCATTTATAACAAGCTCCCCGGAGAGTCTGATGCTGTGGTCTCTCAGACCATACTTGGAACAAGGATCTAATGCAAGGATTTTGTTAAATACAGACATTTCCTATACTAAAGTAAAATACCATATAGAAAATAAGTAAGGAGTGGTAGTCTCCAGCCTCCATAAGCTGGACACAATGACTGTATTAACAAATATAAGTGTTAGAATACATGAACCTTTACAAAATACCATAAAGCAAAGAGGAATGAGCAATCCCTCCGCCAGGGGGCGGGAGTGGAGCATAGCTCAACAGGAAAGGCGACACCGAAGCTGGCGCTGAATTGCAGAGTGAGTGGTGTCTTGCCTGATAAAAGGAAGAGGAACATGGTGAGCCCTACACAGCACCAGGAGGCCAGCCCCAAAGTCACAGGGGTCTGTGGGTGAACCGGGTGGGCTGGATTGAGGAACAAGGACTAGTTCTTACTGTTGTAATATAAGGTGAGTGAGAAGAACTTGAAATGGTAGGTTGAAATGGTAGGTTGGAGCCAGGTTTGCACGTCATACTTAAGAATAAAACATTATTTTCAAGCATGACAGGCAGAGGATTAGTCTTAACTTTTACCCCGCAAGCCTACTATAGTTTACAATATTTAGTAGAAGGCAGAGTATCCATCTTGTTCAACAGGTAAGCAGCTGGACCGTATCAGAGCATTTTGCTAGCATTTCGAGAGAAAAGCCTTTGAATGTCTACTACAGTCGCGTGGATCAAAAAGAAGGTGGCAGGTAATAAACCTGTAGCTATGGCAGACTGAAATCTCAGGACTTAGAAAATGATGACACCAAATATTTTTGCCTTTTTTCTTGGTATAATAGGAAGATTATTCATTCATGATGCTACTGAATGTAAGAATTTTCACATAGTCATCTATAAGCAAATGCATTTATGCATCTAAACCTTTCTGGCTAAAAGGATTAGGATTTAGATTTTAGTTGCTGGAGTGGTGGGGGTGGGAGGGATGGGGTGGCTGGGTGATAGACATTGGGGAGGGTATGTGCTATGGTGAGCACTGTGAATTGTGTAAGACTGTTGAATCACAGACCTGTACCTCTGAAATAAATAATACATTATGTTAAAAAAAAAAAAAGATAGCAGGAAGGGAAAAATGAAGGGGGGGAATCGGAGGGGGAGACGAACCATGAGAGAATATGGACTCTGAGAAACAAACTGAGGGTTCTAGAGGGGAGGGGGGTGGGGGGATGGGTTAGCCTGGTGATGAGTATTAAAGAGGGCAGGTACTGCATGGAGCACTGGGTGTTATACACAAGCAAAGAATCATGGAACACTACATCAAAAACTAATGATGTAATGTATGGTGATTAACATAACATAATAAAAAAATAAAATAAAATATAAAATAGATTTTACTACAGTAAGAATGTGCTACCTGCATGACCTTGGACACCTTACTTACCTCTCTGGTTCTCAGGCAGTGATGATAACATCTAAATCCTTACTCAACAATATTATTACAAGAATAACTAATTCTAACAGGGACTTTTTAAAAACTAAAACAATGTATTCTGTTCCCAGCAATCCCTAATTCCTCATCCAAGTACTCACAAGTTCAGAACTATGTCTAACTGAATTAGATCTTAGAGTATTCTTTTCTGTATTACAAAAAGAATAGCCCCTTCTACCTACAAGAGCTGGGCCATAAAGCTACCTGCCCTTGAGAAGAATGTCGAAAGAGACGGTAGGAGGAGGAAGTAGAAAACCTATCCCTTGTGACACAGTGAACTGTGGGAAGAGATGGAAGAGGACAGAAGAACTCCGAAACATGTCCTAAAAGGGAAGGATATAGGTGGGGGTAAAAACCCAAGCAGAGACGCTCTGGCTTTCCTTTCTGGTTGGAACTCTGATAGACCACCAGCAGGATGCTCTTTACAACAAAGGGTGGCCATACTGGAGTAAATATTGTTAGGCAGAGTGAAGAAAAGAGCCTAGTCCGCCTTGCTAAGCCTCCTTCAGCAACCTTATGGCAAGAAGACATTCAGAAGTTCCTGCATTGAAGGTAGTAAGATGTGGGCTAGTAAACTTCTTTAGGGACACCTGTGATGTTTAGGGACACCTGTGATGAATGGCAAGTGAGTCTACTGCAAAGTGTAGTGCACAGCCTTGCCAGGGCCTGGCTGAGACTCCAAGGGGTCTGTCTCATCAAGAAGAACTGGGGTGAAGCCCAGTCAGGAAGTGAGGAAGTCTGGGCCCTAACCACACCATGTGCACCAGCTTCCCCTCATTAGACCCCACACCGGTTCCTGGGGTCAGATCAGACCTACTGTCCTCTGAGCCCACTTTAATGGGGCTTTTACCCCCACCTCTTCACTGAGACTGCTGTTGTCAAGGTCACCACGACCTCCATGGGAGGCCAACTCCAATGTCAATCCTCAACTTCCTTTACAACTTTAGGTTGAGATCTGAAGAAGATTGGACATGACAGAAAAAAAGGAACAATGAACTTAAAGATAAGCCAACATAAGGTATCCAAATTGAAACACAAAGAGGGAAAAAGGGGAGAGGGGCGCAAAAATCAGAACCAAGCATCAAAGAGCTGTGGGATAACATCAGTCTAACATATGTGTCATTCGAGTCCCAGAAGAAAAAGAGATGGTAAAAAAGAAATATTTGAAGAGATAGTGTCCATGAACTTTCCAAAATTAATGAGATAATAAACCACAGATCTAAGAGCCTCAGAGAACTCTAAACAAAATAAATACAAGAAAAATACACCTAGGCATGTCACAGTCAAACTGCTAAAGCCAAAGATAAAGAGAAAATCTTGAAAGCAGCTACAGGAAAAAAAGAAAGAATATACAGAGGAATTACATAGGCTTCCTGTCAGAAACTATGCAAGCCAGAAGATAATGGAAAGACATCTTTAAGATACTGAAAAACAGAAACTGTCAATATAGAATTCTGTATCCAGTAAAGATGTCTTTTAAAATTAAAGGCAAAATAAAGACATTTTCAGAAAAAAAATAAAAGTTTAGCCAGCAGACGAGAAGGCTATGGAAGTTCTTCAGGCAGAAGGGAGCATAATGCCAAATGGAATATTTAGATCTACACAAAGAAATTAATAGTAGCACAAATAGGCTGGAGAGAAGAGGGAATGAGGAGTTAATATTTAATGGATATGGAGTTTCTGTTTGGAAAGATGAAAAAGCTCTAGAAATGGATGGTGGTAATGACTGTAGAATAATGTAAATACCCTCAATGTCACTGAACTGTACACTTAAAAATGGTTAAAATAGTAAACTTTATATTATATGTTACCACAATAGATGGATGGATGGATGGATGGATAAGTATGAAGGCCTTAAAAAAAAAAAAATGGGATTAAAAAAAAAAAACTATCAAGATGGTAGCTTTAAATGCAACCAAAGATTACATTACCAAAAATTACATTAACTCTAAATGGTCTAAATGCCCCAATGGCAGAGATTGCCAATTTAGATCAAAAAGCATAACTTAGCTCTATGCTGTCTACAAAAACCTCATTTTAATTATAATGTTAAAAATAAAAAGATGAAACAAGATATGCCATGAAAACATATCAAAAGAAAGCTAGAGTCCCTATATTAATATCAGACAAAGTAAATTTCAGACAAGGAATATCAAAAACAATAAAGACCATCATCATAAAATGATAAAGTGGTTACTTTTCATCAAGAAGACATAACACTCCTAAATGAGTGTGCCTATAAAAAGAGCTTAAAAAGCATAAAGCAAAAAATAAAAGGCAAAGGCCTGGGCACCTGGGTGGCTCAGTTGGTTAAGCGACTGCCTTCGGCTCAGGTCATGATCCTGGAGTCCCTGGATCGAGTCCCGCATCAGGCTCCCTGCTCAGCAGGGAGTCTGCTTCTCCCTCTGACCCTAACCCCTCTCCTGTGCTCTCTCTCATTCTCTCTATCTCAAATAAATAAATAAAATCTTTAAAAAAATAAAAAAATAAAAGGCAAAGGGCTTAAAATGGTTCCCTGTTCCTTTGACACCCATTTGCTGCCATACCTTACTCTTGCTCATTCTGTCTCACCATACTGGCAGCTTAAACACCCCAGGCTCACTCTCCTGCCTGGGTGCTTTGCGCTCAGAGTACTTTGTGCTGGGAAACTCTTCACTCAGCCACCAACATGGCCCCTCCCTCACCTCATTCAGGTCTCTGCTCCAATGGCACCTTTTCAGTGAACCTCCCTTGTCCACCCCATTGACAACTAAAACTCCTGCCATTCCCTATCCCCTTCACCAGATTTATTTTTCTCTGTAATGGCTATGAGTTTCTAACATTCTTGTCTTGCTTATTGTATTATTATTATTTATTATTATATAGAAGTTATTCAAGCAGACTATTATTATTATGGAAGTTCTATGAGGGCAGGATGTTTTTCTGTTTTCTCACTACTTTAAGTAAGACCTAAAACAGTGCCTGGTGCATAGTTAGGCACTCAATAAATAAATATTGATTGGCTTTTAAAATTGAAATGCCCCTTTCTGAGCCCATTCCCAGCTATCCCAATGAGGAAGAGTAGATCAGCTGTTTAAAATAGAGAAGTTACAGGGGCACCTGGGCAGCTCAGTTGGTTAAGCAGGCTGCCTTCAGCTCAGGTCATGATCTCAGTGTCCTGGGATTGAGTCCTGCATCAGGCTCTCTGCTCAGTGGGGAGCCTGCTTCTCCCTCTGCCCCTCCTCCCTGCTTGTGCTCTCCAACCCCTCTCAAATAAATAAATAAAATCTTCAAAAAATAGAGAAGTTACATTTATTTTATGCATTAGAGGGATATTGCATACTTGGCATCCATGACATGATGTATAGGAAAATGCCTAGCAGGATACTTAGAATATGCGGCCACTTGCATAGTCCTCTTACTCCACTCTTTGCCCATTTCTCCGACAGTTTAGGGACTTTATTACATACACTTTTATGTTGCCCAAACCTAACAGTGTCTGGTTCATAGGAGACACTATAATGAAGAAATGAGCCTAACTCTTGATGCCAACTCCTTCAGAACATCTTGCTTGATGAGCCCAGCTGGAGGTAGTCTCCCTGCCTCTGAACTCAGCGCGCACTTACTATCTAAATTAGTCATTTGAGCTTCATCATCTTCTACCATGTATTCGGTGTATAAGTACATGTCTCCTAAGGGCAAGCGAAACTCACATTTTTTTATATTCCTCTGTTCTTCACACATGGGATAAGACGGGCACAATGACATGTTTTACCTCGGCAGAGAAGAATCCTGTATGGCTGAGAGCATGTGTAGCAGGACTGGGTGTTACCAACTATTTAACAGCGACATTTTGTCATATAATCAGTAACAATGTATGCTGAATAGGAGAGAGGTATACGTGCCAATGGTCCTGCCACAGGCATCATTATAACCATCACTGAATTATATGCTCATTCATTCTCTCATTGTTCACTCCACATATACTGAATGCCTACCAACTGCTCAGTATTGTGAAAGGCATGAACAATATAACAGGAACAGTGCAGGCCCTGCCTTCAAGGAGCTCACAGCCCAGTAAAAGAGACAGGCAAGTTGACAGGTGATTACAAAGCCAATTGGTACTCGCCATGGTAAGAGTGAAAAGTAGAGAGCACCGCAGAGGCGCTGCAGAAGGATACCTAACTCAACCTTACAGAGCCTGGACAGGCACCCCAAGAAAGATGCAGTGTGAGGTGAGCGTAGGAGATGTGGGAGTAGGAATGAACAGAGCATGGGTGGAAGAGGAGCAGAAGTGAAGAAGCAGCTGACATCCTTGGAGGACAGCAAACAGTCCGCTACAGCTCCAACATGACGTGGAGGAAGGGAATGTAAGAGACAAGGGTTTTCTTACCTCTCACACTGAAACCCCTCGTATCTATCCCCCAGCCCCTTACTCCACTGAAACAAGCGCTCTTGATAATGTTAGTAATGACTTCCAATAGACCAAACCCAAAAGCATTTTCCAGTCTTCACCTCCCTTGACCTCTGGTGACTATTTCTTCCTTTCTTGAAATACTCTCTTTGCTCTTCTTTTTAAAATATACTCCCAGGGGCACCTGAGTGGCTCAGTTGGTTAAGCATCCAACTCTTGATTTCAGTTCAGGTCATGATCTCAGGGTCGTGGAACCAAGCCCTGCATCAGGCTCCAGACTCAGCAGGGAATCTGCTCAAGTTCTCTCCCTTTGCCCCTCTCTCCTCTCTCTCATAACTAACTAACTAACTAAACAAATAAATAAATAAATAAATATCTTTAAAAAAAAAAATACAGAGAATGAAAGAAAGTAGCAGGGACCGGATCAGGAAGGGCCTTGAGAGCTAGGTCAAGGAGTCTGGCCTCCTTCAGAAAGCCAATGATGACAGTTGCATCTCTCCCTCTGCACCTCCCCCCACCCTATGAGAATAAATAAATCTTCAAAAAAATTAAAATAAAATAAAATATACTCCATAGCTTTTCCTTTTCCTAGAAAAGTTGGCCTTCTCTGGCCAATCCTTTTTTTTATCTCCTTTACAGGCTCAAACTCTTCCACCCAGGCTGTAAGCACTGGGGTCCTCAAATTTCAGTCCTTATTCAAAGACTAGACTCCTCCCAGAGCCTCCAAGGTCGTAATTTGTCAGAAGATCCCACCTGTATCCAGCCTCATCCAGCCACATACTCTGCACTCCAGCCACAATGGCCTTCTTCAGGCCAAGGACTTGCCATGTTCACTCCTACCACAGGGCCTTTGTACATGCTGTCCCTGCTGCCTGGAATACTCTTTCCCCTCCTACTCAACCTTCAGATCTCAGGTCAATCCACACCTCAGCAAATGAGCTATTTATGACTAAAACCAATCCCCCCATACAGGGCCTAATAGCACTATCTATCTCTCCTTCATAGCATCGGTCACACTGCAATTCTACCTTAATCTGTAATTAATTTTTAAATTAGTATCGTGCTTTCTTGTTAGACTGTCACATGGCAAGTGCTCAAAATACAGAGAATGAGGGGTGCCCAGGTGGCTTGGTCAGTTGGGTGTCTGACTCTTGATTTCAGCTTGGGTAGTGATCTCTGGATTGTGGGATCAGGCCCCACGTTAGGCTCCATGCTCGGTGTGGAGTCTGCTTGAGATTCTCTCCCTCTGCCCCTTCCCCCCGCTCGAGCGCGTGCATGCTTTCTCTCTCCCTCTCTCTCTCAAATAAATAAAATCTTTAAAAAAAAAAAATACAGAGAATGAAAGTCAGTAGCAGGGATCAGAACAGGAAGGGCCTTGAACTAGGTCAAGGAATCTGGCCTCCTTCAGAAAGCCAATGATGACAGTAGCAAATGCTTCTCAAAGTGTGGTCTGTGGACTGCAGAATCATGTTAGTCATTTGATAAAATTCAGATTAGTGAGCCCTATCCCAAACTACTCAGTCACAGTCTAGAGGTGGGCTCATAGTTTGCCATTTAATAAGCTTCATGGATGATTCTATTACACACTACTTGAGTCCTATTCCTCAGTCCAGTAGTAATAATAATACGGAAACTGACTACGGTTTAGACCAACTTTCCTGGTAAACATGCACTGAGAATGGCAATGTGGGATACTGGGAGCCTTCTTCACTCAAGAAGCAAGGGCCTCCCTTCCCCTCATGTGATGAGTAATGGAGCTGGTCCTGCTCAGTCCAATCCTGGGCCAAAATGACTCCCGTGGCCAGGTCTAGAGACATTACATGATATGAAACAGAGAGAGACAGAACAGAGAAGAGAAGCAGTGAATGGGAAGTTCCAGGAGGTTCAAGGACAAAAATCTGTAGGTTCAGTTTTTCAAAACCCCCTTGGGCATAATTTTCCCATTCCAGGTGACACTTACCTAGCCCTATTACTTTCTTCAGGGGACTCTGAATGTTAGCCTTATTGTTTCCTTTTGCACAAGCACCAATGACTGTCCATGATCAGGGGTTCACTCCTTCCCAGCCCACTGAGAACAGAGGACAGCCGCTGCCTTATTCCCCTGTCCCTAAAACAATGAAGATCCTCTCAATTTTACTTTGCTATTTTTGTTGTGGTGGTGGTGGTGGTGGCGGTTTGTTGGTTGGTTTTTAGCCTCTAATGAAGAACTGTTTTCTTTATTCACCCCCTTCTGTTTTCACCAGACCCCATAAAGAAACACAAATTCCCTCTTGGATGGTAATGGTAAGTCATTCAATACAGAAAAGATTGAAACATTCACACTGTAAAGAAACACAGAACCCAGAACGCACGCTGTCACAAGGTGGGCCCAGAAAAAGTCTCAGGTACAACATAGGAAATAATATGGCAAAAGATGGCATTTTCTATCACCATAAATGCAGTCAGGATGGCAGGTTAACCAGTGGAAATAAGTTAGACCCACACTTCACATGTAAGTCCATTTTTCTTCTATCTCTTCTTCAGGGGTACGGGGGCATAGGGGTTCATTCATCTTTCACTCAGGAAATACCTGTTTGTTGAGGCCTACCATGTGCCAGGCACCGTGTCAGATGACATGAAGTCAGATGGCAAGTACGTTTTTGAGAATCTAGAGAAAAACTGTTCCAGTAGCTTGTGGATCCCTAAAGCAGGAATTCCTCCTTAGATAAAAATAAATACATTTCAAATGGACTTCCTCAGCTCATCACCAAAGGCAGAAACTATACAGGCAAAGAATGAGAGATCTGACTGCATACAGATGTAAAACCGATACATCAAAATACCTATAAGCATTTAAGAGTAAAAGCAGGTTGCACTTTGAATTTAATCCTCAGATCTGAGGTGGAGCAAAGAACACTAGTTTGCTGAAGGGAAGGTGTAAATTAGAAATAAGATTGTGCTAAAATAAAAAAGAAAGAAAGAAGATAGTGTTGGGGACCTGGACGTTTCATAATGACTGGCAGACATGGGGCAATGCTCCAATTTTATTGGCAAACAGTATCAGACCCAGCCCAACGTGAGACAAAGAAACAGTGGGAGGAGGACAGCCATCACCCATGCTCCACAGGAAGAGACACTGGCAAGAGAAATGGAGTCAAGTTTCTATGTTGACACCAGGGGGACCCCCACCCCCACTCAAGCAGCTGTTTCTGGATTGCTGTTTATAACACAGGAGAACACACGCCCACTGACCCCACAGCACTCAGTTACTCAGGGTTAAATGGTGACTCCCTTTCTCCTCACCCCCTAGTGCACAGAGGCCAACCCACTGCCTGACCGCACCCTTCCCTGCACCATCTCCCTTTCTAGGGCGTCAGTACAGCGGCGATCATCATTCCCAGATACCCCCAAAGTTCCAGATCCTGTCACACAAGCCTCACGCTCCAGACCCTGCAGGAGGAATTCACTTCAGGCCCGTTTCTCCAGAGAGACGGGAAAAGGTAGTGATCACAAGCACAGACTGGAGAGCCACGTGCTTGGGTTCAAAGCCCTGCCCCACCACTTATTGGCTATGTGATTTAGGGAGGGTTACTCAACTTCTCTATGTCTCAGTTCCACCATTTGTAAAGTGGGGATAACAGTATCTACATAGAGGAGTTTTGTGAAGATTAAATAAATATATAAAAGCGCTTAGAAATGTGTTTGCTGCTTGCAGATGCCAGTTTTGTTACTGCCATTACTATTATTACTCTTACTACTACTCATTGTGAGGACATGTTCTAGAAGGGCTTCACTCCCAGTCTTGCCCCTGGGTTCCTCATCTTCCACTGCAAGGGATTATTAGGATCTCTTCTTTCAGCCCCTCCCTCAGACAAATCCTGTCCCCAAAGACAAACAGCTCCTCTCTCATATCAGAGTCTGAATGGATGCCTCCTGCGCCGTGTGACTCGGGCTGTCAGCTCCCAGAGGTGGGCACGGTCACAGCTCCATTTTCCAGAGAAGGAAACTGAGGCACAGAGAGGTCACTGGATAATAACTAGTAGAGCCAGTATTCAAAGCCACGCAGTCAGGCTCCAGATCTGGGCTCTCAAAGAGCCGGAAGGCTCTCCAGTAGAAGATGGCCTGGTGTTTCTTGAGCCAGGGTGCTGCTTACTCTAAAAGCCTCCAGTCTGCAAGTTTGCTCAGTAATACGTGCACTGAAAACATCCTCCAGAGAGGGAGGAAATGGAGAGCAGAGCAGAGTATCTATCTCTGAAGTCAAAATAAATCCAGGAACCCAAACGTAATGATGATTCATAAAATCTGCTTCAACTTGGTACTCCACTCTGATTTATGGAAGTCTGTGTTTAGAGGAAAAGGTAAAGGGATTTTGAAATATAACTGTTGGGGAAAGGAAATATGTTCTCTGAGTCTGTTGAGATGGGATAAGACAGAAGGACAAGATGTGAGGTGATACAAATGTCTAGTAGCCGGATACTGTATGCTAAAAGAACCCTCTAAAGGTGAGGGAGAGGTCAGATCAGTGCAGATTACAGGGACCCCATGCTTTACTTCTGAAATCCGTGCCCTCCATATATTACCACCCATCTCTAAGACCACCTTCCACTTCCCTCCACCACCCATGCTATCAGGCCTATCTTTTCTGGGAAATTAAAAAAACACACGGTATGAAGTTCACTTGCCCACCTGTAATTACCATTATGGCTCACATCGTGATGTCTACAGTGCGCCTGCCCTGTGCTCCCGCATTAGCACTGGTCTCACCGACCCCTCGCGACAACCTGGGGAGGCAAGTCCTAGGATGAGCTTTATTCTAATGCCTCAGAAAAGGGAAGCATTAAGAGGTTAAATGACTTTCTGCCCCATTACATGGGTAGTGAAGGAGACAGGACTCCACCACCAGGGACTGGTGGTCATCCCCACCCAGTGTGGCTGGGGCTCATGTTAACACAGAACTGGAAGGGAATATAGACATCATCTAATGATAAGAGTCTTTCTTCCATTCAACAGTAGAGAAAACTGAGGCAGAATCGACTGGATCGAGCTCTCTCCTCCGAGGGCACAGAGCCCGTGACTTCTCCACCACAGCCTTTCTCTCTCAGATGTCGCATCTCAGGCTCAGAGCTGGACTAGTGCCTTTCCTCGGCCAGTCTCATCACTGCCCACTGCTTCCCCAACACCACCCTCCCACAGGCTGATTTCACAGTCACCTCTGGCTTTGCTAGATTTTCAAACAAAAACTTAGAAGCTACCCCTTCCCGAGGACCTACTAAACACTAGGCTCATCAACCCTCACATCGCCCCAGGCAGCAAGTGCTATTATTATGTCTATTTTAGAAATGAAAAGGTTAGCCCAGAGCATTTTAATTATTTGGCCAAATCACACAGCTAGTAAGGGGCAAGCTGTCGGTTAGCAGGAGGCCTGCAAAAACAGGGAACGTTTATTAATGGCATCCATTCTAATCTTTTCCCCGTTACGTTCACGCTGCCCCCACTGCCCCCCCAGCAGTGCCGGTAGACGTGGTGTGTACTTGACCGACTCCAGGCTCACCATCCTGTCCTGCAGCCTGAGGTCACACATGATTCAGAGGCAGGACGAATATAAAGCCAGCAGTTTGTAGAGCTAGTTTTCATCATCTACCACAGGCCTGGACCAACTCTCCATCTAGGACCCTAAATTCTTCTATTGACCTAAAAGTTCATGCAATCAACTCCCCACTGAAAGAAGAGGATCAGGCTCCTCCCCAGCCCCAACCCCAAAATGTCCCCACACGTTAAGGTCTAGCAGTGCCCAAATTGCTCTGGGTTAAGCTGTGATGCATGAGTTCGCCTATGAAGACCTGAGAGCATCATAATTCAAGAAAGGCAGAGGGCAAGCTGTGCAAGATTCCTGATAACTGAAATTGACCCATAACTCACCAGCCGCCACGGAAAATTCTATCACTTTGCACACTTTGCTTCCATAGCTAAAGATCAAATCAGAGGGAACATGATCAGACTTCTAATTTGAAACCTCGGACAGGCAATGTCATCTTTAATGACTCCCGGCAAAAGATGCTCATTACAGATCTCAGCCTACCTAAATTAAAACATGAAACCTGAAAATTAAGCAGAAAATTCTCAATTTCTCAGGTCTATAAGGCCACAGAAAAATCACACAAGTGGGAATACACATACTCCTTAGGGTTTTGTTATCACGCAAATATCTGAGCAGGAATTAAATGAAAGAAAAGAGCTAGAAGGGAAAAAATAAATAAATAAACAAACCCATCAGGTCCTAACTTTCAGGTCCGGGCCATCTGGGTGAATAGCAATTGTTCATGACCAATTTGAACTAGCAGGTCAAGAAACATTATCTCTCTGCTGATGGCCAATTTCATCTGTTCTATGATGTAGAGCTCAGATTCCTCTGATATAGTAGGCTGCTGGCTTCAAGTCTTCTCTCACTGTTAAGTGGACTGAAATATGCTACAGTCAGTCAGCATGGTGTTCAGGTGTGTAAGCTGCCTTTAAAATGGGAGGCTAGGGGCGCCTGGGTGGCTCAGTCAGTTAAGCATCTGCCTTCGGCTCAGGTCATGATCCCCGGGTCCTGGGATTGAGCCCCACATCGGGCTCCCTGCTCAGTGGGGAGCCTGCTTCTCCCTCTCCCTCTGCCCCTCCCCCTGCTTGTGCTCTCTTGCTCTCAAATAAATAAATAAATAAATATTTTTAAAAAAACAAAATGGGAGGCTAAAAATTCACCTCTCATCATCAGTTCGAAACCTCACTCAGGGGGCACCTGGGTGGCTCAGTCGATTAAGCGTCTGCCTTCGACTCAGGTCATGATCCCCGGGTCCTGGGATTGAGCCCCACGTCGGGCTCCCTGCTCAGCGGGGAACCTGCTTCTCCTTCTCCCTCTGCCCGTCCACTGGCTTGTGCTCCCTCTTGCCACTCTCTCTCAAATAAATAAAATCTAAAATAAATAAACAAACAAACCTCATTCAGTGTTGACTTTCTAGGTCAGGTAACCACTAGATAATCTGCAAAGACTATTTTTAAATTTCTTCCCTCCACTTCCCGTCCGCCGTTCCCTTTGTGTCACTGGATGACTGGCTGCCACTGCTCAGAATAATGGGCGGGCACGGTCCCCTTTCACATCTGTTCATGACTCAGTTCTTCCCGGACCTATATCCAGGAAGAGGAGACAATTCCCTGGCTGCAGCAAGACCTCGACAGATGACCTAGAATTATTAATGTAAAGCTAGATGTAAACAGAAACTACAAATTCAAAACTTTATTTTCCCTCAACGTGCATTTCACAGAGAAAAGTTAGAGAGTGGGGACCAGGGCCGCTGTAGGATCAGGCTACCAGATCCTGAATGGGAACATGGTAAACTTCCTCTGAAGGATGGAGGAATATCTGCAAACAGTGTAAAAGAGAAGCTGTAATTTTTATTTTTTCAATTCAAAACTACTTCTTTGGAGCCTTAAGTTGTACACTGTAGCACAGAGTTGACCTCCCTTCCTAAATTCAACTACTTAATGTGGAATGCTCATTGTGTACAAACAACAAAGACCAAGGTGTTTCTAAGTATAACTGGCAAACTGGAAAACCCTTCAGCGAACTAAAAACTGTGAAGGGGAAAATCTACACCCATGTAAGCTGGAAAAAAAAAAAAGGCCAGGATAAAAGTCTAGGTCACCCCCAGGAAAGACCATGTTTGTCATTCTGTCACACGCTCTCGTAAACACTTCCCCTAGGGCCGCCTCACTCCCAGGGCTCACCCTAGAGCTTCTAGCTCACAGCAACTTTTATGACCCTCTCACCCACATCTGTCTTAAAACTTTAACTGGAGTCTACACCATTTGAGTCTAGTTCTAATCGAAATGACAAAGGACTTGGCAGATATGCTCTCTCTGCCTTTGCTGTGTATAGACAACAGAGGGTACTGGACCAAAAAATAATTAATTAGTAAAGGAGAAGACGACAACTACTCTGAATGTGAAATACAGCCAACAGTCTGCCTCCTGTGACAATCAATGGGCTGAGATCTATGGACAAAGAGCCTGGGACCAGCATGCCTGCCCAAGAGTCATGGGTTTTCATCACACCAACTGACACAAGAAGCCTTTTAGGAGAATATGCTTTGTAAGAACTGCATTAGGGCAAGCATTCACAAGGAGGCAGAGGAACCATGCTAGGTGCACACCAGTCACCAGTGACATGACCCCAAATCATGCTGGGTCCCAACCCATTTACTCAGTAAATTAATTTTATGAGTAGGACGAAAGTTAACAGAGCCTCCCAACCAGGTTCATCTTTTAACCAAGAACCACCCTGTGTCTCCCTGGCTAGAAAGAACCCCTTTGCTAGCATTCTCCAAGCCTGCCATTAAAACTAGGCAACCTATGATATTTGATGAAGTAATTAAGGACAAATCAAAGCAGTTATCTAACATTACTTGCAATAACCATATGAAATTTCTAATCCCAAGAAGCAAACTGAACCAATAATAAAATGTATTTACAGAGGCTTTTAATTCAGCATCTATAATCAGTTGCTATGGAAAACTAGAATGTTGCAGGCTATCCAGCCCTTTTTTATAGCAACATTAGATATGGTAATATTCACTGAGCTCTTCCTCTACCTGGTCCTGGCTCTTCTGCCTACAGAGATGAAATATAAGGCCAAAGGCGCCATGTGAATGAGCCAGAACAGCAACTCTGAGCAGGGCTGACGCTGGGGTGGAGGAAATGGAGGTGTCTAAGACATGCCGACCCCCATCACTGTGCAGGTACCTAGGCTGAGCTTCCTCCATTAGGTGTGCAATTGCAAAAGCAAGCCCTGTCACTTGTTACATACTGGAAGGGATAAGAAACACACAGCAGCAAGCAAGCCCATCTGGAGAACAACAAGCAGAAACAGCAAGGGGGCTGAGGGATCTTTTGGAACAAAAGCTCCAGGCCAGCCATATATTTATGGGGCAAAATCAAGAAGAGTAAGAAAACTCAGAAAACACATCTGTCTATCCATGTGCACCAGATATAGGAATAATAAAAGGATAAAAAGCTAACATTTGTGGGGCGCCTGGGTGGCTCAGTAGGTTAAGCGACTGCCTTCGGCTCAGGTCATGATCCTGGAGTCCCGGGATCGAGTCCCGCATCGGGCTCCCTGCTCAGCAGGGAGTCTGCTTCTCCCTCTCCCGCTCCCCCTTCTTGTGCTCTTTCTCTCTCTCACTCTCTCTCTCAAATAAATAAAATCTTTAAAGAAAAAAAAAAAAAAGCTAACATTTGTAAACATCTACAACATGCCAAATGCCTTAAATGCATCAGCTTATTTAATATTCAAAACAACTCCTGAATATGGGTATTATCACCCTCACTATTATTATTGCCATTTAAGAGAGAAGAAAACTGAAACTTAGAGAAATTTATTAAATTGTCCCAGATCTGGGAGCTAGTAAATGCCAACAGGGACTTATGCTATTATCCTAATTCTATTGTTTTTAATTGACAGTCCCACATATACAGAGATCATTTTCAAGAAAAAAAGAGAGCAATAAAATAATACATCGCAGCATATCCCAAGTTAGTAAGAAACCATTTACACATCACCCTATGTGCATAGTACAAAGACCTGGAGAGAAATTTTCTTATCTCACATATCTTCACAGCCTGGCAGTAATTTTGAGGAGTTCAGAAAGCACAGATTGTCATCCTATTAGACAGATGAAGAAACCCAAGTGCCAAACGTGGCTTGAGTGAGGGACAGAGAAAGGACGGTGGCCCAAACCCTTTGACGCTCGCCAAGCCATGGCTCCTCCCACTGGACATCCCCAGAAGGCTTTAATAAACCAAACTACTGACCTCCACATGCCAGTGAAACTGAACATGGTGCTCACACAGCGAGGGAGGGGCGGCGGCGTGAGTCCATCCAGGCGCATGAGTAGAGCTGGGACACCGAAGAGCACCAAGTACTTCAGATAGAAGAAGAGCACGTGGGCCAACGCCAGTCCTCCTGAAAGACAGAGGGAGCCATCAGACACAGAGATAAGCAATGGAGCAATCTCCTGCTCCTGAAAAATACACCACCTGTTCCCACTTTTCCACCCATCCCCTTTCGTTCCCTTACCTCACACATTACTAAAGTTTCCCGCGTTGGTTTTGAGCAGTAAGAATTTTGGATGAGGAAATATTGAAATATCCTTTATTACTGTGATAGGCAATAGGACATCTTCGCAGGCATACTTTTACAGACACTACACTTAAAAGTGTTTTATATATTTACGCATTTAAGTTCATATACTTACATACATTTATATATATAAGTATATATAATGGATTTAGAAACTACTAGAAAGGGAAAATCCTCTCCAAATCCTTCCAAATCCTCATGAGCTCACACCCACTAGTATGGCTAATTCAAAAAGTCAGATCAACAAGGGTTGATGAAGATGTGGAGAAATTGGAACTGTCATACACAGCTGGCAAGAAAGCAAAATGGTGCAGCCACTTTGGAAAACTGCTTGGCATTTCCTGAAATTAATAAACTTAAAGTTACCATATCACCCGGCAATTCTACTTTTGGTATATACCCAAGAGAAATGAGAACAGATGCCCACACAGAAACTTATACCCAAATATTTGTAGTGATATTATCAACAGCAGCCAAAAGATGGAAATAACCCAAATATCCATCAAAAGATAAACAAAATGTAATCCATCCGTACAATGGAATATTATGCTGCCATGAAATGGAATGAAATATTGACATGGATGAATGCTACAACATGGATGAATCTTGAAGTACCATGCTAAGTGAAATAAGCCAGTCATGAAAGATCACATATTATATTCCATTCATATGAAAGTCCAGAATAAGGTAACAGAGACAGAAATAGAAAGGTGATTAGTGGAGCGTGGGTGCAGTCTGTGGCATCATCAGAATCTGAATCTTGAATTTTCTGAGGAGAGCATCTGGGCTTCCGAGTTCTTACCAGTGCATATTTTTCTGGAGTCATTGTTACCCTGTTAGCATTTTGTTCTCCCATTCATCTATTCTCCTCTGGACAAAATGACAAGACGGAAAAACTCACCTTAAAAAAAAAAAAAGAACAAGAGGCAGTACCAACTGCCAGGGACCTAATCAATACAGACATTAGTAAGATGTCAGAACTAGAGTTCAGAATGACGATTATAAAGATACTAGCTGGGCTTGAAAAAAGCATGGAAGATACTAGAGAAACACTTTCTGGAGAAATAAAAGAACTAAATCTAAACAAGTCAAAATCAAAAGCCTATTAATGAAGTGCAATCAAAAATGGAGGCTCTAACTGCTAGGATAAATGAGGCAGAAGAGAGAATCAGTAATATAGAAGACCAAATGATGGAAAATAAAGAAGCTGAGAAAAAGAGAGATAAACAACTACTGGATCACGAAGGCAGAATTCAAGAGATAAGCGATACCATAAGACGAAACAATATTAGAACAATTGGGATCCCAGAAGAAGAAAGAAAGAGAGGGGCAGAAGGTATATTGGAGCAAATTATAGCAGAGAACTTCCCTAATTTGGGGAAGGAAAAAGGCATCAAAATCCAGGAGGCACAGAGAACCCCCCTCAAAATCAATAAAAATAGGTCAACACCCGGACATCTACTAGTAAAACTTACAAGTCTCAGGGACAAAGAGAAAATTCTGAAAACAGCTCAGGAGAAGAGGTCTTAACCTACAATGGTAGAAACATTAGATTGGCAACAGACCTATCCACAGAGACCTGGCAGGCCAGAAAGGACTGGCAGGATATATTCAGAGCATTAATGAGAAAAATATGCAGCCAAGAATACTATATCCAGCTAGGCTGTCATTGCAAATTGAAGGAGAGATAAAAAGCTTCCAGGACAAACAAAAACTAAAAGAATTTGCAAACACGAAACCAGCCCTACAAGAAATATTGAAAGGGGTCCTCTAAGCAAAGAGAAAGCCTAAAAGTAACCTAGACTAGAAAGGAACAGGGATGATATACAGTAACAATCGACCTTACAGGCAATATAATGGCACTAAATTCATATCTTTCAATAGTTACCCTGAATGTAAATGGGCTAAATGCCCCAATCAAAAGACACAGGCTATCAGATTGCTGTCTGCAAGAGACTCATTTTAGACCCAAAGACACCTCCAGATTGAAAGTGAGGGGGTGGAAAACCATTTACCATGCTAATGGACATCAAAAGAAAGCTGGGGTGGCAATCCTTATACCAGACAAATTAGATTTTAAACCAAAGACTTTAATAAGAGATGAGGAAGGACACTATATCCTACTTAAAGGGTCTATCCAACAAGAAGATCTAACAATTGTAAATATCTATGCCCCTAACATGGGAGCAGCCAATTATATAAGGCAATTAAACAAAATCAAAGAAACACAATGACAACAATACAATAATAGTGGGGGACTTTAACACCCCCCTCACTGAAATGGACAGATCGTCTAAGCAAAAGATCAACAAGGAAATAAAGACTTTAAATGACACACTGGACCAAATGGACTTCACAGATCTATTCAGAACATTCCACCCCAAAGCAACAGAATACACATTCTTCTCTAGTGTCCATGGAACATTCTCCAGAATCGATCACATCCTAGGTCACAAATCAGGTCTCAACCAGTACCAAAAGATGGGGATCATTCCCTGCATATTTTCAGACCACAATGCTTTGAAACTAGAACTCAATCACAAGAATAAAGTCGGAAAGAACTCAAATACATGGAGGCTAAAGAGCATCCTACTAACGAATAAATGGGTCAACCAGGAAATTGAAGAAGAATTTTAAAAATTCATGGAAACAAATGAAAATGAAAACACGACTGTTCAAAATCTTTGGGATGCAGCAAAGGTGGTCCTAAGAGGAAAGTATATAGCAATACAAGTCCTTCTCAAGAAACAAGAAAGGTTTCAAATACACAACCTAACCCTACACCTAAAGGAGCTGGAGAAAGAACAGCAAATAAAGCCTAAACTCAGCAGGAGAAGAGAAATAATAAAAATCAAAGCAGAAATCAATGAAATAGAAACCAAAAGAGTAGTAGAACAGATCAACAAAACTAGGAGCTGGTTCTTTGAAAGAACTAATACGATTGATAACCCCTGGCCAGACTTATCAAAAAGAAAAGAGAAAGGACCCAAATCAACAAAATCATGAATGAAAGAGGAGAGATCACAACCAACACCAAAGAAATACAAACAATTACAAGAACATATTATGAGCAACTACATGCCAGCAAATCAGATAATCTGGAACAAATGGATGCATTCCTGGAGCTGTATAAACTACCAAAACTGAACCAGGAAGAAATAGAAAACCTGAACAGACCCATAACCACTAAGGAAATTGAAGCAGTCATCAAAAATCTCCCAACAAGAACCCAGGGCCAGATGGCTTCCCCGGGGGAATTCTACCAAACATTTAAAGAAGAATTAATACCTATTCTTCTGAAACTGTTCCAAAAAACAGAAATGGAAGGAAAACTTCCAAACTCATTTTATGAGGCCAGGATTACCTTGATCCCAAAATCAGACAAAGGTCCCATCAAAAAGGAGAATTAAGGACCAATATCCTTGATGAACATGGATGCAAAAATTCTCACCAAAATACTAGCCAATAGGATCCAACAGTACATTAAAAGGCTTATTCACCACAACCAAGTGGGATTTATCCCTGGGCTGCAAGGTTGGTTCAACATCTCCAAATCAATCAATGTGAAACAATACATCAATAAAAGAAAGAACAAGAATCATATGATCCTCTCAATAGATACAGAAAAAGCATTTGACAAAGTACAGCATCCTTTCTTGATTAAAACTCTTCAGAATATAAGGATAGAGGGTACATACCTCAATATCATAAAAGCCATCTATGAAAAACCTACAGCGAATATCATTCTCAATGGGGAAAAACTGAGAGCTTTCCCCCTAAGGTCAGGAACGCAGCAGGGATGTCCACTATCACCACTGCTATTCAACATAGTATTGGAAGTCTTAGCCACAGCAATCAGACAACAAAAAGAAATCAAAGGCATCCGAATTGGCAAAGAAGAAGTCAAAATCTCACTCTTTGCAGATGATATGATACTTTATGTGGAAAACCCAAAAGACTCCACCCCCAAACTGCTAGAACTCATACAGGAATTCAGTAAAGTGGCAGAAGATAAAAATCAATGCAGAGAAATCAGTGGCATTCCTATACACCAACAACAAGACAGAAGAAAGAGAAATTAAGGAATCGATCCCATTTACAATTGCACCCAAAACATAAGATACCTAGGAATAAATCTAACCAAAAAGTCAAAGAATCTGTACTCAGAAAACTATAAAATACTCATGAAAGAAACTGAAGAAGACACAAAGAAATGGAAAAACGTTCCATGCTCATGGATGGGAAGAACAAATATTGTGAAGATGTCAATGCTACCTAGAGTAATCTACATATATAATGCAATCCCTATCAAAATACCATCCACTTTTTTCAAAGAAATGGAACAAATCATCCTAAAATTTGTATGGAACCACAAAAGACCGCAAATAGCCAGAGGAATGTTGAAAAAGAAAGGCAAAGCTGGTGGCATCACAATTCTGGACTTCAAGCTCTATTACAAAGCTGTCATCATCAAGACAGTATGGTACTGGCACAAAAACAGGCACATAGATCAATGGAACAGGAGAGAGAGCCCAGAAATGGACCTTCAAGTCTATGGTCAACTAATCTTCGACAAAGCAGGAAAGAATGTCCAATGGAAAAAGAAAAAAGACAATCTCTTCAACAAATGTGTTGGGAAAATTGGATAGCCACATGCAGAAGAATGAAACTGGACCATTTCCTTACACCACACACAAAAATAGACTCCAAATGGTTGAAAGACCTCAGTGTGAGACAGGAATCCATCAAAATCCTAAAGAAGAACACAGGCAGCAACCTCTTCGACCTCAGCCGCAGCAACTTCTTCCTAGAAACATCACCAAAGGCAAGGGAACAAGGGCAAAAATGAACTATTGGGACTTCACCAAGATAAAAAGCTTTTGCACAGCCAAAGAAACAGTCAACAAAACCAAGAGACAACTGACAGAATGGGAGAAGATATTTGCAAATGACATATCAGATAAAAGGCTAGTATCCAAAATCTATAAAGAACTTATCAAACTCAACACCCGAACAACAAAGAAACCAATCAAGAAATGGGCAGAAGACATGAACAGACATTTTTCCAAAGAAGACATCCAAATGGCCAACAGACACATGAAAAAGTGCTCAACATCACTCGGCATCAGGGAAATCCAAATCAAAACCTCAATGAGATACATACCACCTCATACCAGTCAGAATGGCTAAAATTAACAAGTCAGGAAATGACAGATGTTGGCAGGGATGTGTAGAAAGGGGAACCCTCCTACACTGTTGGTGGGAATGCAAGCTGGTGCAGCCACTCTGGAAAACAGTATGGAGGTTCCTCAAAAAGTTGAAAATAGAGCTACCCTATGACCCAGCAATTGCACTACTGGGTATTTACCCCAAAGATACAAAAGTAGGGATCCGAAAGGGTACGTGCACCCCGATGTTTATAGCAGCAATGTCCACAAAAGCCAAACTATGGAAAGAGCCAAGATGTCCATCGACAGATGAATGGATAAAGAAGAGGTGGTATATATATATATATATATATATATATATATATATATATATATATATACACAATGGAATATTATGCAGCCTTCAAAAGGAATGAAATCCTGCCATTTGCAACAACATGGATGGAACTAGAGGGTGTTATGCTGAGTGAAATAAGTCAATCAGAGAAAGACATGTATCATATGATCTCATTGATATGAGGAATTCTTGATGTCAGGAAACAAACTGAGGGTTGCTGGAGTTGTGGGGGGTGGGAGGGATGGGGTGGCTGGGTGATAGACATTGGGGAGGGTATGTGCTATGGTGAGCACTGTGAACTGTGTGACTGATGAATCACAGACCTGTATCTCTGAAACAAATAATACATTATATGTTAAAAAATTAAAAAAAAAAAAGATAGTAGGAAGGGAAAAATGAAGGGGGAGAAATCGGAGGGGGAGATGAACCATGAGAGACAATGGACTCTGAAAAACAAACTGAGGGTTCTAGAGGGGAGGGGGGTGGGAGGATGGGTTAGCCTGGTGGTGGGTATTGGGGAGGGCACGTTCTGCATGGAGCCCTGGGTGTTATGCACAAACAATGAATCATGGAACACTTCATCTAAAACTAATGATGTAATGTATGGTGATTAACATAACATAATAAAATTTTTTAAAAAAGGTAATTAGTTGGTCGCTAGCACTGGAGAGGTAGGGGGTGGGATAATGGTGGAGGTGGTGGCTAAAGGGTAGAGTTTCTTTTTGAGGTGATGAAAATATTATAAAATTGGCAGTGGTGATAGTTGCACATATCTGTGAATATACTAAAAGCCAGTGAATTGTACCTTCAAGTGGGTAAATTGTATGGTATGTGAACTATATCACAACAAAGCTGTTAATAAAAAAACAAAACAAAAAAAACCCCATCAGGGCCCCAGGTTACAGTGGCCTCTTGTCCCGAATTGTGCCTTTCCAGGATGAGAAGAACATAGGATGTGGACACTAGGCAAGATGCAAGGTCGGAGACGCAGGCTATGGCCCACACAAGCCTCTGCCTGTCCCCACTGAGAATGACCCACTTCTGCAGCGAGGGCTCAGGGAGCTCTACCAACTACCTTCTCTCCTCGGGCTTCCTGGCCACTTTGACCTCTGTGCCCTGTGCCCAACGGGGCACCATAGCCCCGGGCCAGATGTTGGCCCCATTCACACTTGCCTCAGCAGACAGGTGAAGTGTGGCAGGTTTGCCCCAGCAGTGCTCACAAGGAGAAGGCCGAGGGCAAAGTGTGTGTGCAAGTCCTGAGAAGATGACTAGTAGCCACGTACTGTCCAACCTCTAGAGCCTTCCCCGCGCAGCTGAACAGGGCATCTATGGGATATTGAGAAGGAAATAACTAAGCATTAAAGAAGTACTAGCAGAAAATATTTCTGTCTGGCGTTCGCCATGTTACACAGGGATCTTGGAAAAGACATCACTACAATGCAGAGTGTGGCTGTAACTGGTAACTCTGTGCCAGGAGAAATACAGAGCCATGTTCTGAATATATAGTTTGGGTGTAGGCAAATGGTGGCTCAAATTCAAAAGCCACATGTCCTACAAGGAAAAAACCCAGGAATCACTGTGTCTCATTCCCAATCAGGAGTGGTCAGATTCTTCAGACTTGTGGAAACTAGACTACAATCACATGTACTGAAATGGCTGTGTGTAAAATTGTAGCATTCTTAGATGTGTCTGAGAGCAGTCAAGAAAAAAAGCTGATGTGTGTGTGTACAAAAATATATATACATGAATATAGAAGAAAATATATATGTATATAAGTGTATATATACACATCCATCAAGAAGTGGGGTGTATGTGCTAACAATACCATCTAAAAAGTACTTAGGCGGCATAAAACCACACTGAATGGTGAAGAAACCCATTCCACTGGCCAAGAGGGCAATTTGGGGGAGGGGGTAGGACTCTAAAATACTACAAAATGAACCACCAGACTTTAATCAGAAAAATCCCAGAGCTAGAAGAAGCAGGACAGAAGGATGCCTATGTAAAGGGCACAAAGCTTCCAGAGCTAAAACTGAACAGCCTGAAGAAGTGAAGGCATCAGAGGACCCAGGGGAGACTGTCCAAGATTAAGGCCACCTGGAGCTCTTTTACATATGAAGCATCAGAGATTTCTTTTCTCTGTTAAAAAGATCCAAGATCAGGGAGAAAGAGCTGCTTCCTTCTCAAATACTGCTTTTAAGTGACACTATTTTTGTACAGTTATCACATATGAGGTATATAAATTAAAATCTGTAAGATTTTTTAAATGGTCTATTTCATTTAAATATCTTATCATTTCAATTCTAGTATCCTACCATCTAGATTATGCATGAGGAAGTAGCATTAACACCTCTATTACACATTACCTTAGAGGTGTTTTGGTACTTGCGGATATTTTCTACCAGATTACAGGATGCTCAAAGCCCATGCCCACATGGTTGAACATCAGGACTTTCAATAGCAGGTGCTCAATAAAGAACAGCTTGCCCAGTGAATGTTGCTAATGGTGGGAAGTTCTTCCCAGGGGTAAACATGAGGGTCTGAATTATATTAAATCCTCTTAAGTTGTTAGATCCACTAGACTTGAAGAACTTAGCATCCACCTAATGAAAAGTCTTCATGAACCCAGAATGGTTCAAGCTGTGTCTTATGCCAGAGTTTGCCAAGGCTTGGGGAGACTTTGCCACAGAGGGGAAAGAGGCCCCTTGACTCTACTGGCCAGCTCAGAGCTACCATCTTCAGACAGTTGAGCCCTGCCCTCAAGATTCTCACAGTCAGTATAAGACACTGACACCAGCTTCACTCTGTTTCAAAAAGCATGTTGTCTGTCCCCACCAGCTTGTGTGCCCTGACTCACTACTACACTCTCCCACCTCCAGCCTATATGCTGGGCTCTCGCTTCCATCCATGGCCTGACTTCATCTCTGCACCTTTTCTGCTCCAAGGAAAAGGACTCCAGCCACTTTGACCTTGTCTACATCTAACCTACTCTAGATTTTGCTTAAATGCTCTGTGACTAAGTCTGTTCAGATTCAGGAAGCCTAGACATTTTATAAAAAGTTTCTTCACAGGGCATTTGGGTGGCGCAGCTGGCTAAGCATCTGACTCTTGGTTTCAGCTCAGGTCATGAGATCGAGCCCTGTTTAGGGCTCCACGCTAAGTGGGGAATCTGCTTGAGATTCTCTCTCTCCCTCTCCCCGCCCCTGTTGTGCCTGAATGTGCACTCTCTCTCTCTCAAATAAATCTTTAAAAAAGTTTCTTCTCATACAAAGTTCTTTATAAGAATGTCTCATGCCTACAGTTAACAATACTGTATTAGACATTTTTGAAATTTTATTAAGATAGATCTCAAAATAAGTGTTCTCCCCAGTTGTTTTTTTTTTTTTAAAGAACATTTCCTATATAAGATCTAGGATAAGAACCGGAGGCATAAAGATTAATCAAGAAGATTTGGACCGAACACAGGCATTTGAGGCCTGCGGGAGACTGTGCAGGGTCCAGCTTTGTGCTGAGACGCTCTGGCGCCAGAATACACCGGAGGAAAAAGCCTTTGGATGTTACGGCCTCCTCGCTGGTAGACCTTAAGGCTGAACTCTTCCGAAAACAAGAAGAATTCAAACAAGAAAAACTTCTAAAAGATTCTGGTGTTTTGGGAAAACCAAAAACAACTAATAAGAAACCAAGTATCTGGAGCAAACAGAATGCAGGAGTTTCAAATCGAGCTGAGAAGGATGCAGAACAGAAGATCGAGGAACAGAAGACTTTAGACAAAGCAAGGGAGAAATTGGAAGAAAAAGCCAAATTATATGAGAAAATGACTAAAGGAGACTTTATAGATGAAGAAGTGGAGGATATGTACCTTGTGGATTTCACGCAGAAGATCATAGACAAACACAAAGAAATGGAGGTGTTTGGTGCCAATAGAGATTCTAGAAAGGCAGCAGAAAGAGATGATGATGAAGAAAATCTTTCTGAAAAAGATATACCTCCTCCGCAGGACCCCAGTAAGAATGGGTGGATTATGTGGATTCTTTAGGGCAATCTCGGCACTGTATGAAAAAGAATTTGCCAGATTTGCTGGAGATGGATAAAAATCTTCAAGGGAGGCTTTTCGTTAGTCCTGCTAATGAGAAAACCTTATTATCCGAAGATATGAGAAAAGAATTTCAGCGCCAGCAATGGGAGGAAGAAGAAAGAGAGGCCTTGAAAAGGCCAATGGGGCCCATCCATTATGAAGACATTCGTGAAAATGAGGCCCGGCAACTTGGTGTTGGATATTTTGCTTTTGCTCGAGATAAAGAGTTGAGAAATAAGCAGATGAAAACATTAGAGATGCTGCATGAACAGACAACAGATCAGAGAACAAAACAAGAGAACATAAAGGAAAAGCGAAAGGCTATCTTAGAAGCAAGACTTGCTAAACTCTGACAAAAAAAGATGAAAAAGTCAAAAGAAGATGGAGCAGAGGAAGAAAACAGAGATGTTATTGGACCTTTGCCACCAGAACCAGAAGCTGTGCCAACTCCACGTACTGCTGCCCAGAGTAACAAAGTGGAAGTCATTGTTCAGGAGAGGAAGGATACCAGGCCCGGAGTGCCCCATGTCCGAGAGTGGGACAGAGGAAAAGAATTTTCCTTTGGGTACTGGTCGAAGAGGCAGTCAGATCTCCGGGCCAAGAGAGATCCTGAGTTTGTTCCACCATCAGATTACTTTGTGGGTCAAAAGAGAACTGGTACCTTTGGTAGCCAGACATGGAACAGACCTGCACCTGCACAGAGTGACTCAGGACAGCGCTCTGGCCAGAGCCATGACCCCAGCTCTTCACATACATCATCCACTCCCGCCCCCAGCAGGCCACCACAAGCCGCCACAGTCACTTTCAAAACTCTGGATGATATGATATCATATTATAAACAAGTGACATGAACTTAAAAAAAAAAAAAAAAAAGATCAAGAAGATTTGAACAAACCAATTACCAGCAAAGAAATTGAATCAGTGATTAAAAAACTCACAACAAACAAAAGCCCAGGCCCAGATGGCCTCACAGGAAAATTCTACCAAACATTTAAAGAAGAGTTAATACCCATTCTTCTCAAACTATTCCCAAAAAAACAGAAAAGGAAGGAAAACTTCCAAATTCATTCTATGAGGCCAGCATTACCCTGATACCAAAACCAGATAAAGATACCACCAAAAAAAGAGAACTACAGGCCAGTATCTCCAATGAACATAGATGCAAAAATCCCCAACAAAACACTAGCAAACCAAATCCAACAGTACATTAAAAAAAATCATTCACTACAATCAAGTGGGATTTACTGCTAGGTTGCAAGAGTGGTTCAATATTTGCAAATCAATATAATATATCACATCAATAAGAGAAAGGATAAGAACCATATGATGATTTCAATAGACGAAAAAAAGCATTTGACAAAGTACAACATCTGTTCATGATAAAATGGTAGGTTTAGAGGGAACATACTTCAACATAATAAAGGCCATTTATGAAAAGCCCACAGCTAACATCATCCTTAAATGGGGAAAAACTGAGAGCTTTTCCCCTCAAGTCAAGAAGAAGACAAGGATGTCCACTCTCACTGCTTCTATTCAACATAGTACTGGAAATCCTAGCCACAGCAATCAGACAACAAAAAGAAAGAAAAGGCATCCAAATTGGCAAGGAAGAAGTCAAACTTTCACTATCTGCAGATGACATAATACTCTATATAAAAATTCTGAAAGACTCCAACAAAAACTGCTAGGACTGATACACGAATTCAGTAAAGTCCCAGAATACAAAATCACTGTATGGATATCTATTGCATTTCTATACACTAATATAAGGCAGCAGAAAGAGAAACTAAGAAAACAATCCCATTTACGATTGCACCAAAAACAATAAGATACCTAGGAATAAACTTAACCAAAGAGGTGAAAAACCTGTACTCTGAAAACTATAAAACACTGATGAAAGAAATTGAAGACAACACAAAGAAATGGAAAGACATTCCATGCTCATGGATTGGAAGAACAAATACTGTTAAAATGTCTCTACTACCCAAAGCAATGTACATATTTAATGCAATCCTTATCATAATACCAACAGCATTTTCACAGAGCTAGAATCAACAAACTTAAAATTTTTATGGACCCACAAAAGATCCCAAAGAGCCAAAGCAATCTTGAAAAAGAAAAACAAACCTGGAGGCATCACAATTCTGGACTTCAAGTTATATTACAAAGCTCTAGTAATGAAAACAGTATGGTGCTGGCACAAAAAATAGACACATAGATCAATGGAACAAAAAAGAAAATCCAGAAATGAACCCACAATTATATGGTCAATTAATCTTCAACAAAGCAGAAAATGGAAAAAAGAATGTCTCAACAAACGGTATTGGGAAAACTGGACTTTCTTACACCATACACAAAAATAAATTCAAAATGGAGGTGTCTGGGTGGCTCAGTTAAGCGTCTGACTCTTGATTTCAGCTCAGTTCTTGATCTCACTGTTGTGAGTTCAAGCCCCACACTGGGCTCCATGTTGGGTGTGAAGCCTACTAAATGAATGAATGAATGAATGAATGAATGAATGAATGAATGAATATTCAAAATGGATAAAACACCTAAATGTGAGACATGAAACCATAGAAATCCTAGAAGAGAACACAGGCAGTAACTTCTTTGACATTGGCTATAGCAACTTCTTTCTAGATATGTCCCCTGAGGAAACCATTGGAACTACATCAAAATAAAACACTTCTGCACAGCAAAGGAAACAAGCAACAGAACTAAAAGGCAACCTAGGGAATGAGAGAAGATATTTGCTAATGATATATTCAATAAAGGGTTAGTATCAAAAATATATAAAGAACTTTTAAAACTCAATACCCCAAAAATAAATAATCCAATTAAAAAATAGGCAGAAGACATTAACAGACATTTCTCCAAAGACATACAGATGGCCAACAGACACATGAAAAGATGCTCATCATCACTTACCATCAGAAAAATGCAAATCAAAACTACAATGAGCTATCACCTCATACCTGTCAGAATGGGTAAAGTCAACAACATAAAAAACAACAGGTGTTGGTGAGGATATGGAGAAAAAGGAACTCTCTTGAAATGTTGCTAGGAATATAAACTGGTGCAACAGTATGGAAGTTCCTCAAAAATTTAAAAATAGAACTACTCTATGATCCAGCAGTTGCACTACTGGGTATTTACCTAGAGAATACAAAAACACTCATTCAAAGGGATACATGCACCCCTATGTTTACAGTGGTATTATCTACCATTATCTACAATTAGCCAAGATATGAAAGCAGCCTAAGTGTCCACTGAGTGATGGATAAAGATGTGGTATATATATATACACACACACACAAAAATGGAATATTATTCAGCCATAAAAAGAATGAAATCTTGCCATTTGCGAAGACATTGATGGAGCTAGAGAATATAATGCTAAGTGAAATAAGTCAGTCAGAGAAAGACATATACCATATGATTTCACTCATATGTGGAATTTAAGAAACAAAACAAATGAGCAAAGGGAAAAGAGAGAGAGAGAAACCAAGAAACAGATTCTTAACTATTGAGAACCAGTTGATGGTTACCAGAAGGGAGGTGGGTGGGGGGATGGGAGAAATAGGTCATGGGGATGAAGGAGTGCATTTGCTGTGATAAGCACTGGGTAGTGTACGGAAGTGTCGAATTACTAAACTGTACACCTGAAACTAATATAACGCTGTGTGTGAACTACCTGGAATTAAAATAAAAACTTAAAAAAAAAGATGAATCAAGATGAACAGAGACAAGGAACCGCAACACAAGGCAGAAGTGGTGCCATGACAGACTTGGAGATCTTCCCTTGCAGCTAAGGGTACAGGGAGGAAGGGCAGCTCACGTGCTGGGAAGGTTAACACCACTGGTCAGAGTTACCACGATGGTCAGTTTCCCACAGAGATACTGAAAAAAGGTGTCGATTGCCTTATAGTAGTTATATAAGGTTCTGTGTCAGGAGGAGGAGGACATGCATCAGGGCCAAGAAAACCAAGAGAGTAAATGTGACTGACAGGGGAAGGGAGTGAGGGAACGGGCAGAAACGAGGAATTGCTGCCAGGAGTTCCAGAAGGTCAAGCACCCAAGTCAAGAAGGGAAGAAGTGTGCTGGTGAGAGGTGCAGGCAAAGCTCTTGGCAAGCTTGTCCAGCCTGAAGAGACCAAGGAGGTCAAAAGAATTCAATCATTTCTAGTCATTGAGTTCTGGGAATAAATGACTACAGCAAATGCTCCAGTTTCAACCTATATCTAAGGATTTTGACGTTGAACCTATAGCCCCACCAGGTAGGAACCAGTGTCCCCACCTGATGGACTCAGCAGGATAAATGACCTGCTGAAGGAGGAACTGGTTGGAACCCAGTAGGATATTCAGACTCATCCAGGGCACTGCCCCCCCAAGCTGAATCTCCAACTGAGGTGCATTCCTGTCCTCTGCTTACCTGAGCGGTTGGTATCACAAGACTCTCTACTGATACTACAGTAAATATATGCTCAAGGCCACCTATAGCTGGTAGTTGACCCTCCAGGACTCAAAAAAGAGGGTGTTCCCAGGGACCAGGCTACCCCTGCCCATGAGCAGTTCCCAGTGGAAGGTTCAAAGGCTGTTTCTAAGAAATGCAAATACTGAGCATCCAGTGCAATAACACCAAACCAAGGAGTGGAAGGGCAGACAAGAAGGAGACAAAAAGGCAATGAGTTGAGAAGCTAGAGAAGCAGTAACCCAAGGGCCCCGACTCCCCAAACTGGAGATGAACAAAGAGGGTGGACAGACTCAGTCGGTTCAAGAGTGATCTCAGGGATGTAAAGTTCTGGCTGCATGATTTCTTTCTGAGCAATGGTACAGGAGAGGACAAAGAGGCCATGCTGTAGTCCTCAGGTGGGTCTCCATGGAGACCCATTCCAGGAGAGGCAGCAGCCAAACAGCCAAACCAGGGGATGAGAGCTGGGCCCCTCTGATGGGAGGCCTCAGAACTTTGCCCTCTCTGCACACTTCATGGTTGTGAGGCTGGGGATCTACAACACCCTCCATACATGGCTTCTCAATCAACAGTTCTAGTTCATTTCCCATGGATCTTGTTAGCCACCACTGAAAACAATAGTCACATGTGTAGTAAAAGTGTAAAACACATGAGGGCAAAAAACACCGAACTCAGAATAGCGGTTACCATTTAGGGGAAGTGTGAGAAATGCACTGTGAGGATGGGTAACCAAGGCGGCTTCGACTATGGTGGTAATATTTTATTTTTTAAACTAAGTGATGTGGGTTGTTCAGTTGGTTAAGGGTCTGCCTGCAGCTCAGGTCATGATCCCAGAGTCCCGGGATCGAGCCCCATGTCAGGCTCCCTGCTCAGCAGGGGAGTCTGCTTGTCTCTTCCCTTCTGCCCCTCCCCCCAGTCATGCTCTCTCTCTCAAATAAATAAAATCTTAAAAAAAATAAACTAAGTGGGGCGCCTGGGTGGCTCAGTTGGTTAAGCGACTGCCTTTGGCTCAGGTCATGATCCTGGAGTCCCTGGATCGAGTCCCGCATCGGGCTCCCTGCTCAGCAGGGAGTCTGCTTCTCCCTCTGACCCTCCCCCCTCTCATGTGCTCTCTGTTTCTCCCATTCTCTCTGTCTCAGATAAATAAATAAAATCTTTAAAAAAAATAAAAAAATAAAAAAATAAACTAAGTGATGGATAACCATATGTTCGCTACATTCTCTTCTAACTTTTAAGAGATATCGCGTGTGTGTGCGTGTGTGTGTGTGTGTGTGTGTGTGTGTGTTTGAAATATAGGCTCAACTGCCAGGTCAAGTTCACCAACAAAGCAGCTCCTGAGAGCGCAGCACTACAGCTCCTGACTAGCAGGCAGCACCTACGAGGGCCACACAACAAGCAGTTGGCGGCATCCGACCTCATTCTCAGGACAGATTCTCTGTGGGTATTATGACCACCCACATCACACAGATAGAAACTTGGGCACACAAAGGTTACAAAACTTGCCCAAGTGCACACACGAGTAAGTAGCAGGGTTGGGACTCGAATTTGGGTCTGCTGCCTCAATGCACCACATTTACTAGATTCACATTCTCTGAGAGCAGACTCGACGGAAGAGAGTTTGCGTGAGGCAGACCAGATGGCAGGACAACGAGGGGGCTGTCAGAGGCAGCCGAAGGAGATATTGCAAGCAGGAAAAGAAATGCAGAGACAGAGCTCTGAAGATCCTCAGGAAAGCCTGCCTCAAGGAGCACACCGTAAGCAAAGATGTCCAAGAAACAAATACACAAGGCAGTCCACTGTGGTAAGCAACTCCAGACTCACAGATTTGAGAATTCTGATCCTCTTAGCATCAAAATGAGTAGTTATTAACTCAGAAACCCAAAGGAGAGTTTACCTCCCCAAATGCTCAATCTTTGGACATATTGGAAAATCTAGTTTGGAAAGCCTTCTCCTTATTAGGTTTAAACCTAGTTTAAGTCTTCAAAGAAAGGATATGTTTTTGGGAAGGGGAACTGAGTATTAAATCCTATTTGCCCAACCTCTTTAATTATAAATTGTTAATGTCTCAGGGGGAAGGGCTATAAGCCACAATAAATCACACTTAAGATCAATGTAACTGTCCAGCAAAAATACTGAATACTTCACAAAACATATCTTTAAGTAAAATCAAGGTGTTCCAGAAACATTTTCATACGGCAAAATAAATTTTAAATCTTTTTTTAAAAATTGACTATAGGAGCACCTGCATGGCTCAGTCTGTTAAGCATCTGCCTTCAGCTCAGGTCATGATCTCAGGGTCCTTGGATGAAGCCCTGTATCGGCTCCCTGCTCAGCGGGAAGCCTGCTTCTCCCTCTCCCTCTGCTGTTCCCCTGCTTGTGCTCTGTCAAATAAGTAAATAAATAAAATCTTTAAAAAATAATAAAATAGTAAAATAAAAAATAAATAAAAACTGACTATAGTAGCATAACAGAATAAGCCCTTCCGATTCCCAAACTGTGAGGGAAGAAAACCCCACAGAGCAGAAGCAAAGCAATAACACACACACACACAGCGCTACATAAGACTCAGGGAAGGTGGGAACAAGAGGAGATTTACACAGGGCCAAATGACCTGAAAATTCTGAAAAGCAAATTTTCCGGTAGAGACCAAATGTAGATTATAGTTTGAATTGTGATGCTTCGCTATGACTCACTTTGCCCAGCAGAAGTGCCTGTAAAATCTATGTGCCAAAAGAACTAGAAATCAGCTACTGATTATTCTACTGCAAATCCTTCAAGGAGCAAAAAATCCCTCTAGAAAGCAAATAATAGCCTCCCTTAAGTATTCAACAAATTCAGATTTCCATACCTCAACTTTGCTTCAAAGAAAGATAGACCTATTTTCTGTCATCTAAGAAGGTCCCCTGTATGCTAAGTTACCTGGGCATAATAATGGGTTAGGTAGCAATCGGCAAAGATCACGGCGTTCTGAGGGATGCTGGAGGTGGGAGGAAAGGAACTAGCTGGTGTTACAAATAAGAACTGTGGTGCAACTTGCTACCCTTTATAATGCTACATCAGGCGAGCATCTCTTCCATTCTTCAATCGGGCACCATGAAATTACCCTCACACCACACAGAGTATCTGTAATTGAACAGTCAAGTTCCACAGTAGTAAATTCCAGAGTACCTCTGGGTTCACACTGCATTAATTTCAAATAACCTCGGGATTCTAATCCAAGGAGAGAATTTATAAAAATTAATTTTTTCTACTGAATCTCAAACCTTAGAACGTTTAATGCCTCCAAAGGGTGGAAAGAGAAAGAGAATCTCATGCTGACATGTGTTTGTGTCCCCGGTTTTCAAAGCAGACATCAGATGTCAAGTGTCTTATCTCTCCCCCGTTGTGATTTGCAGAAGGAGAAAAAGCAAATAAATGACTTGGTTAGCATTTCATTACCATTTAGATAGGTGCACAGACATTATTTCAACAACAGCTGGTACTTAAGTTATGTGCTAAAAAAAAAAAAAACCCTCTGACTACATGCATTCAGTAGATGGGTCCCTAAACTCCAACCACTGAGCAGTTAAGATTGCAAAGAGGACTCTAATGTACACTCCACGGAGTTTTACTATATCTTTACCATGGAAAAAACAACTAACTTTCAACCATTTTCACCTCCTCACTTCTTGGCTCACTCTCAAATCCCTTGCAAAGCTCTTTTCTATCCCCATAATCTCATCTACCTCGATTTACCATTGTGAAACACCATTCTATAATGAACTCAAGAAATGAAACCTTTTTGAGCTCTTTTATTTTTTTATTTTTTATTTTTAAAGATTTTATTTATTTATTTGACAGAGAGAGACACAGCAAGAGAGGGAACACAAGCAGGGGGAGTGAGAGAGGGAGAAGCAGGCTTCCCGCTGAGCAGGGAGCCCGATGCGGGGCTCGATCCCAGGACCCTGGGATCATGACCTGAGCCGAAGGCAGACGCTTAACGACTGAGCCACCCAGGTGCCCCTTGTTGAGCTCTTTTAAAGAGAAACCATAAATTACCACCTTTGCCCGCCTTATTCCTAGACTGTCAAGGTATAGTTACAGTCTGTCATGTTGTGTCTCCATGTAAGATTCTGATGTTCAAAAGAAAATGGCCAAACCCCTAGAACATACAATACGAAGAGAGAAGCCTATTGTAAACCACAGACTTTGTGTGATTATGATGTGTCAGAGTGGGTTCATCAATTATAACCGATGGACCCTCTCTGATGGAGGATGCTGATGGGGGGGAGGCTGTGTATGTGTGGGGTTGGGGGGGATATAGTAAATCTCCATACCTTCCCCTCAATTTCATTATAAACCTAAACTGCTGCAAAAAAAAATAGTCTTTTTTTAAATAGAAAGGAAGAAAAGAAAACAGTACTTATTACCTTTTAAAGATACTACTGAAATATTTATAAATAATAAGACATCTGGGATTTGCTTCAAAACAATGTGGGAGAGAATACAGATTAAAGAAAATTCGCTGTGAGTTGATAATTACTGAACCAGAGTGATGAATACATGGAGGTTAATAATATGTTTATACCTTTAATTTTCTAAAATACCAAGTTTTAAAAGGGGTGGATTAAGAGTCCCCCCAAACCCTGAATTTTAGCCAGGAATGTTCAACTTCATCCTCACACACCAACCAAATGCATTGCAGGAGATAATGAGCAAAATGGACTTATGTCAGCACAATTCCACCTCTGTGCTCACCCTATAAGCAGAGAAAAAATGGGAAGTGTAAAAGAGAGGCAAATTAGAGAAAGGAGAAGGGGGAGAATGCCATGAAGCCGAATAATGAACTTGCTCATTATCAGTCCTTGAATCACTGGGAACTGGCGGACTTTGAAGTAAGTCTCCCTAGAGCAAGATGCCCCACCACAATCTTCAACAATTACAACAATGTTTCTCAAATTTATCTGCTCCTAAGAATCAAGTGGGGTAATAGTTCATCACAGAGATTCCCAGACTTCTCCTTGACAGATTCTGATTTAATAAGCTGGGTCAGGGTCCTGAAATCTGAATGCAAAATAAGTACAGATCTTCCTTGACATACAATGGGGTTATGTTCTGATAAACCCATCATAAGTTGAAAATATCGTATGTCCAAAATGCATTTAATACACCTAACCTATGAGTGTCATAGCTTAGCCTCACCTACCTTAAATGTGTTCACTTATATTAGCCTACAGTTGAGCACAATCATCTAACACAAAGCTTAAAATAAAGTGTTAAATATCTCATGGCTACATGGTTATAAAGAACGGTTGTGTGGGGGCACCTGGATGGCTCAGTCATTAAGCATCTGCCTTCAGCTCAAGTCATGAGATCGAGCCCCGCATCAGGCTCCCTGCTCAGCGGGAAGCCTGCTTCTCCCTCTCCCACTCCCCTTGCTTGTGTTCCCTCTCTCACTGTCTCTGTGTGTCAAATAAATAAATAAAATCTTAAAAAAAAAAAAGAAGAACGGTTGTGTGGCAGCTGTCTACCCTCGTGATCACATGGCTGACTGAGAGCTGTGGCTCATCACAGCTGCCCAGCATCACGAGAGCACATCCTATGGGATATTGTCAGCCCAGGAAAAAACTGAAATTCGTAATTCAAAGTATGGTTTCTACTGAACGCCCATTGCTTTTACATCATCCTAGAGTCAGAAAGTTTTAAGTCGACCCACGGTAAGTCAGGAACCATCTGTAGCAGGAAGCTGCGGTCAGTCAAGTCTGAGAAATTCTACGTTAGAGGATGCACACCCTACTACCTTTTCCCCACATATAAAAATAGGCATCAAAGTGTAACATAGCAATTTTCTTGGAGAAGGTGAGGTTACCTTTCTGTTGTTCATTTTTTTTCTGACTTTTATGTACAGAAAAGGAAAAAGGTGTCTCTCCTGCTCCATCTGTTTGTTATGTCAGAACTTCAAAGGAATGTTCCAAACTCACTCTGACATTCATCAATGATTATCCAAAAAGAGAACATGCAAGGAATTCCAAAGGAAAATCTTGTGCCACAGGATTGACCTTTAATTTTATTAGCTAAAGGCTGCTATAATTTTGACAACCACAATTTAACTGTGAAGAAACTATGTTCTGCTAGCCTGAGGGGAGATCAGCAGTCACTGAGGTACAATCTAATGCTCTCATTAGAGGAGAAAGCCCTAAGTTTCTCTGCAGAGTTCTGCTAAAATAAATAACCTCCACCAAAAGTTGTGTTACAAACAACTCTTAGCAAAACTTAATTCCATGATGTAAGGAGTAGTATAAGAGAAAAAAACTAAGGCGCCTGACTGGTGCAGTCATTTGAGCGCCTGCCTTCGGCTCGGGTCATGATCTCAGGGTCCTGGGATCTAGTCCTCTGTCAGGCTCCCTGCTCAGCGAGCCCCTCCCCCTGCTTGTACACAGGCTTGCTCTCTCTCTCTCAGATAAATAAATAAAATCTTTAAAAAAGAGAGGAAAAAAAAACTAAAATACTGCCAGTTATCAAAGCCTCCTCAAAGGGTGAATCCCCAAGTAATTCTCAAAACTGCTAGCATTTTAGGGAAAAAAATTGTCAAAGTAACTAAGCTATGTTATATATTTTATCTACATATTTATTTAATCTATAGATTCATTACAATATGTTCTCTCTTCTGTGATAGTCCTTGAGGGATATGAAAATGATTTAAAATGTACCAATTACAAAAGATATTAAATGATTTTTTAACCCTTCAGAAGAGGAAGCTTATACTCTGAGCACCTACCCTTTCACAGAAGGAGAACTGTTTAAAAAGCAGGATGTGGGAATACACATTCTTCTCTAGTGTCCATGGAACATTCTCCAGAATCGATCACATCCTAGGTCACAAATCAGGTCTCAACTGGTACCAAAAGACTGGGATCATTCCCTGCCTATTTTCAGACCACAATGCTTTGAAACTAGAACTCAATCAAAGAGGAAAGTCGGAAAGAACTCAAATACATGGAGGCTAAAGAGCATCCTACTGAAGAATGAATGGGTCAACCAGAAAATTAAAGAAGAATTTTAAAAATTCATGGAAACCAATGAAAATGAAAACACAACTATTCAAAATCTTTGGGATGCAGCAAAGGCAGTCCTAAGAGGAAAGTATATAGCAATACAAGCCTTTCTCAAGAAACAAGAAAGGTCTCAAGTACACAACCTAACCCTACACCTAAAGGAGCTGGAGAAAGAACAGCAAATAAAGCCTAAACCCAGCAGGAGAAGAGAAATAATAAAGATCAGAGCGGAAATCAATGAAACAGAAACTAAAAGAACAGCAGAACAGATCAACGAAACAAGGAGCTGGTTCTTTGAAAGAATTAACAAGACTGATAAACCCCTGGCCAGACTTATCAAAAAGAAAAGAGAAATGACCCAAATCAACAAAATCATGCATGAAAGAGGAGAGATCACAACCAACACCAAAGAAATACAAACAATTATAAGAACATATTATGAGCAACTCTATGCCAGCAAATTAGATAACCTGGAAGAAATGGATGCATTCCTAAAGATGTATCAACTACCAAAACTGAACCAGGAAGAAATAGAAAACCTGAACAGACCTATAACCACTAAGGAAATTGAAGCAGTCATCAAAAATCTCCCAAAACACAAAAGCCCAGGGCCAGATGGCTTCCCAGGGGAATTCTACCAAACATTTCAAGAAGAATTAATACCTATTCTTCTGAAACTGTTCCAAAAAATAGAAATGGAAGGAAAACTTCCAAACTCATTTTATGAGGCCAGGATTACCTTGATCCCAAAATCAGACAAAGACCCCATCAAAAAGGAGAATTACAGACCAATATCCCTGATGAACATGGATGAAAAAATTCTCACCAAAATACTAGCCAATAGGATCCAACAGTACATTAAAAGGATTATTCACCACGACCAAGTGGGATTTATCCCTGGGCTGCAAGGTTGGTTCAACATCCACAAATCAATCAACATGATACAATACATTAACAAAAGAAAGAACAAGAATCATATGATCCTCTCAATAGATGCAGAAAAAGCTTCTGACAAAGTACAGCATCCTTTCTTGATCAAAACTCTTCAGAGTATAGGCATAGAGGGTACATACCTCAATATCATAAAAGCCATCTATGAAAAACCTACAGCGAATATCATTCTCAATGGGGAAAAACTGAGAGCTTTCCCCCTAAGGTCAGGAACACGGCAGGGATGTCCACTATCACCACTGCTATTCAACATAGTATTGGAAGTCCTAGCCACAGCAATCAGACAACAAAAAGAAATCAAAGGCATCCAAATTGGCAAAGAAGAAGTCAAACTCTCACTCTTTGCAGATGATATGATACTTTATGTGGAAAACCCCAGAGACTCCACCCCAAAACTGCTAGAATTCATACAGGAATTCAGTAAAGTGGCAGGATATAAAATCAATGCACAGAAGTCAGTGGCATTCCTATACACCAACAACAAGACAGAAGAAAGAGAAATTAAGGAGTCGATCCCATTTACAATTGCACCCAAAACCATAAGATACCTAGGAATAAATCTAACCAAAGAGACAAAGAATCTGTACTCAGAAAACTACAGAATACTCAGGAAAGAAATTGAGGAAGACACAAAGAAATGGAAAAACGCTCCATGCTCATGGATGGGAAGAACAAATATTGTGAAGATGTCAATGCTACCTAGAGCAATCTACACATTCAATGCAATCCCCATCAAAATACCATCCACTTTTTTCAAAGAAATGGAACAAATAATCCTAAAATTTGTATGGAATCAGAAAAGACCCCGCATAGCCAGAGGAATGTTGAAAAAGAAAAGCAAAGCTGGCAGCATCACAATTCCGGACTTCCAGCTCTATTACAAAGCTGTCATCATCAAGACAGTACGGTACTGGCACAAAAACAGGCACATAGATCAATGGAACAGAATAGAGAGCCCAGAAATGGACCCTCAACTCTATGGTCAACTAATCTTTGACAAAGCAGGAAACAATGTCCAATGGAAAAGAGACAGTCTCTTCAACAAATAAGGTTGGGAAAATTGGACAGCCACATGCAGAAGAATGAAACTGGACCATTTCCTTACACCACACACAAAAATAGACTCCAAATGGTTGAAAGACCTCAGTGTGAGACAGGAGTCCATCAAAATCCTAAAGGAGAACACAGGCAGCAACCTCTTCGACCTCAGCCGCAGCAACTTCTTCCTAGAAACATCACCAAAGGCAAGGGAACAAGGGCAAAAATGAACTATTGGGACTTCATCAAGATAAAAAGCTTTTGCAAAGCAAAGGAAACAGTCAACAAAACCAAGAGACAACTGACAGAATGGGAGAAGATATTTGCAAATGACATATCAGATAAAGGGCTAGTATCCAAAATCTATAAAGAACTCATCAAACTCAACACCCAAAGAACAAAGAATCCAATCAAGAAATGGGCAGAAGACATGAACAGACATTTTTCCAAAGAAGACATCCAAATGGCCAACAGACACATGAAAAAGTGCTCAATATCGCTCGGCATCAGGGAAATCCAAATCAAAACCTCAATGAGATACCACCTCACACCAGTCAGAATGGCTAAAATTAACAAGTCAGGAAACGACAGATGTTGGCGGGGATGCGGCAAAAGAAAGGGGAACCCTCCTACACTGTTGGTGGGAATGCAAGCTGGTGCAGCCACTCTGGAAAACAGTATGGAGGTTCCTCAAAAAGTTGAAAATAGAGCTACCATACAATCCAGCAATTGCACTACTGGGTATTTACCCCAAAGATACAAAAGTAGGGATCCGAAAGGGTATGTGCACCCCGATGTTTATAGCAGCAATGTCCACAATAACCAAACTGTGGAAAGAGCCAAGATATCCATCGACAGATGAATGGATAAAGAAGAAGTGGTATATATATACAATGGAATATTATGCAGCCATCAAAAGGAATGAGATCTTGCCATTTGCAACGACGTGGATAGAACTGGAGGGTATTATGTTGAGCGAAATAAGTCAAACAGAGAAAGACATGTATCATATGACCTCACTGATATGAGGAATTCTTGATCTCAGGAAACAAACTGAGGGTTGCTGGAGTGGGGGGTGGGGTGGGAGGGATGGGGTGACTGGGTGATGGACACTGGGGAGGGTATGTGCTCTGCTAAGCGCTGTGAATTGTGCAAGACTCTTGAATCTCAAATCTGTACCTCTGAAACAAATAATGCAATATATGTTAAGAAAGAAAAAAGAAGAAGAAGAAGAATGTAGCAGGAGGGGAAGAATGAAGGGAGGGAAATCAGAGGGGTAGATGAACCATGAGAGACGATGGACTCTGAAAAACAAACTGAGGGTTCTAGAGGGGAAGGGGGTGGGAGGATGGGTTAGCCTGGTGATGGGTATTGAGGAGGGCACGTTCTGCATGGAGCACTGGGTGTTATGCACAAATAATGAATCATGAACACTACATCTAAAACTAATGATGTAATGTATGGGGATTAACATAACAATAAAAAATTTAAAAAATTAAAATAAAATAAAAATAAAAAGCAGGATGTGTCCCAGTCCCCAGCAACCTGGATCTTCTACACATCATCTGCCCCAATAGCTTTAATAGCCACCCATTCACTACTGAGCTCCTATTGCGAACACTGACATGTCCCCTAAATCCCACAACTGCAGGTGCAATCACCTCTGGACGTCTCCACTTCATTCCACACCTCCGGCTCCCATGTGGTATCTGGCACCCAACAGGCGCCTAATGAAGGTTTGGGGAATGAATGAGTGGGTAATGATTTCCTTCTGGATGCTTAATGAAACTTTGTTGAATTGATTTGCATTAAATGACCATCATTTTTCCATTGATCACAATTAGATCTGAGGAAGGTTCATACTTAACACTTCACAATCATCAAGCCCATCTAAACTCCCTTAATATGCTTGTGATACCAAGTTAGTGACAACTCAGGACGAGAACACTCAATTTCTCTCTCCTAATCAAAAGGAATTCATTATGGTAGTGGGGAGGGGGATGGAGGAAGGCATCGTCTCAATCTGCAGGGGAAGTAGCCCAGGAGTGAGCTGTTCGGGAGGAAGAGTCAGCTGGGTGAAGGAAAGGATGTGTGCAAGCAAGGATGTGTGCAGAGCAGGGGGGTGTGAGACGGCCCAGCACGCTGGGCGGGGCAGGGAGCATTTCCCTGCTGGTGATGTGGCTTCAGCAGCAAGACAGGCGTGGTCAGAAAGGGTCACGCTGGCCAGCCGAGAAGCACGACCTGATAGGAAAAGATCCAAGAAACCAAGCGAGAATGTGAGCTGGATTTGTTTGGTGTTTTAGAAAGACTGGTAGGTAAGAAAACAGGAGATGGCTGTTGTTCATGAGGGGAGAGGGCCAGGAAAGCAGCAGGACAGAGGGGAGGATGGAGCAGCAGGGCTGGAGAACAGAGTCTGCGCTCCTGGCGTGGCAGGAGAACCACCGAGCCCCAGGTGTCAACTGTCAGTTGTCTGGGGCCTTTCTTCCAAACCTTTAGTAGAGTCCCCTGCCACACACAACTGCTTCATCTGAACAGACCTCTGTGTGTGTGTGTGTGTGTGTGTGTGTGTTGTACACAGATCAAGAAAAAGAACCAAGGACCATGTGATAATCAGGGCAATGCGCAGCAGGGACAGCAATGGTCCTTAAACAGAACTAATTCCACAGAAGCGAGGGAGGAGAGGCAGAGGAGGCCACGAACTGGGAGTCTCAGGAGAGCCCTGGGCTCTGCTCACTTCAGGGAACGAGGAGTCCACCTCATCTAGAAATTAAGGAGCTGGGAGACACTGCTGAAATCAGTGACAATCTGATCTACAGACTATATATAAAACTATGTCCTACATCAAATCTGGAAACTATAATAAATTAAGAATTTTTAATTTTGGGCGCCTGGGTGGCTCAGTTGGTTGGGCGACTGCCTTCAGCTCAGGTCATGATCCTGGAGTCCCGGGATCGAGTCCCGCATCGGGCTCCCTGCTCGGCAGGGAGTCTGCTTCTCCCTCTGACCCTCCTCCCTCTCATGCTCTCTGTCTCTCATTCTCTCGGTCTCAAATAAATAAATAAAAAATCTTTAAGGAAAAAAAAAAGAATTTTTAATTTTGCCGGGGAATTTCATGAAAAGTACTTAAAGTGGTAAGACTCAGGGATGTTGTGAAAACGGAGATGAAAATGGTTACTTTAGTAGACCTCCTCTTTCTGGTGAATAAGCAACACTATCACCTCACCACCACCTCCATGCGTTGCAAATTGCCTGGGAGGCTGAATATTAGACTAATAAAATGCTGTCTAATTTGCATTGCTCAAATGACTACCTAGCTTTTACTGCCACCTACTGGCCCTTTCCAGTATGTCTACCCTGAACTCCGCACTGATCACACAGGCGCACATACACGCCCACACACACAAAATCAATTGCTACATTCAAGAATCTCCAGAGAGAACATCAAATTAAACCATGATCACACTGAAAATGGAAAGCTGTGATACCTACTGGGCGCCCCTGGACAAGACAGCTGTACACTGATAAAGTCACCCCAGCCAAGCTGATCTCCCAGTCAGCACCCTGAGAGCCCATCTGTGTCAGGAGGCATTTGCATACTAACCAAGCTCAAAGGGACAAATCTAATACCAGAATGCCAACCGCCAATTAAGAGTGAGAAATATCACCTCCAAGGTAACAGAGGCCTCACATTTTCCTATGCCAGCCTCTTTTCTCTCTGGGCCAACCACACAGGAAATCAAATTACGCACTCAAGGAGTTGCTTGGTGAGGAAGAAATCAGGACCAGGGCATTGGCCAGAGAAAATGAACATCTGAAGTCATCCAGCTCTGAGAGATGAAGGCATCTTCCCCACAACAGGGATATTCTGCCACTGGACATGACAAAGAAAATGGTTGGAACAGGGTATCCCTCCCAGTCAATGCTTGAATGGGAATTGTCAGGATTTGCCTTTTGGATGTTTCTCTGTCTAGTTCTGACCAAACCAACAACCTTTCTGGTTGGCAGAATCTTTCCATGGGTATGATAAAGCTTCCAATGAAGTGGTCATCAGTAAAGGCAAGACCCACATCTCTGATCCACCGTGCACTGATATAATAATCTGCTCTTTGTAACGGGCTGTATTTTCCCTATTCCCAAGCTTTTGGAGGCACCCCCTGGCAGTCCCATGTACTTCCACTAAACAAGTAATGACAATTTCCATTTGCTGAAGAATTACAAGTTCACAAAGAGCTTGCATATCCACTGCCATAGCTAGTCCTCTCAAGCACCCTTTGGAGTTCTTTGGATAAGAGCTATGGTTCTTATTTTAGAGATAAAGATGTGGTACCTGGGTGGCTTAGTCGGTTAAGCATCTGCCTTGGCTCAGGTCATGATCCCAGAATCCTGGGATCAACCCCGCATCGGGCTCCCTGCTCAGAGGGAAGCCTGCTCCCCCCTCTCCCTCTGCCCCTCCCCCTGGCTCATATTCTCTCTCTCTCTCTCAAATAAATAAATAAAATATTTAGGGCACCTGAGTGGCTCTGTCGGTTAAGTATCTGCCTTCAGCTCAGGTCATGATCTCAGTGTCCTTGGATAAAGCCCCGCACTGGGCTCTGTGCTCGGCAGGGAGTCTGCTTCTCCCTCTCACTCTCCCTCTGTGCTCTCCCTCTTTCTCTCTGTCTCTCTCAAATAAATAAATAATATCTATTAAATAAATAAATAAAATCTCTTAAGTAAATAAATAAAATCTTGAAAGAAAGAAAGAAAGATAAAGACAGTGAGATAAGTAAGTGGTTTTTCCAAGGTCACAGAATTACTGAATATAGAGTAAAGACTAAAACTCAGATCTTCAAACCCCAAGTGAATCTACTGAGGACATCTGCTCTTAACAGTAAATAGTGCCTGACCGACTGCACCATATGTAACAAAGAGTGTCAATTATTAGCTACCTACTATTCTAGGCACTGGGAACACCAAGATGACCAATTTAAACAAGGTTTCTACTTCCATCATCATACATATAATAAGTGGTGAGAGGACAAAAAGGAAAAATTCAGATGGTGATCAGCCCAGTGCAGTAAAATGCTGACTGGCTCTTTCTTCTTAGGAAATAGCTTCTCTTTGCAGGGGAAAGCTTCTCTTAGGAAATGACACTTCATCTGAGACAAGAATGAGGAGAAGTCATATGATGATGAAGGGAAAGAGCATTCCAACCTGAAGGGACAGTTAATAAAAATGCCCTATGGTGGGACCATCCCTGTCTGGAAAGAAGCCTGTGTGGTGGAGTGCAAAGGGCAAAGTGATAGGAGACAAATCAGGGATGTGGCTAGGAGCCAAACCATAGAGCATGCTGTTAAAAGACCAGTCTGGTTTCAGTCAATGCACAGTGGGAAGCCATCACACTATTAAAGAAATGTGCAGCTTTTCAATGGAGTTAGACACCATTCTAGAACAGGTTTTACACCCCAGAATCCCAAAGTCTCATAACCTTGCTACTCCTGGTGCTCAATGATTCAGATCTTCTATTAATATCGAATGTTTTCCAAAACCCTTCCATAGGAGGTATTTGAAAGACTCTGAAAACAACTGATCTTGCAGGAAGGAAAAACGTTTGTCCCATCTAAGAACACATATTTATAAGTGATGGGTTCACAACCTCAACATTCAGGCAAATCAAGCTCCGTGAAGCCCAGCGAGGCCCCCATGGGGCACTGGCTGTCTTTTCGCAGAGCTCGGTTCAGGAACCCTGGGGGCAACAGCTAGGCTCCACGCCTCACCCACCCTGACAGCGGCATCTCCCTCAGGCTCAAGCCCGTCCTGCTCTCCCACAGTTCACTGCTCAGATGGCAGCCTGACAGCTGCTTTCTCTGGAACTCAAAGATAAAATCTGTGGCTGTCCTATAGCAAAGGAATGCTCAGAACGCCCCAAGAGGGGACGCAGGGAAAGAGAATCAGGAAGGGAGGGAGGGCGATGGGGGGGGGAACCTATGCCTTCTAAACAGAAACTCACTGCATAAAACAATCACAGTCCTCCACACCCCACAGTTCAAACACTGCTGAAGCTAGGAGAGAAAAATGGCCCTATCCAAAGACCAGGGGAAGGGCGCCTGGGTGGCTCAGTCGTTGAGCGTCTGCCTTCGGCTCAGGTCATGAGCCCAGGGTCCTGGGATCGAGCCCCGCATCGGGCTCCCTGCTCCGTGGGAAGCCTGCTTCTCCCTCTCCCGCTCCCCCTGCTTGTGTTCCCTCTCTCGCTGTGTCTCTCTCTGTCAAATAAATAAATAAAATCTTAAAAAAAAAAAAAAAAAGCAGCACAATTTTAAAAAATAAATAAATAAAATTTTAAAAAGATAAAGACCAGCGTGGCAAGGAGTAGCCTAGCCTTTAACCTGGGAAACCACCCTCAGGACATCATCAGGGATGATCAAAAGGGCTTATGTAACTATGTTCGCTGAAGCATTATTTATAACAGGGCAAAATTCAAGCCAAGGATCAACAACAGAGAATTGGTTGACTAAATTACAGCAAAGCCATGGGAAGGAACACCATAAAAATGGCAAAAATCATACTCTAAAAGAATAGAATCTGTAAGAATATTTCATCGTATAAGGAAAAATTCAGAATATATTGAGCTTAAAAAGTCGGTTGTAAGGAAAACAGGGCAATGAGCAAATCCTTGTAAAAATCTAGACAAGAAACCAAAGGTAGGGGCGCCAGGGTAGCTCAGTCGCTTAAGCGTCTGCCTTCGGCTCGGGTCATGATCCCAGGGGTCCTGGGATCGAGTCCCGCTTCGGGCTCCCTGCTCGGCGGGGGGCCTGCTTCTCTCTCTACCTCTGCTGCTGCTGCCCTTGCTTGTGTTCTCTCCCTCGCTATCAAATAAATAAATAAAATCTTTCAAAAAAAAAGAAAGAAACCAAAGGTAAATGGGACAAGTAGATGGCGTCTGGGAAAAGAGACTCACTTTGAGTCTCCACTCCGAGGCACGGCTAGTATGCACACGGGTGAGCAAGCCAACTCACCAAAAACTCGTTTGGGCAAAGTCTGGCATCAGGAAGGTGCTGAGAAAGATCCTTCAGTGAGCAAGGTGCCTTTTGGCGAAAACATTGGGCAGGCACCTCTGTAAAAACAGTGAGTGTGCTTTCTGCCTGCAGGGGGCGCAGTGGGCTTCAGATTTCCCCCTCCCCCCACCTGCCCTGCCCCAGGAGGCCTCCTTGGCAACTCCTACAGGTTCAGACCACTCAACAGCAAGTGGCTGTGGTCTAACATCAACACTGCGTTTTAAAACTCACTACAGTCCCCCTCCTATTTCTCATTTCTTACTCTCCATCCGTGTCACGCGCACCCCCAGCTCCCTGCGGCAGTCACCAAGACACTGCCTAGGATCAGCATCAGCCAAAGCGCCAGAACCAAGTGAGAGCAGAGAAGGCAGCAAAAAGAACAAGGGCCTGAGCAGCGACACCCTTGGCTACCCCCTAGGCTTGCACCAATCAGCTGTGACGCTGAAAAAGCCACTGGGCCTCTCTGAGCCTCCACTTCCCAATCTGTAAAATGAGAGTGTTAAACAATCTATGAGATCTAATTTGGCTCTAAGATTCCAAAATTCAAAATCTCTTGGGGTACCTGGGTGGCTCAGTCATTAAGCATCTGCCTTAGGCTCAGGTCATGATTCCAGGGTCCTGGGATCCAAGCCCGCATCATCATGGGGCTCCCTGCTCAGTGGGGGCCTGCTTCTCCCTCTCCCTCTGCCCGTCACCACCCCCTTCTCAAATAAATAAATCAATCTTAAAAAAAAAAAAAAAAAAGGAAGAAGAAGAAGAATCAGCATGCTAGAATCCAGGAGCACTGGAGTAACTGAAAGCTCACAACAAATCTCAGCAGAAATCTTATAACAGGAAGCAAAGTGCTGTGCTCAATTTTCAGAAGTCCTCTACATCCTCAGGAGAGAGGATGACACGGGCAATGGTTAGTTTAACCCCAGGCCTAGGTCTGTAGAAACCAGCACATACATTCATGTAGCGCAGAGGCCGAAAAATAGTGGTCAGGGGCACCTGGGTGGCTCAGTTGGTTAAGCGACTGCTTTCGGCTCGGGTCATGATCCTGGAGTCCTGGGATCGAGCCCCGCATCGGGCTCCCTGCTCCGCGGGAAGCCTGCTTCTCCCTCTCCCACTCCCCCTGCTTGTGTTCCCTCTCTCGCTGTCTCTCTGTGTTGAAAAATAAATTAAAAAAATCTTTAAAAAAAAAAAAAAGAAAGAAAAATAGTGGTCAGTTGCTTTCAATCATCAACTGGTCACAGGAGTGTAGGGATGACACCTCGAGTTGCAAGAATGCCTGGGTAGAGAGCCCCAGCAAAGGTGGATCTGAAGGCTGATGGTATCTGAGCCACCAGGTGCCCAAGGCAGAATCCCAGCCTCCATCCCTGGCTCCTCCCTCTGGCCCTCAACCCCCACAGCCAACTGTTCAGTAGTGCCAAGCAGGTTAACCTCACGAATGTTCCAAATTTGCTTTTCTGCCCGTTACCATAGATCTTAAAACACTTAATAACCCTGGTTCAGACCTCCATCGCCTCTTTTTTTGGGGGGCGGGTGCGTTTTTTGCTTTTGGGTTTTGGGGTTTTTTGCTTTTTGCATCAACAGCTTTTTAAACTATGCATTCTGCACGGACAGAGGCTGGACTTTACATCCTTGTCACCTAAACCAAAGAAGGTATGAATCAATCAGTTCATTCGTGAATGTGCAGGGCACAATTCTTTCACTGTCCGTGTCTGCCAGGACTTCCCACTTTGCCACAAGGCTCCACCTCCTGGCCGAACTTTCTGACCCAACAACATAGCTGTGACCTGCTATCTGTCTCCTAAGCTAGATCTGGCCCAACGACCAGTGCACACTAACAGGCACCACACCTTGAGAAGAGGCAGTATTATATAAATGAGCCAATGATGGCCTCCACACATTGGCTTCTAGGTTGTTTATTCCTGCACATCAGGCTGAGACCCGTTAGTTCAAAAGCCTGCTGGTGCCAAACTCAATTGTTTTAAACATACCCCAAATCAACCGACTTTTTGCCATCTAGAGCCTGCCTGCTTTGCATGCCCTGTGAAACTATGCCCCAAATCTGCTAGCCATAGGTAAGACCAACCTCAGGGCTACAGAGACCCCAAGCCACTGGTGCCCTTCAGAGCTAACTCAGAGACTCCCCACCAAGCTCCCCATCATGCCACCTAGACACCCCCTCCGCTCTGATTCCACCCTCCCCAGGGAGTGCCCTTGCCCTCCTCCTCTTCTGAGTGCACCCCTCCCATGGTGTAGACTCAGAAGACCTCATTGTGAGGGACTTCCCCAATGTACACATGTCAAGGTATCACCCCAATACAGCTGTGTGTGTTACTGTCTCCTCCTTCTCATATCTTTTTCTTTGATCAGCCATGGACTCCCTCCAACCCCCGACAGGCAGAAATCTGGGGAATTCTTCATACTTATAAGTTCTTTGTAGTCCCAGTTTGATAACTTTTAATCTGTCTTGTAACCCTAGCTTTAAATTTATCATCTGGCTTAGTCAGTATTGTTTTGAAAATCTAATCTTCACCTGCAAAGTTCTGTTTCAACAATTCAGAACACCCTCCTAAGTTCTCCTGACCCTGGTTACTGATCTCAAATCTTATTGGACTTTCAAGTTCTGGCCCCTATTCTCCTGTCTTGGAGAACAATTTGGGGCACTGGCTATATCCATCCCAATGTTTCTAGACCATGCTCTTAGCAAACAGCCCTGGAGCTACAACGTTATCCATGGATGCTGTAAGAAAGTCTTGAACTGAGTATTCAATGAAATTTCTAGTTTACATCTGTAAGATTCCATGGTTCAGAGTATTTGCAACAGAGCCTACACTAATGTGGCTGTAGACAGAACTGACAATAATAAGCACAACAGCAAATGGTATTTATGGCCTTGTTTGTAGATGTACAGAAAAGCAAAGAGGTTTGTTAGCATAATAGGATCCTGTGCCTTGATTTTGAATTTAAGTTATTTGTTATGACACCAAGTGAGCCTGAGATCCTACTAAGAAATGCTGGAAGGAAATAGTTAATCATACATGCTTCTGAAGATCAAGCAGATTTTCTTAGTGAAGTTATAACTATCCAGAAATATCCAAAAATGAGGTCTCACTTCACACAAAGCAAGTAAGTGCAGTGGATAAGAAATGTTGACGCATCTTAAGTAATTTTTCCCTTATGCATATTAGCCCAAGTCAGGCTTTAACCACAAATAACCCTTGGTTAGGAAGAATGACCGAGAGTCCCAATGGAATGCCACAGGAGAGGGGATTATTAGAGAGACAAGTATAACTACAAAGTTATAGGCGTGACAGTGGTCTCTATTTTAGGGGCCTGTTGATTTGAGGACTTCTGTCTACCTGTCTTCTGGGCTACATACTGACTTTTTGCAAAGGTACTCTAATCTTTGCATCTTGCTCTGGCTTCAGAGGCATCAACATCTGACAAATACATGCACAAAATTGTTTACTGCTGGGGGAAGACTCTCAGGTGCTGTGTAGGATGTCTGTCATAGCTGGTAATAAACATGTGGCCTCCACTTTTCAAGAGGCATTTGCTTCTCTTTTCTCAAATGTCTGGGATCTAAAATAAGGTACAGCCCAGAGCAAAGGGGATGCCACAAAAAATCAGCCTCAGAAAATAAGAGGGGATCTTTTCCTAGCACCAGTGATTTTACTATCTTAATCTCTCCTGTCTCACAAAGAAAGTCTCAGATAGACACCCAGGTCACATGGCACCACAATCAGGACATAGAGAAGATGTTCCCAGCTTCTTCCAGGTTTGCTCACAATAGATACAATGGGACAAGCATATAGGTCTGAAATATTCAAATAGCCCATGTATGCACATATGTACACATACAACCCCCAACTTATATGGATAAGCTAGGTCAAGGGAGTGGAGAATGGACATGAAAGCATAAAATTGGGAATGAGAATTTAGAAAAATGAGAACAAGAGAGTTGTATAAAGACAGTCTCGGGTGACTGTGTGGCTCAGTTGGTTAAGCGTCTGCCTTCAGCTCAGGTCATGACCCTAGGGTCCTGGGATCGAGCCCCATGTCAGGCTCCCTGCTCAGCGGGGAGTCTGCTTCTCCCTCTCCCTCTGCCCCTTCCCCCTGCTCATGTCTCTTGCTCTCTCTCGTAAATAAATAAATAAAATCTTAAAAAAAAAAAAAAGACAAGCTCATAGAATTCAGAGAAAATCAACAGTTCTCCCATTTTAGTTACTGGGACAGAATTTTGTATACTAGCAATGCCAGATTACTTCACTAATTAGGGACTTCTGATTTAATGGACAAAACTGGCCCCAATCGCCTTTGGTTAAGGTATTTTCTGAGAGGGGGGGGCACCTGGGTGGCTCAGTTGGTTAAGCGACTGCCTTCGGCTCAGGTCATGATCCTGGATTCCTAGGATCGAGTCCCACGTCAGGCTCCCTGCTCAGCAGGGAGTCTGCTTCTCCCTCTGACCCTCTGACCCTCTTCCCTCTCATGCTATCTCTCATTCTCTCTCACTCGAATAAATAAATAAAATCTTTAAAAAAAAAAAAAGGTATTTTCTGAGAGAATCCACTCTTATTCATATTTATAGTGGCAAAAACGCAAAGAATTCTTAATTTTTTACAGTGGTGTTGCACAATTAACCCCACATGGCAATTTTTAAATACCTGTTTCTTGGCATATGGGTATCCCTGGCTCTGTAGATTTGTCATCCTTCATTCATCCATTCAACAGATATTTATGTGCCAGACATTGTGCTTGGGCTGGCAGACATTGCCATTCACCCATCCATTTGCCCTTTCTTCCTAAAAGAATCTTTTTTTTTTTTCCTAAGGATTTTATTTATTTATTTGACAGAGAGATAGAGAGCACAAGTAGGCAGAGAGGCAGGCAGAGGGAGAGGGAGAAGCAGGCTCTCCGCTGAACAGGGAGCCCAATGCGGGGCTCGATCCCAGGACCCTGGGATCATGACCTGAGCCGAAGGCAGCCGTTTAACTGACTGAGCCACCCAGGCGCCCCCCTAAAAGAATCTTAATTTTGCTCAAAATGTCCCCTCTTATAAATAGCCCCTTCCCAGAATGCTTTGCACCTAGGAAGGGCCATGACCCTGTATTTGTCCTGTAAAAAGGTAAACAATGTTCTAGTCCATGGGGCTTCTGGGAAAACTATTGTTTTTCTAATAAAAAGTAAAGAGTGATTTAAACTTACTTTTAACCTTTTTATCTCCCCTCCTAGAATGCATATATACATGTCTAAAGGTGAAGCCATCTTGAGACCACAAGCTATAGAAAGCTGGAAGGAGCCTGAGTCACTGATAACTTCCCAGAGCAGCTTCAACCTGCTTGTCTTTCCCTTCCTATTCTGAGAAAAATAAAAGCTTACGTGGTTGCACACTGCAGTCAGGCTTCTTGTATGTGCAGCCTAACTGGAGTACAGTAGTCAGCAGAAACTCTGCTCCTATCTTTAAGAAGTTCACACTCAAAAATGAATGGCCAAGAGTCACCAATCATTTATTGACATGAAAGACACCAAAGAAACAAAGCAGAAAACAGAAACCTGGAGGAAGGAGCAATGCAAAGAGAAGAAACCCTCTCTCTAAACATGCGTAACATCATCAGTGAAATAAGATACCATGATGCATGATGAGAATGCTACACAAGACCAACATGAAAACCAAAAAAGAGCTCTTGAAAATTAAAACTATTAAAGCCAAAAATTTTTTAAATATACTAAGAGACAGGTTAGAAGAGAAAATTGAAAAAATAGTCCAGAAAACAGAGCAAGAAAACCAAAAAGATGAAAAATAGGAGAGAAAGCACTAGAAAATTAGAAGCCCTGTCGAGGAGCTCCAACTGAATAAAAGGGAGCTAAGAAGAGAGGGGAAAGTGGGGGTAGTGAAATCACTTGCAAAATAATTCGACTATTACCCAGAATTAAAGACAATCCATTCCCTTTTTGAGGATGCATCATTATGAAATCTTAGAACATTCTGGACAAAGACCTTAAAAGGTCCCCAAAAAGAGGATCAAAAGTGAGGCTTCATACACAAGACCAGGAAAAAGAATGACGTTGGACTCAACAACAGCACCACAAGTCAGAAGATAATGGAGCAATGTTCTCAAAGATTGAGTGAGGGCAAATGAATTCTCTGTCTCGCCACTGTATACAGCATACGGAGGGCAGAATAAAGACATTTCAGACATGCAGGTTATCAAAAACTGACCTCCCCCTGCATCGTTTTTCAGAAAGCTACTCAAAAACATGCTTTGCCAAAATGGAGGGTAACCGAAAGAACACATGTCCCAGGGAACAAGAAAGAAGCAAAGCAAATCCCCAGGTTAAGAGAGAAAGGAACTTCCCTGGACAACAGTCATGCAGCAGGCCTGGAAATAAAAAAATCCAGGGGGAGGCAGGACAAAAGGCTTCAGAAAAGACCTGAAGATTAAACGGGTAGATTATGTGAACACATTCAAAGGAGATGTATATAGTTGGGGGAAAATGTGGGGATAAATTAATGAATACACAGAAAAGCAAACAAAGACAACAACTTCAGGGAAACTAAAAAGTTATGCAGTAAAAGAAAAATAATCATGGTAAATACATAAGTCAGATTGTCATATAATGAAAGCATTAGGTACTAATCTAAGCAGAATTGAAAATAACTATATTGCAAGGATGGGAGGTTGAGAAGCATGCATACGTATAGTAAGGGAGGATATGAAAAGTTAGATTATTGCCTTCTAGAATGAAAATGTAAGCAGTAGCTTGATACTGTTGTGTTGGGGAAAAAAAAGACATAGGATGGTGACTAAGGTATGGAATGAGTGGTCAAGTTTGTTTTATTAACAATACAGTGAAAATTTTTAATTATTTTTGGTTGCCTAGCATCCTGTGTTCTAGCCTCCTGTGTTCAGGAAAGTCCCCATCTTATGAGTCTTTGTAGTAGATGCAGGCTTCCTCCTACTATAGAATGGAAAATGCCAGACACTTGTTTCCCCAGAGGGGAAGGGACTGCACTTTACCTACTCTCTGCCAATCACACAGGGACACTCTGGTGGCAGTGGCATTAATGATGGCACCCAATGGCCGATGCTGGTGTTGATGGTGTGAACTGTAGAGACTGATGCCAACAATAGCCGTGGTGGGGGCAGTAGCATCCCCCAGAATCCGCTGTGTGACATACACTGGGGTTCGATCCTGGCTACACAGCTCCCAGCTCAGTTTCCAGCCCTCCAAGAACTACCCATTTTTCATTTAAGGCATTTGGCTTTCTACACTAATCATCCAATTTTTTTTTTTTAATCTCTTTGCTACTTCCAAGAAAGAAATTGCCTGGTTCAGACCTGATACTCGAATAGCTATAGGCATCAAACCCTTAGGGAAATCTAGGGAATCTTGATTTGTTATCTGGATTCTTTGGGGCTTAAGGCAGTGAAAACCCAGCCAATAATAAACAGTGAGGCTCTGGAAGCTTCAGGAGCACAGTGTTGAAACTGTTCATCAAATCATTATTGCCTGCGGTCACCTGGAAAACAGCAACCATTGAAGGCAAGTCCTTGAATGGCCAAGTGCACACTATTGTGGTGGATACTATGATATGCCACTCCGATCTTCCTCCAGAAATGAAAGGCTTATGATCCCAGCTGACGGGAGAGTGTGACCAGCAGAAACCAGCAGCTGTCAGCCTCTTTGGGGGTTGCCTTGGCTCAAGAAAGCTGCCTCATCGTCACACTCTTTCTGGGACAGCCACATCCAGTGACTGATTGACATGTGGGTATAAAGGCTTGGCCACTCATTCCTCCTAGGATGACAGTCAAGGATCATCTCACCTTCACAAGTTTCTACAGGATCAAGTGAAGCTCCCATTGCATCACAGCTCAATTCTCCCTCTGGCCAGGGCTACTTCCATCCCTTTCCTTCCACAGATGCTAATTCCAAGAGAACCCCTAACATCCACCTGCAATCTAGCCTCCCTGGAGAACCCAAACTACAATGATTAAGAGCATGATGTCCTTTAATTCAAGAAAGGTGATGTGGGCTGCTTGCTTCCAACTCCCACAGGGAGCTTCAACAGGAGAAGAAGAAGAGAATGACAGGCCCAAATTCCTATTTTCTCAGTTCAAGCAATGGACTGAAATCCAGGGATCTTTTATCACTCTGCTTAAAAACAAAACAACAACCAACAACAACAAAAAACAGGGAGAACAAAAACCACTCTTATCTCCTGGGATCATAGGGCTCAGAAAGCCAAAACCAACCAAGAAGTTTGATCCTTAGGTTTATCAAATTACCCTGTCAACTGAATTCTCACTCTTGCAAAGTATCTAACACAAAAGTTAGAGCACCAATGTATAGAATGGGACCCCCAAGGGACTCAAGTGGAGGCCCATGATTACTCAGAATATTCTGAACCCCCAAACCTTCATGAGCATCCCTTGCCAGCAGAAGCAATCCCCCTTTCCCTGTGAGATAAGGCTGTTCTGGCCTTGAGCGAGGACTCTTTACTGAAATCCCTTAAGGAAATTAATGTGCAAGAGAGGTCAGTTTTCCTCATCTCTCAGACTCCTCCGCAATATCTAGGATGGACCCCAGCATGCCCCAAGGCTTTCTTCACTCCAAAAGACTGCAAAACTTTGTTATTTTATTACTGACAAAAATCTGACCAACATGTATGGAAATGGATTCTGAATATTCTAGATGAAGGAGAAAAGGACAAATGGTACACTGGGTAGAATTACCTACATCTAATTACCAGCAACTGAGGATTCCATAGGCCAGCTGCAGCAGCTAGCAATGGTGCTGTTTGGGAGTGTGGAGACCCAGCCACCACAACTGCCCACACTTACAGGGCTGAGATGCCAGAAATTCTTCAGGAAATCATAAAAAGAAGTAATAGAATCATTTCAAGGGATAGGAATGTCAGGGTAGATTTGTCATGTGTGACCCACTAAACCAACTCCCTAACTATGTCCCCAAGAGAGCCCCGATAACACTCCCTTCACCAAGACTTTGAGAAATACATTAGTGAGGGGAGTACAAAAATCTCTGAAATGTGTTGCCAATGCCATTCTCTGTGAGTTAGGGATGCTGTTAAGGGACAAGGAGATTCTTCATTTCAACGTGAAGACCAGACTCCTTAAATGATAAAGATTAAGTAGTGGCATTCCACGACCCCCCCCCCCATACACATACACGGAGGCAAATTGGGCATGTTACCACAGTAAGCCATGTGGTTGGCTCAGTAGTCCCAATGCTCTGATCCACAGGCATCTCTGATGAAAGGTAGTTGATTATGAAGCTCCCAAGCCTTAAGTAGATGAGGAATTATATCACTTAACCTGGACAAGTTACTGAACTTTGTGTCTGTTTCCTCACCTATAAATAGAGATTAAAGTACCACCTGCTCATAGGGTTGCCGTGAGGATTGTATGTTGATATATGTAAAGTTCTTAAGGTAATGTCTGGCACAGAGTAAGTGCTCAATAAATGTCAGCTATCATTATTATAAATATGTATATCGGGGGGGGGGAATCAAGTCTTAGTAAACAGGGACCTGACTTAAGCCACCATGAGAGTTTTAGCTCTTCAGCCAAATCTAAGACCTGAGTCAATTCACAGATCTAGAGCCTCTTGAGTGAATGAAGGGGAGGCTAAGTCACTGTGAGAGAAAAAAACCCTACAATACTACAAGTACACAATATGATTCCCCTCTTCCTAGCGCTCCCTAAAGATACTTAGATCATTTTCTTGGATGGTTGCATTCCTAGAAAAAGTTAAATATCCAGAACTTGGGGGGATCATTGAACACGGACTCTAAGTTAACTCTAATATATAGAAACCTGAAACACTATTCTGATCTATGAGTCAGCTAAATAGACTTTTGGCCTGAATCTGTTTCACAGTAGGCCCAGAGGGACCCCAAATCCATCTGTGATTATTTTCTGAGTTCTTGAGGAAAGAACTTGCTCCCAGATCTGTGAAAAGATTATCACTGTAGGAAACAGAAGCTGTAGGCTTCAAAATAGTAACCCAAGAGCATCACGGCATCTCTGATAAAATTACAGAGATGAAGACTAACATCAACAGACCCAAAAGATGTAAGTAAAATGATTCTAGTCAAATCCCCCATTTACCTTGCCAATTTGGCAGGTGCAGGAGATGGAGGGGCCTTAGAGAATGAATCTGCATCATGGTATATTTAATAGTTAGGGATTCCAATTAGAGATGCTCTTCCTGATGTGATATATTAGGACATATTCAAAGAGGCTCTGACCCCTGATTATCAGCTCTTAACCTGGAAAATTTTTTCTATTTCCTAATAACTAGTGAATATCAAAAGTAGTATACTTTAACCTTCTTGGGACAGAAGTACACCTCTACAGCATTACCTTAGGATGATATTACCTCTCCAGTTCTGAGCCCCTAATTCCTCCATAAAAATCAAGTCTTACTCACTGTCTTGTTATCAGACATAACTTGGCTTCTATCTAGTGACCTCACTTCATGCAAATGGAGTAAGAAAATGGGCTCTACCCATGGCATTTTTTGGTCTTATGCCATTATCAGAAGCCAGTGGCCTTACAGACTAGTCTTATCAATAGTTCCACGATGGCACCAGATGAAAGTCATTGTCTTATGATGTTGGAATGCTGACTTTGCCTGTGATGATCAAGTGCTGTCCCACAGGATGTGGAGAGTGCTCTAAACCAGTAAACTACATATGGTGCTCTTACCCATAGCTCAAATACGTAGTCAGTATCCAAGGAGTAGAAGTGGGAGTGGCACCTCTCATTATCATACCTTTAATCCACTCCTAAAATAGCTGCTGCCCATCCCTGCAAATCAGTGATCTAGTTGCTTACGGAGATCTTACCACCCAGCAAAGAAATCCTTTCATATGGGGACACACAATGATTGCATTGAATCAAAGTCTACTACTATTACCCAGCCATTTGGAGCTTCTCATGGATCTAGGTGAACAAGTAAAGAGGTGTAATGGCGTTCGCTGGAAAGATCAATGCTCACTATCAAGGGGAAATAGGGTTACTACCCCTACACAATGCAAGCAGGAAGGAGTACAGGTGGAGCTTAGGGGACCTTGTAGGCCTCCTAGCCTTGCTGTGTCTACTGGTCAGTTAAAGGAAAATCACATTAGCCAAATATACACAGGACTACCAAGGGTTTAGAGCCGTCAGGAATGAAGATCAGGATCACACCACTGGATAAAGACCCTCAAACAACAAAGGTACTGGCTGAAGATGAGAAGAACATGGAACGGGAAGTAGAGGGGGGGAAAGTTGTAAGTCCTCTGATCAGAACTGGCTCTAAAACATTTACCTGTTTTTCTTATTTGCTGTCTGCTGCGTTTACATATAAATTTTCATTAATATTCCCCTTCATTCCCATCCCTTTCTCCTACTATTTCATACAAAAGGTGTTGGTGGAGGCTAACTCTACAGCTGAGCCCACAGTTACAGAACATTCACATTATGGCAGAACCCACAGAGGCATGAGCACCCCCAGGAGTCTGCACTTGGAGCGGATGCAGTGACTCAGAGGGGTTTTCCTCTTTGGGGAAGAAGATGCGCGTGTTTTCGGCTATATGTGGGACAGCTGTATACTCCCTTGAGGATGTTCAGTCTGTGGCATACTGCTTGAGGACTGTATCCCATAAGGTCTCCTTTCTTTCACTGAAATCTTGTTTGGATTCAACAGACACAAAGAGGAGCTGTTCAGCATCCTCTTCCTGTAAACTCCTGCGTATTAATAGAACTCATCCTACCGTTAGCCTTCGGAAAGCTACAATTACTATCACTTCTCACACTGGTGCCTGCCCTTCTGACTGCTTTCCATTGGTTTCAGCAGACACATTTTAAGTTTCCCCAAAACTGCTTCTATTTCTCTCACTTATGCCTCATCCTGTGACCCTGGTTTATACTCCTCCAAGACAACCAATGTCAACAATGGCTTCTTATTTGCCAAACGAAGTAGCATCTCTTCAGTCCCCTCTTACTCGGCCACTCTGAATTCTGATAAACTGAGAACTGCTTTCTTCTTGAAACCTTCACAGAACCATCGCTTCCTCCTGCACTGGTTACTCTTCCTTCTCGTTGGTTGCTGACTCCTCCTTTTCTCCCTGCCTCTTCAATGCTGGTGTTCTTTCTCTAAAGTTCTATCCTTTCAGTAAGAATGTCTGATGGAGGTGCCAGAACAGTCCCTCGGGGAGCAGTCCCTTAGGGATGGATGACCCTGCCACTGCACCACCCACAGCCCCTAGAGCCCTACCTGCCCAGCACTTATGAAGCAAATCTCCCTGGAGTCTGGCTCCTCCTGAGAAGCTGCTTAGAGCAGCTCTTGGCCTCACCAGAGACTGAAGTAGAAGGGAAAGGAAATCAACATCTACCTGAGCAAGGATAAAATGAACGGGAAGGAAATTCTATTTTGACATCTCCAGGAGGGCATTAAAGGGTATGAAAGAAAAACAAATGTCACCTTGTTGCCATGGAGTCCCTCATGTCCTCTTAATTACGGTGAGTAGCACTTGAGCTCTGACAGCCAAATCAGCCACCACTGCTTTTTCCATCTCCAGCAGGAGAGGATCTAATACCTTCCACAGAGTTCGTGAATGTCCTCATTGTTTGATTAACCACATCAGATGAATCCCATAGTAAGATGGTGCCCTCTGTGAGACTGTGGACTCTGAGAAACAAACTGAGGGTTCTAGAGGGGAGGGGGGTGGGGGGATGGATTAGCCTGGTGATGGGTGTTAAAGAGGGCACGTACTGAATGGAGCACTGGGTGTTAGATGCAAACAATGAATCATGGAACACAACATCAAAAACTAATGATGTAATGTATGGTGATTAACACAATAAAATAAAATTAAAAATTAAAAAAAAAAAGACCTCTGTGTACATCCTTATTCCTGTGAACCTTGCAGTCCTCACTCTTTGGAATAATAACAAAAGGTGCGTGATTCCCCTTTGGCACTTTATGCAAAATCTTGGCTCACTCACTGGCTTGGGCATCTGGTCACTCACATTAATGCTGATATAATGTCACTCACTCGGCAGAGTCCCTATAAAATGTACTCTCTTCATCTGAACGTGCACGTGAAGCATGCATTAAGCACCTGGGCAGCATACTGCTCTGTAGTGAGCACCAAGAGGAACAGACACCAAAGGTGGGGGCATAGTTCCTTTCCTAAAGTGGCTTTTGCTCTACTTAGTGGCAATGGGGGGTGGGGGTCATTTCTGGACAAAGCAGAACATTACTCAGCCCCGAGATCCTTGGAGATGAAAGCCCAGTCGCATTTCTGGCACATAAGACAGAGAGGCAGTCTTTATTCAGTCTATGCTGTGGCCTCGCTCTCTACTGCAACTTCAGCATGGGGGGAAGGCATTATAGAAGGAAAGAGACAGAGAGAAAAATGACAATACAAAAATTAAAATGTCTCTTTACCAGTTTAGTTCAGAAGGAAATCAGAAACTGCACACCAGCACCCAAGGCCCCATGGCCTTTTCAAGCCTTTTAACTCCCTAATGCTTATTTTCTCTCCCTCTCTGAACATCTTAAGAGATACTGGCCCCCAAGCCCTAAAGCTAGGGAAAGGCTGTGACCTGGAAAGAAAGGGGGATGCTTGTCAGCTGTACCCAAACCCCGTGGCAGCCTGCAGGAAGGAACCCCTAAGGAGAGTCATGGGGATGGCAGGTCTGCCACAGGGGAAGGGAGGCGCTAGCGGGACTCTCTGCCCACTGAATCTGTACATAGACATTCATGTCAGTATTATAAAACTGTATATGCAGTAAGAAAACAATGTTCTTCATGTATGACTTCTCTAGAAGTCAATAAGCTTCTGGAGTACAAAATCTGTATCTCATTCATCTTTTTTTTTTTTTTTTAAGATTTTATTTATTTGACAGAGAGAGAGACAGCTAGAGAGGGAACACAAGCAGGGGAATGGGAGAGGGAGAAGCAGACTCCTGGCTGAGCAGGGAGCCCGATGCGGGGCTCGATCCCAGGACCCTGGGATCATGACCTGAGCCAAAGGCAGACGCTTAACGACTGAGCTACCCAGGTGCCCTGGTATCTCATTCATCTTTGCATCCCTCCAGCCAAGTCCAGTGCATGGCACTTGATAAATGCTTACTGAATGGAGCAATGAATAGGACATTACACAGCTCAAATAACAAATACGCAACTACTAACAGAATTCAGAGTAGAGGCATCTTCAAGTTTGGAAAGGGCTGATTTGAAAGCTTTCCTGTTTTAAATCAGAATTCAAATAGAAATAGAATCAGAATATAGTTTGGCCAAGAAAAGGTTATCACTAAGGTAACTATATAATGACACTTCCGAGAATGAAAGGGGTTGCTACTGGTAATTACAGTAAGACTAGAGGTGTGAAACAGAAATATAAAATGGGATATATACTGCCCTGCAAATCCTAAGAACTAAATTAATTGTTTTAAGAGTGGCATGAAATATTAATTACCAAAAAAAAATTGAGATCTTCTATTTTCCTGTCTCACACTAATTTTCAGAACTTTCTGTATGAGAAGAAATTTCCAAGACACTGTTCTCAACTTTCTATTCAGAAGCAAACATTACTCGTTGCCCACCAAACACATCTTCCCCACAATCCTTGCCACTGGAAATGCAATTTTGTTCAAGTGTTCAAATTCCCCCTTACTTCCCCTCTCACAGTGACCTGGAAGAAATTCCTAATTATAAACTAATCATTGGATACTCATTCCCTTTGCATGAGGCTGACTACAATGTGGGCATATGACCCCCATTAGAGCCATAAGACATCAGAGGAGGAAGGTTCTTGGGGATGTTTCTGCAATGCACATGTACTGTTTCTATAAAATGGAAGGTTTTACAGGCAAATGTCTTTATGGCCTTAGGGTCGGAAAGAAAAAAATTTTAAATACCCAAAATGTGACAATTACAAAGTTTATAAATTCAACTACATTAAAATAAATCCTGTTCATCAAAAGATTAAAAAATTTAAAAGTCAAACCACAAACAAGATATTATTTCCAAAAACACATATAACTGGGAAAATATGGTAATAAATAAGTCCTCTGAATTCATGAGAAAGAGACAAAAATCCCACTAGAAAATGGGCAAAAGTTATCCATAGATATTTCACTGAAAATGATATACTAAAGTCCTATTAACAATGAAGACACTCAGGGGCGCCTGGGTGGCTCAGTCGTTAAGCGTCTGCCTTCGGCTCAGGTCATGACCCCAGGGTCCTGGGATCGAGCCCCGCATCGGGCTCCCTGCTCGGCCAGGAGCCTGCTTCTCCCTCTCCCACTCCCCCTGCTTGTGTTCCCTCTCTAGCTGTCTCTCTCTCTCTCTGTCAAATAAATAAAATAAAATCTTTAAAAAAAAAAAAAACAATGAAGACACTCAAATTCATTAGTAATCAAGGAAATGCAAATTAAAACTATAAGATAGAATTCACACATTTTCAAAATTAAATATCAGTACCATACAATCTAACAATTCCACTACTGAGTATTTATCCGAAGAAAATGAAAACACTAATTCAAAAAGATATATGCACTTCTAGGCTTATTGCAGCATTATTTACAATACCCCAAATATGGAAGCAACCTAAATGTCCATCGACAGATGAATGGATAAAGATGTTGTACACACACACACACACACACTGGAATATTACTCAGCCATAAAAAAGAAACATCTTGCCATCTGCGACATGGATGGACCTAGAGGGTACCATGCAAGTGAAATATGTGAGACAGAGAAAAACAAATACCATATGACTTAACTTATATGTGGAACCTAAAAACAAACAAATGAAAATAGGAAGGTGGGGAAGGGGTTGGGAGGGTCGATATGCAAAACACGGGATTAAAAGGTACAAACTTCCAGTTATAAAATAAATATGACATGGGCATAGAATGTACAGTATAGGGAACATATTTAAAAAATATGTAACAACTTTGTATGGTGACAGATGGTAGCTAGATTTATCATGGTGATCACTTCCTAATGTACATAAATGTTGAATCACTATGTTATATACCTGAAGCTAGTGTAATGTTGCATGTCGACTACACTTCAGTAAAAATAAATGAATGAATGAATACTAAGTGTTGATAAGAATTTTGAGTTACGGGAATTCCCATGCACTGCTGAAAGGAGTATAAATTGGCTCAATCGATTTTGGCAAAATCTTGTGAATCAAAACATATACTGACCACAATACAGCAATTCTATTTATAGATATATATATACTAGAGCAGTGTTTTATAAACTTAGGATAGTGACTCACTCAATTTAGTAGTTTCTAACCATTCTTATTAAATAAAATTAGAACACAAAAATTATCACAGTACATTTTAAGTGGTATAAGGTTAAGTATTACCTTGTGAAAATTCACACACACACACAAATGCATTTCTACTATGGGCCATGAGCCAAAGAACTTGAAATCTACTTTCTTCGCACATGTTCTCCAAGAGATCTGCATAAACAACATCATGCATCATAGCAAAACCCTGGGAAAAACTCAAAAACTCTTCTTCTGTAAGTAGACAAAGAACTTGCAGTAAATGCATACACTGGCATGCTATACAACAGTGAAAAAGCCAATTATGGCAACATGTATCCATGTATTCTCAAAAACATACATATAAGCAAGGAAATCAAGTCGCAGAATAACATACCAAGTATGAATCTTTATATGAAGATCTCTTAAAATATGCAATTTTAGGAATTTGATTATGGTAAAACTATAATGAAAAAGAAGGGAATGGATTTCTGGTTTCCAGTCCAGCATGTAAAGAGGTTACCAGTCATCACTGCATCCTAAAGCGCACCCAAAAAGCTAAACAAACTGAAAATTAACAACTCTTTTTAAATCCATCAGAGAAGTGAGATCACATGGCAAACTGCTGCCCCAAAACTTGGAGACAGATGGGTGTATTCAGAGAACCACCAACTTAGTGGAGCAGAAATCTTTGTGGGAACAAGTACCAGGGAATGAAAATCTGGACTGTAAAGGATAGTACTGGAGGCTCAGTGTGGGAAAGTCTGAGAGTTAAAAACAGCAAGGGAATAGTCATAAGGGGCCCCCGCACTTTTGTGAGCTTTACTTCCAGGAGCTCTATCATATTCGCAGGATGGAGACTGGAGAAAAATCCCCTCCTGCTTCTGGCAGGGAGAGGGGAAAAGTAATCATTTGGAAATACACCAGAGCATTCTGTTCTTCTTAACAAGGCCTTCACGCCAGACAAACTATTTTACTGGACTCTAATCTATTGGGGTTTTATCAGCCTAACCAACCCAGGAGAAGGAAAATACCCAATTCTAGTCTGCTCTGGCCTTCTACATGAAGGGAAGAGAAACATCCAACTCCAGTCCCCTCTAGCCATCCTACACTCACTAAAGAGGGTGGAGGAAGAAAAAAGAATTGTTTGTGAAGTTCCTAGAATAGGGACAAGGCTCATAAAAGACTGAGACCTAATCATAGGACCATAGAACACTTCCCCTCCCCCAATGCCTTACTACTATATTAATTACCAAAGACCGATTTACTGAAGTTCTTTTTACTCAGTACATCATGTCCACCTTTCAAAAAAAATTACAAGGCATACTAAAAGGCAATCAATCAATCAATACCCCCACAGCTTAAAGAGACAGAGAAAGCATAGAACCAGACCCAGATATGGCAAGGATGTTGGAATTATCAGATTGGGAATTTAAAACAACTATGACTAATATGCTAAGAACTCTAGGGGGAAAAGTAGACAGTATGCAAGAACAGATGGGTAATATAAGCAGAGAGATGGAGATGATAAGAAAGAATCAAAAAGAAAAGCCAGAGATCAAAAACACTAACATAAATGAAGAATGCCTTTGATGGGCATATTAGCAGACTGAATGCAGCTGAGGAAAGAATCTCGGAGCTTGAGGATATGTCAATAGAAACTTCTAAACCAGAAAAGCAACAAGAAAAAAACTGAAAAAAAGAAAACATGGAACAGAGCACCCAACAACTACTAGACAACTACAAAAGGCATAATATACATGTAATGGGAATACCAGAAAAAGAAAGAAAGGAACAGAAGCAATATTTGAAGCAATAGTGACTAAGAATTTCCTCCCAAATTAAAGTCAAACACCAAACCAAAGATCCAGGATAATAACCAAACAGGATAAATGCCCCCAAAACTACACGTAGGCATAACATATTCAAACTGCCAAAAATCAAAACTAAAGAAAAAAATATTGAAAGAGCCAGAGAGGGTTTAGAAACCTAACCTACAGAGGAACAAAGATTAGAGTGACACCTAACTCCTCCTTGGAAACCATGCAAGTACGAAGAGAGTATAATATTTAAAGCGTTGTGGCGCCTGGTGGCTCAGTCATTAGGCATCTGTCTTCGGCTCAGGTCATGATCCCAGGGTCCTGGGATCAAGCCCCGCATGGGGCTCCCTGCTCGGCAGGAAGCCTGCTTCTCCCTCTCCCACTCCCCCTGCTTGTGTTCCCTCCCTCACTGTGCCTCTCTCTGTCAAATAAATAAATAAAATCTTTAATATATGTGCTGCCGAAGTGAGCACATAAATAAAATCTTAAAAAAATAAAATAAAAAATAAAGTGTTGAGAGGGGGAAAAAAATACCAACCTAGAATTCTGCATCCTGCAAAATGACCCTTCAAAAGTGAAAGAAAAATAAAGACTTCCTCAGATAACAAAAATGATGGAATTTGCTTCTGCTAGATTTGCCTTGCAATAAGTGTTTAAAAAGTTCTTCAGAGACAAGAAAAATAATATAGGTCAGAAACTCAGTTCTACACTTAAAAAAAAGGAAAAGCATCAGAAATAGAATAAGTAAAGGTAAAATAAAAACTTATTCATTGATCTAAGAGATAAAAGTCTGTTCAAAACAATAAAAGCAACAATGTATTTATGACTACAGCTTCTATAGGTGAAATGAATGACAGCAATTATACAAGTGATGGGAAGGAAGAATTCGGAGTATTTTGTCATGAGGTACTTGCACTACCATGAAGTGAATATGGTATTATCAGAAAGTGGTCTTGGATTAGTTGTAAATGTATACTGCAGACTCTAGGGCAACTACTAAAAATGTTTAAAAAGAAGTATTTTTGATATGCTAAGAAAAAAGAGAAAATGGAATGATAAAAATTCTCAATTAAAACCATAAAAGGCAGTCAAAGAATGAAATACAAAAATACAAACAAGAAAACAAGAGCAATGAATAGAAAACATTAAAAACACGGAAGATATCAATCCAATTATATCAGTAATCACTTTAAACGTTGATGGTCTAAATTCACCAATTAAAATACAAAGATTGGGGCACCTGGGTGGCTCAGATGGTTAAGCATCTGCCTTCGGCTCAGGTCATGATCCCAGGTCCTGGGATCGAGCCCCGCGTCGGGCTTCTGGCTCAGCGGGGAGCCTGCTTCTCCCTCTCCCTCTGCCTCTCTCCCTGCTCATGCTCTCTCTATCTCTATCTCTGTGTCTCAAGTGAATAAATAAAATCTTTTAAAAAATAAAATAAAATACAGAGATTATCAGAGTGAATCAAAAAACAGGACCCACCTATATACTTATTGTCTAAAAGAAACACACTCTAAATATAAAGACACATTTAGATTAAAAATAAAGAGATGGAGAAAGATATACCATGCTAACATTAATCAAAAGAAAGCTGGAGTAGCTATGTTAATTTTCAAACACATCAGACCTCCAAGCAAAGAAAATTATCAAGGATAAGGAGGAGCATTATATAATGATAATGATAAAAGAGTCACTTCTTTAAGGAGATATAATAATCTTTAATGTGTATATACCTAACAAGGTATATACCAACCTTACAGTTGGAGATTTTGACACCCCTCTATCAGAAATGGACAGATCCAGCAGGCAGGAAATCAGTAAGGACATAGCTGAACTTAACAGCACCATCAGTCAACTGGACAGAATAAACATCTATAGACTACTTCATCCAACGACAACAAAATACACATTCTTCCCAAGTTCACATGGAACATTCACCAAGATAGATCATATTCTAGGCCATAACAACAAATTTAAAATAACAGAAATCATGCAATGTCTGCTCTCAGACTACAGTGGAACTAAACTAGAAATCAATACTAGATAGCTGGGAAAAATCTCAAAATCCTTGAAGATTAAATGCACTTCTAAATAACACATGGTTCAAAGAAGAAACCTCAAGAAAATTAAAACATACTTTGAACTAAACAAAAAGGAAAATATAACTTATTAAAATTCATGGGATGCAGCAAACACAGTGCTTAGAGGTAAATTTATAACATTAAATGTATATATTAGAAGAGAAGAAAGATCTAAAATCAATAATCTAAGTGTCCATCTTAGGAAACTAGAAAAAGAAGAGTAAATTAAATACAAAGTAAGCAGAAGAAATAATAAAAATTAAAGCAGACATCAGTGAAATTAAACATAGGAAATTAATACAAAAATGTCAACAAAACCAAAAGCTAGTTCTTTGAAAAGACCCATAACATCAGTAAGTCTTTAGCTAGGTTAAGACAAAATCCAGCATCCATTCTCATATTACTAATATGAGAATGAAAATGAGGACATCACTACAGAACCCATGAAGATCAAAAGGATAATAAAGGAATATTATGAACAACTCTATGCCCACAAATTCAGTAACTTAGATAAAAACCAGTTCCTTGAAAGATACAATCTGCCAATTCACACAGGAATAGATAATATGAATAGGCTTATATCTATAAAGAAATTGACCCAATAATTAATAACCTTCCAAAACAGAAAACATTTAAGGAAGAAATTATACCAATACTCTATAATCTCTTCCAGAAGAGAGAAATAGAGGGACTACTTCCTAACTCATTCTATGAGGCCAGCATTATCCTAACACCCAAATCAGACAAAGACATTACAAGAAAACTATAGACCAATATTGGTAATATATGTAGATGCATAAATCCTCGATGATGTATTAGCAAATCAGGGGATTAAGAGGTACAAAATTTCAGTTACTACATATGTCACAGGTAAAGTATAGCATAGGGAATATAGTCAATAATATTATAATAAAAAGAATTAACAAATCAAACCCAATGATGTGTAAGAACAATTATACACCATGACAAGTAAGATTTATCCCAACTATGGAAGGCTGGTTCAACATCTGAAAATCCATCAATGTAATTCATCACATCAACAGACCAAAAAAGAAAAAACACATAATCATATCAACTTATGCAAAAAAACCACCACCACCAACAACAACAAACAAACAAAAAACACATTTGACAAAATCCAGCATCCATTCATGATAAATACTCTCAGCAAACTAGGAATAGAGGGGAATTTCCTCAACTTGATAAAAAGCATCTGTAAAAAACCTACAGCTATCATTATATTTAATGGTGAGAAACTAGAACCTTTCTCATTAAGATCAGGAAAAAGGCAAGCGAAAATGAACTTTTGGGACTTCATCAAGATAAAAAGCTTCTGGGGCACCTGGGTGGCTCAGTCGTTAAGCATCTGCCTTCGGCTCAGGTCATGAGGGGACCTCAGATTGAGCCCCACATCAGGCTCCCTGCTCAGCGGGAAGCCTGCTTCTCGCTCTCCCACTCCCCCTGTTTGTGTTCCCTCTCTGTCTCTGTCAAAAAATAAATAAAATCTTAAAAAAAAAAAAAAAAGGTAAAAAGTTTCTGCACAGCAAAGGAAATAGTCAACAAAACAAAGAAGCAACCCACAGAATTGGAGAAGATTTTTGCAAATGACACTACAGACAAAGGGCTGATATCCAAAATCTATAAAGAACTTCTCAAACTCAACACCCAAAAAACAAATAATCAAGTCAGAAAATGGGCAGAAGACATGAAAAGACACTTCTCAAAAGAAGACATACAAATGGCTAACAGATGCATGAAAAGATGTTCATCATCATTAGCCATCAGGGAAATTCAAATCAAAACCACATTGAGATGCCACCTTACACCAGTTAGAATGGCAAAAATTGACAAGGGAAGAAACAACAAATGTTGGAGAGGTTGTGGAGAAAGGGGAACCCTCTTACACTGCTGGTGGGAATGCAAGTTGGTATAGTCACTTTGGAAAACAGTGTGGAGGTTCCTCAAAAAATTAAAAATAGAGCTACCCGATGACCCAGCAATTGCACTCCTGGGTATTTACCCCAAAGACACAGATGCAGTGAAAAGAAGGGCCATATGCACCCCAATGTTCATAGCAGCAATGTCCGCAATAGCCAAACTGTGGGACGAGCCGAGATGCCCTTCAACAGATGAATGGATAAAGAAAATGTGGTCCATATATACAATGGAATACTACTCAGCCATCAGAAAGGATGAATACCCAACTTTTACATCAACATGGATGGGACTGGAGGAGATTATGCTAAGTGAAATAAGTCAAGCAGAGAAAGTCAATTATCAAATGGTTTCACTTATTTGTGGAACATAAGGAATAGCATGGAGGACATTAGGAAAAGGAAGGGGAAAATGAAGGGGGGGAAATTGGAGGGGGAGACAAATCATGAGAGACTAAGGACTCCGGGAAACAAACTGAGGGTTTTAGAGGGGATTGGGGGCTGGGGGGAATGGGTTAGCCCGGTGATGGGTATTAAGGAGGGCGCGTATTGCATGGAGCACTGGGTATTATGTGCAAATAATGAATCATGGAACACTACATCAAAAACTAATGATGTACTGTATGGTGACTAACAATAAAAATAAATAAATAAATAAGTGGAAAAAAAAGGAAAAAGGCAAGCATGTCCTCTCTGATCACTCCTTTTCAATATCATACTGGAAGTCCTAGCTAATACAATAAGAGAAGAAAATGAAACAAAAGGTATACACTTCAGGAAGGAGGAAATTTTTATTTGCAGATGACACGATTTTTTGTCCAGAAAATTCCAAAGTCAACAATGACAACAACAAAACCTCCTGGAACTAATAAGCAATAGCAGCAAGGTTGCAGGATACAAGGTTAAAATACCAAAGTCAATCACTTTCATATATACCAGCAGTGAACACGTGGAATTTGAAATTAAAAACAGGGGCGCCTCGGTGGCTCCGTCGGTTAAGTGTCTGCCTTCAGCTCAGGTCATGATCCCATGGTCCTGGGATCGAGCGCCACGTCGGGCTCTCTGCTCTGTGAGGAGTCTGCTTCTCTCTCTCCCTCTGGCCCTCCCCCCTTGCTCATGCTCCCTCTCTCTCAAATGAATAAATAAAAAGTCTTAAAAAAAAAAACTTTTGAAATCAAAAACAATACTATATGCATTAGCACCAAAAAAATGAGTATTTAGGTATAATCTAAAAAATATGTACAAGCTATATATTAAAAAAAACTATAAAACTCTGTTGAAACAAAGAAGAACTAATTAAATGGAGAGGTATCCCATGCTCAGAGATTCAATATTGTCAAGTTATCAGTTCTCCCCTAATTGATCTATAGATTCAATGCAACCCATATCAAAATCCTAGCAAGTTATTTTGTGGATATCAATAAACTGATTCTAAAGTTTATATGGAGAGGTAAAAGACCCAGAATAATGAACACAATTTTGAAGGAGAAAAGTAAAGTCAGAGGACTGACACTCTCTGACTTAAAGAATTACTATAAAGCTACAGTAATCAAGACAGGGTGACACTGTGAAAGAATAAACAAAAAGATCAATAGAACAGAGTAGAGTGCCCAGAAATAGACCTCCATCAATAGAGTCGATCAATCTTTGACAAAGGAGCGAAGGCAATACAATGTGAGCAAAGATAGCCTCAATAAATGGTGCTGGAACAACTGGACATCCACATGCCAAAAAAAAAAAAAAAAAAAAATGAATCTAGACACAGACTTTTCATCCTTCACAAAAGTTAACTGAAAATGGAGTATAGATCTAACTGTAAAGTGCAACACTATAAAACTCCTGGAAGACAACATAGGAGAAAATCTAGATGACCCTGGATGTGGCAATGACTTTTTAGATACAACACCAAGGGCGTAATCCATGACGGAAGGAAGTGATAAGCTGGACTTGCTTATCAATTTTTTAACTTTTGTTCTGTGAAAGACACTGTCAATAGAATGAGAAGATAAGCCACAGACTAGGAGAAAATATTTGCAAAAGATACATCTGATAAAGTCCTGTTATCTAAAATACACAAAGAACCATTAAAACTCAATAATAAAAAAATGAAAAATCCAACTTAAAAATGGGCAAAAGACCTGAACAGACACCATGAAAAGATATATCGATGGCAAATAAGCATATGAAAAGATGCTCCACATTGAATGTCACTGGAGAACTGCAAATTACAACAACAATGAGATACTACTCCATACCTATTAGAGTAGCCAAAATCCAACACAGTGACAACACCAAATGCTGACAAGAATGTGGAGCAATAGGAACTCATTCATTACCGGTGGGAAAGCAAAATGATACAGCCACTTTGAAAAACTGTGGGGCAGTTTCTTACAAAAACAAACATACTCTTACCATCCAATCCAGCACTTGCACTCTTTGATATCTATTCAAAGGAGTTTAAAACTCATATCCACACAAAAACCTTCACACAGATGTTTGTAGCATCTTTATTCATAATTGTAAAACCTAGAAGTAACTAAGATGTCTTTCAGTGGGCAAACTGTGGTACATTCTAGACAATGTATTATTCAGCACTAAAAATAAATGAGCTATTAAGCCATGAAAAGACTTGGAGAAACATTAATTGCATAATAGTATTAAGTGAAAGAGGTCAATTTGGAAAAGTTACATATTGCAAGATTCCAATTACATAACATTCTGGGAAAGGCAAAACTATGGAGATGGTAAAAAGATCACTGGTTGCCAGGGGTGAGAGAAGAGGGAGGGATAAACAGAGAGAACACTGAGGAATTTCAGGGCTATGAAACTACTCTGCGAGATTATAGTGGTGGATACATGTCATTGTACATCTGTCAAAACCTACCCATGTACAACAAACACCAAGAGGAAATCCTAATGCAAATGATGGACTTCAGGTGACAATGATGGGTTGACGTAGGTTCATCAGTTACGACAAACGCACCGCCCTAGTGGGGATGTTGCTAGTGGGGGTGGCTATGCATGTGTGAGGGTCAGGGAGCATGTGGGAAATCTCTGCACTTTCCTCTCCATTCCTCTGTAAACCCAGAACTGCTCTAAAAATAAAGTCTATTTTTTTTTTTTAAGTTAAAAAAATGGGAATGACAAAACCAAAACTCAGGAGAGGGTGATAGAAGGTGATGGGTTGCCGATATAAACAAAGGGCTTCTAGGATTCTGGTTAATTCTTAAGCTGAATGACAGATCCCCAAATGGATCATTGATGACTTTTCTGAGTCACTGGATTTACTCCCCCTGGTGCTGACCTTAGAAGATAACAGCTTTTCCGTATTGTCTGAACTCCATTTTAAGTGGTGCTTTCTGTTATTCATAGTTAAAATCACTCAAACTGATAGTCTCTTAATTTGGATGCAGTACAACTGGGATCTGATTTAGCATGTCATCATTTCCTCCTATTCTGTTTGTCTAAACATATCATTAAAACCTTGTCTTAGTTACCCCCCAACTATAAAAAAGACTTGTTTGGGGAAAAAAGAGACTGTAATTAAAACAACTCAGTATTTTTCCAATCCTAAAAGGTATCTTCCTTGAAAACATTCTGATTAAGCATGTGTGATACCAAGGACAACCAAGACTTTTTAAAAAATCTATAAATCACCAAACAGATAAGGAGTCAGGCTTGTACTCTTGCCCTCCATAGGGAACAGCTTAATCTGGCCGGAAGATCACACATTTCCCATTGGAGTTACAGGCTGGAGGTCAGACCACAGGCTGAATTCAGCTACCACAGGAGTTCTTAAAAGGAGAGCAAACAAGGAAACGAGGAGATTTTTGTTCAGAAAGGGGCATGGTCTCTGCTGTTTTGGCCAGAGAAATAAAGAGCAGTGGTTTCTCCACAGACAAGTCCTATACTGGAGACTGTGTCCTGCTTAGGAGAGGACTTCCATCCCACCTACTTGCAGATATAAAGAAATGCGCAGACCAGAAAGGAAGTGGGGCAACAGAGGGACTTACACAGGCACACACCATTTATTCTCTCTCCCAGACAGTATGAACCAAGCCCTTCACCTGCATGCTTCCATTTAATCCTCAAGACAACCCTGCAGAAGCAAGTCTGCTCATCTCACAGGACGAAGATGCAGAGAGGTTGAGTAAGCTGCCAAAGGCCACCCGCCAGGGGTTGGTGGAGCTGAGAGTCAAACCCATGTCTGTCCCACTCTAAAGCTCGTATTCTTCTCCTTATTATCATAGACGAGAACCACAAAGAATACCACAGAACAACTCAGTCTTGGGCTTCAAAGGCTGCCCCCCGCCCACGTCTGTTGCCCTCTCCTGTCAAGTGTAGTGCTGGCCATACCATAAAGATGCAGGCCCTGCTAAGCTCAGCAGGCTTCCATTATGAAAAGGGATTCCTACATCCTCACTTCCCAGACCACAAAGTCTGGCCCTCACAGCCACCACCCACCTCACACATGCATCATCTCGGCCACCACAGGAACAAGGTTGGAAAAAAATCAAAAACCAAAGGGGGGGTTTGCTCAAGGCAACTACACCCTGTCTGCCCCAGTCCAGCCTCAGTCTGAAGCTACCTCCTGATGCTTGTTCTATTGACAGTAATTGCCACAAATTACCTAAGGTCCAACAAGAGACAGCCCTCAGGAGGGAGGCACTGCCGTAGATAGCGTGCATGTACATGAGGTGAACCATCAGCTCAGCCAGCCACCAATAGCAGAGGAGGCGACCCAGCCCCACGGCAAAGGCAGAAAGGTTGGACTTCAGCGAGCAGCCCTCTTGCCGCTGCATCTAAAGTAGAAACAAAAGAAGCCATTAGATTGTGCCTTCGTTTTTTAAATCTTCCAAAGAGCCCCCTATACAGTATTGCTAGTAAACTTCTCACAAACGTTATTACTCTATCTACCCAAAGAGGGTTGGGTTAGTTATTCATTATTCTCGGGCGAAAAAGTCACGCCCGAGCTCGGGTGGGGTCAACGAGCTAGCCTCGTGCCAAGAACCAAGATGGGTTCTGCATCCCTTCACCCCAGCAACAGCCCTGCAAACAGCCGGGGTGGAGGGCAGTGCCTGATGTATTCTCCCTCAGGACTCTGGGGTCTCTTTGGACTCAGGCGTCACCCTGCCTGTCTTCATCCATCACCCACCCACATGGAAGGCTGGTAAAAGTAGGGCCAAGTCAGGAAGGGGCAGAGAACTGGTAAGAGAAAGGGAGAATGAGAGAGCCTGAGGATAAGGGAAAAATTCGATGTGGGTGTGTCATCTTACCTGAAGTTGTTTTTGAAACAAGGCAGAATAAACACAAACAGAGACAGTATGTGGGGACAAGTCTCCTGCTCAGCAGACACTGCGGTGTGACAGTTAGGAACACGGACTTTGCAGTCAGAATCGGGATCAGATCCTAGCACAAACCACACAGCTGTGTGATCCTGAGCAGGTTACTTAATATTTCTGAGGTTCCCTCATACGTAAAGTGGAGGAAAAAAATGGTCATGACTAAATATGATAACATATATGAAGTACTAAGCACAGCACCCAGCATATAAAAAGCACTGGCTAATTGGTAGTTAATATCTGGTAGGTTACATGTCTCCTACTGCGCCTTCTTCACATTCTTCCCTCATGGCATCCCAGGCTACCAGCTATGGGGCAGAATTAGGACACAGGTCAGAACCAAACACCAAAGGTGAGAGAAGGACGTTTGGATTATTCATGGACACAGACAGACTACTGAGAGTTCACTCAACATGTATGGACAGCACAGAACCAATTTGATCACAGTAGCTGGATTCTGGGTCTTGCCTCATTGCCCGCTGTTTAGGGATGCAAAATAGTTTAAAACACATAGATGCTGAAATGCATAAGCACATTATAAAATGTGTGTGAATTCAATTTCATCTGTACACCACTAGACAAACACACAAACACAGGAGAGAGCACGAGAGTGTTCTGGGTCCCACTCTGACAAGATTTTATTAGACCGAAGCCCGCCTTGTAATGCAGAGGTGAAGCTAATGCATAAATGATGACGTTGAATCCGCAAATATTCGCTGGCAGAAGAAATGGACTTGATTTAGCTTTTGACGGTCTGGGCTCCGGACACTACCCGAAGAGGAAGGGCCCATTCCTAGGGCCTCTTGGGCTTCCATGGCCTTGAACGTCAAAGGCACAGGGGGTCCTGCTGCAGCCAGGAGCGATAGGCACTACTCTCAGAGAGGACGGGAGAGCTGCATGCCAGGGGAGTTACTTTTATTCCATTTTGACCATACATTCTACCACTTTCTCAAACTGTCCTCTCAGTGCAAGACGCCAGCTTCAGAAATTCTGGCTGGCTCAGCGGCATCATGATAACCTGCACAAAGGGCTTTGCTCCCTTTTGCCATCTGCGTGGGTAGCTACACCAAGGAAAGCTCGTTGGCTTAATATTTTTTCATGTAAATTGATTAAACTAACAGGAATTTCCTTTCTCCATTCACTTTCCGCAGTCGGCCTTAGGAAGGTATTTTGCCCAGCCATACCAACCTGCCTTGTTAGAAGCAACAGTCACTGCGGGGAGGGATCCACCAGGTCACCTGGGAAGGGTTTTCCCGGAAGGAAGACTGGGCATATCAGGGCTTTGCAGACCCACACAGATCACAGCCAACTGCAATCGCAGCTGAACTACTTGACCCAATGCACATCCCTTTCCAGGCATAAACTGAGGGTGGTTTTCATTTGAATGCATACCTTAAGTGTGCCTGCTCTTCGAGAGTACAGAATCTACAGCAGTGGATCTGTAGACCAATGGATGGGTAAAGCCTCAATGCAGAGATGCCTACCTGCCCAATCATTCACGTCTGTTACTGAATTGAGAAGAAAAGGAAATAACCCAAATGTCCAGCTGTGGGAGGCTGGTCAAATGCATGAGTGCATGTCAATATTATGCAGCCATGAAAACTACTTTTTTCAATGTGTATAAATAACGAAAGACTGGAAAGATACACACCAAAATGGCAACAGTGATTGTATTCTTTTTGGTAAGATTTTTAGATTGCTTTTGACCATTGGTTATTTTTATAATAAGGGGAAAGTAATGGAACTTCACGATATTGTGAAGAGCTGGGTCCTCTCTGTGGATGAGGCAAGGTCTTCTACTTCTTCACACTTCTAAAAAATATCTAGCTTCAGGATCTCTCCTGGGCAGCCCAGCATCCTCTGCGGGTAAATATTCTGCTCGCTCTCCTACAATGGACCCATCTTTATTTCTCAACTTCCCACCTCAGTGGTTGATTTTCTTACCTGTATACTGAGGTCCTCTTTGTTCATTCTTTTCCAGCTCTCTAAAGCAAATTCACTTTGACCTCAATGCCATCAGCATATGAGGGAACAATTACGAACATAGTGTCCATTGGCCTGTGGAGACCGGAGGAGTTCACACCAAGGCCGTCAGCTAAGCTGAGACATGAAGAGGCACCCAAACCATTCCAGACCACAGGTGGGCCTTTCTCGGTGCCACACTCTTGGAGGGAAGCAAGTCCCCAGCTGAATGTGATAATGGTCTCACAAGCAGTGTGGACAGAACACAATCTTCATACAACAGAATGTCTCCAGTTGCTAAATAAGCAACTCTGCACGTGGCCTGTAGACCCCTGAGCGTAAGCCCACCCCAAGCTCTGGTCTCCTGAAGACCAGACCTGTACCTGAGGCCACAGAGCATCCCTGGGGATGCAGCCCCAGCCCTGGGAGCAGAAAAGCAGCTGGGTGGGAGGGGAGCCCCACCAGGCAATCAGGAAAACATGTCTACCCAATCACCTCTTAGCTCCGGGCAATTGCCATTCAAGTTCAGTTCAGAGGCCTGCCTTCGTCTCCCCAAACAATGTGCAGTCTAAAATGACACAAATATCTGTAATTAAGGAGAAACATGAGGTGCCTTTTGTGGCTGATTGGCTCCCCAGTAATGGCTTATCTACTCTCCCCAGGGCAAAACTTCTCTACCCGGTTTAATAACGTATAATTATGTGTCACCACTGGACCAGAAGCACTGGACTTTTCTCTGCAATGCCCTCTTTTTGATGCTGGATGCCACCTCATTCAGAGTAACAGAATTGTCTTCCTTAATCATACAAGTGAATACAGGAGAAGGAAAACAATCCAGTTTCTTTTTATTCTATTTGCTTGTACTTAAAAAAATGGTTATTCATCTTTCTTTAGAGTCATATGATTACAGTTCATTTATACCTTCAATCTAGTTGACTCGCTTTTATTTAAAAAATTCAGCATTTGTCCCTTGTCGATCCAGCAGGAATAAAAGATATGCCATACACAGCTCACCTAATGAGCAGGGTTGTTCTGTTGTCTGCATGCAAGCATTTCATTTGAGATATCTCAAACCTCGGGGAGTGCCAACCTTCAGACCACTGGAAACTGCCATCAAGGGGAATTTTTAGTTAAGGCTCCACTAAAAGATACACATTAACTCATCTGCAAAGTGCATTTTAAAACACATTATATTTCAAAACCTCATTTCATGCAAATTGCATAAAAAGGAATATCGAAGCCTTTCAAAGATAGTCTGATGATTAAAGATGACAGTTCTCAAAGATGAAAGGTTCTTCCCCTCCACACACTAATCATACGGATGTTTAAGAGCACCAAACAAAAGGCTTCCCTGGAGCCAGGGTTCGACTGTGCTGACTCTGCTCCCGCCTCTACACGTGGGTCAAGGGCACTGTAGCCAGGAGTCTTATCCTTTGTGGTGGAGGAGAATCTCTGCAACCCATGGTCACAGGCCCTACCTACTCCCAACAAAGCCTTCTGTACTAGCACCCCCCTCCCCCCCCAGGCATCCAGACCACGGCCGGTGGGAGTCGCCCCAGCTCTGCCACGACAGCAGGTGGCACCCAGCTGGTGCAGCTGCTGCAGGCCTGGGACCTGCTCCAGCCAGCTTGAGCCTCCAGACCTAGATGTCCACCAGGCCACACTGCATCTCTAACTCCCATTGGGCAGCCAGCCCCACATCTGTATTCCTTCCACCCTGATGTGCATTCGATGAGCCTTTCTTTGCCTCTGTGTTACCATCTGTAAAGTGGTGGTAACAAGAGTATCTCTCTTCTCCAGTGGCTGTGAGGATGAAGGAGTTAGCACGTGTCAAGTCTGGCTCGGAGCAGGTGCTCGGTCGGAGTTACGTATTACAGTCTGTATTATTCCAGGTGGTCTCTAGAGCCAGAGCCCACCCCAAACCCAGATGGGCACAGCTGGAACACTGTCTGCCTGCCCAGCTCTTGCCCACCCTGGCACCTGCAGCAACCGCCTGTGTCTCTCTCCTGAAGAGACAGAATCAACACACCGGTCCCTTCTGAGGCCAAGAATGGCCACCGCCCAGGATCCCCTGCTTCTGTGCCCACCTATGTGATGGGACACCCCGGGTCTTGGTTCTGGCCTAAACCTATGTTAGTTCCCAACCTCGGGAGCTTCCGGGGGTAAAATCTGAAACGGGCCCCTCTGCGTGAAGGGCAGGGAGAGAACGAAGAGGCAGAGCACTCCCGATTGGTAGGTGGCAGGTGTGATGAGCAGGGGAACTTACATACAAGGCTGGTCTCGAGGTGCTTCAAGATCCCCACCCCCGCCTACCAAATCTTAAAAGTTTACGTAGAGGCCTTAAGCGGGTCCGGTCACATATTCAGTCCAGAGGGTCCCAATGACACTTTACTCTCTCAAGGCTGTGCCCTTGAAGTAGCTCGTGGTGAGGAGCGGCAGGCGGAATGCACATTCTAAGGACAGGGGAAGGTGTGAGGAGCCTCCGATTGCCTGGGCTCAGCTGTGGGTCAACCAGCAGTCACAGCCTCCCCACGACCTCCTCCAACAACTTCCCCCGGAATTGCCACCTGCTTCCGGCAAACAACAACAACTGTAATGTTAACGCTTCACAGCATTTACATGTGAAGCCATGTTACCTATACGAAATCAGTTAATCCTTACAACAGTCCTAAGAGGGAGGTACTATTATCCTTCCCATTTCACTGATAAGGGAACAGGAGTCACAAATAAGGTACGTAATTCACCAAATGCTCTCAAGCCAGAGCGAAGCAGGAATTCAAACCGTGTGACAATGACAATAGGGTTGGGCTCCAGGGTCTGCGCTCTTAGCCACCATGCAAGCTAACTGTTTGAGCACTGGCTCATCCACTGGGGGTAGGAGCATAGCCCTCAGTAAGGAAAAGCCCCCTGGTCCTACCACACTCTGCTCACCAGAGTCTTCTCCCACACCAGACCCCACTGCACAATTCAACCTGCTCAGAGTAAGATGTGGTGGCCCCAGGCTCCAAGCTAAGTGAATAAATAAGCCTCATGTGTAAGTGTTTCTGCTGATTAAACCTGCCCCCCCCCCCCAGCCACCCCATCCTCTGGCATCACCCCTAGCTCAGTATCTGAGTTCCACAGACCACAGGAGAAAAATAAATGGGGCACATGTTCCTGAAACTCCAAATGCCATCTCAGATGGCCTTCAAGTTAAGGCACTGTGGCCTTTTAACAGGCAAATTTTTACCTGCTCATGATCAGTGTGCAAATTTCACATGCCTTACTTCACACCTCTTCTATGCTTCCCTCATCTTGTGTATGCAATTTACATACTAAAAAAAATTGGGTGAAAGATAACATTCTCCCCAAGGTAACCCTAATACCGTCATTTTATCAACCAGAGTCTGCCCTTCTGGTTGGTTTCCACAGTGGGGCTCTGCTGCCCCCTGGTGGCAGAGCCTCATTCTCTGGTTCTCATTGACGGGACAACCTAAGAACCATGAATTTCAGGATTACCATTTCATGTTATATTTATTCATTCACTCACACACTCGTTCAGAGCAAACATTGCTTATAAGTTCTTCCAGTTGGCTTTCTTCCCTCTCCTAGCAACCTCTTCCTTCATGGCCTCCCTGAAGAAATTCTTTCACTCCTGGCTTAGCTTCCTAGCTAACTGCTCCCCTTTAAGACCCATTTTTCTCAAAGGGGGTCAGTGCCCCATAAGACTTTCTGTAACTGCAGAAACCTCATGGCTGCCTTTATCTGCACAGCAGCTTACTAAACATTTTGCCTTTTCTAGACTGACTTTCCTATGAATCTTCCCAGACCACAAAGAAAGGTTCCAATTTGCCTTCTGAGTTCTCGGCTTTTAGCAAGTGCTCCCATTTTGAAAGGAGTGAAAAAGAGAGGGGTAAGACAGAGATGCAACCAGAGTCTCCATACCTGAGTTCCCACAGGAAGAAGCCTGGTCATCCCCAGCCTCCAGCCCCCAAAGAACTGCCAAAGAACTCAGGACAGTAGTTATCAACCTCTAGCAGGCAGCAGAATCACCTGGAAGGCCTATTAAATCACATTGCTGGGCCCCACCCCAAAGTGTCTGAATCAGATCTGAGGTGGGGCCCAAGAATTTGCGTTTCTAACAAGTTCCCAGTTGATCCTTCTGTTGCTGGTCCAAAGACCACACTTTGAGAACCGCTGAGTTAGAAATCAGCTGCCATCACTAACCACCTGTCTTTCTACACAATAATCTTACACATAATTTTCAAACATGAACTTCAAATTGCTCAGGACAGAAGAATGGTCCCATGTAACCTAAACTGAGGTATGAGAAACCATATGCTAAACACATATCTGCCCAGAATATCAATTTCACTTGAAGATTTATGGAGGAAAAAAAAGTTAAATAATTTAATTGGCAATTTTAAAACTGCACATTGTTGTTATGTGTATAATGAAATATACAAGTGTATGTGTATACACATTAACATAATGTATAGATAAATATACAATATAAACGTGTATAATGAAATACACTTTTGAGAACAATGAATAACTGTGTGGGATTTTTAAGACAGAATATGGGATTTCTAAGAACCCTGCTACTTTTCCAGGGGGCACCTTCCATATTGCCCTTTGAAAATATGCAGCGCTGCTCCTGGTGCTACACTTTGAACTCATTCCAGGAGCGTGTGTGTGTATGTGTGTGCAGAGGTGTTGTTATTCCCCACCTCCACCGAGACTGTTGTATTTTGGTGGTAGGCGGTAGAACTGTCCCTCGAGAAACACAGGTTTTAGGTATTATCGATGACCAAAACTTGATTGGCTTCCCAAACATGTTCCGTGAGGCTGGCTGTGGGATGAGAGCAAAAATCCTAAGTAGGAGGGGAAGGGAGGTGGGAATGACGAAGGCAGCTTGACAGGAGCTTCAGACAAGGCTGAAGGGAAGCCGGGTCCAGGGCAGAAACAGGCACTTGGACCCCGAAACACACCACTACCATCCAACTCTCTCTAACTCTGCTCTGTTGTCTCATCTAGGTCACCCTGAACAATTCTCAGGTGATGACAGAGTTATTTCATAAGCAGTTTGTGACAATAAAAGACAACATGGTATTTGCCAACCAGCAGCTTAGACAGTTTCCCTTTCTACTTTTCCAAGTAATACCATCACAATCCAATTTTTTCTTTCCCTGGGACTTCTCGGCAGTGGATACCCATCCCTAAATTCCTTGCTGTGCCCAGTTACTCATCCTGGTTTCCAGAGCCCACCAAGGAGTCGGGGGGGGGGGGCGGTTCCTTGAGCCAACAGGCACAAGAGACAGGTCGACCTTCATTTCAAATACTTATTCCCCCTAAGTATTTCATTTCTGATGCAAGAAGTTACAACAATCACGTGTTTTCAATCTGCGGGAACCCCTGAATGCAAAGCCTCAGGAGTCTCGTGGATGGCCACAGCCAGTAAGGACAGAGGTTTAATCTACAGAATACCAGTCCAGTCCCCAGTGGGCTCTACCTTTGCGATGAACTCCGGGAAGCTCAGGATGGGCCCATTGTGGAAGACAGGGTAATAGAAGACATAGGCCACCAGCCAGGGAAAGGAGTAGAAGCTGCTCCTGGTGGGCATCTCCTGCCAGCAGAACTCCAGGCTGAAGCTGGTGTAGGATAGGCAGCGCACAGTCAGCGTGAACTGCAGCAAGTAGTACTCGTTTTCTGTCTGGTACCAGCCTCTCTGCAAAGTCCCAAAAAGAGAACAGCCCTTGAGCGTCAAGGAGAACACCATCCAGGACCCTGGGAAGGAGACTGCTTCCGCAGGTAGAGTGGCTGTCCCATAAAGGGAACTGAGAACCAAGGAGCAGCGGGTAAGTCTCCCTGGTGATCAAACAAGTGGTTAATGAGCAGTGGGTGGTGGAGTGTCTCTAACACCACCCATCCACGAAGCATGAGGCCTGATGCGCTATAATGAAAGTTCTCCTGGCAATGCATCTCTCAGATTCATCCAGACATGGATGTGCACTTTTTGGTGTGCACTTAAAAATATGGCTTCCAGAGGGCGCCTGGGTGGCTCAGTCGTTAAGCATCTGCCTTCGGCTCAGGTCTTAGTCCCAGGGTCCTGGGATCAAGCCCCACATCGGGCTCCCTGCTCGGCGGGAAGCCTGCTTCTCTCTCTCCCACTCCCCCTGCTTGTGTTCCCTCTCTCGCTGTGTCTCTGTCAAATAAATAAAGTCTTTAAAATATATATATATATGGCTTCCAGGAATACACCAGTGGGTACTCTGATAGTTCCCCCAACAATTCGGAAGGCAAAAGAGAGGCTTATAAATGTCACACGGGGGGCGCCTGGGTGGCTCAGTTGGTTGAGCGACTGCCTTCGGCTCGGGTCATGATCCTGGAGTCCCGGGATCGAGTCCCACATCGGGCTCCCTGCTCGGCGAGGAGTCTGCTTTTCCCTCTGACCTACCCCCATCTCATGCTCTCTCTCTCTCTCTCTCTAATAAATAAATAAATAAATCTTTAAAAAAAAAAATAAATGTCACACAAGACTCCTGACTTCAATGTATTGTTCCTTTTGCTCTTCTGTTATTCATTTGGCTCCACTGTAGTTGAGGACTATTTGCCAAAGAAGCTTTAGAAACACAGTCAAGAAAAATAGTCCCTGCCCTCGATGTATCTGAATTCTGTACAGGAAATAGGTATGGAAGTATACAAATACAATGCAACATGAAAAAAGAAATAACACACATGTACTAAAAATCTTAACAGTACAAGGGGGGGTAAAATTATGGGTCATTCTATAATCTTTATTCTTCTATATTGTCCATAACACATATGTATTGCTTTTTTAAGGAGAAGAACAATTTATGGGAAATCAAGATAGAAAATTGGGACAAAGGAAGGAACAGTGAATGTGATGCATGGGGGTACTTTTAGGGCTTTCCACAGAAAAACTGAGCACCAAAGAGTTTCTGGTTTTTTTGTTTTGTTTTGTTTTGTTTTTTAAGAATTTCTATTCCATGCCCGGGACTTCAGCAGCCACCAAGAAAGACCGAGAGAAATACTTGTGCAAAAGCATGAAAACCAAAAGCAACTAGTTTCTGGTCATCTGTTCCCGTTGGGCAGTATATTTCCAATCTCTAGTCTGCACATAAAAAATGGAATGCTTATTCACCACCAACACCCATAACTGATACTAACTATCCCCAAACAAATGATAATTATCACTGGAGTCTGTTCCACACATTTGCCAGGTCCCCAAAAAGTTAGGTATGAATTCCTTTTTATTTGTATTGCAGATCTATTTTCAAGCACATGTATTTAAGTGATCACCTGGTTAATCACTGTGGGAAGATGGAGCTGTTCCCCTACTTCCTTAAGTCCGGATTTTAACATATGTGCTTAGTGTTATTAGCCCCAATCTGTTGGTGAGAGTGAAGAAAATTAAGATAGTATAACAGAAAAAATAAGTGAATTTTCAAAAGGCTACAATTTTTACAAAATCACTTAACAGATATCATCTTAAAGGAGGCTCAGAACAACTCCATGAGGAAGTCAGAGCACCTATTACTTCCATTTTCGAAATGATGAAATTGAGACTCGGGTTAAATGACCGCCTCCAGTCTCAAGAGTAGGAAAGACAGTTACTAGAAGAGCAGGGGAACCAGGTCATCCACTGACTCATCTTTCCCTTCATGTTCTTTTCCACAACCTTGCCAAGCACTGTCACTTGAATCAATGAATGAGTGAAGGAACAAGTGAACAAAAATAAAGATACCACAGGAATGTCAGTCCCACGATGACTAAAGAAAGAATATCAAAACTTCCTAAGATTTTCTGGGCAAGGAAAACACCTGCCTTATCTGTCTCAGGGGCTATCATGGGCATTGGATGAGATAAGGAATGTGAAATTTTCCTATAAATTGTAGAGCACTCTACAGATGATTTTTTATTAAATGTACAGAAGACTATTGCTTTCTTTTCCCATTGTTCCTTGCCCTCTGTTTCTGCAACATCTGGCACCACCCATGCCTACCAAACTGAAAAGAGGTACAAGGTCAACCCTGGGCAACCTTAGAGAGCTAAGACATAGATCCAAAAGGCAAGACTGCAGAATGCAACACACCAGGATTCACATGTATCAACCCCACATGACCACTAGGGGGACCCCCACCATCGTTCTTCAATTGACTCTTGGCCGAAACATAAGTCATCTACCCAATGGAAGCACTGCCAAAGACAGCTTCTCCTTCCCAAGAGTAAAACAGCGACACTTACCTTAACTTCCTCCACATCTTGCAGCCTCAGTGTGGAGAGCAGGAGGAGAGAACAGAGCCATGTGAGGACCAGCGACTGGAACTGGGCTACACAGAAGGAGATGAGGGTGTGGAGAAAAATAATGGCGGTGCCATGGGCCCCCAGCACACACCAGGAGGCCCATATTCCATAAGCCCCCAGGATCCAGGGTCTGTGCTGCAGACAGGGAGGGATCCAGGGAGAGAGAGAAAGACGGAGGGGGCAGGGAGGAAAAGAGAAAAGAGTGAGCTCATGGGTATTTGCTTAAGGTTCTACATATAAAAGCAGAATGCTTAGTGATCCATTAACCAAACTATTCTCACCGCCCTGGGGATTTAGTGCAACACAGACAAACAGCATTCAGAGGGACCTTCCCCATTAACCCCAGAACTCCATCAGATCCACCCAGAAGCAAGGAGCCACTTTTCTGCCTTCAGCCAAAGCCACCCAGACCACTGGATCCTCCCCCACCCCAACAAGATATTTAGCTGACTTTTCAGCAGACCCTATGGAAGCCAGAAAACAGTTGGGAAAAACTACTAATCTGGAACAATGGCCCCTATATACACTATCCTGCAGAAGTGAAGGTAAAAGAAAGTATTGGTGCACATTTCTCAGGAGTCTCCTTGAGACAACTGGGCCATTCAAACCACAAACAGCTTTCTAAAGTCCAAACCAGAGATTTAAATGAAAATATCTCAGTACATTACTAGCATACTGTTTACCAACAGTCAAACGAATGTCACAGAAAAAGCGTATTTTACCTGCTTTATACAATATCGAGACCTTTGCATAATCAATCCAATGGACACATTCATTCCCATTTTAGGAGAATCATAATATTATTCTCTCCAATTATCAAGTTTTATAATTATTGACATTGAACAACTAAATAAATAAATAAACATATCTTTGCTTTTACAATATATTCTTGGTCGTATCTGGATGGTACATCTTTACTTAAAAACCACAATAATGTTTTAACATTGTTTGAGAGGCAACATATTATAGTGGTTTAATTACTCAAGCTTTGAAGTCCAACTGCCTAAAATAAATGCTGGTGTCCCCATTAACTAGCTGTGTGGCCCCAGGCAAGTGACTTAAACCCTCCTTGCCTCAGTTTTTTCATATGTAAAATTAGGATAACAGTATCTATTTCATGCACTCCCTGTGAGGATTGTTAATGCACAGAAAATGCTTAAAACAGTATCAAGATAAAAAGCTTTTGCACAGCAAAAGAAACAGTCAACAAAACCAAAAGACAACCAACAGAATGGGAGAAAATATTCGCAAATGACATATCAGATAAAGGGCTAGTATCCAAAATCTATAAAGAACTTATCAAACTCAACACCCAAAGAACAAAGAATCCAATCCAAGAAATGGGCAGAAGACATGAACAGACATTTTTCCAAAGAAGACATCCAAATGGCCAACAGACACATGAAAAAGTGCTCAACATCGCTCGGCATCAGGGAAATCCAAATCAAAACCTCATGAGATAACACCTCACATCACTAAGAATGGCTAAAATTAACAAGTCAGGAAACAACAGATGTTGGCAGGGATGCGGAGAAAGGGGAACCCTCCTACACTGTTGGTGGGAATGCAAGCTGGTGCAACCACTCTGGAAAACAGTATGGAGGTTCCTCAAAAAGTTTAAAATAGAGCTGCCATACGATCCAGCAATTGCACTCCTGGGTATTTACCCCAAAGATACAAATGTAGGGATCCGAAGGGGTACATGCACCTGATGTTTATAGCAGCAATGTCCACAATAGCCAAACTGTGGAGCGAGCCAAGATGCCCATCGACAGATGAATGGATAAAGAAGATGTGGTATATGTATACAATGGAATATTATGCAGCCATCAAAAGGAATGAAATCTTGCCATTTGCAATGACGTGGATGGAACTGGAGGGTATTATGCTGAGCGAAGTAAGTCAATCAGAGAAAGACATGTATCATATGACCTCACTGATATGAAGAATTTTTTTTTTTAAGATTTTATTTATTTATTTGAGAGAGAGAGAGAATGAGAGACAGAGAGCATGAGAGGGAGGAGGGTCAGAGGGAGAAGCAGACTCCCTGCCAAGCAGGGAGCCCAATGCGGGACTCGATTCCAGGATCATGACCTGAGCCGAAGGCAGTCGCTTAACCAACTGAGCCACCCAGGCACCCATATGAAGAATTCTTAATCTCAGGAAATAAACTGAGGGTTGCTGGAATGGTGGGGGGTGGGAGGGATGGGGTGGCTAGGTGATAGACATTGGGAGGGTATGTGCTATGGTGAGCACTGTGAATTGTGCAAGACTGTTGAATCACAGATCTGTACCTCTGAAACAAATAATGCAATATATGTTAAGAAAAAAAAAAAAAAAGAAGAAGAAGGTAGCGGGAGGGGAAGAATGAAGGGGGGGAAATCGGAGGGGGAGATGAACCATGAGAGACGATAGACTCTGAAAAACAAACTGAGGGTTCTAGAGGGGAAGGAGGTGGGAGGATGGGTTAGCCTGGTGATGGGTATTGGGGAGGGCACATTCTGCATGGAGCACTGGGTGTTATGTACAAACAATGAATCATGGAACACTACATCAAAAACGATGTAATGTATGATGATTAACATAACAAAAAATTAAAAAAAAAACAGTATCTGCATACATAGTAAGGACACTACAAATACTAGTTATTATTCCTATAGGGGAATACGATGAATCTTTTTGGTGTGCACTTAAAAATATGGTTTCCAGGGGCGCCTGGGTGGCTCAGTGGTTAAGCATCTGCCTTTGGCTCAGGTCATGATCCCAGGGTCCTGGGATCGAGTCCTGCATCGGGCTCCCTGCACAGCAGGGAGCCCGCTTCTCCTTCTCCCTCTGTCTACCACTCTGCCTACTTGTGCTCTCTGTCAAATAAATAAATAAAATCTTAAAAAAAAATAAAAAGAATGCAAACTAATTTAAAAATATATATATATATGGTTTCCAGGAATATACCAAGTTGAAAAGTGGGGAATGCTTGAATTTAGGTCTTCTTGTGAAAATAAGAATTCTTTAAGACAAAGACAGATGTGGACCATGAACTGTAAATCCCCTTTAGATGCTGACTCTTCCAAAATATTGTCGAAGTACAATTCTTTCCCAAACCTACACTCCAGCCCAAGAGAGGGCATTTTAAATGAGGGACTAGGTCAGCCTCTTTTAAGTTCCAAGAAAATCAGAGAGATCTGCAGTTCAGTTTTACTATTTTTCCATCCTACTGCCCACAGAAAACAGTCAAATAAATTTGCTTCAAATTTTCCCCCAAACATTCACCTCTGGTCAGAGTCCAATTATAAGAAACAAGGTTGCCAAAAACCATTTTAAGAACTGGTTTTAACAAATGGAAAAAAAAAAAAAAAAGGTTTTTCCAACACAATCTACAGGATTTACTACTGGGGATCCTTTCCATGGGTACACACATACCAGCCACATTTTTATTAAGCATGATTTGATCCGTGTGGAAGAAGCCTATTTGTTCGGCTTTCGTTGGGGAACTTAACCACAGACTAAGGAGCTTCAATTTGGAAAAAGCTGAACACAATTCTCTGATGAATTTAACTGTGCTCATCAAAGCTACCGTCCAGGCTCACAACTCTGCCCCAAATTCTCATTCCCCACGGTCTTCCTCCTGCCCAACAGGACAGACAGACAAACATGTAGTACTACTGTTCTAAGACAGCACAGAAAACACTCTAATGTCACCTTCACGTTCTCCACTATCCCACACATCACCCAGTCCTTCTCCCCAGGGGCGAGAGGCAGCTCTACCACACAATTCCATGGCAGACAGGTGATATAAAGGAAAAGATGTAAAATAGGCAAAAATAATCATCTATTTAAAAGAACTGTTCTGGGGCGCCTGGGTGGCTCAGTCATTAAGCGTCTGCCTTCGGCTCAGGTCATGGTCCCCGGGTCCTGGGATTGAGCCCCGCATCGGGCTCCCTGCTCCGCAGGAAGCCTGCTTCTCCCTCTCCCACTCCCCCTGCTTGTGTTCCCTCTCTCACTGTCTCTCTCTCTCAAATAAATAAAATATAAAAAAAAAACTGTTATATAAATTAGAACCCCACTAAACTCCTGACAGCAAGATCAGCCATCCGTGCCTTGTCTTCTGACTGGTATCAGAGAAGGATAGTCCCTACTATCGATACAGCCTTAGGACACAGCTCCTCCAGCCCCTATCCCTCCACACGCATCTGGAACTGGCAGAATAAGCTGGAAATGGAAGAGCAAAACTGCCCACCAGGAAGCAGCATCATGGATGGTCTGCTTCTCTGAGGAGGAGGAGGGCTCTTCCCAAGTGTTTCAAAGACCATTTTCATATGCAAAGGCCTAACACAGCCCTGTTCCACCTATTTCTACTCCAAAAGTGCTTACATATTTTTCAAACTTTTGCCTACCTCTTAAGTGAAAATGCTTAAGAATCAGGTATTAAGCCTCTGACATCAAATATGCCAGGAACTATTTAACTTTCCAAAAATAAAATGTGTTATAGGGCACCTGGGTGGCTCAGTTGGTTGAGCATCTGACTCTTGGTTTCGGCTCAGGTCGTGATCTCACAGTTTTGGGATCGAGCCCCGCATTAGGCTCTGTGCTCGGTGTGGAATCTGCTTCAGATTCTCTCTCTCCCTCTCCCTCCCACTCACTCCCTCTCTCAAATAAGTATATAAAATCTTTTAAAAAGTAAATAAAATAAAATGTGTTATGTTTTATTCCAAAACAATACCTCTGATTCCTCACTAGAAGGACTCTCCTCACCCCCCGAGTTCTCAGGGCAATCTGGGCAGATACACAGTTTTGATCACACACATAATCCATGTCAGGCTCAAGTTTTAAAAATTCATTTAAATGAAGTGATGATTAGGACTGGGAATTATTGGTCATTTGAAAAGAAGGCACAAAGAATCATGTTGATTGAGTGCACAAATACAACATGAGTTCAATTTAATGCTAGGCAGTGCTGTTCTAATTTAGAAATTCAAATTCTAATTTGATAAGTGTTTTTGAGATTTTTGAGATAGTTGTAGATACACCTGCAGTTATAAGAAATAACATACAGGGATCCCCATGCACACTTTACCCAGTTTCTTCCTATGGCAACATTATACAAAACCACAGCATATCACAACCAGGATATTGGCATTGCTACAATCTAACACACTTATCCACCTTTCTCCAGTTTTGCTTATACTCCTTTGTGTGTGTGTCTGTGTGTGTGTCTTTTTTTTTATTTTATAATTTTATTTCAAAATTCATATGTAACCTTGGGAATTGGCTTTTTTCACTCAGCATAATTCCCTGGAGATTCACCCAAGTTGCTGAGGGTATTAATAGTTTGCTCCTTTTTCTTGCTCTCTAGGATGCCATCATCTGGATGTCCCATGGCTTGTTTCACATTCAGCTGTTGACGGACACGTGGGTTTCCAAATTTTTGTTACTATGAACAAAACCGACATGAACCTATGTGTACATTTTTTTGTATAAAAATAAGTTTTTATTTCTCCAGGGTAAATGTCCAAAAGTGCATTTGCTGGGTTGCAGGGTAGTTCCACATTTAGTTCTAGAAAAATCTGCCAAACAGCATTCCCACCAGCAAGGTATAAGTGATCCAGTTTATCTCCATCCTTGACAGCACTTGGTGCTGTCACTGTTTTATCTGAGCCAGTCCGATAGGTGTGTGTGTGGAGTTAGTACATCTCGGTGCACTCACAAAGCTCGTTTAAAGGGTATCAAAGTGTCAGGGCCGCCTGGGTGGCCCAGTTAGTTGAGCGTCTGACTTTTGGTTTTGGCTCAGGTCAGGATCTCAGGGTTGTGAGATCGAGCCCCGCATCGGGCTCTGTGTTCAGTGCAGAGTCTGCTTCTCCCTCTCTCCCTCTCCCCCTGCCCCTCTCCACACTCCTGCACTCTCTCTAAAATAAATAAATCTTTAAAAATAACAAAATAAAGGGTATCAAAGTGTGAGCAACCCAAAGCTTGAGAACAAGACAAGCTGGGTGAACTTAGCTGAGACACAGGACTGTCCTGACCCCCTTCACTCGCCTTTCTCCAGGCTCTTCAGTTTCTAATAGAAGGTGAAAAGGCAGGTGAGGGAAATGAAACTTTTAGAAGTCTTAACAAGGGGTGCCTGGGTGGCTCAGTCATTAAGCATCTGCCTTTGGCTCAGGTCATGATCCCAGAGTCCTGGGATCCAGCCCCGCATCAAGCTCCCTGCTTCTCCCTCTCCCACTCCCCCTGCTTGTGTTCCCTCTCTCGCTGTGTTTCTCTCTGTCAAATAAATAAATAAAATCTTTTTAAAAAATAAATAAATAAGGGGCGCCTGGGTGGCTCAGTCGTTAAGCGTCTGCCTTCGGCTCAGGTCATGATCCCAGGGTCCTGGGATCGAGCCCCGCATCGGGCTCCCTGCTCAGCGGGGAGCCTGCTTCTCCCTCTCCCACTGCCCCTGCTTGTGTTCCCTCTCTCGCTATGTCTCTCTCTGTCAAATAAATTTAAAAAAATCTTAAAAAATAAAAAAATAAAATAAATAAATAAATAAATAAATAAATAAATAAATAAGTCTTAACAAACAGTAAGAAAGAAACTGTATTTTTGTGGCAGCTGAGATAAAGCCAAAGTGAGAGTGCAGCAGCCTTCCCGATGGGCCACAGAGCTTCCTGCCCCAGCGTAAAGGAGGACGGCCACCTGCCCTCCGCTCCCACAGCTCCCCCCGTGTGTACGCTGAGCGGACCCTCTGCTCAACAGCCCCCCTGCGCAGGCCAATATCCCGTCTTGTTCAAACTACAGTAACGTAAGCCCGGAACCTAACACGGCACCGAGCACACAGCGAGCGTCCCACAAACACCGGATAAATGAAGGAATGTTGGAATAGTTGGGGGATGGATATGCTTCCCCCAGTCTTTGGACTTAACCCGGTAGTTAGGACTAACAGGTGACAAGAAGTTAGCACCAACATATGGGGGCTTTTAGTCGACTAACAGGAAAAGCTGCTGTTTCCCAAGGTCACCCCCTTATGAACGAAGCCTGCTTTGCCAGCGCAGATGGAACGAAGGGGGTCCTATCCCGGCTCGCCGCCTACTGCCTGCTTCCACTCACAGGGGTCTCTTCCAACTTGACTCGCATTGGGGGAAACCTCGAGGAGCTTATTACAGCTGACGGGGCACAGGCCCCGCACTGGGAAAGCGGACGTGGGCGGCGGGACCCGCTGCCTCTCCCCCATGGGGGGTTCAGGAAGACCAACTGCTGAGGAAAAACTAGGGCCTCGCCCTCCTTTTCTTCAAATCTTCTTTATTGGGAGGGAGGACCCTGCCCCAAGAAGAGCTGGCTGGCAATGCCCCTCTCCGCCATCCTTCTCTCCCATGCCAGCTTGCCCTGCGCTGTGGGCACCGAGCGCTACGAGGGTGTGGCCCTCACCAGCTTACCTCCGGAGGGAAGGCCGGAAGGACAAAGCCTTGGCGAGGGCTCCTGCTGGCAACATTACCAGACTTTGCTGTCTATGAATTCTTTTTGTACAGCTGCCCAGAAACCACTCCATGGGGGTATTGTTTGAGAAATAAATAAAAAGGGGCGCCTGGGTGGCTCAGATGGTTAAGCGTCTGCCTTCCGCTCAGGTCATGATCCCAGAGTCCTGGGATCAAGTCCCACATCGGGCTCCCTGCTCCGCGGGAAGTCTGCTTCTCCCTCTGCCTCTCTCTCTCTCATGAATAAATAAATAAAATCTTAAAAAAAAAAAAAAAGAGAGGGGCGCCTGGGTGGCTTAGTTGGTTAAGTGACTGCCTTCGGCTCAGGTCATGATCCTGGAGTCCCGGGATCGAGTCCCGCATCGGGCTCCCTGCTCGGCAGGGAGTCTGCTTCTCCCTCTGACCCTCCCCCATCTCATGTGCTCTCTCTCTCTCTCTGTCATTCTCTCTCTCAAATAAATAAATAAAATCTTTAAAAAAAAAGAGAGAAATAAATAAAAAGAATCGATCAATAATCCTTATGCATGGCATAATTTATTATATACTATGTAATCAATTGCAGCTGCCACTGGAAAAAAATATATATGTATATATGTATATGTATATCTCCCCAACAAAGAGAAAAACCAAAACCATCCCAGAGTCCAAACAACCACATTCTAGCCTGCTTTTCCTGGGAGCAAAGACCAGCGGGCCTACACAAAGCAGATTTCATGCCTCCTTAGCTACGCACAGAGGGAGGCAGGCGAGTCTGGTTAACACACGAGATTCCCATTAGGTGTGTGGTTTCAGTTATGCTGGCAGAGAACACTGTTCACCAAAGGCTTCCAGAGGTTAGTTTACTCATTTCAGCCCGCACCATGGGACTGCACTTTTCAGTCCTGTGGCTGATGAGCTCAGCTGGTCAGGGCCCAATGCTAATGATGTGGGTGCTGCCAGTCAGGTAGACTGAAAACTCTGCTCTGTGGTTAGCAACAGGGCCACCCTCAGCCCCCACACCAGGCCAGCCTTCTCAAAAGGTTCACACAGGGGTATTTTTAGTTCGGAGGGCAGAGAACACAATGTCTCAGGTGGTGGCAAGGCCACAGGGGTGTTCAAGAAAGGAGGTAACTGTCTGACCCACCCAATGCACAATCCAATCATAACAAACCCACAGCCAAGTTCTGAGCCGTTACTCAGCCTCCCCTCCCAGGGCACCGGCCTCTGATGCAGTCTCACCAAAACCCAGAGAGAGAGCCCTACCCAGAGAAAAGGCATTTAACCTTGGCCAAGGAGCTCAGTGGAAAGTTGTATTACTTATCATGGTGGGAAGAGAAGAGAGAAGAGAAGAGCAATGCAATCACACTTTTGAACATAAAACCTGCCTCTCTGGGAGGAAGTGGGACCCACGAAGGAAGAGACAAGATTAGATAGTAGATGGAGAATCCTTCAGGGCATAAGGACTGGAACAGCAAGAACAGCTCAGATGCTAACATGCTTTCCCGGCTAGCGCTGTCTGTCCACAGCCACTGACCGCCCCCCCAAGAATGGGGAAATAAAAGACAGCTGCAGCCCAAATCTTCCACCTTGAGTAAGTCCCAAAAACATCCACCATCTGGAACACTTAGTCCAGGTGGTGAAAGCACAAAGCTAATGGGGCCAACGTTGCGGTTCATACTTACGTATCGAGGCCAAGCCAACTCAGACAAAGAAAGCCCTGTGTCCCCACCACAAGCAGAACCCTGCCCACCAACTGTTGCACAAATCAAGCCTGTGGTTGAGATGAGGGGACGGGAGAGACACACACAGAGATGACTCAGTGCAAACTTGACGAAGTACACCTCCCCCTGACTTTGCATAGGACGTGCTCTGCGGATATAAAGTCCACCTGTCCACCCAGGCCTGGTAAGGAGATGCAGGAAGCTGAAAGAAGCAAACACTTCCTTCCTTCAAACCATAGCTCAAAGGCACCCCCTCGGAAGCCTTCCCTGACACCCCGAGGCCGATGTGGCCCCCCCTCCTCCCAGGTACCCAACCCACCACGGCAGCAGGTCCAGAATCAAGATCAATATTTGGCTTCCTCTGTGTGCTCACCCAACTTCCTGAGGGGCTGTGTCTCTCAATCCCTCCCCGCCCCC
>NW_023270389.1:35197075-35601099 GCF_011800145.1 Mirounga leonina | reverse complement strand
CCGCCCCCCCCCCCCCCCTGCGCCCCCCCCCCCCCGCCACAACCCAACACAAGCTTGAGAGAGGGTCAGAGAAAGACAGGCATGAGAGGATTGTAGGTACAGCTGAACAGACAGCCTCTGCCCTCAGGGGTTTCAGAACCTCAAGACAGTTGCCTCCTTTCCTGAGCACGGTAGAGGTAACCGCTCCCAGAAGCACACACAGACCAGTCAGGGCACACAGCAAATGCCAGCAGACCACAGCAGCACTTGGCTTTCATCCTCTACAAGCATAACCCCGAAAAACATCAGACCCGCACCACTACCCTGAGAAGCAGGCAGTACCTTCCCTACGGCACAAATGAGGACCGGGCTCGAAGATATTAACTAACTTGCTTCTAAGACCACGTAGCTTGAAAGTGGCAAAGCTGGGATTCACCCAAGTGCTCTTACGCACTCAGAATACTGCCTAAGATAAAAAGAGCCTTAACTCAAAGTAACAAGCAAATTAAATGGAGGAACATCTAGATCCTATACTAGGTATATTTCTGATGCTGGTACATGCAAAATAGCAGCTGAAAATGGAGGAAGTCTGGAAAGGAGGTGGAGCATCCAGTCAAGAGCATCTGGAAAGTTAATCTACATCTTGCATTCTCCAAGGGGCCAGATCGCCTGGGGTGGGGGGGCTGGTTCTTGGAGACAAGAAAACCTCACTCTATGCACAAAGCACAGGCATGCATATAGTACATAAACAGTATATCTGTGGTATTAAAATTTCATAGTAAGGAAGTCACAATTGGGAAAAATTACATTAAAAAGGCTTGGGGGGGGGGTGGGGGAGGCGGTGGCGTGCCTGAGTGGCTCAGTCGGTTAAGCATCTGCCTTGGGCTCAGGTCATGATCCTGGAGTCTCAGGATTGAGCCCCGCCCGCATCAGGCTCTCTGCTCAGCGGGGAGTCTGATTCTCCCTCTGACCCTCACCCCTCTTGTGCACTCATGTGCTAATAAAAATCTTAAATAAATAAATAGGTTCAGGGAGGGAGAAGAGGGGCGATAAAGAAAAAAAGCTAGAGAGAAACTGATCTACAGGAAGCAAATGAGAACTAGCAAGAACAGAGTGAGAGGCAAAGGAGACCGATCAGATGTGGCCATGTCAGTCCTGATGCATGTGCAAGAGTCCTAAGGAAGGCAGAAGATGAACAACTTGCTGTGCCCAGGGCACCCTCAGCTTTCCTTCTGCCCTATTTCATTCTTCCACATGTGCAGTTACAAGTATATCAAAAATCAAACACAGAGAAAGGAACATTTATAAAATGTGTAAGGTACAGAGAACAGCAAAACAGCACCCCTATACCTGCCACCAGCTTCAGAAAGACAAGACTCTATCAGTGCTTTAGAGGGCCATATCTCTATTAGGCCTCAATTAAACTGTCAAAGGAAAAAAAGGGGTGGGCCTGCATCTCCCCCAATTCTTCTACTTCCCATCCCAACCAGACATAACTACTATCCAGAATTTTAATAGTTATCTCATCTTTGTAAGCATACATGTGAATGTATCGTTTAGTTTTGCACAATTCTGAGCTTTATATGGGATCGTATCCGATGGAATCCTCTGCAACTTGCCTTATTAGCTTAATGTTGTGATCCAAAAATTCATCCATGTTGACAATTATAGCTATGATTCATTCCTTTCCATGGAATAAATTCACTACAATTCATCCATTTTCCCATAATGGATACTTGCATTGCTTCTGGTTCTTCATATTATAAACATCACTGCAGTGAATGTCCTGACTCATGCCCTGATAGGCGAACAAGACTTTTTCCAAGGAATATATCAGAATTAGCACTGCAGCAATGTCCACAATAGCCAAACTGTGGAAAGAGCCAAGATGTCCATCGACAGATGAATGGATAAAGAAGATGTGGTGTATGTATATACACACACACACAGGAATATTATGCAGCCATCAAAAGGAATGAAATCTTGCCATTTGCAATGACATGGATGGAACTGGAGGGTATTATGCTGAACGAAGTAAGTCAATCAGAGAAAGACATGTATCATATGACCTCACTGATATGAGGAATTCTTAATCTCAGGAAACAAACTGAGGGTTGCTGGAGTGGTGGGGGGTGGGAGGGATGGGGTGGCTGGGTGATAGACATTGGGGAGGGTATGTGCTACGGTGAGTGCTGTGAATTGTGTAAGACTGATGAATCACAGACCTGTACCCCTGAAACAAATAATACATTATATGTTAAAAAAGAAGAAGAAGAAGAAGATAGCAGGAGGGGAAGAATGAAGGGGGGGAAATCGGAGGGGGAGACGAACCATGAAAGACTATGGACTCTGAGAAACAAACTGAGGCTTCTAGAGGGGAGGGGGCAGTGGGAGGATGGGTTAGCCTGGTGATGGGTATTAAAGAGGGCACGTACTGAATGGAGCACTGGGTGTTATATGCAAACAATGAATCATGGAACACTACATCAAAAACTAATGATGTAATGTATGGTGATTAATATAACATAGTAATAATAAAAAAAGATCACATTGACGTGTTGATATAATTAACCATATTAGTAGATGGCTAATTAACTAATATGGTTAATTATATTAATATGTTGATGTAATCTTTACATGTTAAGCCACTTTGCATTCCTGGAATAAATCCCATTTCGTCATAATTTAAAAAAAAAAAATACGTATTGCAAATATTTTCTCCTAAAAAAAAAAAAAGAATTAGCGCTGCAGCTATGGGCTATGCACCTCTTTGTATTACAAAGAAAAATACATATTCACAAGCTCTCCATATGAGTTCAGGTAGCCATTACTTGATACAATAAGCATTTTGTCTTTGCTCCACTGGAAAGTATGAAATGATAAGAGTTTTAAGATGCATTTGCTTGATTACTAATAAAGTTGAACATGTGTTCTAAGTTTATTGGTCATTTATGTTTCCTCTTCTGCAAATTCCTTTGCACATCTTGAGCCATTATTTATTGGGTGATTTGTCTTTTTCTTAGGAAATTTCTTTATGTATTCTAAATACTAATCTTCTGTCAGTTTGTAAATGACCTATTAGTGACTTGTTTTTTCACTTTCTTCATTGTCTCTTTGGATCCATCCAAAGATGTACACAATTATACACTGATGATTACACATGATTATACACTGACAAGTTATTTTAATGTAGTTAAACTTATCAATTTTTTCCTTCACAATTTGTACTTTTTGTGTCTTAAGAAATCATTCTCAACCCTAACAATAACAGATAATCTCCATCACACTTTCTAAAAATGATATACTTTCTCACTGTAAGTCCTTAATCTACCTTGAAAAGGATAAGTGTAGGGATGCCTGGGTGGCTCAGTTGGTTAAGTGACTGTCTTCGGCTCAGGTCATGATCCTAGAGTCCCTGGATCGAGTCCCACAAAGGGCTCCCTGCTCAGAAGGAAGTCTGCTTCCCCTTCTGACCCTCCCCCCTCTCATGTGCTCGCTCTCTCAAATAAATAAATAAGATCTTTAAAAAAAAAAAAAAGGGTAAGTGTGCATTTCTTTTTAACATAGCTAAACAACTCTGTCAGCACTGTTTACTGAACACTTCATCTTTTCCACACAGATCCGAAATGCTAATTCTGTCACAAAACAAGTTTCCATCTATGCACAGGTATTTTCTAAACTCCATTCTGTTCCACTGGTCTACTTGTCTACCCTGGTGCCAATACAACAATGTCCTAATTATCATATCTTTATAAGTCATAATATCTGGTAGGGTATATCCTCTGATTTGGGTATCAATTTTATACTATCTTCATAAAAGGTAGGCTCCCTTTTTTTCTCTTTTCTGAAAAAGTCTGGGAAAGATTTAAGTCATTTGTGTCTTGGATGTCTGGCAGAATTGGTATATTACTAGTGTTTTCTTTACAAATAGATTTTTGACTAGTGATTCAATTTCTTTTCACGGTGATAGCACAATGTGGTCTTTCTCTTTCTTCATGAGTCAGTTTCAGTGAGCTGTATTTTCTAGAAATGTGTCTACTTTGCCAAAGTCTTCAAGACTTTTGGTGTAAAGTTATGCAAAATATCCTCTTACTATATTTTTTCATCAGCTTTTCCATACCTAATACTGCTTATTTGTGCACTTTCTTTTTCCTTGACCAGTCTTGCCACTGATTATTTTATTAATTTCTGCTCTTATTTTTGTTGTTTCCTTCCTTTCCTTTTATTCTGTCCTAACTTAAGTTGTATGTTTAGTTCATTATTTTTCAGCCTTCCTGCTTTTTTAATATGAGTACGTAAGATTATGGTTTCCAATTAAGTACCATTCTAGCCACACCCTACAAATTTTGATATGTAACATCTTTTTCATTCATTTCTAACTATTTTCTAATTTCTAGTATGATCTCTTCTTTGACCTACAAGTTATTTAAAAATATGTTCTCTTTAATTTCTAAATGAATTAGAGTTTTCAGGTCATCTTGTGTTATTGGTTTCCAAACTTAACTGCACTGGGATTAAAGAGGGTAATCTATATAAAACACATACTTGGAAATTTTCTTGAAAATACTTTGAAATTTGTTGAAATTTATGGTCCATATATGATTAATTTTTTAAGATTTTATTTGAGACAGAGAGAGAGAGAAAACACGAGCAGGGAGAGAGGGGCAGAGGGAGAGGAAGAGTGAGAAGCAGAGTCCCCAGTGAGCAGGGAACCCAACACGGGGCTCAATCCCAGGACCCAGGGATCATGAGCTGAGCTGAAGGCAGATGCTTAAATGACTGAGCCACCCAGGCACCCCCATATGTGGTTAATTTTTATAAATATTCTGTATTCTTTAAAAGAATATGAATTCTCTAGTTAGGTGTAACAATTTATATATCAAGGTTATTAATTATTTTTTCCTTGTTTTTTCTACATGATCTATCAATTAGTCATGAATTATGTTAAAATCTCTCCCTATAGGGGTACCTGGGTGGCTCAGTCAGTTGGGCGACTGCCTTCAGCTCGGGTCATAATCCTGGAGTCCCGGGATTGAGCCCCACATTGGGCTCCCTGCTCAGTGGGGAGTCTGCTTCTCCCTCTGTCCTTCACCGTGCTTGTGCTCTCTCACCCCGCTCATGCTCTCTGGCACTCGCTCTCTCAAATAAATAAATAAAACCTTAAAAAAAAAATCTCTCCCTATAATCATATATTTATCTATCTTTATGGTACTGATCAACTTTGCATTATATATGTTAAAGCAAACAAACTTAGAATTAGAACACCCTCCCAATTATTAGTGGCCGGTCACTAATAATGCTCTTTGCCAGCCATTGATAAAACTGTACCAGGGGAGAAGAAAGTCTTAGATTTGCTTGGAACATCTTTTCCCATCCTTTTACTATCAAACTTTCCATGTCCCTCCATTTTAAGTAGATCTTGCCAAGAAGAACATCTTAGGACTCTGTTTTTATTTCTTTGTTTATTTTCCTTTATTTCTGTTTTTCTTTTATCCAGTCTGACAATCTTTTTCTGGGGGATATGTGTGGGGATTAGGTCCATTTCCATTGATTGTGATTACTGATATATTTGCATTTATCTGCCATTCCTTTTGTACTTTCTCTTTGTCCTATCTTTTCCATGTTTCATCCTTACCTTTTTTTTTAAAGATTTTATTTATTTATTTGGGAGAGAGAGAGAGAGCACACAGGCAGAGGGGAGGGGCAGAGGGAGAGGGAAAAGCAGGCTCCCCGCTGATCAGGGAGCCCAATGCAGGACTCGATCCTAGGACCCCAGAATCATGACCTGAGCTGAAGGCAGATGCTTAACCAACAGAGACACCCAGGTGCCCTCACCCTTACTTTTTAATGACATTTCTAACAGATGAAGCTCACCATTTGTTAAGGGGTTAAAAAAAGAATAGTACTGTCTCACCATCCCTACTCTACAGAAAATGATGAATTAAAATTCAGCGGTGAAAAGCTTTCCTAAAGTTATAAAGCTAATCAGTGAGAAAGCCCAGGACCTAATACACCACCAAGTACTCTTCTGCTACACTGCATCTGACTCTTACCCACAGCAGTAGTAGTAAGATTGGACACATTTCACAGATCCTCCTCAACATTTCACCTTCTGCTCACAAAGTAAAAGTGACAGGTATTATGCTATTCATTTTACATATGGGAAAAGAGAGACATAGGGGCAAAGTCACTTACCTATGGGCAGAGAAATCTTGGTTAAACACAAAAATGTTAAATTTCTAGAAAACTTGAACTCTTAAAAAAAAAAACACCAAACAGAAATTTGTGGAAGAAAAGAAACCCATTAATGAGGGCTTGGGTACCTATATAATCCCTACTAGCTTAGGGATACCCCAAACATGTATTATTTATTATTGGGTCTGCTTAGAAAGTCCTAGGAAGTGTTTTAACGTATGAAGATCTGACAGCAATGATTTGACAGTAATGATTTTAGTTTTCGCCATTTTAGAAGATGGAAACCACCTGAGTACAAAAAGTAGTCAATATCATATTTAAAACAAAGAAAGTTAATGTGCCATTGGGATTTCCTATTTTCCAGGATGAGAAGTAAGCCTAAAAAGTACCAATTTTCAAGAAACAGCTAAAAAATAGCCCAAGTCAGGTTCACTTCTCTAACCACATGGCACGTCTTGTTTTCTCGGTCTCACATTCTGGTCTCTCTTGCCCAGAGGCTCCTGCTTCTTCTGGTTCTTCACATCCATGAACCTCTAAGGATCAAACATTTTTTGTGGGTTGACTTCCAAGTCAGTTTTTGGTTCTATTGTCTTTAATACATAGATTTCCAAGCAGAGACTCATTTTTTTCAAATTAGGAATCTACAGAGTCAAGAAGCATATAGCAGAGGACACTGGACAAAGCCTGGCCCCTCCACTACAGAAAGATCCTCCTAGTAGGATCTCAGATCCCTTGGTAGCTAAACACATCAAGAGGCTTTCAATCCTCCCACATGCAAAAGCAATTCTCAAACATCCCCTTTGAAGTAGCCCTTTTCTCCACTCCAGGCCAGGGTAAGAATAAAAAATACTACTGGAATTCTGATCTACAACAGCTACCATGGCATAAATTATTTGACATTAAAATTATTCCCATTTAATGATATCATTCACTCTACTTTCTTCTGAACTTGTACAAGAAATCACAGGTCCTCAACAAGCATTTGTTTTAATAAGATCATTTGATTAGGTATGATCTTAAAGAGCACCATCTGTGGTTAGTTTTATTCTAAAACTTTCATATTCGATGGTTTTAAAAATAACTTGGAGGAAGCAAGTACAGGATAAGAATTATGAAACCTTTATCATAAATGCGTTACTGATCATCACCAAGTCTTTCTCATCTTTTCCAGGCTTCCAACGCTAATACCCGCATCTCTTGATTCCCAGTTCAGGACTCTTTCCTCTCAAAAAGCAAAGAAAGCAGCTTAAAAGGAAATGAGGCACATAATCATACCTTCCTTGCAAGCATGTTGGCCAGCTGAGACACAGCCATGTGACCAAACAGAAACTGCACCAGCCGCTGTTTGCCCCATTCCATCCAGAAGCTCCACTCAAAGTCGGTCGGGTCCTAAATAGGCCGAAACAGGAGTTAATCAGAGGGATTTTTGCACATCTTAGGCAGAACACAAACTCCAGTTAATAAAACAACCAGAAAGATGGCCAATGTGACTCCAAACTCCATAAAATGGCATTTATACACTTCCAGCCTGACTGCCACCTCAGCCCCACCCACTTCGACTCTTCCCTCCAGCTTAGCCGGTCTCATTGCCATTCTCCAAATAAGCATCTGGTCAGAGCGGATCCCCGAGGACCCTCTGTGGAACAGAAACCATTATTATTCCCATTTTATAAAAGATGAAACAGAGGCTTAAAGAATTCAATTCATGTACCCAGTGTCACATGGCTAGTACAAGCAATGAATTGAGATAATTATCTCAGGTTTGCCGCGCGAACAAGAGAAATGCAAATTGGACGCTAATAAAATTGCTTAAGGTCAATCGTGTTAAATCTTGCTGTCATTTCAGGCAGGAGGATAATTTGATAGAGAAATTAACCATTTCCCCACAGGATTAGGATGAAAGAATGAGAGATATGCTTCCTTTCCCTTCAGAAAGCTCTGGGTCCATTAGCACCCTGTGTCTGGATTTGTACCAGGTACAGGGTCTCTGCAGCTCCCTTGCAGGGGCAGGTGAAAACTTCTGGCAAGACTGAACAGGTGAACAGCTGGGAACTAACATCCAAAAGCCTTGGTTTGGCCTCAGGAGCCCCAGGGAGATCGTGGTGGCCAAGCTGCATATGGAAGGAATAAACAGTGATTGGCCACTCTAAAATGGGCAATGCAGGGTTGGCCAGTGAGCATCTCAGCACCACCATGATGAAGTGGGGATCTGAGATCCTCAGGATTTTCTAGCCGAATTGTGTGGGTGGGGAAGGAATCCCCTAGTGCTACTGATACTGAACAACCCACCAGTCTGCCAACGGAACTTTAATTGGATTTAAAGGCAAATATGTGATTTTTCTTTTTCTTTCTTTTTTTTTTTTTTTTTACATCTGAGAATTGAGGGGCAATTTCATACCATTACACATATTACAAAACTCTTTTTCCAGAAGGTAAACTATAGATAGAATTCATCTTGATTCATATCAGACTATGAATACAGAGGCAGGAAACCTAGCAGCCAAGGTTGCAAACTTGTTTTGGTTTAGATTCCAAATCTACCCATATACTGGTTATGATGATCTCGAACGAGATGCTTTACCTTTCTGTTCTATCTGCTCATATGATAACATTACTGATCTTCTAGGGGTTTGTGAGGGCTTTTTGCTGTTTGTTTTTTAAAGATTTGTTGATTTATTTGACAGAGAGCGTGGCGGGGGCAGAGAGGGAGAGGGAGAGAGAGAATCTCAAGCAGGCTCCACGAGATCATGACCTGAGCCAAAATCAAAAGTTGGATGCTTAACTGACGAGTCACCCAGGCGCCCCAGGGTTTGTGAAGTTTAAATGAGAACATATATACACCAAAAGTTTAAAACAGTACCTGGCACGCTGCACTCACTAAAAATTGTTACCTGCACTAACTGCTAGTCCCATGTACTCCCATCCTATGCTATCCACAAAAGACTGTATCATGCTTTATATGGTGCCACTTGTTTAAACATTTTTTTCCATTTTCCAAATAAATACTGTACTGACATTATCAAATAACATCTGTTCTCCACATTCAAGATCCTGATATACACACGACCTGCTCATAGAGCCCCCACCGCCATTAAAATCATGGATCTGGTCCAGTTCCTTCCATTCAGAGATGACGATATCATAGCCCAGGACAAGCCCATGCCCCACAGCCAGGGCAGCAGCAGAGCAGACAACTCCAACCTTTGACCTGGCTCTTGACCCCGATCCAAAGCTCGTTTCCCCATCTCAAAAATTTCAAACTAGTGGAGAGTAAATTAACTAAATAAAGGCAAACAAGCTCAAAGGTCACGTGATGATGTCATGCTAGGAAAATGCCATTTTTGTAACGAGGACAAAAGTAAAAACACTAAAAGCCAAGCTTGAAATTTTTTTTTAATTCCCTCCCCCTCAAAAATATTCCAATATTTTACCTTTTTAAATATAATGTTCTTAAACACTAAGAATTACACTTAAAATTCAGAACCCCAGGCTTACCTACGCTTCAAAACTTTCCCAACTTTAATTTTTTAGCAGAAAAATGATATCTCATAAAATATAAGAAACCAAAAAGACCTTTATGTTCCACCAGAAGGCCCAGGATTACTGAATACCCTGTGCTGGTTAAACCCCATCAACAAAAATTACAGTCTTTCATCATTAATTCCTTTTCAAAAAATATCCATTTAAAAGAAATAAAAACATTTCTCTCATGTCTGTCCTTCTCCATTTAAAATATTTACCTACAGGAAATAACCGGACAGAAAAGCTGAGCCAATGAACAGAACAAGATGGCCAATAACTGGTGGTTAATGATTTGGGTAAGAAAAATGTTGACTCGCCTGCTTTTATAGGCAAAAACTTTACAGACGCTGAGTTCAATCACACAATTCAAGGCAAATGGTAGAGCCTCAAATCAAGAACAATTTTTTCATATTCTGTTCCTTCCCCATTTCCTTTCTCGACCCTGCAATTCTTAGTCAATTTGAAAACTATTCTTCAGTTCTCGAAGTGAGTCAGACATAGACTGGGGGATACATTCTAGCCAGACAGAACCAGGACGGCTCCTCCACAAAGGGGAGACTGAACTCCAAGGGACGGTCATCCACATCCCATGTTCTGTATCAGTGCTTCTCAACCTTCGGTGTGCACATAAATCATCTACACATCTTGCTAAAATGTAGATTCTGGCCCAGATTCTTATCTCTGGGATGGGGCCTGGGATTCCAGATTTCCAAGAAGCTCTCAGGTGATTACATCTGGCCTAGAGGCCACATGACGAGTAGCAAAGATCTAACACTGATTATGCCTCCTTACAGTTAAATGTTCCTCACCCCAGAGGATCCTTAGCAGCTCACCCCACTTCGTATGGTTCCCAGGCAGGGACACACTAAAGTGGACCACTTAATATATACAAACTGAACAACCAACATCCTGCACACTATAGAAAGCTCTGAGCACCTAGATTCAAGAATTTTTTTAGATGAATAAGTTAACACACACAGTTATTCATTCTGATGCTTTCAATCTGCAACCAGGCAAAACCGAGAAGTCTAAAGCACAGGATAGTTCAAAAGAAAGGGCCGAGGCCTGGTATTCCTAACTACCTCTTTCCCATATAGACAGCAGAGTTCTATCCTAGGCACTGTGGGAAACCCTACAAGTATTCCTCGCCTTGGAGAACTCACAGAACCAACACCAACCCCCCACCATTAAGAACTGAAAATCTACAAAGCAAGAGAGGTCACAGGGATGTAATTCAACCACATATATTTGTATAAATGAGACCTTTCCTGCTCATATAAATCACTAATATTCTGGGTAGGTGTTTTCCAATGATAACCTCCCAACAACCCTTCCAGTCATTTTTTTTTTTTTTAACTCTGTGTTACAGATGAGTTAATTGGAGGTCAGAATAGGCAAATTATTTGCTCAAAATTAGTAGCGGGGAGAGCAGGATTTCAAACACAGGCCTGTTACCAAAGAGGAAGTCCTTTTCCAAGATGTTCCTACTTGTGCTGACTCTACCTGGACTCTCCTGCCCCTCCCAGACAGATAGATGCACACACTTGCACATACATGCACCCCACTATCTGACCAAATGGTGTCCAACCAAGAGGGTGCTTCCTTAATGCCACCATAACCACAGAGATGTTGGCTCAAGTGTGATGCCTTTTACCTTCTTCCAGGTGGACGTCATTGCGCCCCCTTCTGTCATTCACATCTCAATTCCAGCCCCTTTATCACAGTGGATTTTATTCTAGTGCTTTTTATTATAGTTAATTCATGTATTTTCTCTCGAGGAAGAAAAAATGGCAAGTTCTTGAGAGTAAGAACCTTGACTTAACCAAATTTGTGTCAAAAATGCCCAACATTCAGTGAGCTTTAAAAATGGTGGGGGAGTGCAATCAGGCATCCTAAGTCCTCATCACACTTCTGCTCCTGCACAAACCTGGGTAAGTCCCTTGGCTATCTGGACCTGAGCCTTCTTACGGGTAAAATGAAGGGAAAAACTAGCATGATGTCTAAGATTCCTTTCTGAGATTAAAAAAAAAAAAAAAAAAAAAAGTTATATTCTAAAGGAAAGAAACCCTAGTAGAGTGCTAGTCACCTACCTACAGACTTTGAGTTCTGACCAAGTGCCCACCCTTTAGGAAAGCGGTTGATCCCCCATCACCCTCCCATGTAACCAATCCAGGCCTCCACCCTGTCTGCCTGCTCTGTTCCAGAAAGTCCACCACTCATCCAGCCTGCCCTCTTTCCCAGATTGGGAAGAAACTACTACAGTATATTTAGTATGTAGTAGGATACCGCCCATAGCAAGATAAGTCAACTATCTTCAGCGAGGCTAAATATCATGCCCTGGGTCCAACAGCCAATATATGACAAAGCCTGATTTTAAAGCCCTAAATCCTAAGCTGCTAAGTCCATATTTCACATGGTAAATACATATAGCATAAAAATGGTTAAGATGGTAAATTTTAAGGCATTGCTCAGTGGCATTAAGTCCATTTACACTGTTATACAACCATAACCACCATCCAGCTCCAGAATTTTTAGCTAGAATGTTCAACTGCTTGACCCAATAGAGTTAAATCTGACATTGATTTCTACACTTCTCTGGAACCTTGAAGGGAGGATGGGTGGAGATTCCCATAGAGTGATTTGTATTATGTATGTATTTGATAATACATAAACAATAAATTATTTTACTCTGATAGCCCCAGAAACACAAATTCACATTTTTAAGTTCATATCCTGAAACAGATAGACACTCATAGATAAAATCTGAGAGAGGTGACCTGCTCAAGATCCCCCAAACCCAGTCGAAAAGAAAGAAGAAAGATTCTAGAAAGTAGACTGGAAAGGAGTGAACCCATGGCTAACAAAAGGGAAACATGAACATTCAGAAAAGCTGCAACATCTAAAACTCCATGGGAGGGGAGCCTGGGTAGCACGGTTAAGTGTCCAATTCCTGGTTTTGGCTCAGGTCATGATCTCAGGGTGGTGACCCTTCAGGGTCATGAGATGGAGCCCCGCATCGGGCTCCGCACTCAGTGTGGAGTCTGCTTAGATTCTCTCTCCCCTTCCCTCTGCCCCTCCCCACTGTGCTCACTCTTTTCTCTCTCTCTCTCTCTCACTAAGATAAAATATAAAATGCCATGGGAAAGCAACCATCCTAAACTTCTCCTCAAAATAAAATATTGGCTCTGGATGGCAGATTCTGCCCACTGGCCCAATCAACACTTTTCCAACCCCTTTCTACCATGACTTCCTAAACATTAGAGGTCAGAAGGCAAAACAACTACATTTCCCAGAATTCCCTGCAGCTAGCTAGCATATCTGCATGCGCCCCAGCTGCCGAGGAACAAATACACAATGACTTGGAAGGTGTAAGAACATAAAGATGTATAGGCTGTGAGACTCTCCCGAAAGAACAGTGGTAGAGGCCCCTGTTTCCTGCAGCAGCATCAGTGGGGACTCCAGGGTCCAGGCAGCCCAGAGGCATGGCAGCACCCCAGCACTATCCACTCAAGTTGGGACCTGGGCAGATGCCACGGTTTTGCTCTGGGAATTGTTCCTGGAAGTTCACTTCATGCCCGTCCCTACAGTCCTTCTGACTACTCTAAAATCTCCTTACATCCCTGCAATAAATTCCTTTCTGCTTAAACTGCCTAGTGTGGGTTCTATTGTCTGCAATGGAATCGTGACCAACATACTTCAGAAGGAATTTTTCTGCTGATTGCAGCCCAGCTCCAGCTATATAACAGAACCCACTATGAAAATAATTCACTTTGAAGAACACTATTCTGAAATAAGTCTATTCAGTGGAGGAAAATAAAATGGAACAAAACACCAGCTAGGTCAGTCCAAGGAGGTTCTAGAACTGAATAATGAAGGCAGTGAGTGTGTCACATTCACAAGTACATCGATTTATATACTTCAAACCCAAACAGAAAATGATCTACCTTGCCCACCAAGCTGTATTTTTCATTACCATAACTCTTTTTTCCCTCAGATAGAGGAAACAATAGAGAGCTGAATGTACTGTATATTACTGTTTTCCTTACCCTCAAACCCAGCATTTTTCAAAAAAAGAAATATAACAGAAATGCTAGACACTTTTGTGTATCTATTTCCTAAATAGCATTATGTTCATATTATTTACTTCGAGAACATACCTAAGATCTCATCACATTGAGCAAAATTTTCTCTGAACAGAGAAAACCTTTGTAAGATACTTGAATCCAGAAATGTTTCCCTGCATGTTCAAAGGCAGCAAGCTCACCTTAATGCCTATAAATCTCCAAAGGAGAAAGAAAAAAAGAGAGACAGAGAGAGAATTTGTAAGAATTCTGCCAAGAAGCACTGCTCTCTGGATGAACTCAGGTTAATGATTCATTTAGCAATTATTGGAATAGTTTTATCTTTCAACAGATGTTTTGCTATGTCTAAAATAATTTGAACTAAATTATTTTACTGCTCACAATTTCCAGAGACAATACTCGTCCCCCAACCAACATTTCCTTAAAGATAAAATGTTTTGGGGTGCCCGGCTGGCTTAGTAGGTAGAGCATCCGACTCTTTTTTTTTTTTTTTAAAGATTTTATTTATTTATTAGAGACAGAGAGCACATGAGAGGGGGGAGGGTCAGAGGGAGAAGCAGGCCCCCCGCCGAGCAGGGAGCCCGATGCGGGACTCGATCCTGGGACTCCAGGATCATGACCTGAGCCGAAGGCAGTCGCTCAACCAACTGAGCCACCCAGGCGCCCAGCCTCCGACTCTTGATCTCAGAGTTGTGAGTTTAAGCCCCATGCTGGGTGTGAAGCCTACAAAAAAATAAAATAAAATGATAAAATGTTTTCATTAACAAAACTTTTTTTTCTATAAATAATAAAGTCTCTGCTTAAATTTTTTTGCCAGCCTGCGCAAGTAAAGAAGATGCTCACAAGGGTGGGGATGCCATCAACAGGGCCAGCACAAACTACAATTATTCTACACTATATCATTCCTAGTCACTTAACTGGCCCTCATGATCTAAGCCTTATAAATCCATCGAGGGTATGATGGGAGCAAGGAGGTGTTCTACAGAAGAAGAGAGATTCTCTCAGGATGACTTAATTAAATCAAGAAGACCTAAATTCTTTGAATCTCCTCAACCCAACTAACAACCTAAATTCAGTAACATTCTCTGGCTAATCCTCTACCTACCTACTTCCTAGAAGTTGCTCCAGATTATTCAAGACTTATGCATATACTTGATCAAACATGTATAGATTCTGTCTCCCTGCCTTGTCTACTCTATATTTCTCCTTTTCTTCCTGAAGCTAACAAAGAGAATCAAATTTTTAAAAAGAAATATTACATTCTAGTATAAAGTCAAATGCACAAAAACTATATTCTTTTCCCCACACCTCTCAAACTGGAAAAACACTATATTTTCTACAAGATATATGGAGAAATGAGTTGTAAACAAGTTATAAGGCTGATAAATAAGTTAGGGATCATGACCAAACAAAGTAATAGAACAGGATGGCTAGATAGCAAATTATTTACATAAGATTTCCCAGCTACAAACTCTGCTAATAAATTCTGCATCCCATTAGTGTCGCTTCTCTCGAATACCAAAAAGACAAAGTGAGTCACAGTAAACATGGAAAAAAAAAATGGTCCTCCACACTTGGAAGCCTTGGCCCCTAACATGGCCCTCCCGCACAGAGGATTTGCTTTCTGCTTAGGAAGTCTGCACATATTCAAGAAAACTAGTTAATCCACAACATCTCTACAGTGGGCAAACATGAGCAAACTAGAACTCCAGGGAGAATCCCCAAATGTTAAAGGTCCCCAAGGCAGAAGGCCAATTAAGAAAGATTTGAGCGATAAAAGAGAGAAAAAAGAAAAACATTTTTGTCATCTATCCAGGGGGACAGGAGGGGAAGTCTTCATAACCCCAGATATCATTTTTATTCTTGAATTTTACACACTGAAAGACCAGGAAAGTGGGCAGAGTATGTGAAGGGTTCTCCCACACACCTTTTCCATCTGTCCCCTTTGCCCATCAGCTGCCCAAGCTCTCAAAGAGAGACCTCCCTGTGAAACAGAAAATACATATATTGGTCTCTGCCCCCAGTGCCTGCACAGAGCACCTAAAACCCTTATAATTTCTTGTGATAAGAGCATTGGGAGAATTTTTTGTTCTAATACTTGGTCTTTGACCCTGGATCCTGACACAGGGCTCCTAATTCCCTTGGAATTGTCTGGGTGAGAGGAGCATCTTTTGTTGTAATAAGGTGACTCTTGGTGGGCTCCTGGAGGAGGGCTGCTCACCAGAAAGACCAAGCCAGGATTAGAAGCTTGGAATTTTCCACCCCACCCCCCATTCTCCAGAGAGGGGAGACAGGCTGGAAATCAACTGAATGATCATGCCTATGTAAGGAAGCCTCTATAAAAATCCAAAAAGTGGAGGGTGGGGGGATGGGGTAGCCCGGTGATGGGTATTAAGGAGGGCATGTACTGCATGGACCACTGGGTGTTATATGCAAACAATGAATCATGGAACCCTACACCAAAAACTAATGATGTAATGTATGGTGATTAACATAATAAAATTTTTTTTTAAATTCCCAAAAGTACCAGTTTCACAGAACTTCTAGGTTGGTGAACTCATGGCGGTGCTGGGAGAGGGGTGCTCCTGGAAAAGCATAGAAGCCCCACACCTCTTCCCACAGGCCTTGCCTATGCACTTCTTCCATCTGGATGTTCACGTGTATCTTTTATCCTATCTTTCTATAATAAACTCATTTCCCCCCAACCCTCCCATGAAACATGGCTAAAAACCCTGGATGTAATTATAAAACAAATATAAGAAGACTCTGAAAGATGGAAAGAAGAAAGCAGCCTGGCTAGGAAACTCAGGATTTGAGGAATGACATGAACAAAATAAAATAACTCACAGATGGGCTTCACAGTGGAGGTAGAGGACACAGGAAAGAATCATCGAACATAAAGACAGGTCAATAGAAATTACACAGTCTGAATAACAGAGAAAAAGAGGCTGAGAAAATAACAGAGCCTCAGGGATCTGAGGTACAATTATAAAAAATATAACGTTCATGTCACTGGAATCCTAGAAGAAAAGGGGAAAAAATGTGGGGCTGAAAAAAAATTAAAAGAAATAATGGCTACAAATTTCACAAATTTGGCAAAAGGCATAAACCTACAGAGTTGAATGAACCCAATCAAATTAAATATACCAATTAAAAGAAAATGGCAGAATGAATTTTTAGGAACTGATCCAAATCTATGCTGCCTGCAAAAAATTCACTTCAAATATAACACAAATATAAGGATAGAAAAGGATACACCATACAAAAGAACTCAGCAGTCACTATATTAATATCAGATCAAGTGGACTTCAGTGAAAAAAAATCACAAAGATCATTAAATTATGATAAAAGGGTCAATCCAACAAGAAAATGTAGCAACCCTTGGTGTATGTACCAAAAAACAGAGCTGAAATATCCATGAAGAGGGGCGCAACATAATTCTAAATAACCCATGAGTCAGAGGGGAAGTCTTGAGGGAAATAAAAAAATAGAACTGAATAAAAATGAAAGTACGATTTATCAAAATATGTAGGATGCAACTAATGCAGTGCTGGAAAAATATTTTTAACACTACATATGTATATTAGAAAGAGTCAAAGTCTCAAAACTCTAAGCTACCACCTCAAGAAACTAGAAAATGAGCAAAATAAACTCAGAACAAGTACAAAGAAGGAAATATAGATAAGAAATCAATGAAACAGAAAACAGAATAGAGAAAAATCAGTGGAACTAAAGCTGGTTCTTTGTAAAAATCACATTCACAAATCTCTAGCAAATGGACAAAGAATAAAAGAGAAGGGTGCCTGGGTGGCTCAGTCGGTTAAGCATCTGCCTTCGACTCAGGTCATGGTCCCAGGATCCTGGGATCGAGTCCCACATCAGGCTCCCTGCTCAGCGGGAAGCCTGCTTCTCCCTTTCCCTCTGCCTGCCACTTCCTCCTGCTTGTGCTCTGTCTCTGTCAAATAAATAAAATCTTAAAAAAAAAAAATAAATAAAAGAGAAGACAACCCAAATTAAGGATAACAGGAATGAAACAGGATATCATCAAGCTCCACAGACATTGAGGCTAATAAGGGATACTATGAACAACTCTATATATATAAATTTGACAACTTAGATAAAATGGACTAATTCCTTGGAAAGCACAAACTACCAGAACTCACCCAATACAAAATACATCATTTTAACCACCAAAAAAATTAAATTCATAGCTTAAAACGCCCTTAAAGGAAATCTCCAGTCCCAAGTAGTTCACTGAAGAATTCTATTAGACACCTGAAGATGTTCTAAGAAGGAAACACTAACTCATTTTATAAGTCTAGCAATGAACACATGAAATCTGAAGTTAAAAGTACAAGACTACATATAACCATTCAAAATCGGACAGTACCAAAAAAAGAGAGGGGGGAGGGAGAGAGAAAGAGAGAACTAGAGTCCAATATCCCTCATGAACATAATCACCAAAATTCTCAACAGAATATTAACAAATGGACTCCAGCAATATGAAAACAACATTATACACCACAACCAAGTGGGTTTATCCCAGGGATATAAGGCTGGTTTAATACTGAAAAGTTAATCAAAGTAACCCACCCCATTAACATATTCTTTTTTTTTTTTTTTAAGATTTTATTTATTTGTCAGAGAAGGAGCGTGAGAGCACAAGCAGAGGGAGCAGCCGGCAGAGGGGGAAGCAGGCTCCCCGCCAAGCAAGGAGCCTAATGAGACCTGAGCTAAAGGCAGACGCTTAACCAACTGAGCCACCCAGGCATCCCATATTAACATATTCTTTATTAAGAAAAATCCCATGATCATATCAATTGATGGGGAAAAATTATCTGACAAAACTCAATACTCATTCATAAAAACTCTCAAAAAACTACGAATAGAGAGGAACGTCCTCAACTTGATAAAGAACATCTACAAAAAATATACAGAAACATCAAACTTAATGGCGAAGTCTGAATGGTTAAGAATAAGAAAAAGACAAGGATGTATACTCTCATCACTCTTATTCAACATAATACTAGGAATCCTAGCCAGTACAATAAGAAAATGCAAGTTATACAGATTGAAAATGAAGAAATAAAACTGTCCTGATTTGCAGATGACATGGTTGTCTATGTAGAAAATCTCAACAAACCTATCAAAAAAGGGAGAAAAAATGGGCGCCTGGGTGGCTCAGTCGTTAAGCATCTGCCTTCGGCTCAGGTCGTGATCCCAGGGTCCTGGGATCGAGTCCCGCATCGGGCTCCCTGCTCAGCGGGAAGCCTGCTTCTCCCTCTCCCACTTCCCCTGCTTGTGTTCCTGCTCTCGCTATCTCTCTCTCTGTCAAATAAATAAATAAATAATCTTTAAAAAAAAAAGGGGGGGGGGAGAAAAAATACTTCCTGTAATAAATGAGTTTAGAAAAGTCATAGGATACAAGATCAAAATATAAAAGTCAATTATACTTCTATATACTAGCAGTTAACATGTGGAAATTGAAATTAAAACTGTAAGACCATTTATAATTGCTCAAAAAATAAAATACTTAGGAGTGCCTAGCTGGCTCAGTCAGTACAGCATGCAAGTCTTGATCTTGGAGTCGTGAGTTCAAGCCCCACACGTGGCATAGAGTTTGCTTAAAATAAATAAATAAATTTAAGTATTAAGAAAAATAAAATAGAATACATAGGTATAAATCTAACAAAACATGTATGAAATCTGTACACTAAAAACTACAAAACACTAATGAAAGAAATAAAGAGGTAAACAGAAAGATCTGCTGCCTTCATGGGCTGGAAGATTCAACATAGTAAAAACATCAATTTCCCCCAAATTGATCTAACATTTTAATAGAATGCCTATCAAAATCCCAGCAAAATGTTTTGTAGATACAGAAAAGCTTGTTCTAAAATGTATATGGAAAAGCAAAGGAACTAAAGGAGCTAAAACAATTTTTTTTTAATATTTTATTTATTTATTTGACAGAGACACAGCGAGAGCGGGAACACAAGCAGGGGGAGTGGGAGAGGGAGAAGCAGGCTTCCCGCTAAGCAGGGAGCCCCGTCATGGGGCTCGATCCCAGGACCCTGGGATCATGACCTGAGCCGAAGGCAGACGCTAAACGACTGAGCCACCCAGGCGCCCCGAGCTAAAACAATTTTGAAAAAGAATAAAACTAGAGGGATACCTGGGTGGCTCAGTCGTTTAGCAGGGAGCCTGCTTCTCCCTCTGCCTCTGCCCCTCTCTCTCTATCTCTCATGAATAAATAAATAAAATCTTAAAAAAAATTTTTAAAAATTAAAAAAAAAAGAATAAAACTAGAAAGATTATATAAGCTGATGTTAAGACTTACCAGTAATCAAGAGAATGTGGCATTCGTGGAGAGAGAGCTACACAGATCAATGGAACAGAAATGAGAACCCAGAAATAGAGCCATACTAGTCTGGCCAATTGATTTTTGACAAAGGTACAAAAACAATTCAATGGAAGAATAATAGTCTTTTCAATAATGGTGCTGTAGCAACTGGACATCCATAGCAAAAAAATAATAAATAAACCTCTACCTAAGTAATACAAAAATTAACTCGGGGTGCCTGGCTAGCTCAGTTGGTAGAGTGTGTGACTCTTGATCTTGGGGTTGTAAGTTCGAGCCCCAAATTAGGTATAGAGATTACTTAAAAATAAAATCTTTAAAAAATTTAACTCAAAATGGATCATGGATTTAGATGTAAAATGCAAAACTATGAAACTTTTGGGGAAAAAATGGAATATCTTTGGGCCATACAACCAGGCCAAGAGTTCTTAGAAATGATACCAAAAGCATAATCCATAAGAGGGAAAAAAACAATCAATAAACTGAATTTCTGTGAAAGATGCTAAGAGGATGAAAAGCAAGCTACTGACAGAAAAAAAATATTTGCAAATCACCTATCTGACAACAGACTAGTATCTAGACTATATAAAGAACTCTCTAAATTCAACACTAAAAACAAAACAATCCAGGGAGAAAACTGGCAAAAGACATGAACAGTACTTCAGCAAAGAGAATATATGGATGACAAAGAAGTGCATGAAAAGATATTCAACATCACTGTCTGGGAAATGCAAATTAAACCAGGAGATATCACTGCACATCTATCAGAAAAGCTAAAATTTGAGTGTTGATAATACCAGATGCTGGCAAGTATGCAGACAAACTAAGCATCTCATGCATTGCTAATAGGAATGTAAAATGGTAGAGCCATTCTGAAAAAAACAGCTTGGACAGCTCATTGTAAAATTAAACATACATTTGTACCATCCAATAATCAAGCTCCTGGGTATTTATCCCTGAGAAATGAAAACTTGTGTCCAAACAAAACCTGTAATCAAATATTCGTATCAGATGTATTTATAATAGCCAAAAACTAGAAACAACCAAAATGCCCTTCAACAATGGAATGGTTCAACAAGCTGCTGTCCATCTGTGTCGCGGACCCTGCAGTGAAAAGGAATGAACGACTGATACACACAACTCGATGGATCTCAAGGGCATTATGCTGGGTGGGGGAAGAAAAACAAAACAAAAAAAAGCCAGTCTCAAAAGATTACATACTATATGATTCCATTTGTACAACATTCTTCAAATGACAAAATTATGAGATGGGGGCGCCTGGGTGGCTCAGTTGGTTGAGCGACTGCCTTCAGCTCAGGTCATGATCCTGGAGTCCCTGGATCGAGTCCCGCATCGGGCTCCCTGCTCAGCGAGGGCCTGCTTCTCCCTCTAACCCTCTCCCCTCTCATGTACTCTCTCTCTCATTCTAGCTCTCTCAGATAAATAAATTTAAAAAAAATCTTTAAAAAAAAAAAATTATGAGATGGAACACAACAGTGGCTTCCATGGGTTAGGGATGGGGAGAGCAGGATAGGTGTGTCTAGAAAGAAGCAGCAAGAGGGAGTTCTTTGTGGTTCTGTATCTTGCTTGTGTTGGTGGTTAGGGGACAGCAAAGGAAAGGAATGGGACTGTACTCCAAGTCCCAATATACAAAAGGGATAAAACTGGAATTTCTGTGGTTGAACCAGGACGGGGTATAGAGACAGACAGCCTTCTGCTTCGCCCCCTAATGGTGGCTCCAGAAGCAGCTGTGAATACAAAGGTCTTTGAAGACTCTCAGAGTGGATGACTCAGACTTCTCATTTGCATACCCATAGTACCCTGCATAGAGTACAATCTTTTCAAATTTTAAAAGAATATTTCTTCCAACTGGACATTTCTAACTATGAGAAGTTTACTTACAGAATTTCTTGTGCAAACTAAGTAGGGAGTAGCACTCATGGATAAAGAGCCACCTTCACTGAACTAGGAGTTGCAGTTACTGGAGTAGTGAGATTGAAGAAGCTATATGCATACTCCGGTTTCTCTTCAAAACGCATAAATCTTTCGCCTTTTACTAAAGATTTCCGTGGAGAGAAACAATTCTGAGTCTTTGAACAATTTTTTGAGGCCTTACTTTTGGGTAAGGCTATATTATTTGTTATAAAAAAAGATTTAATTTTGAAAATAGAAACACATTTTTTATTATGTTTCTTTGTAAGGTTTTATTTATTTATCTGGGAAAGAAAAAATGAGATAGATAGCATGAGAGGGGAGAGGCTCAGAAAGAGAAACAGACGCTATGGTTTCTATTCTCTTATTACTGTAAGCTTTTCTTGAGTTTGTGTGATTCCTATTAGAAACTATATCTTTGGTGATGTCTGGAACTAGATCTGAAGGGCCTGCATGTTGCCTGAATCCCTGTCTACGTAAGGTCCTACCTCTGGAAGGAAACTTCTATGCAAGGCAGTGGCACAAGTTTCCAAAGAATTTTGTTGGGCTCACAGGTCTGGTTTCTACCGCCTGCCTAATAAGTGACTGTATGCATGACAGATTTGGTCTGAGATTTGCTTTCATGAAACCTGGGAGCAAAATTATGATGAACTAGCCCTCACCCACCTGGAACAGCATCTTCACATCTCCCACAGGCCCCATGATCTGACTCCTACCCTGCAGCTGCTTCTAACTTCTTTTTAACAGAGACTTATCACCTGTCATGTTATGATTAACCTTTTAAGGAATGCTGACAGACACTACTTTTAGGGGATGTACTGAGAGAAAGAAGGGTTTCCCCTCCTCCCCACATCTTTCCCCAAATTTCAGCTCCAAGACTCAGTTCAAACTGCCTGGGCTGATCTCTGCTGCTTCTTTCCGAATCCTGTTAGAATAGTTATATAAGGTATGTCGCTCAGTATGTAATTTGATTTTTGTTGAACCACCAAACAGGCGTGGGTCAGTTCAAAACATGACCCTTCTGTTCAAAGCTCAGCTCAAATCCACCTCGTCCAGGGAGCCTTCCCTGGTCATTCCAAGGCTAGAAAGTCTCCCAGCAATTTTTGGCTATGCTAACAGGAGACATTCATGCACATGGAAACTCTTGAACAAGAGACAGTCACACACATGGAAACACTTTGTTAAATGTAAGGCCAGGACCGATTTTCAGGCAGGACACACAAATAGGGCCAACTGTCCTGGTTGTATATAACTGGTATTCTCTTTGGCTTGACTGATGCCTCTCCCCTTTGTTAAATACATGTTGCATCATCTCTGTTGAAGCTGTAGGTCAGCCTGGCATTCTCAGGGGAAAGAAACCACACCTGTTACTTCCCTGAACCCCTGCAGCCTGGGCCACAAAGCAGTGGGTAAGCAAACAGTCACGTGTAAACTCCCTGGTTTGTGGCTGAGAAACGTCTCACTCAAAACCTCTATCCCCACCACGAGACCTGACTCAGCTTTCATGGGGAACACCCACCCTTCTCTCTCCTCATTTCTCTCCCACACATCAAGAAGAAAACCCAGCAGGGATGAGACTAGGTAAGAGTGTACTGACAGGTAAAGAGCAGGAGTTCTTTATGTTAACCAGAGGGAATCAGGCCCAACGTGTGCCCAGGAACCTTCCTCCCATCACCAGTCTGCGGGTTTCTTGGCCCTACCACGTGGAGATTCTTCAGCCCACATCCTCTTCGCCTGAGGGGCTGGCAGAGGGCACAGGAATCTGCCTCTGCTGGGCAGCCCCTCTGTGAAGGGGCAAAGCTGCATAAAATCCAATTTTCTGTTAATAAGGACAGGCTGAAAGTTCTCATGCACAGCCAAACTGCTTATTAATCTGCTCTCATCAGATGGAGGGAGGCAGAGATATAATAAGAACACTGGAATCATCTCTGAGGGGCTACAGCTTAATGAAAAGGAGGTAAAACCTAAACTCTATACACCTGCCAGAATTTAGACACATGCAACAAAGCCAGTGTTGCTGAGGGACCAATGTTCCTTTACAATAAGCCCCCAATGAGATAGGCCTGTTCACCTTAACCCAACAAACACTACCGGATGCCTACTAAATGTCAGGCAGGGGGAGGAAGAGATGAAAGATCCTCTGACATCTTAAACAGATAACTGTTAGATAACAGAGGTTCAGGAAAGAGTCCTGGGAATGGAACTCATAGAAGAGAGATGCCAACTGGAGGTTAGAGATTCAGGAAAGAGTCCTGGGAATGGAATTCATAGAAGAGAGATGCCAACTGGAGGTTAGAGCAAGGAGAGAGGAGTCAGGGAAGGTTCCCTGGGGGCTGTTCCCCGAGCACAGGGGCATGCACACCAGTCTGCAGGAACTGTCATGGGTAGGAAACATCAAGGCATCTTCAGGGGATGACAGACAATCCTGTTACTTTGCAGCAAAGGGTGACCACAAGGATCTGCGGGGCCGACAAAAGGGAGGGTCAGCGGACAAATGGGGCTGAATGTCAGCTATACCACTTTATACTATAAGAAATGGGGAGCATGAATGGCTTCTGAGTAACATTATGAGACATTAACCCCAGGGATGCACAAACCTTGTGGAGGGGGGTGCGGGGGGAAGGAGGTAAGGTAAGGGGAGGTGCAGGGTGGGCCAGGCAGGAACATCACAACGGTCCTGAGAGAGGCCCCCAGAAGAAAGGACAATGGCCTGAACCCGTTCACAGTAACTGTCCGCTGCCTTCTGAATAAAGTCCAGACTCCACATATGGTGCCCAAAGCCTTGGTGGTCGGCTTCTATCTATCTTGTACCATCCTCCCCCCAACACCCAGCCTCCCAGCCAAGCTATTCTTGCTCTCTCTCATCCAGGTCCGAATACATGCTCTGCCCTTCACCCACCTTCCCCCCAGACCGCAGCTGGAATTACCGTGGATCCAAATCATATGCACCCCCAGCTTCTGCACGGCCCTCAGAGGGTTGCATCACCCACCTCACGGCCCAATCATCATCTTCCCCCAAATCCAGAACCCAGTGAGGAGAGAGACAGCCCAGAATGTCTTGGCCTCCCAGCACCCAGTCCACCCCCTGGAAGCCTCTCACACAGTGGGTGCTCAAGGAGTATTTGTTCAGGGAATCAAACAGAGCTTGTTGTTTTTTTTAAGTATTGAAATACAGGGGCGCCTGAGTGGCTCAGTCGTTAAGCGTCTGCCTTCGGCTCAGGTCATGATCCCAGGGTCCTGGGATGGAGCCCTGCACTGGGCTCCCTGCTCAGTGGGAAGCCTGCTTCTCCCTCTCCCACTCCCACTCCCCCTGCTTCTGTTCCCTCTCTCGCTGGGTCTCCATCAAATAAATAAAATCTTTAAAAAATATAAAATAAAATAAAGTATTGAAATACAGAGGAATTTAAAAAAATGAGCTGAATCTTAAAATCTGTAGAGGCGAAACTTGAGTGCTAAATACTGGGTCTCGGGGCGCCTGGGTGGCTCAGTTGTTGGGTGTCTGCCTTCAGCTCAGGTGTTGATCCCAGGGTCCTAGGATCGAGCCCCACATCGGGCTCCCTGCTCCGCGGGAAGCCTGCTTCTCCCTCTCCCACTCCCCCTGCTTGTGTTCCCTCTCTCACTATGTCTCTCTCTGTCAAGTAAATAAAATCTTTAAATAAATAAATAAATAAATACTAGGTCTGTACTTTTGAAAAGTACCTCTTTTCTCTTCACATTCAAAGACTTAAGTGATCAAGCTTCCCTCCTCTGATCTTGTCTTTTCTTCCTCACCCTTGTGACAGGCACTGAAAATTCCCCTCTGATTCTACTTCTGGAAGAACGTATTATCTGCGAGGATACCCCCATTTCAGAATCTGCCGCAGGAAGGAGCGTCCTCAGAAAAGGAGGAGGAATGGATTACATGCAAAATTTTTTGTAAGACATTAAGCTTTTGAGAGCTCCCTTCAGTAGCAATCCCCGTCTAGATTTAAATGTTTCTCTGTAGAACATTACCTGCTTGCCAGAGAAGGGGAGTCAACAAATCTTAACTCTGAAACAAGGACGTTTTCCGTGCAAGGAAAAACATAACCACCACCACAAAAACACATTCTGGGCATCCATTCTGCACCAGGCACACACAGGCTGGGTGCTCTCCATCCAGCATCTCTTTCCCCACAACCTCCCCTTTCCATGCTCCAGATAACAAAACTGAGGCTCGGAGGAGCTAAAGCATTTTCCAAAATGTAGTAAACTGCATTGTGAACTCAAGTCCATCCAACTCCAAACCTGTGCTCCTTCCGTTATGCCAACTACCTTGAATCAGAAATCATAAAAGGGGAAAAAATTCATGACAGTACAACCCAACATAGAGCTTCATTTGTTATCAGTTTGATTCAGACCCTGTCCCGATTTACTACAGTCAAGCAAGGCACATGGCACTAAAAAGTTTCCTTTATCGACTGGGACCACTGGCCAGAAAACTAGCACGAAAAAAAGAGACAAGGGGACCACCAAACACCAAGACAGAGAATGGCCCAAAATGGAAAGGGACCAGGCAGGACCCATCCCTGGCCACCCACAGGCTCCCAGCACACACCTGCTCCAGGAAGCCACTGGTTCCTGCAGGAAGGGGCACTTCCAAGCCAGGAAGCGCAGACATTGCAAAGGAGGATGCAAATGCCCCCGCATATGGGATGTGAGCAGTCAGTGACAACTGCACCTACAGGAGCTCCCCACCCCCCACATCGGGCAACTCAGCAAGTGCCATCGGCTTCATGCCAAAGACATTACCAGGCCCAAAGGCATTCCTGATTTGGGCCATAATCCTCCAAACTCCAACATCATCAAAAGTTGGAGGACTGGTCAGCCCCAGATCCCCTTCGCTATCCTCAGTGTGGCTTCACCGCGATCAGCATCTCCCTAACACCTCCTTCCCTTTTCCAATCACAGCGAGCCCATCTTGAACATCTCCTCTACTGATGACCTTGCCCAATCCTACCACTCTGTGTAGCTCAGCTGTACAGAAGCAGTTTGTGATGGGCTGTGCCACGGTGGTCTCTCCCTGCTCTGACTATAAACACCGTCCCACTCCGCATTTACCTACACATCTCTCTACAGGCAGTTAGTACTGATGCATTTTACTCCAATGTTACAACTCGGCACAGTGGTATTCACTCTTTCCTGCAGTTACATTCAATAAAATACTCACCTCTTCTATTCTAGGCACTAAAGATACCAGATTAATTAAATCCCAGCCCTGTCCCTGTGGGACTCACAGTCTAGTGGAGGATGGATAATATAAAATACAACTGTACAAATATATTCATCATTACAGGGCACAAGACACAATCCAAAGCATTATATCACATCACCCTATATATTTTCATCATCATCATTTAGCTCCATCTGTGGCTGTTAGGTTTGTTCATTTACTTACCTTCAGTCTGTCCCCATTAAGAGACAATGGGACAGGAACCTTATCTGTCTAGTAACTATTTTGTCCCCAACACTCAGTACAGACTTGGGCCCAGAAACAGACTCATTAAAAGTATTATGTGTGGAAGGGGATAAAGAGAGAGGCAGGGAAGTGTCAGGAACAATGGGCACTAAACCCAGCTCAGAGGTCCAGGCAATGCTTCTATGACAGAGAGCTAACTGGGCTCAGATATGAAGAGGGAATACGGACCAGACAGGGAAGGGGAGAGAAACAATCCAGAAAAGGAAACAGGCTGAGCAAAAGAAACGGCAAATCAGAAATGGCAGAGGCTGTTTGGGGAGAGCCCCTAAATACTGCAACAGACCAGCTGTTCTCAAAGACACCTGTCAGTGCCGGGAGACATTTCTGATGGTCATGACCTGGGTCAGTAGTTGCTGCTGGCATACAAGAGGCAGAGCCCAGGGAGACTGCTAAATGTCCTACAATGGACAGAACAGCTCCCCCACAACAAAGAATTATCTGGTATAAAATGTCAGCAGTGCTGAGTTCAGCAACTGTAACATTTAAGGCATGGACTGGTCAGAGAACATTAAAGCTCTTCTCTAAAGTTCACAATTCCTACTCTCACCAAATATCTTCTTTGGATTAGAATTTAGAGCAGGGTAGCATTTGCTTACCACCTCCCATAACCTCAAAGAAAGGAAATAGATATCAAGGAGTGTCCAGAACGTATCAGGCCTCTATATTAGCTGGAATGAGACTTTCGGCAGGTATCTGTGAGCTCCCTAACACTACATTTGGCCCTGGGTCTTATGATCTTCACCAAGGACACAGTATCAATTGCCCTCATCTACTGACTACGTACCAGGACTCCTCACTTTCCCTCTAAATTCTAAGACTCTGAACTACCCACCCCAGTTGCAAGGGATGAGATATAGAAAGATGAGGACAAGAGGTACTCAATAGCACCAGATCAATGGATGGATGGTCAGACAAACAGAGGCATGGACAGAGATTTTTCAGAATGGAAAAGGACTGAGTCCTTGGAGCTCCAAGGGCATGTATCTGTGCTTTATGCAGTTTTTCATGAAGGCAGGGTTGTCCTGAATGTTGACACCCCCTGACCCATGCCCTGTTATGGGGGTGGGGGGAGGGTCTATCATGGAGAATGCTTCGCAAAGGTCATCTCCCCAGGACTCTACAGCCTTGGCAGGGAGTCAAGCAGCTAGACTTGAAGGAGTGGTGACAGGAGCTGGGAAGTGAGAAAAGACAAAGCCCCTTTGTCTGGAAGTGGCACACACAGCAGGACGGAGCCTGCCCCTTGACAATGAAATCTGCCGCAGCTCCAGAACTTGCTGGGGCCTGACCCTCTGTTCAGCTGCTCATCCTGCCTTGCAATGGCCTCTCTTCTCAAGAGCTAGAAGTCTCTTAGTCCAAAATGGGTTTGTTTATTTTTGTCCCTAGCAAACAATTCAGTATTGTCTGAAATGCCTGAATTGTAACTATAAGAGGGGGAAAGAGAGAGAGAGATGTCACCATTTTTTTCTGTTGTAAGAGATCCAACAGTGAAATATTTCTAAAGAGTAGATCTTAGACACTCACTAGGGCTATCTCCTGCTACATCTCAAATTCCACCATGACAGAAGTTTCCCAGATTTCCTCATCTCTGAAGTGGGCACAATACCATCCACCTTACAGTCTTACTAATATCCTAAAAGGGCTTGTTTAAGTCAGAAACAGTTACAAATGAATGCAATGAACAAAAACTCGATTTGCGTCCAACTTTTCAGGGAAACTTCTGGTGGGTAGAACAACAAAAGCCGGGAATGGCACCCCATGCACGGCAGGACACTCTTCCCAGTCCCACAAGAACATGGGCCTTCCATCTAATACAGTGGCTCCATACAGAGCCAAAGCTGGAAAGAAGGGACAGATTACCCTAGAAAATCAAAATGAAAATCGAAGTAAACTTGCTGCAATTCTAAGCAAAACCTGCAACTCTCACAGTAGAAAAATATCAGCAATAGGCAGTGCCCAGCTTGGAAATGAATGGTCTTCCAAAAGCTCATTTGTAAGTTGGGTGTTTGGAACTTGGAATGCAAGCATTATTTTATGTCCCAAGCCAGCCCACAAACACTGATTGAACTTAAAATATATCTGGCACACTAAATACCTAGAGTGAAAACAGCAGAAAGCAATGTTTTTATATCATTTTAAAAATCTATCTAAATAAATAAATAAATAAATAAATAAATAAATAATCTATCCAAATGCTTAGAAAAACAAATACACAGCTCATCAGTAGCCAAATACAATAGTAAGACAAAATACTGAAACCAGGTTTGAAAACTGAGAAGATTTATCATTTATCCACTAAGTACCTTCTTTAATCCTCCAAATAAAGTGCCAATCTCCAGGGCAAACTGTCGATCCAGCTCCTCTTCATGTTCTGACAAGAAAAACAGTGTTTCATTAGTCAGTTTTATTTAAAACTGGGTTGGTTTAATAGGAGAACCACTAAGAGAAACTGGAATATGTTCTGGAAAAGCTGCCTGTGGACTGAGCTACAGACATGGAGACACGTCAGACTCCTTGATCTTCCACTCCAGTTTCCTGTGACCTAAGTTCCTGGAAATACAGAGTGGGGCTGGTGGAAACGTCCCCTTCAATTTGTAATAAGGGTCACAAACGGGGAGGGATCAAGAGAAACAGCTTTCAGTAACAGGAATCAAGGGGGGAATTAGTGCAAATGCCTCACCTATATAGGTGGTGAAGAATTATTCTAAACAGATCACACCACAAAATGATGGTGATCACAGCCCCATGATATGGACATAATGCTAACGAGATTATAAAATGAAATCATATAATAGTAATAAGTATACAATTGGTTTAAAACAAAAAGCATAACGGGTGCCTGGGTGGCTCAGTCGTTAAGCGTCTGCCTTCGGCTCAGGTCATGATCCCGGGGTCCTGGAATCGAGCGCCACATCGGGCTCCCTGCTCCGCGGGAGGCCTGCTTCTCCCTCTCCCATTCCCCCTGCTTGTGTTCCTGCTCTCGCTATCTCTCTCTCTGTCAAATAAATAAATAAAATCTTTAAAAAAAAAAAAAAAAAGCATAACAAAATATTCAAATACTTCTTAAGGGTGTACAATAACCAGGCACACACCGTGATATACCAGGAATGAAACAAAACAAGATTGGCACAGCCTTTGCCTGGGGCTCGTGGTACCCCAAAAGGCTCAGAGTATACAAACAAGGGAAAACCAGTGCTCATCAGACCAACAAACCTACAAAACCACAGAAGAACTGAAAAGGAACTACCCAGAAAGACTGCAGGAAAACCAGGAGAGTGTGTAGTCATTAAGACATAACCCTGAAAGGACGCTGGTTTCATAGTAGGATCTAGGGGCAGAGTCACACACACACACACACACACACACACTAGAGGAGCCCCAACCTCCAACCATGGGCAACACTGCCCCTGGGAACAACAGCAAAGGGCGGGGTGGGAGCACTGGCCTAGGGTGCCACATGGCCCAGCTCCGGGACACATTCCCACTGCATCCCACGCAGTGCAGGGGGCGCTGTGGAGGCGTGTGACTGCAGCAGGGCTCTGGTTCTTTCTGTTACAGCTGCACACACATCACGTTGTGCGTGCGTGAATTGTGCACAGACTCAAGTCCTAGGGAAGAGCCCACAAAGGGCAAACTACTGCAATCCAACAAAGAAGTTAACAGGAACCTCCTAAAATTAACACAAAGAAGGTGGGAAAACCTCTCTTCCTCTTGCCTCTTCTGTTTTGGCTTCGCTTACATACAAATAGCAACCTCCACAAACATCAGAATTGTGCAGAACTGAAACAAAGCAGAAACTTTTTGTTTTTTTGCTTCTTTTTTTAAAAGAGTACAGAGGCAGTGAAATTTACATGCGAAAGCACCAGACTTCCTGAAACTAGAATGCAGCCCCCTCTAGTGGGAAAAAGGAATCCGCGCAGGTAGGAGAAAAATGAAATCCTGTCTGGTGATGCCCAACGGAAATACTGAGACACAATTTTGAAAAGTAAAAAAAGATGAAATTTTAGTATATCTTATTTATTTCAACATGGAATCAGTATTAAACAATTACGAATGAGTCATTTTACATCCCTTTTTCTTTTTTTTTTTTTAGATTTTATTTATTTATTTGACAGAGAGAGAGCACAAGCAGAGGGAGTGGCAGGCAGAGGGAGAGGGAGAAGCAGGACCCCCGCAGAGCAGGGAGCCCAACGTGGGGCTCCATCCCAGGACCCGGGGATCATGACCTGAGCCGAAGGCAGTCGCTTAACCAACTGAGCCACCCAGGGGCCCTACATCCCTTTTTCTTACTAATTCTTCAAAATCCAATACACATGTTATCCTTACAGCACATCTCAATTTGAAGTGGCCCCATTTTAAGGGCTGGTACGGCTAATGGCTACAGTACTGGACAACACAGCTCTAAACCAAAAATCCTCTCTCACGTTTGGAGAATTTCTACAACTCCCCCTTGTCTGATTCCTTGACACAAATACTATACAACATACATTCGCAACCTCTTTGGAATCCACCGTCTTCAAGTGGTCTTAAGTTAGCTGAAAATGCGTGGCTACAGAATTTGGTTGATAGAGGAGAAAGGCCGGCTACAGAATCTGGTTGATAGAGGAGAAAGGCCGTTGAGAACCTGTAGTAGGAAATCTTTCCCTAAAGAGCTTCGGCCCTCAGAATTTCTCTGATGAGACCCTTCAGCTAGAGATCCTATATTCTCACTCAGGGCAAGAGTTTTCATCGTACCTCACATACACTCAAGCAAAAGGACCCTGCAAACGGAGAGAAGCCTTCTCTGCCTGAGCAATTTTCTCCACACCACACAGGCCTGACTCTCAGGCAGAACCAGCTCTTTCTTCGAGGTGCCCTCGTTCTATTTCCCAAAATTCAGCGCTCCACAAAACTGCCTCAGAGCATAGAAATGAAGCAATTTCTGTTGATGAGCCCTCATTACTAAATCAGCTGTTGATTCTCCCCACTCCAACCACCACCCAACAAGAGGATACATCAAAGCCCCATTCTACCTACTGAGTGAGAAGATTTGCATTTTAATCGATGTCAATGAGCTGTGGTGGTAAACCATTTACTTAAAAGTGCTAACTAACCTACCCCTTTAACCCTCAACATTTTGATAGGAAATCATTTCTGGGGTGGGGTGGGGGGTAATTAGAGGGCAATAATCAGGAAGAGGAGGAGACACACACACACACCCTCGTCTGACACGAGCCACTGCCGAGGACCAGCACACCCAATCATGGCTTCACACGTCCTGCTGTTTCTATGCATTTGAAAAATTCCAATCAGCTCCTACTGATTCTTTATTTCTCTAGGAAGCCGCTGGGTACAGCAGACTGTGGCAGTAAATGAGTAGAGAGAGGGAGCAGAAAAGATGGGCTTCTCCAGATAAAAGAATTTAATGATAACCAACTCTCAAAAATTCATATAAAATGTCATATAGAAGGATGAGAAGGTGCTGGTCTTCCCATGACAACTCTTGAGAACTGGGGCCCCCCTCCTCCGCTCTCCCAAATCCCATTCAGGGAATGAAAAGTTGATGTAGAAATAGCCCAAGCAAAATCAAATCATATATGTAGATAGGATACAAAGCAACATACAATATAAATGGCCTTCAAATCTCCCAAATAAGGCTGCTCACCTGTTACTCACCTGAAAGAATTCTGGGGTCTATCAAGGCAAGCCACCAGGCACGCAATTTGCATGGGAATCCTTGGGGCTCCCGAGAGAGGTGGAAGTGCCCCAGACTGAGATGCAAACACTCCAGCAGAGAGGAAGCCATAAGCTCTGGGCATGCTCTTTTGTGTTTGACAGAATGGCAGGGAGCACTGGCTGGAGGAGTAAGGAGCTGTGGGGTCTAACACAAGGGGTTGCCTTCACATGCCCTCCAGCTCAGGCCCTGTCCCAAGTCATTGTGACAAGTTTACTGCAGGTGTTAAGAAAGTCGACTCTGGCTGGGGGCGCCTGGGTGGCTCAGACATTAAGCGTCTGCCTTCGGCTCAGGTCATGATCCCAGGGTCCTGGAATTAAGCCCCACATCGGGCTCCCCGCTCAGCAGGAGGCCTGCTTCTCCCTCTACCCCACTCCCTCGTGCTCTCGCTCTCTGGTTCTCTCTCTAAGTAAAATCTTAAAAAAAAAAATCGACTCTGGAAGCCAACACTCCCCTCCCTTGAGGGCCAGTGTCCACATAGGAGGAGAAGGCCCGTGCAAGCCTGAGAGGAAGGGGTAAGCCAGCAATCTTGGATTCCCAGTAGGAAAGCAGGAGCTCTAACGTTTCCTATGACCCTGGCCACAGGTGACAGAGGAAACAGGGTGAACCGTAACATGAAGCCCGACACACACTATCGATGCTGGCCATCAAGACACACTGCCCAGTGCCTGGCTCCCGCAGGGGCTACACACTTGGGTCCTTTCACAAAAGACCGTTAACTGAAGGACCCCTGGTGGCCCCTCCCATGGTTCCAAGGGCAAGGCCACCTGTTCAAAGACAGGACCAGGGGTAGCCCCCATTACCCACCCCCAAGGCCGCCCACCCCGCACTGGGCCCTACAGAGTTGCCAGCTGGCTTGCAACCAAATTCCTCTGGTCACAAAAGCAAGTGGGGAAAATTACCTCCTGATTACAAAGCCCGCCCCTCATGAGAGGTTAGTGTGCTATGAACACAAAGAAGAATCTGTAAATGTGCTGCTATCTCCTTTCCTTATAAACTGAGACTAGTGATGTGATAAGAACAGGTGAGTTCAGGAATAAACAGAAGGTAAAAGGTGAAAATGTTCAACTATAATTGTATTCCACTTTCAGAACATCTACTATATAAACAAAGAAATTGGACATGGCAATTCAAATGAATCATTTGTTCACACTTGCTTAAATGTCGGGGCTTCCTGGTGCTTACAGAGTTTATTTAGAGAAACATTAACCTCTGCTCACTCAAGTTTTTAAAAATGAAAATAAAGTGTCTGTGAAATGGAAATGCAAATTCATGGGAAATACCACTCTGTTTATAAAAATGTCCCTAATATGCAACTTTTCAGGAAGAGAGCCACACCATAAAACCTGACCCTGGGCTCTGGAAAGCCAAAAGGATCTAGGATGGCCTACAGTTCAATAGAGAGTAATTGTCACAGAAAAAATAAAAATGGTAGAGTTTATAAATAAACCCAAGAGATTGTTTTTTGAAAAAGAGAACAGATCCACTAAGTAGACAAAACCTTTGCTAAATTCCCTAAAACAGAAAAAATGAGACCTGTGTTTCAAAACATGATGTGATCTACAACTGGATGTTAAGACATTTGAAATTTTCAGTGAAAGGGGAAAATGTAGGGGTGCCTGGCTGGCTCAGATGGTGGAGCACGTAACTCTTGATGTCAGGGTTTTGAGTTTGAGCCCCGCATTGGGTGTAGAGATTATGTAAAAATAAAATCTAAAAAAAAAAAAAAAGAAAAATATAAATTACTCAAACTGACTTAAGAAAACCTAAATATAACCTGAAATAACTGAAAGATACTGAAGTTTTCAGTGAATCTATTTCCAAAGAGTCCATGCCTAGACAAACTTACAAGTGAATATCAAATTTTGATGCTGACATCTCATTCACTATTTAAATAGTTCCAAGCAGGGGCGCCTGGGCGGCTCAGTCGTTAAGCGTCTGCCTCCAACTCAGGTCATGATCTCAGGGTCCTGGGATTGAGCCCCGCATCGGGCTCCCTGCTCCGCGGGAAGCCTGCTTCTCCCTCTCCCACTCCCCCTGCTTCTGTTCCCTCTCTCGCTGTGTCTCTCTCTGTCAAATAAATAAATAAAATCTTTAAAAAAAAAAAAAAATAGTTCCAAGCATGCACAATTAAAAACTTCCCCATTCATTTTATAAAGTTAACAGAATGCGGATATTAAAATCTGATGAAACAAAAAATAAAACTACACCAACGAATCTCACTTAGAAATTATTAAAAAAAAAAACCTGGAAACAAGCAGTGTATTTAAAAATACCATAGTCATAGGTTTCTTGTAGGAATCCATATAAGCCATACTGGAAAATGTATAACTTTAAAATATGTCAACAGCTTGAAAGGGAAAAAACTATGCAATCATCTGAATAGATGCTTTAAAAATGAATTCAACATTTACTGATTTTGTTGTTGTTGTTGTTAAAGATTTTATTTATTTATTTGACAGAGAGAGACACAGCGAGAGAGGGAACACAAGCAGGGGGAGGAGAGGGAGAAGCAGGCTCTTGGCTGAGCAGGGAACCTGAGAGGGGTTCGATCCCAGGACCCTGGGATCAGGGCCCGAGCCGAAGGCAGATGCTTAACAACTGAGCCACCCAGGCGCCCCCACTGCTGATTTTAAAAAATTTAGTTAAAGGGAGCTGGCCAGATTCCTTAGCACGATTTAAAAAAAAAAAAAAAGTTTATTCAACTTTTCAGTAATGGTAAAAACAATATAGGGATTTCCATTAAAATTAGAATTAAAATAAAAACAGCATTCTTTCCCAACTACTGTATTGTTCTAAAAGCCCCAGCTAATCAATCATAGATGAAGCAAGACCATTAGCATGATCTGCAGATGAAATTATCTAAACACAAAAATTAGGAAAATCAAAAATAAGTTAATGGAACATTAAGAGAATTCAATAAATAGTTGGAATTTAACATACAGAAACCAAAATAAATAACTTTAGACCAGAAATAATCAGCTACAAATTATAGGAAATATAATTGGAAAATTTCCCAATCATAAAAGGAAAAAAAAAAAAAAAGACTCAATCTGAGGAATTTTAGCAGGACCTGTTATGAAGAAGATCAGCAACCTTTACTAAGGGAAATAACAGAAGACCCTGAATGAATAAAGAAAAAATACCACATCTGTGGGTGGAAAAATACAATAATATAAGAATATTAATTATTTATAAATTAATTTCCTGTAATTCTAATTAAAACCCTAATGAAATTTTTTCAGAACAGTTTCAAATATGTATATGGAAGAATAAACCAGTGAGAATAGCTAAGTGTGGAAATGAAGAACGATGAGTAGTAACTTATTCCACCAGATACTCAAATATTTTATAAAGCATTTTTAATTAAAACAGTGCAATAATGATGTATAAACTGATGGAGAAATCAATGAAACAGAAAAGAGCTCCCCAATCGAAACAGTCTGGTGTCTATATAAGCATTTAGCAATGACAGGAGCACGTCGGTGGCTCAGTCGGTTAAGCGGCTGACTCTTAGTTTTGGCTCAGGTCTTGATCTCCCAGTCATGGGATCGAGCCCCACCTTGGGCTCTGTGCTGCGCGGAGTCTGTTTCAGATTCTCTTCCCCTCTGTCCCTTTCCCCACTCACACACATGCACATGTGTGTGCGTTCTCTGTCTCTAATAAATAAAATCTTTTAAAAAAAGAATGTTGCAATGATCAAGATTGCATCATAATTCAATATGAAAAGAAACAGTTAATCATGCTTGGTTATCTATTTGGGAAAAAATAATTTAACTTTTCACTTCAATCATATGCCAAATACATGTGAGATGGGCTAAAGAAGAAAGGCTCAACTTGCTGAAACACAAGAAGAGGGACACTCTCCAAAAGAAGAAGTATTGGCACAACCTTCCTGGAGAACAGTCTGGGGAAGTCTATCAAGAACCTTAAAAATATTCATGTAGTTTGACTCTGCAATGCCTCCTCTGGAAATCCTTCTGAGAAAAGCTATCAGGTATGATACAACAATATAAATAGATTCTTTACAAAATAAGTGAGCTACACATTCAACTCATACAGTTGGAATGAAAAGGAACAGAGCAAATCCAAAGTAACAATAAGAAATAATAAGAGCAGGTATCAGTGAATTGGAGAACAAAAGGAAACAACTGAGAAACCGAACAAAGCCACAATCTGGAAAGATTCCTACGCTCTCTGGCACAATTGATCAAAGCAGAAAAAGAGGGAGGAAGGGAGGGAGGGAGGGAAGGAAGGAGAAGATGTAAAACAAAATACACAGTAAGAGAGGAAAGCAAAACCACAGAAACAAAAAAATTTTAAATATGAGTATTATGAACCCACACTATACTAATCAAATTGAAAACCTACATAAGTGCATAGATCCCTGGAAAGCTACAAAATGTCAAAATAGGTACAAGAAGAAATAAACCTGAATACAAACCAATAAATAAATTGAAACAGTAGTCTAAGACTTCCCCTCCCGGCTGCTTTCCCAGGTGACTGCCAATCACTCAGGTTTTTAGTGATGACAATTTGACTCTTTTCATTTCAAGAACTGCGTCAAACTGATAGGAACACTACAATATATGGATCTCTTTTAGGTGGGAGCATTAACTCTTTCAAGGTTACTGCATGGCAGATCTCATCTTTCCTCATGTTAAGTGTACGCAGAGGGACATAAAAGTGTTTCTACATCGACTGAACCACAAGGGCATAAACTTGACACAGTAGGTCTGGATTAGCCACAGCGCTGCAGAGGTCAAGGGGAGAAGTCACCAAACACAGCAGATCACCACCACCCCATCCCAAGTACTTCCATATGACTTAGAGATGCTCTACGCCTGGTAGAGTCGGAGGAAGAAGGGGTGTTCTTTTCAGTCCCTGTTGTGAACTTACCAAAAGATTCCATTTGATGAAGGCCATTAGAATCAGCCTGCTGTCCCTAATGGCCTGACAACCCTGCTTCCCCAGACAGAGTGCAGTGAACAGGACGCCTGGTCCACACCCAGAGAAAGCAGCCATGCAGATGCCCACTGGTGGCATTTCACTTAGTGGGTAAGTTTTGAGCCTGTATTATGTTCTAGGCACTCTATTTGCTCCAGATACAAACATCCCAAAAAAGTTTACAGAAGAGACAGTTTTCCCAGTGACCTACTTCTATCATGCATAAGTAGCACTTTTTCCCAAACTAGACAGTAAGACATGGAGCCAAGACTTAACATTGCACCATTAAACATACTTTGGCAAGACAAGGGGATCCGGCTTCCATGAGCTGAACTGGCAAAAGTGTTAGAGAAAGAAGACATTTCTTGGGAGTAACCTGAGAAACACTTTGGCACTGACATTTAAGGGAAAAACAGGATAAAAGAAGCTTCAGGCTAGGGAGTGGTCACTAATAAGTCAAACAGCATGACAGCCTCTGAATCAGCTGAGGTACAGAAAAGCTTCATACTATCCACAGAAGGTTCCCCTCCCACCCCCATCCCAGCAGCCAGCAGGACACAGAAAGGAAACATTTTATTCCAATTTTTGATAAAATTTTAAAATTTTATAGTAGAATAGACAAAAGGGCCTCCCCTTTTAAAGCGAGGTGCTTTAGGAATTATCAATAAATATGAGTGGCAGAAGAGAACAAATACTGGGTCTCGAGTTGGACACCTCTGTTTTAAACCCAGTTCCATTATGTGTGACCTTAGACAAGTTATATTTTTCAGCCTCTGTATCCTCATCTGGGTAAAAAACGTACAACACCCATTGTAATAGACTCCTAAGATGACGGCCATAAATTCCATGCACATACATGCTGCTCCAGCCATAAAGAGGTGTAGTCTTTACTCCCCTTGAATCTGGACTAGAGCTGTGATTTGCTTTCACCAATAAATGAGGCGGAAGTGAACTGTACAACTTCCCAGGCTGAGCTTCAAGAGATCTGTAGCTTCTGCTTTTGTGTACTTGCAATACTCCCTCTTGAACCCAGCTGTCCTGTTATAAGAAATATAAGCCATGTGGAGAGCCATGCAGAGAGAACCTCTGCATGCTAGCTGACAGCCCCCCACTGAGGTCTTGGCTAGCCACATGAGTGAGCCACCAGATGATTGCAGCCCCAGCTAACAACACACACAGCGGAAGACCTGCCCTGCTGAGTCCAGTAGAGGTTTGTTAAAAACAAACTCATGGACAAAGACTCACAAAAATGAGTTCGTGTAATCCATAACATCAACAAGCCAAAAAAGAAAAACCAATGGTCTTATCAATACAGGCACAAAAAGCATTTGACAAAATCCAACACCCATTTTCAAATAAAAACTCTCAGCAAACTAGAAATAGAAGGGAACTTCCTCAACTGGATTAAGAACACTTACAAAAAACCTACAGTGAACATCATACTTAATGGTCAGAAAGCTTTCCTGCTAAGATCAGGATAAAAGGCAAAAGTGTCCCCTCTCACCACTCCTTTTCAATATCATAATGGGAGTCCTAGCTAGTGCAATAAGAAAATGAAATAAAAGGTATACAAAATGGAGGGCACCTGGATGGCTCAGTCAGTTAAGCGTCTGCCTTCAGCTCAGGTCATGATCCCAGGGGCCAGGATCGAGCCCCGCATAGGGCTCCCTGCTTTGCAGGGAGCCTACTTCTCCCTCTCCCTCTGCCATTCCCCCTGCTTGTGCTCTCTGGCTCTATCTCCCTGTCAAATAAATAAGTAAAATCTTAAAAAAAAAAAAAAAAAAAAAGGTATACCGAATGGAAAGGAAGAAATAAAATTGTCTTTGTACGCAGATAATACAAATACCTCTGTAGAAAATCCAAAGAATCTACAAAAAAACTCCTGGAACCAGTAAGTGATTATAGCAAGGTTACAGGATACAGGATTTATATGCAAAAGTCAGTTACTTTCCTATAGATCAGCAATGAACAAGTGAAATTTACAGTTAAGAACACAATACCATTTACATTAGCACCCCCCAAAAATAAAATACTTAGGTATAAATCTAACTAAATACATCCAAGTTATATGTTAGGAGAACTAGAAAACTCTGATGAATAAAAAAAAAAATTGAGATATTCCACGTTCATGGACAGGAAGATGACTCAATATTGTTAAGATGTCAGTTCTACTCAACTTCATGTATAGATTCAATGCAATCCAAATCAAAATCCCAGCAAGTCCCTTTTGGATACTGATGACAAGATTCTGAAGTTTATATGGAGAGGCAAAAGATCCAGAATAGCCAACACAATATTGAAGGAGAAGAACAAGTCAGAGTCACCCAATTTTAAGACTTACTATAACACCTCAGTATCCATGAGACTGTGGCATTGGTGAAAGAATAGACAAATAGAGGAATAGAAAGCCCAGTAAAAGACCCACATAAATACAGTAAACTGACCTTTGACAAAGGAGCAAAGGTAATACAACACAGGAAAGATGGTCTTTCAACAAATGTTGGACCTGGACATCCACATTCAAAAAAGTAAATCTAGATGCAGACTTTACACACTTGATAAAAATTAACTGAAAATGGATATTATAGATCTAAATATAAAATGCAACACTAATTAACTCGTAGAAGATAACATAAGAGAAAATCTAGATGCCCTTGGCTCTAGGAAGTACTTTTTAGATACCCAAGACACAATGTATGAAAGAAACAATTGGTAAACTGGACTTAACCAAAATTTAAAATATCTGCTCTGTAAAAGACACTGTCAAGAGAATAAGGTGACAAGCCACAAGCTGGAAGAAAATATTTGCAAAAATCATTATCCAAAATATACAAAGAACTATTAAAACTCAAGAATAAGAAAATAAACTATCCAGTTAAAAAGTGGGCAAAAGACCTGAACAAACACCTCACCAAAGAAGATTAGATATATACGGCAATGAGCATATGGAGATGCTCCACATCACATGTCATCTGGGAAATGCAAATTAAAACAATGAGATACCAATACACCCCTACTAGAATGGCGAAAATCTGGAACACTGACATCCATTTATGGAAAAGACTACTGATTGGCTGCTAATACCCATTCTTTCCCCCTCCATTTATGGAAAAGACTAGCTGCTAATATTAGCAGCTGATTACCTGCTAATACCCATTCTTTCCTCCTCTATAATAGAACCCTTGAATTTAGCTGGATAAATGGGACTTCCAACCAAAGATTACATTTACTTGCTCCCCTCACAGTTGATGTGGCTACAGGACTGAGTTCTAGCAAATGGTATGTCAATAGGTACGATGTAAGCAACTTTCAAGTCATACTCAGAAAAGAGGAGGGTTTGTCCTCCCCTTCCCTTCCCTTCCATCCTTCCTTCTGGGAGAAAAGTGAACATGACAGCTGGAGCTGAAGCAGCCACCTTACATCATGAGGTGAAGCCACATGACGAAGATGGCAGAGGGACATGATAGAAGGAGCCAGGCTCTTTGATGCTCTCTGGACACCACATGAGCCTTGGAACAGTTATATTGGAGGCTGTGTTTCTGCTGCCAAGCCTATCTTCGAAGTAATATACCATCTCGTAGGGCTGTTGTAAAGTTCGCACAAGACAAGGTACATGGAGTATCTAATATGGTGCCTGACATAGAGCAGGGTTGGCTCCCCCACATGGGAGCTCAGAGGCTCCAGCAGGGGAATACAACTACTTGGCCAGCCTGGACAAAAGAACAGTCCTCATCTACTGTAGATCGTCTGTCTCTGCACCCAAGCCCATGGCCTTGAGTGGGACATATGTAGAATGGGAGAAAAATCAATCCTGGGGATACATATCAAAATCAGTCCCAGTGATCCATAAGGAGGTAGGTGTTCAGAGCAGAGCACTCTCACCTGTGCTTCTCCAAATCCCCCTTTTACCATCTTAAGTGACTTTTCAGCATACTCTCCTGCCAAACTCCACACATAAATATGAAATGTCTTTCACAGCCTTTCCCTGCTTTCTGATCTAAGCTCACCTCCTACCACTGTCCCCTCACATTCTATACTCCAGTCCCACCGAGTGGTTTGTAGTTGCCAGACCATGCTATGCTTCCTCACACCCCAAAGTTTTGTCCCTTTGCCTACAAACTCCTCTCTTTCCACAGATCCTCTGACATCTTCCCTACTCTGCAGGCTCCTGTTCTGTCTCACAACAAAATCGTCGTAAGTAATCATCATCTCCTCTAGGAAACTGTCCCTGATTACAGAAGAGACCATCATGGTCCCTCCTCATTTCTTTCTCCCATTCTTCCATAACATGGGAAGTCTGAGTGGTGCATGGCCACCAAGCTAAAGATGATGTTTCTCAGCCTCCCAGGTGTGTCCATAAGACCTGGCACTGGCCAAGTGGGGGTGAGCAGAAGTGATCAGGGTAACTTGCTGAGCTCCCCTTCAAGGACAGGAGGATTCTCATCCCCCTTCCTACAGGCTGGAATGTGGATTTGGTGATGATTCTTCTTCAACAAGCATACAAAGCACTAAACACAGCAGAACAAAAGGACAAAGGAGTCTAGGCCTCTAATACCGTGAGCTGCCTCCACATGTCTGAGAGCAATGATGATGGAAGAAAGATGGAAGAGGTTACTGCATACCACCTCCACAGCCTTCAATAGCCATTGAATCAAACCCTCCTCTTACAGGATCCACTCCAAGATCAAGGATTGGGGTGGAAAATAGCACTGACTCAGATCATGGACTCAAAGTGTCCCAGAGAGGGGAGAGCAAAGCAGGGGCCAAGTCATCCCCAGCCCATTAGACAATCTTCCTGAATCTTCTACCTCTGAGTACTTCCTTCCTCCTTCCTTTCTTGATAGAAGGTCAGGAAAGTTGGGGCCTTACCTCTAGAAGCTTTGTAAACTTCATAGAAAGAATATAAGTGGAAGCCTAGTGAAGCAAACAGGTAAAAAGACAGTTCCCAGCGGGGCAGCATTGTTCCTTGTGACAAATCGTCCAGGCAGACACACTGAGAGTTTCTAGGAAGAGAAACAGAAATAAAGACATTAAGCCATAGACATGACACTAGGAAACAGAGCATCCTATCAGTTCACTTGCTCTCTCAGGGACCCGTCACTATTTCAGGCGATACAGATATAACACCAGTTATACTTCCTTCTGCCAGTGACCTTATGCATCCTGCATCCAAAATACACACACACACACAAACACGCACACGTACACACCCACGCCCTACCTTCCTTGGGATGGGCAGGTCTCCCCCATGAGCTCCCACAGCCCCCCATCTGCCTCCCATCAGACTGCACACCAGACAGTCACGTGCTCAATGCCGGACACGCCTGCCTCCCTTTGTGGGGTGGGCCTTTGGAGAGCAGGGACCATGATCTCTGAGTCCCCAGTACCCAACACGGGGTGTAGAATGTAGCGAGAGGGGACTAGTGCTCCATGAATAATAAATGGCTTTAAATCCTGAATAGAAGAAAAGTACAGATCATCTCCAAACCTGTTCTAAGCCAACAGCCTTAACCGCCTCGTTCTCCCCTTCAAATGTCATCCCATAGTTGTTTACATGAGTAGGTGAATGAAAACCGCCGTCTTCCATCTTATGTAAACTTTTTTTTTAAGAATTTTTATTTATTTATTTGAGAGAGAGAGAGAGAGAGCATGAGAGGGGGGAGGGTCAGAGGGAAAAGCAAACTCCCCGCTGAGCAGGGAGCCCAATGTGGGACTCGATCCCGGGACTCCGGGATCATGACCTGAGCCAAAGGCAGTCGTTTAACCAACTGAGCCACCCAGGTGCCCCTTATGTAAACTTCTTAAAGGGAAGTGATAACCTGACCCCCAGCATCTGTGGCAGGTCCCACAATATTTAGTCTACCTTCTTACACAGTAATGGAATTTTTAACTGAAGGCATGAATGCTAAGCTCAACTATATAGTGTAGCCAAGTGTGGGCATTTGAATAGCTCAGGCTGTAAAGCTGTGGCCATGCCCTTCCTGGTGGCCAGAACTGGGACAGCCACCTCGGGCCAAACGGTGAGAGCCATGTGGGAAAACAAGATCGAGGAGCCTCTGTCCCTGACTCCATGTACCACCCCACCCCCAAAACTGCCCCAGACCATTTATATCTGGACTATTACATGAAAGAGAAATGCACTTCCAGGTTGTTTAAGCCTCTGCTATTCTCGATCTCTCTCTTACGGCAGCTGTGTCTATATTCTAAGTATTAGAGCAGGTGATAGGAAGTCCTAAAATTCTGCAAATTAAATAATCAGCTCCCCAGTAACAAAGAGTTAGTTAAATGCTCTCAATGCTTTACTTAAGCCTCTCAAATATGTCTCACTGTGGATGCCAAATTAAAATAGGAGCAAATTTTAAGCCCCAAGCAAGCACTTCTCATATGGGACCGTAATGCCAAGAATCAGAATTCACACATCTCATTTTATTTTCACAACACCTAGTGAAGAAGGTGGAGCAAGAGAGAGAGGCATTTTACAGATGACAAATGTGAAGAACAAGGCCACACGGTCAGAAATAACTGAGCCAGAGCTCAAATCCAGGTCTTGGGACCACCGAGACTCCATGCCTCCCCTCAGCCAGAGCCAGCTCCATTAATGCCAGTTTACAAAGTTACTTGTCCCTACAGCCTGGCTCATAATCCACTACACACAAACTCGTCTCTTCAAGCTCAGAGAGATAGAGCAGAAAAATATGCAAACTTTGGCTTTCATAAAATAGGAGGTCAGAAGTCAGCGGTCCTCCACCCAGAGTACCTACTGGTAATGACCTAAAAGTTGCTCAGGCAGTTTGGTCTCCTGCAACCTAAGGGATCCAGAAGGCACTTATGTTTTCAATCCCAAACACTCTCAAGCCCTCAACAACACCTTCTCAGGTCCCCCTGCTATTTTTCAGAACCATTTCTAGCTTTAAACATTTTTACTCACACTTTATTTTTAAATGCCTGGCATCTCCTAGAATACCTGAGAATTTCTTTGTGGAATTTTGTGGGAATAGCGTAGTCTTCCCATTAGTGGGAAGTTACCTTTAACCTCTGGGTTTTATGGGTCTCTTTTCAAAGGATGTTGGTATTATATTGGATGGCCTCCTCACCTCCATTTAGAATATGTGATTAGCAAAGTCTGAACCCCTAAAAATGCTACTAAAATGTGAACATAATCTTAGAGATGAAAGTTATAGAAGCCCTGCTGTTTAGAAGCTTTCCAGGGACATTCTCTTCTAGGACAATTCCTCTGCATTAATTAACTGTGGGGAACCAAAAAATTCAGTGTTAAAACGTTTCCCTTTCTGGTGCTCTTAGCTATATTGTGCACGTTTTGCAGACACCTACACAAATATACATAGTAACGAGCAACAAAGCAGCAGAGCTGAATCTTCACATTAAAAATGTGGGGACTGGACCAAATAGCCTCCACCTGACAGCATGCTAGGAAAGCCTGCATCAAGCAGATGGGGGAGGCGGGGGAGAGTCAGAGTGCGGGGGGTGGGGGGAGCTCTGCCATTTACTGGTAGAGGAACTTGAGTGGGTCAAACCTCTTAGATAGGTTTCCTCACAGGGTTATTGAATTAAAATTTAATGTAAAATGCTTATCTAAGGCCTGGCACCAAGTAAGTGCCCCCAAAATATTAGCTATGATCTGTCCAACAGGTCCAGTTAGTGAATTTAATTCATCAGAAGCCTACCTCACCAGAGCTCTGGTTTTCTTCCTGATCTGATGAAATTTCACGGACCCTCCGTGTGGCGTGGTCATCCCACCTGCTGCCAGGCTTCCCTCAGCAGAAGGGCATCCCCAGAGCTCTCACTCAGGTCTCACGTGTTGTCCACACCCAACCCAACCCCAGGCCACCCCGACAGCAAACAAACTGTTGGCCCCCCCTTGGGGGTCACCTGGACAGCCTTCTGCCCAGCATCTCTTCTTCACCACGTCTTTGCTTATCCCCAAGGGAATGATATGCATATTCCCACTTGTCTTGTTTCATCACTCACAATCCCAGGAATGCCACCTCAAAACACCACCACACAGACACTCACATGTCATCCTTAACAGATCTTTCTTCCCTACGCCTCTCTTTTCAGCTCTTGCCCACCTATCTCAAGAAAATTCCTCTCCCCAGTGCCTTCTTCTGTATTCATTTCAGCTGTGCCTTCAGAAAGCAAATCAGAGTAGATATGTTTAAAGGATTCAATGACCCAACAGTATCAAAGAAAAGGCAAGTTGGACACTGGGGAATATAACTAGAACTTTTAAGTGTCCAAATCCATACAGGTTCCTAAACACTCAGAAAACTCTCAAGTTTCTATTTCTCGTTCTCTGAACAAGCACGCTCTTCTTTAGGGATAGGCTATCATGATAAAAATCAAAGAGGTCCTTACTCAAATGTGTAAGTAATGCTTCTTTTCTGTTGTTCATGCACAGATCCCGTCCTGCAACAGCATTATCAGCTTAGTGGGTATCTGCGAGACAGCCCAGAAACTAATCACCATTTGTAAATTACTTCTACAGGAAAAGCCAACAGATAGGAGTATAGCCTGTGTTTAAGTAAATGCCTACCTGATTAATCTACGTAACCGAGGCTGTACCATTGATCTGTGAGAGCTAAGAAGAGATGCCAGGATGTGTGATGGGAAAGGGATGGGTCTGAGAAGTCTGCCGCCTTAGTGGAAATACTGGTCAGGACTGTGAAGAAGTACAAATGTAGATAGTGGAGGGGGAGGGAGAGCAGGAGTCACGTGGCAGAGGGTCTTAAACATAAAGTATTACAAGTTTGGATTTGATTTGCTGAAGAAACCTCAGGCTTATGAGCCAGTACATTTAACTATTTGAATGAAGCTTCAGGAAGAAGCCCTTTGACAGTGTGGTAATCTAGAGGCAGGAAGGGCAGCAATTCGGGGGGAAGTAGAGAGAAAGTGCTAGAACCAAGCAACACAAAGAAAAATTACGTCCTTCCTGGACAGGAAACCAGTCCAGGAAGCAGTAGGATTGAAAAAGAAGAAAACAATAACAGCAACTCCAAAGCTGTAAGATCACAGTATCTCAAAGCTAAATGTTATTGACAAGAGGAGAATATTTGAGGTAAATGAAGACAAAGAGAGAGAAAGTACATTTAATATTAGGTGTTGGAAGGAAATCATAGCAGGTTCCTCTGGGATCAAAGGGAAAGAAGTCAGACTGGAGTAACAAGGAATTTTACCTACATATTGGGGTGTAAAAGCCCCTGAGGCTGGGTATTTCAAAAAAGTATTTATCTGGGGATTATAGAACTCAAGAGGCCCACAGAATAAAATCCTAGCTGTAAAATGGCAGCTAACAGTTTTTTCCATACTGAAGAAACATACATTTGCATTTACTTTGTGATTTAACACTCCACCTGCTTTCAAAGATATCATCTACTCTACTCCTCACCAGGAGGGCTAACAGTTAGCTCTTTTTCAGGAATCAGAATCCTGCTCAGTGAAAGCCAGCGATCTGCCCAAGCACACAGAGAAGCCAGTGATGGGGCAAAAACCAGAACCCAATTTCCCGGCTCCCACTCTTTCACAGGCAGAAATCCTGCTCCTTAGTCTTGGCAGAGAAGCACAGCTCACTATGCCAAAGCCAAAAATGTGCATAAACATAACTTCTGTAAGATGCTTTCCCCCAGCAATTTCCAATATCACTTCAAATGTATCTTTATTTTTGATGCATGCTACAAATGGATTCCAACACTTCCATTTTAAATGTTTTCTACTGCTTGGTCTTGATATATCCAGTGTGAATGAGCTATAACCACACCCCAACATGCACTAGAGGACTTTCAAAACAGCACTCAGCACTGAGCTAATAATCCTTAGGTACCAGCATCATCATTGTTACTTCTACCAATTAACGGTTGCTCAATGTCCTAAACTGAAATTTTCCTCTACTTAGTTTTCTTATACTTTAGTAACAACTGTACTATAGTAAGTGCTATTTATAGGCTACTTATGCCAAGCAAGCACTTTACAAGTATTATCTCATTTAATCTTCATAACAACTTTTTAAGGTTGGTACTTTTGGTACCCTCATTTAACACAAAAGAAAACCAAAGCCCAGAAAGGTCAAGAAATTTGCCCCAGATCACACAGCTGATAAGCAGCAGAGCTTAGCTTCAGACCCACCAAGTCTAACTCCAGAGCCTTCCCTCAGCCACCTCCCTATTCTTACGAGATTCATTTTTTTCAATGTCTATGATGAAATCAATCCATTAGGAAACCTAGAAGTTATACAAGCTACATACAAGCAAAAGAAAATTTTAAAGTCATGTGTAATTTAGATACTCCCTAGAAAGAAAATCTGTAAATCAACTAGATGTAATCAAAACACACATGAACCATCTAACTCATATTTTCCTTAAAAGATTGACTGAAGATGACAAACTAAACCAATTTACTCAGATATAAGAAGGGAAAGTCAGCAGTTACATAGAGATAAGGGCAGAGTAAAATTGAAATAATTCTAAATTTAGGAACAAATGAACACTCTGGAAATCACAAAGTAATAAAAGCAAAAAGAGCAGACTTACACTGAAATGACAATGGCTTTGAAGAGAAGCAAAGAGTAGGGCGATATTCTAGCACATTTGGAAAAATTAGGAGACTTGCTCCTTTCTAGGGTCCAATGTGATGAAACAAACTTATTTTGCAGAATACAAATTGGAGGACTCTCACGAGGAAACCCAAATCGAGACACACTGTGTCCTCTCACGTCAGTTTTCTCCAAACCATACTCAGGAGTCTTACAAAGAGTCTTCTTCTTTTACTATGTAAGACTAACAAAAAACATTTCTCCAAACCCAGAAAGGCTTCACTAACATGCAGTGATGGTTGGGTGGGTTGGAGGAGGTCCGCTGGACTGGGCAGAATGTCTAATTACAGAATATTTTACAATACCTGCACGACTTCCAAACATGCACCAAAATATCATGTATCAGCCATGTCTCACTGCACCATAAAACACCCCAACACACAGTGGCTTAAAACAACAAAGATCCGTTTTCTTCGTGATTCTGTGGGATGGCGATGTGGGCCATTCTCCTGATCTTACCGGGCACCACGCTTGTACCTAAGTCACCGCACAGCTTAACAGGGACTGGAGGGGCCAAGAGGACCTCACCCCCGCCTAGCAGCTTCTCCTCTAGGCAGGTCTGACCCTTCACAGCACGGTGGCTTCGGGGGTTCAAAAGAACAAAGACAGAAGGGGCAAGGTCTCTTAAGGACCAGGCTCCAGAATTCACAGAACACTCTATTGGTCAAAAGACCAGTCCAGATCCAAGCAGGAAGAGAAGAGTGATTCCATCTCGTTACGAGAGAACACAGCAAGCGCACCTTCAAAGGGAGCAGTGACACAGCCTACCACTCCAGTATGTGAGAGTCACTAATACATAAATCCTAGAAAGTTACTGGGAAAACTGCAATTCACAAGGGAGCTTTAGTACATAAAATGTCACAAAGGTTGATTATTTGTATATGAAAAAAATAGTTATGTCCCCCAGGCCAGAATTTCAAAATCAGTAAGGACCCTACTGTCATCTGATCTAATCTCTAGCCAGTTTGGGAATTTCTTTTACAATAACCTACCTGACCATTTCCAGTAACATCAAGAGGCAGAGAAACTTTTTCTAAGCAGTTCTGATTATTATCCTGTTTCCTCAAACTGAGTCAAAAACTGCCCCCCTCTATTTTTTAAAAGCTTTCTGCCACTAGTCCAATTGTACCTTCTGGAACTAAAGGCATGGAGGCAGGGTAATGCGATTATTTAGAGATGGCTGTGGAGCCAAAGTTCGAATCCCAGCTTTGCTACTTCCTAGTTGTATGCCCTAAGACAAGTAGCATAACCTCTCTATGCCTCAATTTCCTTATGTATAATCAGGGATAACAGTCAGAGGGTTGCTGTAAGGATCAGATGAACTTACAAAGTGATAGAACAGTGCCTTGGGCACAGTAAGTTCTAAAATTCTATTCTTTTTGTTTTTAATGTTATTGCTGTTATACTAAAAAGGCTTAATTATTCTCTCCAATAATACTCCTTCAAATATTTAAACATAATTAATGCCACACACTCCATCCCAAGCCCTCTTCCAGGACAAACATCCATGATTTCTTCTACCATTTCTTCAGTGACCTAGTTCCTAGACCCTTTACCATTCAGTCAGTTGTCTTTATAGTACAGGTATCTAGACCTGAACCTAAAACTCCAGATGTGGCAGAGAGTACGGCAAGACCATCACTTCTATTCTTCCAGAAACTGTACTTTAAATAATGAAATCTAGATGCAGTTCTTCATTCAACAAGTATCAGTGAGCTCCTACTGAGATTCAGGGAACTGTGTTATTTGTGAAGATAAAATATAAAATCCCATCTGGGAAAGCCCCCAAATAGGGCTCTCCCAGAAATGTCCATGTGTTAATCCCTGGAACCTATAAACACAGTTCCCTTACAGAGCAAAGGGATTTTGCAGCTGTCATTAAGATGGGGACATTATCCCTGATTATCTACATAGGCCCAGTACAATCACAAGGGTCCTTCTGGGAGGGTCCGAGACAGAGAAAATGGGATAATGAAAGCAGAGATTAGCGTAGTGTGCTCTGAAGATGAAGGAAGAGACCACAAGCAAAGGGCTGAAGGCAGCATCAAAGGCAACAACAAAAAAGTCTGCCCTAGAGCCTACAGAACTTCTGACCTCCAGAACTGCATGATAATAAACTTGTGTTGGTTTAAGCCACTAAGTTTGTAGTAATTTGTTACAGAAACAATAAGAAACTAACATACCACACCTGCCTGGTGGGAGAAAAGTAACTAAAAGGGTTTACATAAAAAAAATAAATAAATAAAATCAGAATATTTTTAATCCAACTGTTACAAAACTTAAATTGTAAGAAAATTAAATCTAAAACAAAATTTTGTATTCAGTTAGCACCTTGACATTTTTTGGCTTCCACCTCACACTGATAACAGTCTTAATATCAAACAAAGCTCTAGGTCTTTTTATACAAACTGCCATTAAGCCAGACCTCTGCTATTAAAGAGCACCGGAAAGGAGTCACTTTTGTAAGTCCCTAATTCACAAAAGCTACTGATGTGCTTTTATACTGTCTCCCACGAAAATGCTCAACCTACTTTAAGCCTTTTTAATCACCAGGAATCATGCCAACTACATCTTACACTCCCCAGATTAGGGGCATCTGAATGAACCAAAGATTTTATAATATACTATTTTAAGTAAACTTTGTATTAAAATGTACTTAAACTTAAAAAAAATTAAGACTTTCAAAAAGCAGATTCACTCCAGTCATTGCCACTCAGATTAAAAATTAAGTGCCTCAAAAGTCCCCTAGCCTGATTTCTATCATCTTATTCATTGTGCCTGTTTTTGAACTTCATATAAATGGAATCACATAGCACTTACTCTGTTGTGTCTACCTTCTTTTTATTCAGCTCTATGCGAGGCTCATCCACATTGTATGTGAGACAATAAACTGTTCATTCTCATTACTAAAGAGTAGTCCATTGTATAAACTATGCAGTTATCCATTCTACTACTGATGAACATATGGGTTGTTTCCAACTTGGGGCCATTTTGAATAATAGTGTTCTGTACACTGACTGACATGAGTTTCAGTGCCCATATGCCTTTATTATTGTGTTTATCCAAGAATGGAGTCATAGGAGAGATCTATGTCCAGCTTTAGTAAATGATAGTAAATGATACACCAATTTCCAGAACAGCTGCATCAGCAATGTATGAGAGTTCCAGTTTGCCCATAACCCAACCAGGACAGGTATCCCCCACTTTCTGAAAGGTCAGGTTATGCCACTTCACTTTTTACAAAAGACCGACTTTCGTGGCTATTTTTGTTAACCAAAAGAAATGCGAAGATTTTCACTTTTACAAAAAAAAAGGGGGGCGGCAAGAGGAGAAGATGGCACTCAATATTTGTTTTGCAGCCAGTCCTTAAGGAGGCAGCACACATCCCAAGCAGAGGAGTGGCCCCGAGCTCCTTCCCGGGGAACTACACTGAGGATCTCAGCATCACATCACCAGAGACCCTGAACAGTGTCTGTGAGTATCTGTGCTTAGTCTTCATTTATTCTCCGCATCTACCAGCGAGATGTATCCTAAGATATTAGAAAAGCTTAAGAGGGGTTATTTTGGGGGTCTGGGAATGCTCAAAAATTTTCCATATAAATTAATGGTAATTGCTTCTTTGCTTCACACCATTTCTGCTTTCGAAAGATTTCACGGGAATGCTCTGCTTTTGGAGAGCAGGGGAAGCCTGTATATACTTAGCACTCACTCTGGTGACTATATAGTGGTAGCCCATTCTCACTTTAATTTGCATTTTCCTAATTACTGATGAGGTTAACCATCTTTTCATGTGTTTAAGAATTTGGATATCCTCTTTTAGGAAGTAACTTGCCCATTTTTCTATTGGGCTGTCCATTTTTTTAGTGATTTGTAGAAGTCGTTTCTACATTGTGGGTAGGATTTCTGTATTGGATATATGTATTACAAATATCTTCACCCATTCTGTAGCTTGCTTCCCACTCTCCTTATGGAACCTTTAAATGAACAGAAGTTCTTACCAATCTTGTTCCTTTATAATTAGTTGCTTTTTGTGTCCTGTTCAATAAAATTTTGGCTGTCCCTAGGTAATAAAGATATTTTACTTTGTTTTCTTCCAGAAGCTTTATTATTTCAGCTTTCACATTTAGGTGTGTAACATATCTTAATATTTGTATATGGGATGAGGTAGATGATCAAGATTCATCTTGTCCACATGGAGATCCAGTTGGCCCAGCATCATTTACTGAAAAGGCCATCGTTTCTCCAGTGCACTATGGTGTCACTTTTGGCACAAACCACACATACATGTGAGCCTGATTATGGATTCTCAGTTCCATGGTCTATCTAGCATTGCGCCAATACCATATTAGCATATTATGTATTGATCTAGTCATCCGAATTTGCTTTTTCTTAGATTATTTAGAATTTCCAAATAAATTTTAGAATTGGCTCATCAACTTCTATTTTTGAGAAGACATCTGCTGGGATTATGATTGGGATTGTACTAAACCTATAGTCTTATTTGCAGAGCAATGACATACCCTCCATTTTTTAAATCTTTAATTTCTGCCAATAATGTTTTAGCTTGCAAAAAGTTTTTATCATGAATCGGTGTTGAATTCTGTCAAAATATTTTTCCCTTTTATGTGTATGTGGTTAAATTACATTTGATTTTCTGATATTCGCCAAATTTTCCCTCCCTAGAATAAGTCCAAATTGGTCATGGTTTAGTCCCCTTTTTATAGAATGTTAGACTTGATTTACCAATACATCATTGCTAAGACTTTCACGTATTTTTTGTGAGCCTGTAATTTTCTTGTAATGTCCTCATCAAGCTTTAGTAACAAGCTTATGCTGGCCTCATAAGAGAAGCCAGGGAGTGTTTTCTCTTTTTCAATTTTTAAATGGACTATTTCCCTTACAAAACCATGTAGGCTTGGAAATTTTGCTTTGGAAAGGATTTTAACTACAAATTTAATTTCTTTAATAGATACAGGACTATTCTCCTTTTCTAGTTCCTATGTCTTAGTTAAGGGGTTTTATTTTTTTTTAAGTGTCCATTTCATCTGAATTTTCCAACGTATTACCAAAATTGTTCACGATAACATCTTAAAATCTTTTAAATGTCTATGGGATATATATATTGATAACACCTTTTTCTTCTCTGGCACTGGTAATATACTCCATTAAGGTTCATTCCCACTCTCAAAAAAAAAAAAAGAGTTCTCCTGCACTATGTGACACACAGCCATTATCACAAAAATACTCTCCAGCAGAATTATCCACAGAAGGAGCAGAGCAAGTAGAGTATATAAACAATTCAGCAATTCCCTCTCAACAGCTTTTATCACCAGAAATAACTGAACCTGAGTAAAAGGAGCTACTAACTGAAATAGAAGGAAACAGGTATTTGTAATGCTCTAGGGTGGCAAGTACTCAGAAGAAAACCAGAAGAAAAACAACCACTAAGTAGAGTTTGTAACCTAGGATACCCACCCCTCCACCCCCAAGGCATCCGTAGGTAGAATTCAGGGGGCCATAAACCTATAAATGCTCTCATACAGCTTTATTTTCATGAACCTCTAAAACAAATGTAGGATTTATTATAAATATGGACAACAAACATTACTAGAAGGAGCTGTTCTGGCAACTTTGTCACCAATTGAAGTCAGATACTTTCGTTACACAGTGCAGCTGTTGCAAATACTGGGAAATATCATTTACATGGGCATCGCTACTTCGAAATTATGAGTTATTTGATATAGCACTGAATTTTGTTACTTAATGCATTAAATAAAACAAAATACTCTTTCCACAAATTTGGGGGTTTGTTACACTATTCTGATAATTGTGTTTCAATGTAATTTGTAACTTTTTTTTTTTTTAAGATTTTATTTATTTATTTGACAGAAAGAGACACAGCGAGAGAGGGAACACAAGCAGGGGGAGTGGGAGAGGAGAAGCAGGCTCCCCACAGAGCAGGGAGCCCGATGCGGGACTCGATCCCAGGACTCTGGGATCATGACCTGAGCTGAAGGCAGTCGCTTAACCAACTGAGCCACCCAGGCGCCCTTGTAACTATTTTTTTAATGCCTTTTAAAAATTGGCTTCCCCAGACTCCAAAGAGGTCCGTGTGTGTACACACACACACACACTCTCTCTCTCTCTTAAAAACCCTACAAGGAATCAAGGCAAGAGAAGGAACTCACTCCAAAGCAACAATTAAAGAGCACCTCCCCTTGGCCAGGCCCTGAGCTGCAAGCAGGAAACACTAATAAGGCCTAGGCTGTCTAGTTCTGATGTTACCTACAGAGTTCCTACCACCATGTAGCCTCCCACGATGACTGCTCCCTCCAGAGACTCCGCCTTGACCCTAAATTAGTCTGTCTAACCTGCTTCCCAAGGAGGGAGCAAAATAAATAGTAGAAACAGCAAAGGCTTTGATCCAGAAAAGGGAGTGTAAAACTCAGCCCTGAAACTTACTAGTTTGTGCCTTTAGCATCTCCTCTCTTTTTTCGCTATGAAAGGGGATAACACCACCTACCCTCCCCCGTGATTGTAAGGTTTAGATATAATGGGTCCAAAGCACCTGACAAGCACATCATCGTTGTTAATATTAGTTGAATCCTTCAGGTCAGAACTGACTGTCCTTATTCTATACTAATCACAGTTAGGGACTGCCACAGAGAAAAAAGGGAGAAGAATTCTAGGAAAGATGGAGCATGAAGAATGGAAGGAAAAAACAAAACAAAACTGTACTTGTTCTTCAAATTCCAGTATAAGAACCATCACCTCCTCAGTGAAGCCTTCCCCTCCTGTTCCGACAGCACTTTATCAAGTAAGCACTTGACAGCACCTATGTGCTTAGCTCTGTGAATGAATGAATGAATGAATGAATGAATGAATGAATGAGGAATACCACCCCGAAAGAGACAGAAACAGCGAGTCTCATCCCCATAAAATGCAAACCACCAAGGACGCCAACCCCTAGCAGGACTGCTCTGATCCAAAAGCCACGAACCAAGGAAGCAGCACTTTTCTTAACACCAAGGCCGGAGACCGGTGCCACCTGCAGGCTAGACTTTGAAGAAAAGAGGGCAACTGAGTCTGAAGAGTAGAAAGCAAAATCAATAACTTCGGGGGTCACTGGAGCCGCAGCAGTAGGACCGGCGCACTTCTGACACCGCCCAGGGGACCAGCGGAAACTGGGGACCAAGCCCGGGGAGAGGCCGCTGGCGGGCGCGGGCGCGGCCCGGCCTGCGGGAGCCCGGCCACCTCGCCCGGAGCGCGGCGCGGCGCGGGGCGCGCGGCCCTTTGTCTCCACGGCGGGACCGGGCGCCTCGTCTGCCCCGCCCCCCGGGCGCGCACGCAGGAGCCGGGGTAGGAAGCGGAAAGCGCCTGGAGAATTTCTGGCTCTCAAGCGGGTACGCCACGGAAAGTCCGCACTTAACCTCCCCGGGACCCGCTACGGCCCCGCTACCAACCTCCGGGCTGTCCCGGGCAGCGACCGCGGCGTTCACGCGCGCCACGAGTGCCCAGCAACCCTCTCGGCACTTCCGAGTCCCGGCGGCGGCGGCGGCGGCGGCGGCGGCGGCCGGCTTCCCGGGAAGCCGCCCTCTTCCCCGGGAGCGGCGGTTGGAGGACCGGCCCCGCGCGCGTGCTCGGAGCGCGCCCCCGCCGCCGCGCCCGCGCGCCCCCGGCTGCAGGCGGCCCGGCTCGGAAGCGGGCGGCCCTGCGGGAGCGGCGCGCCGGCGGGCTGGGGGCCGCCCCCCGGCCTCCCTCGCTCGCCCGCGCCGGGGCTCCGCGTTTCTCCGCTGAGCGGCGCGCCGGCCTCTCCCCCATCCGTTTGCTAGTTGCAGGCCCGGGGCTGCCCCGCACGTTCGGAGCGGAAGTCACCTGAAACTCCAGGTGGGCTCTAACTCCAGCCCAGTGGTCCCCACGGACGCTCCGGAGGCGAGAGGAGGTAGCCTGGCGGGGCGGAAGGAAGGCGGGCTTTGCGGCGGGCTGCTTGACCGGCTGGCCGCGTGAACTTAGCCCCGGGGAGCCTCCCTGCCCTCCTCCGTCAAGCGGAAATACGCTTCCCTGCTTTCCTCGAGAATTCAGAGTGCAGACCGAATGGGATGAACGTTATCACCTGTAAAGCAATTTACAGAGATTATCACCACTGCAAAATGTGTACCAGTGATTTCGAATGGGTTGTAAAAAAGTGGAAGTGACTTCGGCTGAGCGCTGTTGCTCAGAGGACGCCGAGCCTGCCAGAGTCCCACAGACCTACCTGAGCCAGACAGTCACCTGGGCTCTTGTTAAAACCAGAGGCATCTGGGGTGCCTGGGTGGCTCAGTTGGTTAAGTGACTGCCTTCGGCTCAGTTCATGATCCTGGAGTCCCAGGATCGAGTCCCGCATCAGGCTCCCTGCTCAGCGGGGGGTCTGCTTCTCCCTCTGACCCTCCTCCCTCTCATGCTCTCTGTCTCTCATTCCCTCTCTCTCAAATAAATAAACAAAATCTTAAAAAAAAAAAAAAAAAAACAGAGGCATCTGGATCCCTCTTCAAACCAAAGTGATCAGACTCCCCAGGGGAGGGTTGTCTCAGGTGGTTCTATGATCAGGTCAATGTGGATAACTCTGCCTTAGGCAGCAGGAAAACAGAGAGGCTCTAAATTTAATCCAGCCGTCACTGAAATAGTCCAGGAGATTATCTTTCTGATTGCTAATTTCTCTGAGAAATCAGAGCATAAACTCTCTGAGAAAGGAACTATCTTCTCTTTCAGCTCTCACCATCCCCACTCCCACCGCCTAGTACAGGATGGTGTTAATAAACGAGCTCCAAGTAGAAGTGCCAGATGTATCAAATAAAAATACAGTGCCCAATTAAAATTGAATTTCAGATGAATAACTAATACTTTCGTAGTATCAGTATGGCACATGCAATATTTGGGATATACTTACACTGAATAAAAGTATTAGTTGTTTATCTGAAATTCAATTTTAATTGGGCATCCTGTATTTTTTTCCAGGAACCCTCAGCCTCGCAGAGGGAGTGATAGAGTAACAACTCAGCTCAGGTAGTGGCAGACTCAGGGATAGGAATGAGATAACAGTTCCTACCTTATTTCTAAATGACACTAGTGGACAATAATGTAGGTTCACTGTCACTTACTCTTAACCCCTTTCTACACAAACAACATAGTCACCTGAAAACACAAACAAAAATAAAGGCAGATATAATCACAGGAACATTAGAAACATCAATAAAAACAGTCAAAATGTAAAGAGACGCAATAGACTAGGAAAAGTATTTGCAGGCACTACCATGCAAAGTGTTATTTATTGTTATATATGGATTAAATAAGAAAACGTTAGAAGCCAGCTGCAGATGAGCAAGACACATGAATAAAGAATTCAATAAAAAAATAGTTGGGATACACAATTAGGAAACATATTGCAGAAAGCTTAAAGAAGTGCAAAGTGAAATAAGAACATAGGATGTTCATATACGAAATTGGCAGAAGTTAATAAATAACATTAAAGGGGTGCCTGGGTGGCTCTGTTGGTTAAGCATCTGACTCTATGTCGGCTCAGGTCATGATCTTAGGGTCCTGGGATCAAGTCCAGCATCCAGCTCTGTGCTCAGTGAGCAGTTGGCTTGAGATTCTCTCCCCCTCCCTTTTCCTCCCCCTCTGCTCCTCCCCCTGCTTGCATGTGCATGCTCTCTCCCTCTAAAATAAATAAAATCGTTTTTTAAAAAAGTGACTAACTTCGTTTTAAAAAAAATAAAAATAAAAAATAAATGGCATTAAAGACTGGCAAGTGTGATAGCACTCACACACAACTTCTTAGGTAGGTAAACAATTTGGCAATATCAAAACCCTTCAAATGTATCAAAATTCCTAAAACCTTTTGAACTCTATGACAATAAATCCAAAGGAAATTATCTGTAATGTAGAAAATACTCTTTATGAACAAAGATTTTAATTTTAACATATCATTTTAACTTATTTAATAACAAGGAAAATATACTATAATGTACCAAAATATACTATAATAAAGGGGAAAATATCCTGGAAACTCCTGAATTTTCCAAAAATAAAGAAGTAGAAATTAAACAAAAATGTATACACTCTTCAGTCTATTAGATACACAGCCTTTTAAAATAATGGTTACTAATCATATGCAATATGACCAAACTATATCTTTTTTAAACCTGTGTGTGGAGAAATGACTGGAAAGGAAATAAAGTTAAATTTGGGTGGTGGGAATTGCTTTATTTTTAATCTTTCCACATTTTTATTAAACACAAATTAATTTTATAACAGAAAATTAATGTGTTACCCCTGAAAAAAATAAAAAAACTTTTCTTACCATAAAGTTAGTTTTATGGACCCTAGAATCTCACTTTTCATTATCATAACTGAATGCTGAGACTTTCTAAATATTAAAATCACCTTAAAACATTTTCCCTAAATATAAACACCTTAACAAACTCTGCACGTTATCTATTAGCCTAGGGACTATCCTTAGCAAATTCTTAGTCCTATGCTGAATTTGTCAACTTAGTCAATCACATAAGTATATGGTAATTAAAGTGCCTTAAGTATTTCTTAAAATTCAGCAAATCATATGAGGCCTTGGGATTTTTTCCCGTCAGAGTACATTCTGAAAGAGGACAAGCTTATAAACTTTTTTTTTTTGTAGTAAAATACACATATAACATTTACCATCTTAACCATTTTTTTTTAAGATTTATGCATGCACTCGTGCGCATGCCTGTGGGGGCAAGGGGAGGGGCAGAGGGTGAGGGAGATAGAGCATCTCCAGCAAACTACCACCCCATCTTGAGCAGACTCCCCCCACCCAGCAGATTCCCCACTGAGCTTGAAGCCAGATCTCACTACCCTGAGATCACAACCTGAGCTGAAACCAAGAGTCAAATGTTCAACCCACTGAGCCACCCAGGTGCCCCCCAATCTTAACCATTTTTAAGGGTACAGTTCAGTAAGTGTTCAGTTCATTCACAGTGTCATGCAACTCCAAACTCTTCATCTTGCAACCCTGAAATTCTGTACCCATTAAATAATAACTCTCTACTACCCTCAGCCCCTGGCAACCACCGTTCTACTTTCTGTCTCTATGGATTTGACTTCTCTAGGTACCTCATATACATGGAATCATACAGCATTTGTCCTTTTGTGAATGGCTTATTTCACTTTGCACAACGCCCTCAAGGCTTAGCCTTATTATAGGCTGTGTCAGAATTTCCTTCCTTTTTAGGTTGAATAATATTCCACTGTATGTATATACCACATTTTTAACCATTCATCTGTTGATAGACACTTGGGTTCTTTCTACCTTACGGCTGTTATGAATAATGCTTCTATGAACATGGGCATACAAACATCTCTTTTTGGATACTCTGCTTCCAATTCTTTGGGCTATATACCCAGAAGCAGAATTGCTGGATCACATAATAATTCTATTTTTAATTTTTTGATGAATCATCATACTGTTCACCATAGCGGGGCACATTCCCACCAACAGTACACAGGGTTCCAATTTCTCCACATCCTCACCAATACTGTTATTTGGGGTTTTGTTTGTTTTTTGATAGCAGCCATCCTACTAGGTGTGAGATAATATCTCATTGGGCTTTTGATTTGCATTTCTCTAATAATTAGTGATGTTGATCTTTTCTTGTGCTTATTGACCATTTACATGTCGTCTTCTTTGGAGAAATGTCTATACAAGCCCTTGGCTCATTTTTTAATCAAATTGTTTGTCTTTTTGTTGTTGAGCTATAGTTCTTTGTATATTTGGGATATTAACCCCTTACCAGATATATGGTTTACAGGGGCGCCTGGGTGGCTCAGTCGTTAAGCGTCTGCCTTCGGCTCAGGTCATGATCCCAGAGTCCTGGGATCGAGCCTCGCATCGGGGTCCCTGCTCCGCGGGAAGCCTGCTTCTCCCTCTCCCATTCCCCCTGCTTGTGTTCCCTCTCTCGCTGTGTCTCTCTCTGTCAAATAAATAAATAAAATCTTTAAAAAAAAAAAAAAGATATATGGTTTACAAATATTTTCTCCTTTTCCGTGGGTTGCCCCTCCACTCTGTTGGTTGTGTCCTTTGATGCAGTGAAGTTTTTAATTTTGATGAAGTCCAATTTATGTATTTTTTTCCTTTGTTTGCCTTGTGCTTTGGGGTCATATCCAAGAAATCATTGCCAAATCTAGTGTCGTAAAGCTTTTCTCTTACGTTTGCTCCTAAGAGTTTTATAGTTTTAGTCCTTAAGTTTATTTATGTATTTATTTTTATTTATTTAAGTTTAGTTGTAAGATCCATTTTGAGTTAATTTTTGTATATGGCATAAGGTAAGGGTCCAAATTTTTTCCTTTACACGTGAATATCCAGTTTTCTCAACACCATTTGTTGAAAAGCCTAGACATCTTTTAAAGGCCAGGGTTTAGAGTGGGGGTGTTGTCTGGGTCTAAACACGAGGAGAAAAGTTGGGTTTACTTAGAAGAAGGGAGAAAAGAGGGGAGGATTTGTCCCCCCTCTCTTCAGTGCTTTACACACAGGCAGAAAAGTCTGGCTTTCAAAGATCTGTGCCTATTTCAGAAAAGAAGTATCAGGGTTCTGGGGCTTCCTGACTTGAACCTGGAGCAGCCAGCCCTGCAGCCAGAAGGCCAGAGCTGCCTTCCCTTGGAAGCCTTCTGTGAAGCCAGAGAGAATCCTTCCTGGAGTTGAGAAGCAATCCGAGGCTAAAGAATATTGACCAAAATTACTGATAATTGAGGTTTTAAAAAGAAAACTAATTTGTGCCTTGGTATTGTATTTCTTTAAGAACAAATATATCAAAATTAGTATGTAAATGGTCAGTCACTCTTTATGCCATTATTTTAATCTCAAATTATTAATCAGGTGCCTGCCCTGGGCATATTTTCTCTCTGGTCCTCCGAGTTCATGATGGCCTGAGTATCTCAGCAGGGCTTTCTGTCTAGACAGATGGCCCTGAGCACCTGGTAACCACTCTCCCCACTGCAGGGCTGGTGCTTAGGAAGGATTAACCAGGCCAACTCTTCTTTGTACATTCAATGATGACTTAACCATAGAAATAATATCCATTGAACAGAGGCACAAATAATTGTTAAGACTTAATTGACGAAGGCTTAAAGGTAAAGGACAGAATTTCTAATCATGAAGTTTCAGGCAAAGGCAATAATGTAGAGCTATTCAGAAGCATTAAAGGCCTTCCTAACCCTCACCACTGGGCACAGGCTCTCATCTGTTCTACCTATGAGGATGTTGGCGCTGGTTCACCGTGATCCTCAGTAGTCAACACTGAACTAGCATTTATTTGTCCAACATCTACTTGATGCACAGCAAAAAACTAAATACTGGGAGAGAGATTTTTTTTAATGAAAAAAAAAAAAAAAAAGACTTGTCTTACAGAAAGTTGCAGCCTAGCTGGGGATTCACCAAGTACACACAAAACAACTAGCAAACAATAAGCACATTTGAAAGAATATAGTTCAAACTACCCATATATGCCCAAGAATGCAGTCATATCAGTAGCCTAAACAAGGCAGAGCATAATTCAATGTCACCTTCTCCAAGAAGACTTCCCTGACCACTCCGGCAAAATTAACCCCTGCCACACTTTCCATTCCATTGCATTATTCTTTTATGTTCTCCTATAACACTACCACTCTCTGAACTTCTCTTGTTTTTTTTAACATATTTATTATTTAAGTCAGCATTATTCAGACTACTTGCAAGACATAATATATTAGTAGGTTGTAAACTAAAGCTAATGGGTCACACCAGACTTAATTTTTTTAAACAAAATGTAACAGAGTAGAGGACAATAGAGAATAGAATATGATAGGACAGAACAGAAAATAGAAGAGGGGGCGCCTGTTGGTTAAGCGTCTGCCTTCAGCTCAGGTCATGATCCCAGGGTCCTGGGATCGAGTCCCATGTTGGGCTCCCTGCTCAGTGGGGAGTCTGCTTCTCCCTCTCCCTCTGCCCCTCCCCCCACTTGTGTGCTCTCTCTCTCCCCCTCTCAAATAAATAAATAAAATCTTTAAAACAATTTTCTTAAAAAGAAAATAGGATAACACACCACTGGATTTTTATTTTTTTTTTTTAAAGATTTTATTTATTTATTTGACAGAGAGAGACACAGCGAAAGAAGGAATACAAGCAGAGGGAGTGGGAGAGGGAGAAGCAGGCTTCCTGCAGAGCAGGGAGCCCGATGCGGGGCTGGATCCCAGGACCCGGGGATCATGACCTGAGCCGAAGGCAGACGCTTAACGACTGAGCCACTCAGGCGCCCCACCACTGGATTTTTATTAAGAATTGTGAACTTTGTCAGAAATACGGTATCCAATTAGTGAACAGAACTAAGAGAGGAATGGAAGGTTATGACAAATATTAGCTGACTAATATGATAAAATTGTATCTTCTAACAAACTGTCATTTGAGGGCGCCTGCGTGGTTCAGTCAGTTAAGCATCTGCCTTCGGCTCAGGAGTTCTGGGATCGAGTCCCACATGGGACTCCCTGGTCAGCCAGGAGTCTGCTCCTCCTTCTCCCCCTGCCCCTTCCCTGGCTTGTGCTCTCTCAATCACTCTCTCTCTCAAATAAATAAATAAAATCTTAAAAAAAAACAAAAACTCTCATTTGATTTTCTGGTATATGATGTGAATTTGACCATCACCATACAGGACAATTAACAGTTTATATTTTATAGTAACATCAATCAGACTTCATCATAAAGCATTTTTTTTCTGAAAAGACATTATCAAGTAAGATATGTTTCAGGTTTGAATCAAATGTACATTTCATGAAATTAGCATGAATTGTCCTTTCATGGGACTTCGCCTTACTGTTAGAAAAGTGAAAGAGAAGTGAGAATTAGAAGGATGCCTAAGTTCAACCTCCAGATATCTAGAACTATAAATGTTGAGAAAATAGTAAGCTTCAACTTCATTGGAGGAGCATGCTGAAAAGAAAAAAGAGGATGCAAGACTTTACAAGGCAGGATATTTTAAATGTTTTTTCAGGGGCACCTGGGTGGCTCAGTCAGTTAGGGGTCTGACTCTTGATCTCAGCTCAGGTCTTGATCTCAGGGCTGTGAGTTCAAGCCCCGAGTTGGGCTCTGCGCTGGGCGTAGAGCCTACTTAAAAAAATAAAATAAAGAATGAAATGTTTTTCATTGTGGAAATCCAACAAAAGTGACAAACTCCAATATATTATTTTGTAATGACACCTTCAAAATCAGTAGGACACTGAGAAACACAGCATGTTGGACTTGTCAACAAGCCCCTCAAACATTTTTGGACAAAAAATTACTGGCACAATTTCTTAGTAGTTCCACAGACTGTTAATGACATTTAGCTGCATATTGTTCAGCAAAAGAGAGAATGGCTCATATAGATGTTGAAAAATTACTCATCTAATATGACTAGATTTGATATCTATGATTTTTAATGCTAAATGGCTAGTAAAATTTACAATTCTGTGGTATAATACTATTTCTAGTTAAATCTGTGCTACTGCAGAGACTTTTAAAGCCATGCTTCCCATGTGGCTAAAATCCAGTATAGAACTTATGATCCATCCCAGAAAGAGTATGGATTCTGTGAGTAATTCAACTTTTCTAGTTTTTGCAAGATGACAAGGTGTGTGTGTGTGTGTGTGTGTGTTTAAATTTAACTTCACACACACTGGATCAGATATATTTACAAAACTGGAAAAAATGCCTCATTGGTCAATATCTATTAAACTGGAAAAATAATAAAGGAACTACGAGTGACAGAGCCAGCAGAATGTCTAGAAAGCATAACAAAGCTATTAAAATTCTGTTAGAAGCTAGTAAAAACACTGTGCTTAGAAAACAGCATCAATAGGAATTCAACTTGGCATCTCTAGAAACAATTCTGCTGAATTTCATGGAAGCGTTAGAAAAAAACATGGTGAAATTTGTTAAATTCATTAAAGAGAGCTCACTGAACAAAATATTGATGTGTTTTGTTCGGTTTCAGACACTCGTGTTGAATCATACTGAAGTTCATTGATTGTCCTAAGGGGACCTAAGGGGAAGTATTAAGCAGAGTGAATAAACTCAGAAATGACAATAACGTTTTTCTCGTTGAAAAGCAATCTCATTTTGCAAACAATTTCATTTTCGAAGATGATGTTTGGGATTTTAAATTAGTAGTACACTTCACTGATGATATTGATATTTTTAATGAACCTATATTTATAACTACAGGGAGAAAACAATGTAATTCAGCAAGTCAAACATCCAGGATTCCAAAAGACATTTTGTTATGGCAAGAAAGACTTAAAACCAATCACCCTAGTTCCTATTTGTTCCCAATACTGTTGCAACGCATTGAAGAAGACATTATTAGTAAGGAGAGGGACTGAAATAAAGTTAGGGATATTGTTACATTTGGCTCCTCAGCTATAAATTTGCAATCATTATTTTCCAGAAGAGAAATTATAAAATTAGGAAATTTTTTTCCAATGAAAAACCATTTTCTTTTTGAAACTCTGAATCAATAATTGACTCAAACTTGGTGCCCTAAAGAGACAAATGAATTATTGCTGCTGAGTTCTTCATTTGCACTAAAGGATGATCACAAGACATTAAATGCATCATTACTTTAGAGTAAGATTAAAGAAGAATTTCCATTGCTGGGTAAAAAGAATGCATTGCCACTATCACCACTGACAATAAACTATTTGTATGACCGAGGATTTTCAACCTTTAAAACTGATTAGAACAACAGAAATAGGCTCATGGGTTTATGCACAAAGTATTTGTCCTTGTGTGTTCTGGACTGCATTGCATTAAATAAAATCTTGCCTAACTCTTGATTTGCATTACTTATTTGGAAATTTTTTTCTATGCTGCATTCAAGTATTGATAATAGTATTTTTATGTTTTTAGCTTTTTTTTTCTTAAGATTTTATTTATTTATTTGGCAGAGAGAGACACAGCGAGAGAGGGAACACAAGCAGGGGGAGTGGGGGAGGGAGAAGCAGGCTTCCCGCCGAGCAGGGAGCCCGATGCGGGGCTCGATCCCAGGACCCTGGGATCATGACCTGAGCCGAAGGCAGACACTTAATGACTGAGCCACCCAGGCACCCCTGTTTTTAGCTTTTTATATGTAATAAGAGTAAGTGTTGTTCTACAATACTTATGATTCTTTTGTGTAGGGCAGGGGAAGAAGGCATGTACTTCATTGCTGTGCAAAAAGTATTTCTTACTGAGAGGTGTGATTTAAAAGAAGGTTGAAAAGTGCCAGTCAGTGTCTGCCCTTCCCTGAAACCAGCCCCTCTAGAATGTAAACTCTAGAAGGGCAAGAGTTTTTGTTTTGGGCAGGGGGTTTCGAGGGAGGGTGCAGAGGGAGAGGGAGAATCTTAAGTAGGTTCCACGCCCAGCAAGGAGCCCCATGAAGGGCTTGATCTCAAGACCCTGAGATCGTGACTTGAGCTGAAATCAAGAGTTGGATACTTAACCAACTGAGTCACCCAGGAGCCCAGAAGGGCAAGCAGGAGTTTGATCTATCTTGCTCACCACTAGTAGTATGTGGAATAGTGCCTACAGGGACGCCTGGGTGGCTCAGTCAGTTAAACATCCAACTCCTGGTTTCAGCTCAGGTCATGATTTCACGGTGGTGAGATGGAGCCCCATGTTGGGCTCCTCACTCAGTGGGGGTCTGCTTCTCTCTCCCCTCTCTCTCCCACTGCCCCTCCCCCCATTCTCTCTCTCTCTCAAATAAATAAATCTTTAAAAAAAGAAAAAGAATAGTGCCTACATATTCAATAAATATTCAACAAATATTCAACAAATATAGTTACTAAATACACAAACTAACCAAATTGGGAAAATTAAAAGTTTGTAATTGTCTTTTGTTCACATTACCCAGGCATCTTTCTTCCTTTTACAGATGTGTGTTTGAGACAAAATAAAGAAAAACTACTACAGTCATTTCTGTAAAGGGCCTGCAGGCTGCTAAGAACTAGGAAGGACTCCCAGTCCCTTCTAGTTTAGGAAAAGATTGTGGATGACCTTGATAAGTTCTAGGACTTACGGAGCCCTGGATGGGGAGTGACTAAGCAGCAGAAGGGATCGTGTGAAGGTCCAACTCAGCTTACCATAAAACCATCAGTTTTCAAACTGAGTAGAAAGCAGCCATGCTTTTGAGAAGGTGGTTGAGCCCTTTTGGAACTGAAAGATACAGTCTAGTCCTCCTCCGTCATTTTATAGAGATGGAGTAATCACAAAGAAAGAAATGAACATGAGTAACAGTCTTCAAGTGTGCAGGGAGGGAACAGAGTCAAATTTAGATTAGTTTTTGTTTCCTTTTTATAAAATGGGGATATTATTAGTACCATATCGTAGATAAGCCATTATGATTAACTGAAATAATAAATGTGAAATACTAAGCATAGTGCCTGACCCATAATATGCACTGAATCATTATTAGCTATTATTATTAATATTACCAATAGAACATAAAATGTTTGGAAATATTCAGTGAGGTTTTATTTCCTTGTGCTTCTTTATACTCATTATTTCCTCTACCACTCTGTCATATTCTACAGACATTGTTCTCACACTGAGAGTAGATAAAGCTGAGAATAAAGTCTGTTGAATGTCTGAATGGATTTATTTTAAACTCGTAGTAGAGACAACATCTTGAAAGACAGGACTTTCTTTTATTCTGAAAGCTGTGCATTTTGAGAAAGAACAAAAATGTGTGTGAAACTGTTTCCTGATTTTTGGTTTGGGGCCCAACGCCCACCCCATGAGCCAAATCCCTGGGGAAGTGAACAATAGAAACCCACTATGAGGACAGTGTTTTTCAAATTGGCGGTTGAGACTTACTCTTGGATCATAAAATTGATTTATTTATTGGGTTAAAACAGGCATTAAAAGAGATGAAATGGAATGGAATAGAAAATACCAAAGTACACTGCAAGGAGTCATGCTATGTATTGTTTCATGAAGCTATTGTTTCATTCGTGTTGTGTGCATGTCCTTTGCCATGATGTGAACTCTGTTTCCTATTGTAGTCACAGTCACTGAAATGTGCATGTCACCAGGGATGTCATAGCAGAGGGCACATGTGTCTCTCCTCTCAGAATGTCCCAGGGAGAACAACCACTCCCAGAGAATTGCCACATCCGGAACGGTGACAGAAGAGTAGAGCAGCGAGGGTCTAGGGTGGCTACACAGAGCCGCAGGTGCCTCAGCAAAATGAGAAAAGGCCTAAAAAGTTACTGTGGCCACCAAGAAGGATGGATAAGAGGCTCTGAGCCTCGGTGGGTTGGCAGAAAGTGTTAGCCAAAGTGAACTGCAAGAACTGGAGTCTGGACCATGAGAATAAAGGCAAGGGGAGGGAATGGTGGACACTTGGCACATCGGGACAATGGGACATGGAGGAAGAGTTGCTTCCGCGGAGGCTGGTGTGGACAGAGCGTCACGATGGGCCGGACACTGCTTTCCTCCCCAAACCAGAGTGATGCATAAGCTCCACCCTCCAGGTACATGTCCTCTGCAGATGCAGAGACTGAAAGGAGTAGAGAGAATAAAGAGAAAGCAATTCCTGAATAGCTACCCAAAAGAGATCATGTTCTAAAACAGAATTGGAAAACAGTATGGAAGCTCCTCAAAAAGTTAAAAATAGAACTACCCTTCGACTCAGCAATTGCACTACTAGGTATTTACCCAAAGAATACAGAAATACTAACTCAAAAGGATACATGCATCCTGATGTTTATAGCAGCATTAACAATAGCCAAACTATGGAAACAGCCCAAATGTCCATTGACTGATGAATGAATAAAGATGTGGTATATATATGCAATGGAATATTCCTTAGCCATAAAAAGAATGACATCGGGGCGCCTGGGTGGCTCAGTCATTAAGCGTCTGGCTTCGGCTCAGGTCATGATCCCAGGGTCCTGGGATCGAGCCCCGCGTCGGGCTCCTGGCTCAGCGAGGAGCCTGCTTCTCCCTCTCCCTCTGCCTCTCTCCCTGCTCATGCTCTCTCTCTCTCTCTGTATCTCTGTGTCTCAAATGAATAAATAAAATCTTAAAAAAAAAAAAAGAATGACATCTTGCCATTTATAATGGCATGGATGGAACTAGAGAGAATGTTAAGCGAAATAAGTCAGAGAAAGACAAGTACCATATGATTTCACTCATATGTGGAATTTAAGAAACAAAACAAATAATCATAGGGAAAAAAGAAAGAGGCAAACCAAGAAACAGACTCTTATTTATTTATTTTTTTAAAGATTTTATTTATTCCTTTGACAGAGAGAAAAAATAAGCAGGGGGAGGGGCAGAGGGCGAAGCAGGCTCTCTGCTGAGCAGGGAACATGATGTGGCTCAGCCTCAGGACCCTGGGATGGTGACCTGAGCCGACAGCAGACACTTAACCGACTGAGCCATCCACGTGTCCCAAGAAACAGACTCTTAACTATAGATAACAAACTCATGGCTACCAAAGGCGAGGTGGATAGAGGGCTGGATGAAATAGGTGATGGGGAATTTAGGAGGGCACTTGTGATGAGCATCGGGTGTTATCTGTAAGTGTTGAGTCACTAAATTGTAAAGCTGAAGCTAATATTACACTGTGTTAACTAACTGGAATTTAAATAAAAACTTAAAAAAATTTTTTTAAATCACGTATTTTTATTATGTGATGTTATTCTTACCATAATACAAAGGACAAAGCAATATACAATTATGTAGAAAACAGACCTGCCCAGAGAACCAGAAAACAAAGCTTAGTTTTGAATTATAATCCCCCAGTTTAGTGCTTGTATATGGATGAAAAAAATAAAACGGAAGTGTCTGAGTTTGGGACGCCTGGGTGGCTCGGTTAAGCGTCTGCCTTCGGCTCAGGTCATGATCCCGGGGTCCTGGGACCGAGTCCCACATCGGGCTCCTTGCTCAGTGGGGAGTCTGCTTCTCCCTCTGCCTGCCGCTCCCCCTGCTTGTGTTCCCTCTCTCGCTGTGTCTCTCTCTGTCAAATAAATAAATAAAATCATAAAAAAAAAGAAAAAGAAGTGACTGAGTTTATCTTGAATTAGGAAAGACTACATTTTATGCCGCCAAGCAGACATTGGAGGTTGAGTTCCTGGTCTGAGGTCAGTTCTAGGAAAATAAAGTTACATCCTTGAACACCAGGGGCTGTGACTGTATAAAATACCAAACCTGACATGTTATTATTAATGAGGCCTTTGGATTTGGCAATGAGAAAGTCATGAGCAATCCCTATAAAAGAGCAGTTTCCGTGGACTGGTTAGGACAGAAGACAGATGGGAACAGGGTAGGGACAGAGTGGTCAGCATAAGCTGCTCTTTGGAGACACTGGCAATGGGAGTGGGTGTGGACGAGCATGGACAGCAGGCTTGAGGACAAGTTCTGTTCAAGGGGAGAAACCTAAGGCTTTAGAGGCAGAATTTGTAGGCACCTGAGAAAGGCTCACACAGAGCTATTCTGGGTAAAGATGGGAACCAGGGCTAAAGATAATTTCCAATGTGGTGCAGGTCGGAGACATTCTTTTTTTTCAGGTGAACACACAAAATTAGCAAAGGAAAGGCGAAGCCACGCAATGGTACTACGCATTTCAGCACCTGCAAGACGGTGTATAAAACTGCAAAGAGGTGTTCGTAACGGTGTGTGTCTGATCAGGGCTGATCTTTTACTTTTGTCTCCCAGGGCCACCTCCTTCCTGGGGCCCGGAACTGAGTGGCCTCCGAAGATGGGGGGGTCTGCGGGGAGGTTCCAGGTTGGACACTGTGGTCCCCACCCCTCCTCACTGAAACCCCACTGCCCAGGGGCTGCGGGGTTCTGCTGGCTCTCTTCTCCGGCCACCGTTCTGCTGTTCCTTTTCTGTGTCCTCCACCACTAGCTTCTCCACCCAAAGGTCCATTCTGCCAAGGACTCCAATGGGGAGTTCAAAACGGAGGCGAGGGATCTCTGCTAAACAAGTCTCGCAGAGGCTGGCTTTCCTCGGGAGACCAGGGCCGCGCGGCTCGCCCCGGCCGCGTCCCCTCTCCCCACCCCCACCCTCTGGTCCAAGGCGGCTCTGAGGAGGCGGCCATGACATCACTTCCTCCGCCGGCATCAGGGCCGCCCGGCCTCACGCGCGCAGCCTTGGGCCGCGCAGCCCAGCGGAAGTGGGGCCGCGACGCGGCTGCGCCCGCCCACGCGCCCCCCTCCTCTCTCGCCCGGCTCACCTTCCACGGCGGCTCGCGGGCCTGTGGAAGCGGTGGGCCATCTTCAGAGCAGCGGCTGCCTGCAGTCTCCCTCCGCTCTTCCAGAAACTACGAGGGGCTGCAGTGAGGAGGAGGCTCCACCAGGTGGCCGCACAAGACCTTGTTTGTTTCGTGCAGGTGCCGGGCTGGTGGCGAGAGACCAGACCCTCCCCAGCCTGCCGCTCTTGTGGGGCAGGTGGGTGGTGTGCGGTGCGTGGGTGGTGTGTGTGTTTAAGGGGTGCTCAGGGGGCAGAACGGAGAGGCAAAGACGGAAGTTTAAGAAAAATCAATATCGAAATACCTAAATTGGGGCGCCTGGGTGGCTCAGTTGGTTAAGCGGCTGCCTTCGGCTCAGGTCATGATCCCAGGGTCCCGGGATCGAGTCTCGCATCGGGCTCCCTGCTCGGCGGGGAGTCTGCTTCTCTCTCTGACCCTCCTCCCTCTCATGCTCTCTGTCTCTCATTCTCTCTCTCACAAATAAATCTTAAAAAAAAAAAAGAGGGGCACCCTGGTGGCTCAGTTGGTTAAGCGACTGCCTTCAGCTCAGGTCATGATCCTGGAGTCCCGGGATCGAGTCCCGCAGCGGGCTCCCTGCTCGGCGGGGAGTCTGCTTCTCCCTCTGACCCTCCTCCCTCTCATGCTCTCTGTCTCTCATTCTCTCTCTCTCAAATAAATAAAGAAAATCTTAAAAAAAAAAAAAAAAAGAAATACCTAAATTTACAAAACAGTGACGTCATGAGTTATTCATGCCTATTCATAGAAGGAACTCAGAATTAATAAGGAGCAGAATTCCCTTAATACCTTTAATCCTTTTTAGATCATCAGTTGTTTGGCAGAGAAAGTGTTAGCCTACTAACATTTCTGCCTACTGAAAATGGACGGGGGGGTGGGGTGGGGGCGGCGAGGATGGTGCGTGAGACCTGCACTCCTCTTCTGACTTGTACATTCATTTTCATTCATGATCAGAAATTTCATGAGTGCCTACTATGTGCCGCAGCCTGATTAGGCCTGAGGATACAGCTGTGAACAAGACTAACAGGACCTCGCTCTCTCACATAACTCACATTTTCAAAAAATTCACATAATAAAGATTGGATACAATTTCTCTAGCTCTGTTATTCTATGATTCCATGACTCTACGCTTCCTTTGCCTAGCCCTCACGTGTAGAAGTATGGGATAATAAGATACAGTTAATCCACCAACATTAGATGCACACATGTTTCCTGGAATAAAGTTGCGATATAATTTCCAGTACTTGGTCATTATGCCATCAGGGGTTCCGTGAAGAGACAATGCCGTGGAATTTCCAAGCCTCTCCTCTTTATCTATCACCCACTTTTTAAATGATCTGCCAGGGCCAGGGCAGACCATCTGAGATGTGGGCCACTCCTAGGGCAGAAAGAACAGCAGGGATACTGAAGAATAAAGACTGAAATACTCAGCTGGAAAATAAGCAAGAAAAGTGTTTCAAAATCCAGAATACCAAGAAGAATGTGGAAAAACTCAGAATACAAAGGTGTGGCAATACAAAGCACTGCCAAATTTATTTCTCCAGCCAAATCAAACATGACACAATGGAAGCTAGCTTCCAGACTCCCCACATGAGAAAGTACAAATTCTAGTCAGTGTGGAAATCACCAATGGGTCTGGGAGTTGTCTGGCTTGATCTGCAAGAGGGCGGCATGTGCTTTGTGTGTGTGCGTGCGTGCTTGCGTGTGCACGAGCACAGATGAGAGCTAATTAGAGGAAAGACTATTCACATGGAATCATAGAACAACAGAGCTGGAAGAGCTCATTTAATCCATCTTCTCATGTTAGAGTTGTAGAAATTGGGCCTACAAAAGGAAGGATCATGCCCAAGATCAGAGAAGAATATAACCCACTATCTTGTCTCCCAGTTCTCAACTTGTCTATATTCTGTGTTCCACAAGTGTTATAGAGGTGTGAGTTGCCTTTCTTAGATGGATTTGATTTTCCTTTACATGTTATATAGGTTAAATGATGATCTCCCTCCTCCCCAAAGATATATCTACCTGGAACCTGTGAACGTGGCCTTATTTGGAAAAAGGGTGTTTGTGGATGTAATTAAGGATCTTGAGATGAGATTATTCCTAATCAGGGTGTTCCCTGAATCTAGTGACAAGTGTCTTTATAGACATTTTAGGGGAGAAGATACATAGAGAAGAAAGTGCTATGAAGACAAAGGCAGAGATTGGAGTGATACATCTACAAACCAAAGAATGCCGAGGATTGTCAGCACCCACCAGAAGCTAGGAGAAAGGCATGGAATGGATTTTCTCTTAGAGCTTCCAGGAGGAACCAACCTTGCTAACACCTTGATTTTAGACTTCTGACCTCCAGATTTATGAGAGAATAAATTTCTATTGTTTTAAGCCACCAAATTTGGGGTAATTTGTTACAGCAGCGGTAGCAAACTAACCCATATGTATTTCTCAGTTCCTTTCTTTTCTCATCTCTTCCTCATCTTGGAAATGAGTTCTTTTAACACAATAACACTTACGTGAGGCCATTGGCAGAAGAGGCTATTGGCAGAAGAAAGATTGCTTAGGGATAGTGCTCTTGGAAGAATCTGAAAATGTTGGACATTAAGGAGCCACTAACTGAAACCAGCCTCAGAAACCCTAACCCCCAAAGTGATGGTATTAGGCATTAGGGCCTCTGGGAGGTTTTTTAGGTTTAGATGAGGTCACAAGTGTAGGGCCCACGATGAGGGCAGTGTCTTTTTGAGAAGAGGAAGAGAGCAGAGTCTTTTGAGGACACAGCAAGAAGGCAGCTATATGCATGCCAGAAAAGGAGCTCTCACCAGAACCCAACAGTGCTAGCACTCTGGTTTTGGACTTGCCAACCTCCAGAACTGTGAGAAATAAATTGTTGTTTAAGCCACACAGTCTGAGGTGTTTTGTTAGAGCAACCTGAGCTGACTGAGATGGACCAAGATAGACACAGAGATGCCTCAGCCCTTGTGTACAGATACACATAAGGTCCGGGAACATAAAAGTCAGTCTTAGCAGTTAGGTGGCTGGAGAAACAGCACAGCAGGACTTCCAGTCCGGTGAACAGAAAGAGGAAAGGAAGGAATGTTGATCCTAGTTCAGGTCAGCTATGAGCACAGAAATGCTAGAGAGAGACAACAGCCTGGTGACCCTGAGGGCTTAGGGAGGAGAGACATGAGCTGCCCAGAGGTCCTAAGGCAAGCAGCCTCACATTCTAGAGAGACACAGACAGGCACACAGTGAGGTCCTTGGTGTCTATCCTGTCCAGTCCCTGATTTTCTCACTTGGGATCATTTGAATTTCTTTTCCAGCTCTCTGAGTTCTGCTCCCAAGGTTTATGTGGTCACTGAAAACCAAAGAGTCATAGAGTTGAAGAGAATGTTCAGGGTCATTCAAAATCTCCTCCCACCCTAGGAAACTGACACTGAAGTCCTTCCAGTCCAGTAGGGTTTGCTGCCTTCAGGGTTCCTAGGCTCTCTTGCTGCTTTCTTTAGAAAGTCCTTTTTATCTCAAGGAGATCTTTCCCCTAAGCTCTGAGATTGGTCAGTGCATACTGATGGGGGCAGGATCTCCTGCGGAAACATGCGGGCTAAGTGGTTCCCGTTACCATCTGGTCTATGGTCAATCCCCTGGAAATCCCAGGGGCCACCCACCAGGGAGAATAAGGCACGGACCTACAACTAGGTAACACAAGAAAGCTTCAAAGACCTGTGGTATTGATAGCCCAGGTTTGTTGCTTCTTATCCACTCACACAAGCCAGCCTCCAGATCTTAGGAGCAGGGGCTAAGAGGGAGACTCTGATCCACTGATACATTAGTCTATGTATCTGGCCTGGGTATGGTCATGAAGACCAGGGCTAGGCTAGACCAGGCAAGGAGGCATAGCCAGAGTATCCGTCCCTGACAGTCTAGTATATGTGATAATATCTCAGTTCAATTTGTATCACACACAATCTCAGAGAGACAGGGAAGTTCATGACATTGGCCAAATACAGGTCACCATAAGAAATCCCTTAGATTTGGATCGAATCTCATAGACCTCAAGGAAAATCAGATATGTGCCACTTTGAGAAACCTAGAATGGGAATTTCTACATAACAGATATACTAGGGAAGCAATGATGGCTCACTTTTTTGTGGGGGTAGGGGTTGGGGTGGGTAATGACTTTGTGGGGAGAGGTGGGGAGGGTCATACCTCAAGTGAATTTAAAATAGAAATGGAATTATAAATAATACTAAGGGCAAATCTATTGCACAATGCCTTCAAGTTTATTTTTCCTTTTCATGTGGTTGTTGGCAAATATCTGGAATGGGCAACAGGATCATCCTTTTGGGAGGCTTTCTCTTTGGGTTTCTCAGTGTTGCAGAAATAAACACACAACTTTAATTTGTTCCCCAAAGAAAGGGATAATAAAAAACAACCACTCAAAACTAGTCAGAATTGCTAGAAGAGCCAGGAAATAGCTTTTGTGATCGGTTAGTTTGTTTTTCTTCGTAGTTTCTGGGAAGTATAATCAAGACAGCAGCTGCCCTTTGGGTAGCGCATTTATTCCAAGGGCCGAAGGATTGATGCATTTGCTGAAACTATCTCTTTGACAGAGCCCATGGCTCCCCCAGAGCTGGGCTCAGCTGTTGCTTGAATAAGTCAATGGTGTCATTCTAATGAAAAGCAGGACAGCAGCTATGGAACTTGGTTAGAAGTAACATAGTCTGATGAATTCCACCTTGAGCCCAAACTGAGGTTCACACATGTCAGAGAATGTACCCAAACTACTGAGTGGACAGGAAGAGTCAATTTACAGGTTTGTTGGATGGGGCTGAAAGAGAAAGGAAGACATTTCATGACGACTGGTGGGGTGAAAATGAAAGCCCAGCATGCAATTTTTTCCCTACCTGGCACCTTAGCCTGGTCTGAGCTCCACAGAATAGGTTCTGAGCCAGAGCTATAGAATTGGTCTTCAGAAAGGACTCTCTGTGAGGACTTGAAGCAAGAGTAGAATTCTTATGTCCCCGTATGGACAGGGGACATTGGAGAGAGCTGGAGCCAGAGAAAAGGGGATGAACCTGGGGAATCTTTGTGTAAACAGCAGTAACGCGGTCACAATTCATATGGACATGTGAGACATCTCCGGGGAGTCTGGGTGGGACTTCGTTGAAACAGGTAGGAGGTCTTCACTAAGCATGTGACAAGAAGAATCAGTAAAATGAGGGTTACTGCTATTAACGTGCCCCCCTGTATGCCCAAGAAAAACTAGGGTTGAAATTACACCTCACCTATCAGGCTTTAGTTTTCAAACTGGGCTCCATAGTAGCCTAAGTGTTCTGAGATGGGGGAATAGCTCATGGCAGGTTCTGGGCCTTCTCCCACCAACTCAGCCAACAGCAGTCACTACTTCATATATTTTTCCTGTGGTAAGAAAGATTTTGTAACTTAACGAAAAGGTCTGTATAGCTTAATAAGCTATAAAGCTTTATAAGCCTGGTGACTTGTACATAGTAGATTTTCAGTGGATTCCATATTTATTTGTATGCACAATCTAGCCAAAAGAGGAGTTGAAGTGATAATAACTTTTTATTAATGGATGAGACCAGAGTAAGTGATTTATTTCTAAAATATATTGAAAAGAACAAAGCAATTAAAATATTAAGTGTTGGGACTACTGTTTTATTTCTTTTGCACACACCAGAAATGAACAAACACAAATCTTAATGTGAGACATTTACATTGATTCTTATCATTGGAAATAAGCAAGATAGTGAAAAATCACGAATACATTTGTTATTAACTATATTTCAAAGTTATTGCTGGTTGTGTGGGTCTGTTAAACAGTTGTTGGCTAATTTTCTATTGCAAGAAAGAATAATGACCACAGGGGCGCCTGGGTGGCTCAGTTGGTTAAGCGACTGCCTTCGGCTCAGGTCATGATCCTGGAGTCCCGGGATCGAGTCCCGCATCGGGCTCCCTGTTCGGCAGGGAGTCTGCTTCTCCCTCTGACCCTCCCCCCTCTCATGTGCTTGCTCTCTCTCATTCTCTCTCTCAAATAAATAAATAAAATCTTTAAAAAAAAAAAAAAAGAATAATGACCACCTCATAAATATTGTTTCTGTATGCATTTTGATTAACAGAGATTATTATCAATTTAAAAAGGGGAGTTTGAAAAGATTAAAACTCCATTAATAAATAAAAACCGTTTGAATGTTAACAGTTTTGAACGTCACTAGCCTAACACTTCGTAACACACAGATCTAACAAGTATTTTCCTCCAGGCAAAAGATTTCAATGAAAATAGCTTTGAATATACCAGTATACTGAAGCACAACTAAAGGCTTGGCAGATTGTTTTTCTCTGGTGAGCTGATGGACCATTTGCAAGAACTTACCCATTTGTGTAACTATGTCCGACCAGATGGACCTGCTCCAGGGCAGAACATTCTTTTGAGGGCCAGTCAAAGCTAGCCAGATCAACAGATTTGAAAATGGCCTGGTCATAAATCTATCAAATCACCTCTGGCTTGAGCTAAGGTTCTGAGCAAATAAAACCATATGATCTTCTAGAATATTCCCGGGACCTTTATTTGGAAGACTTTGGAAGGTAGAGTTCTCTGAAAGTCTCCTGGCTTGATAAAATGTCTTTATTTTGTTTAGAACAGGTCAGAGCTATAAGGAACTGTTCTGTAAAGGGGATTAGCATTACCTAGAATTCCAGATTAAAGATAGTTGTGTCACACTCTGGGGGTACAGCAGGTAACCTGAATCTGAATCTGTGGACCAGACGCAGGCTTCCCCGTGCGGCAATAGACCAGTCCAAGAGACATGGCACAACCACCGTCTGTTTCCAAGCAGGCAAAGTGATCCAGCAGGGTCTGATCAGAAGGGGCCAAATGGGAATCCAGTTTCATGAGTTCTTGGCAGCAGCAAATGCTCACTGTTAGGGGTACACTGAAATGCTAACAGGAACCAGCCAGCTCCATGTGAGGCGTGAGACTGGGATGAGGCCCAAGTCCTGAGAAACTGAACTGGCAGCAACCAGCTAGGCGGCTGGAACACAGGCTATGCCTACCTCGATGCCAAAGACCAGGGCAGAAGGGACCAAGCAGACAGCCTGGCTACTCATACGCTTCTATTTTTTTCTATTTTACAGCCAACCTCAAAGCTGTGCTCACAGTGTTCCAGCCACAGGCAAAAGGCAACAGTAGAGGATCTTTACATCCCTGTCTTAACGGGGGAAAAAAATGCAACCTCGAGGCTGGGCTTCCATGGGCTGTAGCCAATACAGGGTGGGACAGGGCTGGGGATTATTGCAAAACGTAGTGCCCAGCATCAGGCCTAGGAAGTCCTGATTTTGGAGTAGCCCCAACAGGCAGAACAATTCACAGATTAGGTGTACTTCTTGGTAGACCACCACCAAATTCTGCATCTGCATCTTGAAAATGTGCTTTCACTGAGGCGCCTGGGTGGCTCAGTCGTTAAGCGTCTGCCTTTGGCTCAGGTCATGATCCTGGGGTCCTGGGATCAAGTCCCGCATCGGGCTCCCTGCTCCGCAGGAAGCCTGCTTCTCCTTCTCCCACTCTCCCTGCTTGTGTTCCTGCTCTCGCTCTCTCTCTCTCTCTCTGTCAAATAAATAAATAAAATCTTTAAAAAAAGAAAAGAAAAGAAAATGTGCTTTTACTGAGAAACCAAGAGCAACTTTCCTCTGGCTGAATGCTTGCAGGTAAATGTTGCATTCAGCCTAGCTAAACAACACATCCTCTGAAGAATTTCTGAATCCTTTGGAGAAGCATGAGGAGGAGGTGGTGTTAGCTTTCCCATTATCCTCCATAACCAGACCACATCTTTGCTTTCCTGCATTTTCCCAGAGGCTGGGAACCAGGCCCAAGAAATGTTGAAAGGAAGGGGTTTTCCAGTGTAAAACAAATTCAGGTTCATGTTTGGACGATACTAAATGTAAATGTGCAAAATCACTTCTCGGTCTCGCTCTTATTTTTCATCAGTCCAAAAAGCAAATATCCAGAAGCCGCTCCAAGTTATGAGTTTAAAAGCAAGTACCTTTTGCGATCTGGAACTAGCTTCCACCATGCCACATAGCCCCCTGGAAGATTAGCCAAAATTGCTTTCAACTTACTACTTGCAGCTGTTTGGAATTTCACATCAATTCTCTGCAGAGTTGCAGAGCCTAGCTGGGCGAGCCGTACAGTAAACACATGAATCTCGGCCAGCGCTGGCATCTATAGCACCAGGATTTGCAAACATGTTGAATTGCTATTTTATTCAATAAATGGAACGTACAATAGAAAATAGATTTGGAAGTTACATCAAACTTGTTTATCCTGCTACACTGGGCTGGGTAAAGCTATTGTGCTTTGGTTACGAAGGAATCTCTGTCGGGAAGGAGTAGGTGGAGTTCTGCCATTCTTTCCTAGCCTAATATTAAGCCCTCGGGGTATACCCAGTCCACACCCTCCCCCTTGAAGACCTCTTATCCCAGCACTAACTCCATAGTTTAGGTTAACTAATACTAATTATGCCCTTGTTTCCAAATCTCAGTGTTATTCATCGATGCCACTTTTCTTTCTTTCTTCCTTTTCTTCCTTCCTTCCTTCCTTCCTTCCTTCCTTTCCTTCTTTCTTTCTTTCTTTTTAGAGAGAGAGAGTGAGAGAGAGAGCATGCACACATGAGAGAGAAGGGGGGGCAAAGGGAGGGGGAGAGAGAATCTTAAGCGGGCTCCACACCCAGTGTGGAGTGTGAAGCCAGGCTGGATCTCACAACCCTGAGATCATGACCTGAGCCAAAACCAAGAGTCAAAGACTTAACCAACTGAGCTACCCAGGCTCCCCTCGATGCCACTTTTCTATACAAGTTCTAAATATATACATAACTTCTACACATCAATAAACACAGTATTTAGTGGGAAATATATGTGCACGTTTGTACATATGTATGTGTAATACGTGTGTGCGCATATGTGTGTGGGTGCGTGTATATATACATGTTACTTTCCTCATTGTAGGGGCTGTGCCTTCTCCATCAGCTAGGTGCTCTCCAAGGGCAGATGGCTACGTTTCCTCCCCTGGTCGCAATTTCCTGGGATGATGCTCTGCCTCTCCCATCAGTCTAGAGGTGTCCAGGACTGGGAGCTCCCTGACCCTTGTCAACAAGGGCTTAGGAGAAAAGACGCAATACCTTCTGGATGCGCCCAAATGAAGTGGGGGCGGTGAGCACACAGCAGAGCACACAAGGGGAGGAAGAAACTCAAAGATTTGCCCACATAATAGCTACACTGACTTTGCCAGCTTTTTCCGTCTGAGTGAATGGGTGTGGTCATTATAAGAAGGTGACTATTCCCCCAAGTAAATAGGGTATGCTATTTGGTGGAAAGGAAATTGTAAGAGAAAGTGTCTCATTTCTGCAGTTTGAAAGCAGGTAATCTCTGTAGTCTGGGTGTCTATTTACACTGCTTTTCAGCAATAAAGAGTAACATTACCTTAATAACCCGCTCATCTGAGGCAGGGAGGATACTTAACGCATCAGAGAAAGAGGCATTTACTCTGATGAGCCACTTTCCCCAAACAGCATAAGATCGACATCATTCGCCCAGAAGATTTTTTTTTTAATTTCTAAAAATATTTCCTAGTTATGACATGTGATCTAAAGCACAGGTACCCTGGGCTCACTTTCTGTGATGGCTAATGACACATGATTCCCACCCCTGTCAGAGAGGGGGGAAAAGGGAAAATAGATGTAGCACTAGACTTTGAAAGTAGAAAGTTTTACAAGTTAAAAACCCAACTAAGTAATTGTGAGGCAGAAAATGGCTTAGTAATTTGATCTTGGTGCTTCCAGAAACACCTCTGGGAGAGAGTCAATGGGAGAATATTGGCTCTGCTCCCCAGACACCGAAGGGCAGAGCAGGAAAGTTGGTTTTCTTGCCTTTTTCTCTTCAAAGAGACCTGCGGACAGTTTCTGACCTAGGCACTGCTCTCTTTCAGGCAACAGGAGCATTTAGTTCACAATGGCCTTTTTTTTTTTTTTTTTGATACCTGTTCAGAAGCTGCCTGATGACAAGCCGCACCCACTCCCCCGCCCACAGCCACAGGGCATTGTTCTTGGTTCCAGCCAGCTTGGAAGCTTTGTCTCAGCTTGTACTTTTAAAAAGATCTGAGGACAGATTCAGGGGAAGTTGTTTTTTTTTTTTCATAGGTATGGCCTGAGGCATACAGTTTTATGGGTTTGGGTGTTTTTTTCTTGTCATCAACAACTAATACAATGCAAACAGATGCCTTTTCTTTGAAAAAGCTTTGCTGGGCATTATGGCCGTGGTGGGGACCGGGGGTATGCACACACAGTGAACTCATTGATTCAGACACAGCTAAATCAAAATCTGATCATTTTGACCTTTGAAGAAAGGGTTAGTTCTTTTTTTTTTTTTAAAGATTTTATTTATTTATTTGACAGAGAGAGATACAGCGAGAGAGGGAACACAAGCGGGGGGAGAGGGAGAGGGAGAAGCAGGCCTCCCGCCGAGCAGGGAGCCCGATGCGGGGCTCGATCCCAGGACCCTGGGATCATGACCTGAGCCGAAGGCAGACGCTTAACGACTGAGCCACCCAGGCACCCCGGGTTAGTTCTTTTTACCTTTTTTTTTTAAATCTACTTAGAAAGGTAATTGAAAGGGTAGGCAAGATCAGAGAAGACAAGTTCCATCTCTTTAGCACGCTTCTAAGTATTGTAGGATATTGCTAGGATAGAAATGCATGTTGTTCAGCACAAAACAGTTTTATCTGTTCATTAACCAGGCTCCATAGAACCATAAAACTGCCTCTGGGAAACCCTATGAACAGTCGATGCAAATATGATCATGAAACTAAAAATACTTGAAATGGACTCAACAGTCTTTAAAATAATTTTGTAACGCAGGTCACAACAAGGTGGGAAAGGATAGGCTGTGGTTTTGGAATTTCTGGGTTCAAATCCTGGCTTACCTGTCTAAGAAACCTTAGGTAACTTCTCAGAGCCTGAGCCGCCTCATCCTTTGTAAGGAATTTCTCATTCACAAAGTGTAAATGGAATATTGGTTGTCAAAGTGCTTTGTAAACTGTGAAGTGCTAGACAAATGTAGTTTGTTTTGAGAACACTGTTATTAGATTATAACATCTTTGAATCTGAATTTCTTCCAGGAAATTCCAGGAGAGCCCAGGAATCTCTACATTTAAACGTGATTTCCTTAAGTGTTGGGCCATTCGGCTTAGGAATCAGCTTGGTGTGGTCCCTGGACCAGCATCAACAGCACCACCTGGGAACTTATTAGAAATGCAAATTCTCAGCCACCCCAACCTCCTGAATCAGACACTCTGAGGGTAAAATCCTGCATCCAGGGTTTTGATGAGCCTTTCAGGTGATTCTGAGCCAAGTAAAAAAATGGAAGCCACTGGTCTAGGGTATTACTGCTCAAGCTTGAGTGCTCATACAGATGATCTAGAGGTCTTGCTAAAATGCCTGGGATGATTGTAGGGAGGGAGTAAAGGGAGCAAACACCTAGAAGACACCAGCCCCCTCTGGCAGAAGGAGTTACCACCCTGCAGGGCCGCCTCAGGCCAACACCTGACAGTACTGTAGGGAGAGAGAATTTCTCTTCTGGCACAAATCCCCAAGACTGGGGAGTGGGATAGGACTTGAGGGTCCCTTCTAAGTTGCTCTAAGGTCACTGTGCCCGGTGGAGAATGAGGCAGTGTGGATTGGGAGGGCGATAGGATGCCGTGGCCACATATGGGTTACCCCTTTATGTGGTTGGAAAAGGGGGTAACAACATCCCCTCAACCCTGCTCAGATCCCCATATTATGTAAGAGATGGCTTTCTGGGGGTCATCCCAGAAAATTCATCCTAGAAGAATATGACTCGGTGTCTTCTCTAGAATCTTCTTACCGGGATGAGTTTTTGATAGGGAAGGAAGAGAAGAGCTGGTTCAGGAATCCCACAAGATAATTTTTTAAACTCCACAACCTAACATCTCCTGATTACTGTCTCCTCAATGAGTGCCTGCCTCTGGGGAAATCGTGGTCAGAGGAGACTTTGATTTCAGCCTCAGGAGGGTATTTCCAGTGATGGAAAAAATAGATATTGTATTCAAACAAGGAAAAGCATTTGGCAGAACCTCTGCCTCTCCCGACCCGGGTTCCCTGGGCCCCAGCACCAGCCTCATTGACACGGCCCTTGTCAGAGAACCGGGTGCTGAAAGGAGGTTCTTCTTTTTTTAAAAAAAAAAAAAAGATTTTATTTATTTATTTAAGAGAGAGAATGAGACAGAGAGCATGAGAGAGGGGAGGGTCAGAGGGAGAAGCAGACTCCCCGCTGAGCAGGGAGCCCGATGCAGGACTCGATCTCGGTACTCCAGGATCATGACCTGAGCCAAAGGCAACCGCTTAACCGACTGAGCCACCCAGGCGCCCCGGGAGGTTCTTCTTGATAGGGAGAAGCATCTTTCTGGGTTTTAATGAAATCATTTATTGTCTCTTTGCTCTGACGAAGATTGTAAATGTGACAGGTGAAATATAAAGAATAATTAGTCCCAGAGGTGAATCCATCCCCTACAATATGTCTTTTCTCCGTCTCAGCCTGTTGAAAAGTTTACTGCTTCCAGATGCGCCTGATTTCAACAGTTAAGAGGAGCCGGTTCCTTTTGAGCTGCAAACTTGTCAGGGAAAAGCTGGTTTCTGAGAAAAGGCTTAAGCTGGAGAGATGATTCCTGAAGAAACAGCTGACGTAGGAAGGAAATATGGCCATGGTGAGGCATTGCTGGCCTCCCTGGGGGGCCTTGACCCCTGTGAGGAGGTGGGGGGAAGGCCTAGGTCAGCCCCCATTACAGTAGCGACTTCTCACTAATTAGCTGTTAAGGAATCCGGCAGCCTCTGAAGGAGACATTTGTGAGGAATGCTTTCCTCGGATCCTGCCAGTGCTTCAGAAAGCCAGCGAGCCCCAGCCCGGCTGGGGACTTCCTGCTTCCACAGAGCTCGGGACAGGCCTCAGCCACCGTCTGAGAGGCCGCAGGAGCCCACACATCAGTCTTTGCTAAACACCAGCCACTCCCACTTGAGAAACCCAAGCTCTTCAGTCCCTGCCAGTTGCCTGGTAGCTTGAAGAGAATCCTAAGAGCTATGAGCCCCCAAGGACTGCATGATCCAGTCCTGTGACTTCAGACAGGAGAAAAGCCATTAAGAGCTGCTTTTTCTCTCCTGTCCACTCTCTTCCTGAGGCCTTTTAAGCGGAAAGGTGTCCCTGAGGGGGCCTGCTGGGCAGGGGGTGCGGGGCTTGAAAGGGGGTGAGGAGGGCATGGCCAGATATTCCAGATGTGGGCCTCAAGAAGCTGGGGCAGTGAGGGAGTCTGGCGAGGAGGCCCAGGGCCTGGGATTTCTCCTGGCAGGAGGAAAAGGCATCTGGCAGAATAGATGCCCATCTGTGAGGAGGGACTGAGGAGATGGGGCTCCAGGGGTAGGTGGGCCTCATTCTGCTTGCTTGGGTATAAGCAGAGGGAATGGAAATGAAGTGGGGGGGGGTGCTGTCTAGCACACCTAATGCAGAAGAAGCACTGCCTGACAGGTCCTGCAGAAACACCTAGCACTGCAAGGTGCTAGCACGGAGCAGTGGATGGGGGGAGGTTGCTGAGCTCCTGAAAGCCATTCTTCCCCGCAACCCTCACCGATTACCCTCTCCTCTCAATAGTCTCTTTGCTGGGGTTCCTCAAACATACTAGGCATGCTCCGATGTCTTAGTCTGGGCTACCCCAAAAGCAGACTCTGAGCTGGGGGTACAAATAGGGCCAACTTATCCATTAGGATCATCCATGCAGGGGGGCCCACAGTACTTTTCAGGGCCCATGAAAATGTGTTCTTTGTAGAAGCAGAAGAAAAAAATGAGATTTTAGATTAAAAATGTTTTAATACATAACACTAGTATATTCATCTTAAGACATGAATAATGCGGGGCGCCTGGGTGGCTCAGTCGTTGGGCATCTGCCTTGGGTTCAGGTCGTGGTCCCAGGCTCCTGGGATGGAGCTCGGGCTCCCTGCTCGGCGGGAGGCCTGCTTCTCCCTCTCCCTCTCCCACTCCCCCTGCTTGTGTTCCCTCTCTTGCTGTGTCTCTCTCTGTCAAATAAATTTTAAAAATCTTAAAAAAAAAAAGACATGAATAATGCAATCATAAAAACATTTTTAATTTCTTATTTTTTCGAAGAAGGGGCCCACGGCCACAAAGGCACTAGTACCTAGGACCCATGAAAGTCACAACGTGGCCCTGGGTCTGGCCCTAATGTTACCCCAGTGTAAGAAGTAAGAAATGGAGGCTCAGGGAGGCTAAGTTTTCGCTCACGGCCCCAGCTAATGGGTTGGGAAGTTAGGATTCCTGCCTGTGTCTCTTTGACTCTCATGGCTCTTGCCCTTCCTCATGATCTGTAGAAACTTGAAACACTTGGGTGGGTCACAAGAGGAAAAGTCTGGTAGGGAAGATGTGCCTTTTTTCTTGGCTGTTCTCATTTCTCAGGAACAGGACGGGGAAAGGCACCCAAGCCTCTGGCAGCTCAACATCTGCAAACAGCCGTCAGGGTGCATCTCTGCAGACTCTTGGAGCTGCTCCGTCTGCCGCGGCCAGATGCGTATTTGTGGCTTTCCTCCTTGGCTTCTTTCCCCAGGTTTTCATTCCTTTTATTCGGAGATGGAGCTGAAAATTTTCCAAAATGGCCCATGGTGGACACCCAGAAGTCAGTAGGGACTCCAAAAGGAAGTTAAGGCCTGGAAAGGGGGCCAAGAAGAGGGGGACCAGCCTAAAATATACAACACTCAATCCTTTATTGCTCACATGTGGCCTGACCGCTGGTGGACTGGCTCCAGGAAAATCTGAACCCTGGACTAAGCCTCACTCTGGGCCGTTCAGGCCAGGCCTGGATGTCTCCCGGCAAATCCCCCCCTGAGCCAGGCTGATTTTTTTTTCATATTATAGCTGCAGAAAGCACTGAGCTGGAACTCAACAGACCTGGTCCCTGTAGTCCTAGCCACACCACAAACTTGAGCTTTGACCTTGACCAAACCTCTTTGGTTCTCAGTTCCCTCATCTGGGAAATAAGGTTGTTGGACCCGATGATCTTTGAGATTCCAGTAATTAAGCAAACAGAAAACCTGTGCTGCTGAGCTGGAGTCCAGAAAAATACATCTGCTACTTTTAAAACAACAACAACAACAAGAAGCCCCGCAAAGCCTGGGTTTGCGAGTGCTGTGTTGAGGACCTTCCCGGCGCTGCCCCAGCTCCAGGGACGGGAGGGGGACGGGAGGGGCTGGGTGGGAAACGGGCATCGCTGGCAGAGCATCCCCGGCCCTGGCTCCCGGCAGAAGCGGGGGCATTTCTGGGGAGACCGCGGCAGAGCTGGAGGCCCCTGGCGCCGAGGGTCAGGTGGCCGGCCTGGGACACCTGTGCCCGGCCCAATCCGGAGGCCCGGGCCGAGCGCCTCTTGGGCGTCCCCTCCCCCCGAGCCAGGCCGGCGTTTCCCCCGGGGCCCCGCGCGGCTCCGGCGCGCGGAAGTCGCGCTCTTTCTTTCTTTTCCCCTCGTTAGTGGAGCTGAAATCTGATCGTGGAAAGTCTGGGGCGGGTCTGAGACCCGGCCGGCTCGGGCTCCCAGCGCCTGCAGCGATTCCTGCCGGAGGAACCGAGGCTGGGACCGCCGCGGGGGCGGGAGGTCGGACACCTCGGGAACAGGCGGCTTTGTCTCTGGGCAAAGCAGGAGAGGGACTTAATTGCAGGGGCGGGGCGGGGGAGGAGACCCGGGAAAGCCGAGTGACACCTGACAGCTTTGAGAGAGCCCCCCCCCCCAACCCCCGCCGCTGGGGGGTGGTCCTGCTAATCCCCTTCGCGAGAGGAAGCTAATTGCTGCAGCCGGAGAAGGCAGGATAAAAGCGAGCCTGGACCCACACCCACCAGGCCTGGAGTCATGCTATTTGCTGCTAAATTAATATAATTATATTACCTAATGCAAAAACTACGTTAAGAACTCTGGCTTTTGGCTGCATCTAGGAGCTTCTGATGGGTTAAAGGCAACATCTTGGTTTAATTCCCCCTTTTTTCCCATCCCCCCCCCAACTACAAATGTCAGAAATAAATTATCGAAACCAGATGTAAGGTTTTGGGTGCACATTTTCGGGCAGTTCTGCGCTAACAGATGCCTTGTATTAATAATGTACAGTTGTGACAGGAAATATGGTTTAGAGTCCTGGAAAAACATGAAAGCTAATTCCATTACCCCTTTTCATGGTACCTACTTCTTCTCAAATGCTCAACTGGTTTGGATTACAGCGAAACTTTAGAGGAAAAATGATTTGGTCTGAAATGGTAACAGCTCTGCTTTCCAGCCTCTCGCCTGAAGCACCCACCTTCCCACGCACCTGCAGACCTACATTCTGTGCGCAAATAACCAGAGATGAGAACATCTGGACCCGGCCATTCCTCAGGGGACACACTTCCAAATGTTCCTTACTTTCCTGTTCACGGGGACTTGGTAGACAGGAAGGCAGGGCCAGTGATCCCAGCTTCACACTCTTGCCGGGGACAGTCCTTTAAAACCTCGTCTACCCCCTCACACTTCACTTTCAGCAAAAGTAAAAACAATAAAACACTTTTATGCTAGAGGAACCAGATAAATCCTGGTAATTGATCTCAGGAGAGGGATTATTAAGGGGCTAAGTGCAATGCTTTCCAGAACTGGGGGTGTAATAAGCATGAAGCCAAACAAATGCACAATTTGTTATCTGAATTTCATCACTCGATGCATTGCAAGCAACTGGCTTGAAAATGGCTTTTCTCTAGGAAGGGAGAAGGCACTAAAATAGCTGGAACACATCCGTTGACAGTTATGCTCTGTGGCTGAGAAATGTCTGCACTCTCCATGTCTCACACCGGCAGGCACACTCAGAAAGGTCGGAATGTTCCTGCTTGCCTTTTTAAGGGACAGATTCCCCTCCACCTGATACCAGTGTACAATGCAAAAAGAGAAGACTCTCGAGGTCTTCCCCTCTCTTATATTCTGCCTGTGAGGAAACAACAAGCAGGGAGGGTATCCAGACTGTCCTGGATCCACAGATGAGAAAGTCTTCTCCTATTCAGATAAAGAACAGTCACGAAGGAAAGAGATCTCCCAGTTCAGTTAAGTGGGACCAAAGAATCACAACATCCAAAATTATAGCTACTACTTACTGAGAGCTTATTATGTGCCCGGGACTGTCCTATCTGCACACATACCTTGTGCCATCCAATCCTAAGAATCCCTGATAAGGTAGGGCATTACAATTATGTCCCCAGTTTATAGATGAAGAAACTGGGTTTCAGGGATGCTGAGTCATCTGCCAAAATTCACCAAGTGGCAGAACCAACATTCAAAAGTAAATCTGTCCGATTCCAAAGACTGTTTTAAACAACCTCTTACACCTGATCTTCTTTTTTTTTTTAAGATTTTATTTATTGGGGCGCCTGGGTGGCTCAGTTGTTGGGCGTCTGCCTTCGGCTCAGGTCGTGGTCCCAGGATCCTGGGATCGAGCCCCGCATCCAGCCCCGCATCCAGCCCCGCATCGGGCTCCCTGCTCGGTGGGGAGCCTGCTTCTCCCTCTCCCACTCGCGCTGCTTGTGTTCCCTCTCTCGCTGTCTCTCTCTCTGTCAAATAAATAAATAAATAGAGAGACAGCGAGAGAGGGAACACAAGCAGGGGGAGTGGGAGAGGGAGAAGCAGGCTCCCCGCCGAGCAGGGAGCCCGATGCGGGGCTCGATCCCAGGTCCCTGGGATCATGACCTGAGCCGAAGGCAGACGCTTAATGACTGAGCCACCCAGGCGCCCCTCTTACACTTGATCTTAGCCAAAAGGCTGAGAAGTGATCAACTGCTTGATTTACCCCCACGGATAACAAAAGTGTGTCCTGAATCATGGCAAATCTGAACGGTGTCATTCCTTTAGCAAAACTTTTTTCTCAGGCAGAGCACCCAGTCTTGAAGTCCAGACTGCCCTGTAGACGTTTTGTGTGAATGGCACAGATAAAACTAGGAGTGGAGGAAGCTACTGAGGACCAGGAATCAAGTCTTGGCTCTAAGCCCTGGCTTTCGCTCTCAACTGGCCGTGAAATCAAAGCAATTAGTCTTGGCTTCCGTTTCTGTACCTTTAAGGCTGACATGATAATGCTTGCCCAGTTTGTGAAGATTATGTGAAATAATAGCTCTCCAAATTTTCATCAACTACTAAGTAAATTGCTGTGTGATCTTAGGCAGCTTCCTTTACCTTTCTGATCCTCATTTGTCTCAATTGTGAAACTGTGGGATTGAATTAAACAACATGTAGCTTCACCTCCAGCTCTGAAACTGTACAATCCAAGGGTGGGTGTTGCGGCATAGTTCAAAGGAACAAAAGCCAGGAAACAGAGTGAATTTCTTCCAAGAGAGAATAGTTGAATAAATTACTGTACATCCACACCTTGAAACAGTATGTGACCAGTGAACAATGAAAAATCAGAGCTATGCCAGATAACTTGGAGGAATTTCTAGGTGGTGTGGTTGAAGGAGAAAAATAAGATGTGGAAATGTGATCTTACATTTGTAAAGCAATGAATGGCACTTCTTCCAGTGTGTATATATGCATATATCCTTACATGGAATTATATGAGCAAAGAGAAATATGAGAAAATATACTTTTTATTAAAGGCATTAAAGGGGGTAGAAAATGGGACTAGGAATGACCACAAAAATGGGGAAAAGACTGGATTTAAAAAAGCCCCTGGGTGACTCAATCGGTTAAGGGTCTGCCTTTGGCTTAGGTCATGATCCCAGGGTCCCTGCTCAGCAGGGAGCCTGCTTCTCCCTCTGCCTGCTACTTCCCCTGCTTGTGCTCTCTCTGACAAATAAATAAATAAATAAAATTTTTAAAAAAGAAAAAAATAAAAATAATAAAAGAGCATGTTTATGCTCAACACCTGCATTTGTGTAAAAATATGGATCTGTAATATGTGTTATTTTTAAAAGATGAATTAGTCATAAGTTATTTGAAATAAATAAAATGTTTCATTTAGACTTGTATCAAAATGCAAGAGATTTCTCCCAAATCTCCAAAGTACCCACATAAGGTACTCCCATCACAAGTTGGTTATATGTCAATAGGTATTTAAAACAGCAAGTTCCCGAAGGTAGTCTGAATACTCCCCCTGCCCATCAATCATGTTTACCCTATACAATTGCATAAGAAACCCTTTTCTCATATAAAGAAAACCTTCCCAGCTCTTCCCCAAAAGCTTCCTCTGTGTTAAAGGCAGACCTGATGAGGTTCTTCTGTTTGCAGGCCCTCAAAGAGGGGCCGTGATGCAGCAGAGAACAAAGCCAAACACCTTCCTTTATGGAGCTTACCTTCTAGTGTAGGAGACAGACGATAAAAACGAGTCAATAAAATCAAGAACAGGGAGTAAAAACAAAGCATGGAAAGGGAGTGAGAGAGAAAAGGGTATCTGGCACCAAATTCAAGAAGACTAAAAGCCTCTGAGGAAGTGATATTTGGGCAGAGATCTGAATGGCATGAGGTAGTGAAGAAAGCACAGTCAGGCTACAAGAACTAGACCAGGAGGGAGTGAGTTTGGGGCGTCTGAGAAGGAGCGAGTTTGTAAGTACAGGGGAGACACCATCCCCTCCACAGCTACCCCTGCTCCGAGCCACCATGTCTCCCACCTGGGCTGCTACTAAAACCTCTAGCTGGTCTCCGGATTCTGTTTCTTGTTTTCTATGGCCAATTTTCCACACTTGCAGCCTGAGTGATCCTTTTAAAATGCAAATCCGATCATGTTACAACAACGTGCAAAACCCTCCAGGAGCTTCCCATCACTTAAAACAACACTCAAAGTTTTTACCTTGGCTGACGAGCGCCCCAGGATCTGGTTCCAGCTACCTCTCTGACCTCAGCTCACCATGTTCCCCTTTGCTCACTCACTGGCCTCCTTGTTCTTCCCTAACAGGCCAAGCACACACCTGCCTAGGCCTGGAGTTCCTGTAAACGGACCATGAATCATCCAACAGCTCCGGCCATGGGTTTAAGAGTCATTCTTGACTCCTTTCCTTTCCCACACTCCATAGCCAATCCATTAGCAAGTTCTGACAGGTTTACATTCTAAAGAGATCCCAAATCAGACTACTTATTATCACTTCCATCAACAAAGCTAATCCCAGCCACCACCACCTCTCACCTGGGTTACCACATCAACCATTTTGTCCCCCACAGCCTATCCTCTACCCGGTAACCAGAAGGATCAGTTTCCAACATTTATGCAACATTCAAAAAATATTTATCGAGCCCAGCTATGTGCTAGGGTCTATTTTAGTTGCTGGAGATTCAGTACTAAACAAAATTTAAAAGGTTTCCACCCTCCAGGAGGGAAGGTTTGAAGAAAAAAATGAAAAAGAGTTCTGTTTTATGCATGTTAAAATAAGCAATGAGTGTACTTGGTCAATATTATCAAAAACGTTTGGGTGTGTGGGCACAGCACGGGCCAGCGGCGTTTTATTGTTGTTCCTTAAAAATTTAGCTTAACAAATTCAGCACTCAGGATGCTCTATCTTTCCCAGAATTGGAATGTTCTGCACCCAGCTGGTGGTAGATGTCTTGGTATCACATTCCAAACTTCAGTGTATGAGTTGTACCTAAGATCTAGTTTGGAATGATAAAATTTTCAGACATTTAAAAAATGAAAAATGGAATTCTTTACTAAAGCATATGAACCCCAGCACTCCATTTGGATAAGGGACTCAGGAAGCAAGCTTTTCAATAAAACACATAGGCAAGAATACCTATCTACTGCCTTGTGTCAGTTCCAAAAAGGATTTGAGGGAAACAACCATGCAGAATTGATTAATTTTAACTGTCATCAATCACAATTTAAACTTGGTCTTATTCCCAAACTTTCATTAAAATGCTTCATCCAAGTTACCTTTATTTTTTTTAAAGATTTTACTTATTTATTTGACAGAGAGAACACAAGCAGGCTGAGTAGCAGGCAGAGGGAGAAGCAGTCTCCCCATGGAGCAAGGAGCCCGACGCGGGGCTTGATCCCAGGACTCTGGGATCATGACCTGAGCCGAAGGCAGTCGCTTAACCGACTGAGCCACCCAGGCGCCCCTCCAAGTTACCTTTAAATTTTTTTTTACTTAGGGTGTTTGCCCCACGTACCTATAGGGCAAAGATTGTGGTTTAGTCTTCATTTGACCCCAGTGCCTGATATCATCCTTGGTACAGAGTGAATATTTGTTGAATGAATTAATTAAACTTTCCTAGGGCAAACTTTAAATCCAAGTCCTCTATCCAAATTGGAATAAATACCGGCATAAAGAAATACCTTTTTATCTTTTTATGGTCATTCAGCAAGAAGAATATTATGACGGCCCCTTTCCTTAGGCAAATACTAAAAAGAACGAATTTCCATGGTTTTCAGTTCTTTTTCTTCCAAAGCCCCTTGTTTCAAAAGAGGTTAGTTGTAAGAAACAGAACCCATTATGACAGTGCTAAACACAAATATTTACTATCAGGCGTTAGATACCTGAAAAATTGTTGGAAGAGTTGAGGCAGCAGGCTGGAATGACTCCCAGAGCAACACCCCGGAACTGGCCTGATGGGAGGGCTGCCAAGTGGATGAATCTGAAGCTGATGAATTAAAAAACCCACATGGCCATGTGCTACATTCAGCGATCAGGAATCTGTCACCCACACCACCACCACAGCCACCGCCCCTTGAGATCTACAAGGCTGGTAACAAAACACTGAAGCCTGCTGTAGAAAAACATAAGGTCTCCATAAGCCATGCTTGCTGCTGGTCCCGGGATTCCTCTAGGCAAGACCCTGGGGTAGGGCAAGCTGGGATGCTTCGTTCGCAGGTGGATGCTCAACAAGCCAAGGCTGCAGGAAGAGAGCCTTTACCTGCTTGCATGGAGCATGTCTAATTGGCAGAACCTAATCCTCATCCAGAACCTTAGCTGTAAGGGAGTCAGAAACAACTTAGTTCACACCAGTCTCTGTTGTATAGGAAATCATACCGGGAAAGTAGAATAGAAACGGAGTGCCAATCAACCCTAACCAGGCCTTTCACCCATTTGGCAGAATAACAATACAGCTAACATAGGGTATGTACTCTATGCCAGTTTGTTTGTTTGTTTAAGAGAGACACAGCGAGAGAAGGAACACAAGCAGGGGGAGTGGGAGAGGGAGAAGCAGGCTTCCCACTGAGCAGGGAGCCCAATGTGGGACTCGATTCCAGGACCCTGGGATCATGACCTGAGCCAAAGGCAGACGCTTAACAACTGAGCCACCCAGGCGCCCCTCTATGCCAGTTTAAAGAAGAAACAACTACCTGAGGCATCCCTAGTATGAGAGCATTAAACTCTATGAACAAACAACTGCCCACTTCATGGGAGGAAGAATTACCACTCAGGGGTGCCTGGGTGGCTCAGCCATTGAGCGTCTGCCCTTGGCTCAGGTCATGGTCCCAGGGTCCTGGGATTGAGCCCCGAGCAGGGAGCCTGCTTCTCCCTCTCTCACTCCCCCTGCTTATGTTCCCTCTCGCTGTCTCTCTCTCTCTGTCAAATACATAAATAAAATCATAAAAAAAAAAAGCAGTTAACTGGCAAAAAATTAATCAAAAAAAAAAATTACCAGTCAATTAACGTGAAGGCAAACACCATCCTTGCTGAAGCTGGAAGTGGGGAGCAAGGAACAGAGAGACATTTTAGGTGGTGAAAGGAAGAAGGAGAGAGGGAGAAGAGTGTCCCATTTTGGATAGGCATCTTTTCCTTCAAATTGACTTCCTGTGGGTATGTTAAATGTCTTTCGGCGGGTCAGTGAATGGGGTGGGGAAGAGCCACAGCTGTCCTCAGGCTGAGGGGAGAGACCCACTTCCTCCTGTGAGGGCCCTGTGGAGGTCTGGCTTGGTTCTAATAATGCACAAAGCTTAATGTGGTTCTAATTAAACACAAAGCTTGACAGAGAAAAAATGAGACAAAATGGAGAGGGCTGGAGGGTAGGAATTAGAGGACCCTGGGCGGCCACTGGGGAGAGCAACCATGGAACAATGTGTGTTTGGGGGCCAAGGAGAGGAGGCAGTGAGTGCAGAGCAGTGTGTAAATGACCACAGGACGCTGATGGTTGAGGAGCAGCTCCTTGAGAACCAGAAGCATAAGAGGAGGCCCCAAGCCACCCAGCTTGTTTCCACACCCCACCTAGGGTTCTACCCAGAGCCATCCCCGGCACCAGAACAAGCTGGGCTCTGGAGGCCTCACCCTGGTTGGTGCTGGTGAATCAATGGCAAGACTCCCCTTGTTGAGGAAAGCCCCCTTGCTGAGCTAAGACCCACTCAAGGACACTGGCCTAAGACCAAATGGTCCTTGGAGAGTCATTGACCAAATGAGGTTTAGCCAGGAGGAGCTATGGAGATGGTGATAAGAGAGAGAGGTGGTGGTTGGAGGGAGGAAGAAATGGAATTACATGTTTAGGAAAGTCTGTCTGGGAATTTGGCTTGTCCTATAAAGCTCAATAGCCTGGGATAACAAGAAGAGCCGACCCAGACTCTGCTTCTTTACCTGTCGCTGCTCACCTGAAGCAGCTTGGATAAGAGGCTACCCTCTTTCAGGGCCTTCAGAGAAGAGCCAGCAGCTGCCCCTGGAACCTCCCTGGTCATATGCAGCTTGGCTCTCAAACTCTTCAGTGACCTCGAGGACTTCTCTTTCCTTGCTTATCTCTGTTTAGGAATTCCAGAGTTAGGATCCTTGTCAGATGAGTGGTAAGAGCATTCCCTGGTCTCTCTGGGCCTCAGATTCCTCATCTCTAAGACAGACGAAATAAAACCACTTACCTCAAAGGGTTGTTGAAAGGTTAAAATGAGATGTAATTTGTTTAGACATTACATTAACATGTAATTAGTTTAGAACAAAAACTGGCTCATGAGAAGTGCTGAATAAATATTGTCAGCATTTGTTGTTTCATTTCAATGGGTTCTTTTCAGAAGTTGGAGATCACAGAGTGTTTAGAGACAGGCCCTGGCGGAGAAGTGAGAATGGGATGGGGAGGGCGTTGAGTGGGGACTGATATAAGCTGCAGCAAGGGACAGTGACCGAAGAAACACTGGCAGGGGATCTGAGGTTGACCAGTCAGATGGAATGGAGCCAAAAGAGGATACACATAACTAGGAGCAGGGAGAAACATGGCGGGGACCATATGGGTTAGAATACAGATGGGGCTATTATACTAGTGGCCGAAACAATGGTGTCTCTTACAAAGTGTATTTCTCTTTTTGTTTTGATTCTATTAATTTATTTGAGAGAGAGAGAGATCGTGAGCGCACGCGCACACACGCGTGCATTTGCTTGGGTGTATGTGAGCAGGGGGAGGGGCAGAGGGAGAAGGAGACAGAATCCCAAGCAGACTCTGCACCAAGCTCAGAGCTGGCCACCAGACTCAACCCTATGACCCTGAGACCACCACCCAAGCCGAAACCAAGAGTTGGACGCTCAACTGACTGAGCCACTCGGGCACCCCTAACAAAGTGTATTTCTTACATAGAAATCAGGGTAGATGATTCAGGACTGAGAGTGCGCCTCTGTGGCATCTGGAGATACAAGCTTCTTCTTCCTTGTTGGGGAGCCAGGTTTCTTCTAACCTGCTGCATGTGACTCTACCTCCAGCTCTAAGATAGCTGCTTCAGCTCCCGTCATAACTTCTACCTTCCTGCCAGTGAGAAGGGGAGAAGAGGTGATGGTGAGCACATCCATTTCCTAAAGGAGTGATCTAGAAGAGTTACACATCACTTCTGCTTACATCTCGCTAGCCAAGACTCAGCCATGTGTCCACGCTGAGATACAGAAGAGGCTAGAAATCTGGTCTTTTGCAGAGTAGTCATGTGCCCAGCTGCATTTTGGTGAATTTTTTTCCTAAAGAAAGGAATATTGGGGGTGACCAATACTGTTTGCTACAGGACTAGTGCATATTTTGGGATTTCAATGGAATTTTTATTCCTAATGATTTCTGAAAACACCTGGCAAAGTTATGTCATATTGTTTGTGACCCGTATTCAAAAGGCCAAACTGTACACGGAGTTCAAAGCTGGAAGCTTCCTACAATGGCCCCACTACCACCAGAGTACCAAAGTCACTTCTCTTACCGTTGTTTTTTTTTTCTTTTAAGATTTTATTTATTTATTTGACAGAGAGATAGAGAGAGCCAGAGAGCACAAGTGGGGGGAATGGCAAAGGGAGAGGGAGAGGGAGAAGCAGGTTCCCCGCTGAGCAGGGAGCCCAACACCAGGCTTGATCCCAGGACCCCGGGATCATGACCCGGGCTGAAGACAGACACTTAACCAACTGAGCCACCCAGGAGCCCCTCTTATCATTGTTGATGGAAAAAGGCTTGAATTGTCCAATTCCTTTCCAGGAAAATGTTTTGAAGATTAATTAAGTCAAATGAGTATTAAATCAACTCTTCCTCTTGAATGATTCCATCCATTGCCACTGAGATTTATTAAGCAGCTTACCTTTTCTGAGAAAGGATTATTAGAGGACAGTACATGCCAAGCTTTTTAAGTCTGACAAAAATACTCACTTAGATTATTATTAGATTCTGAGATATGCTCTGAAGGTGATGAAGGAGATTTTTGGAATAGAGCCAAATGCTAATGTTGATTTCAACAGCTGAGCAAGATCTATGCAAGCACTTCAAGATCACTCCCATGTTCTCTGCCCTGCTATTAAATGCCTAAGACATAGTTTTGCATACATTCACCTGTTTTTATTTGCCCAAAACCTTTCTGGAGAGAGCTGGGATACAAATAAACGACAGGATGGATACCTTCCCAACTAGAAAGTGAGAATGAGCCAGCTCCTTTGTTTCTTCCCATTCCTCTCCTGATAGGGATGTATCATTTTTTAACAAACATATCAAAAGCATGGTATGAAAAGGGACCAGGATCAGCATCAGAAGGCTTTTTGTTGTTGTTGTCTTGCAATCGCACTGCTAAGAAAATGGAGAAAGGAAATAGAAGAGAAGACAAGAGAGGAGAGAGAGAGGCACTTAACCTTTTGATCTGTTTTCCTACCAGAGACTATTCTGACAGACCAGTGAAACCTATGGACCCTTTCTCCAAATAATGTTTTCAAATACATAAAACAAATACAAAGGATTACCCAGGAAACTGATTATATTGTGATAGAGCTCTACTCATGGAGATCTACAATAGAGGTCTGTGGACCCCATTGGAAGGACTCTTCTTGGTTTCCTCCCATGCCTAGATTATCAATTTTCTTCAAATCAAGCCCAAGTTTCAATGATTCAGCCTGCCTTAGCTGAGCGTTTGACAAACACACTACCTCACATGAAGTTGCTACAAAACATGCTCACAGTTTCCCAGACACAGAGTCCACATATTTCTGTGGACACATATCTGACATTTGAAGACCGTTGCCATAAAGCTCAAAGCACAGGTCTCCTTACTATAGGTCAGCTCGGCCCCACGGGCACAGATCGCTATGGACTCTGCCCAGATGCCCCTTCCTGTCTTAGAGCACTGAGTAGATTCAGTATGGGGATCCATCCTTCAAAAAAACCTCATGATAAATATATGAGTTCTCCTCTTGATAAAATATCCAGTGAGAGGAAGCTATTTTCATAGTAGCAGAAGCTTCTAGCCTTTGAAATAACTCTTTCTTTTGGCAAAGAGAGGCCAGGGAGAGACAGGCAGATGGGGAAAGATGGGAGGGGGTCAACATCTCACGCCTTTGTTAATTCTGCTTCAACAGTGATCTAGACTGAGGGACCTACAAAGACCAGATGTACCTCAGCTTTGGTCTTTGGGTGCTTCCTCACACAGACAAGTTTAGAATAGGAAAGATGATACCAGGTAGGGCCCCAAGACTGCTGTCAGTCCAGGCTCTCAACAGGCTTTACTGATAACTATCATGGTACCTTATCATGTGTCCTCAGGAATCCCCAGGGGATGATCCTCTCTTAGGTTGCCTGCATTGGGACCCCACATCTGAGGGGAGCCATTTTACTGGTTCAAAGAGAGACTCAGTTGATGAAAGTCTTAAGAACCCAGGCCTTCTCTACCCTTCATGAGGGACTCTGGTAAGGGAAGAGCCATCTACAAATTCCAAATTCCACCCAAAGATGCAAATCCCCTCTGAACTACCAGTCAGAACAGGGTTATTTTAATGGTTTCCACTGTGGATGGAACCAAAAGAATCCTTCATCTATTTAAACCCTGTATGAGACCTCACCACTGGACTGCACTTAGCATATGTCTGATGAATGCCCACAAAGTGCTTGGGCCACCTCCCTAAGGAGAATGTTGCTGTTGCCCTACTTCTAGGAACAGTTGAACCCCTGTCCCACAAAAAAGAGAAAGAACTCATTCCAGGAGTGCAATGTTTTCTGGAATTTCTCTTGTTGTGGTTCTCATACTCTCCTAGAACTATACACTACTAAAAAGGTCAATTTTACTATATGTACAGTTAAACAGTATTTATTATTATTTATTATTGTCCTAAATTACCATAAAACAAAATTAGAGCTAAGTATTCATAGTAATTTGTTTCTGGGCAGTGTAATTGGTGGTGACTTTTAGTTTCTTCATTAAGCTCGTGTATATTTTCAAAATTGTCTTCAATAAGCTGGTATGCTATTGTAATCAGAAGAAAAGGAAAAGAAATCTTGTGAGCAACTCCTGCACTAAAGCCAGAAGCAGTTATGGGATCTTACCCTCTTCAAGGCAAAGATGAAAGACAATTCTTAAAACAAGGCGGTCTGCCCCAGTTTAGGTAAAATGGATGAAATTCATTGAAAGGACACAAATTACAAAAGTAGATACAAGGGGCGCCTGGTGGCTAAGTTGGCTAAGGATCTGCCTTTGGCTCAGATCACGATCTCAGGGTCCTGGGATCAAGCCCTGCATTGGGCTCCCTCCTCAGCAAGGAGTCTGTTTCTCCTTCTGCCTCTGCCTCTCCATCACCGCCCCCATACTCTCTCTCTCTCTGTCTCTCTCAAATAAATAAATAAAATCTTTAAAAAAAAAAAAAAGGTAGGGGAGTCTGCGTGGCTTGGTTGGTTGAGCATCTGCCTTCAGCTCAGGTCGTGATCATGATACCGGGGTCCTGGAATGGAGCCCCACATCGGGCTCCCTGCTCGGCGGAGAGTCTGCTTCTCCCTCTCCCTCTGCTGCTCCCCCTGCTTGTGCTCTCTCTCTCTCTCTCCCTGTCAAATAAATAAAATCTTAAAAAAAAAAAAATTAGATATAAGAAGGAATAGAAAAATCTTGGTAGTCTTCTCTCTTTTGAATTCAAATTCATAATTTACAATCTTTTGGAAAACAGCAACAACAAAACAAACCTCTAGGCCCAGATAGCTTCTTTAGTAAATTCCATAAAACACTTAGGGAAGAAATAATGCTAACCTTACAAACACTCTTTCAAAAAACAGATAATGGGCAGATACTTCCCAACTGATATTATAAAGCCACTTTAAACTAATACCAAAATTAGACAAAGACATTGCAAGAAAAAAAAAACTGTAGACCAATATCTCTCATAAACAAAGATGCAAAAATCCTTAATACAATATTGGTAAATGGAATTCAGCAAAACATAGAAAAAGAAAAGAAGTGTTCTTCTTTTTCAGGACCATTTTAGCTGTTCTAGGTACTTGGCATTTTCATATAAATTTTAGAATCACCTGTCTAGTTCTACAGGAAGAAGAAGAAGAAGAAGGAGAAGGAGAAGGAGAAGAAGAAGAAGAGGAAGCTTGTTAATCAAAGAATGTAGTTAAGAAAGTAAATAAGCGGGCGCCTGGGTGGCTCAGTTGGTTAAGCAACTGCCTTTGGCTCAGGTCATGATCCTGGAGTCCTTGGATTGAGTCCCGCATCGGGCTCCATGCTTGGCAGGGAGTCTGCTTCTCCCTCTGACCCTCCCCCCTCTCATGCTCTCTCTCTCTCATTCTCTCTCTCAAATAAATAAATAAAATCTTTAAAAAAAAAAAAAAGAAAGTAAATAAGCAAGCCACGAATTTGCAGAAATATTTGATATAAATACACGTGCATGCATAAATACACATGTATACTCTGGTAGACTAATAATGGCTCTCTCAAAGATGTCTACATCTTAATCCCCAGAACCTATGAATTCATTACTTTACATGACAGGAGGAATTTACAGAAACCACTAAATTAAGAGTCTTGAAATGGGGAGGTTATCTTAGATAATTTAGATGGGCTCCATGTAATCACAATGGTCCCTGTAAGAGGAAGGCAGAAGGGTGAGAGTCACAGAGAGGAGATGTGAGGACAGAAACAGAGGATGGAGTGAAGCATTTCTAACATGGAGGAAGTGACTTTGGTGGTCTCTAGAAGCTGGGAAAGGAAAGGAAATATATTCTCTCTCCTAGCCTCTGGAGGAAGCATTGGCCCTGCCAACATTTTGATTTCAGCCCAATGAAACTCATTTTGGATTTCTGACCTCCAGAACTGTAAGATAATAAATTTAATAATTTGTTACAGCAACAATAGGAAACTAATAGTATAGTCACACACACGGAAACATATACCTACCCCTAGATCAACAAATAATCAAAGGGTTATTATTTTAATCCTTGGAGAAATATCTATTCAGATCCTTTGCCCATTTTCAAATTGGATTACTTGTAACCTAAGTTGTAAGAATTTTTTTTATATTCTGGATACAATTCTCTTTCAGATATAGGATTTGCAGGTATTGTTTTCCCATTCTGTGGGTTGTCTTTTCATTTTCCCAGTGGTGTCATTTGAATCAGACAAGTTTTTCATTTTGATGAAGTCCAAATTATCTGGTTTTTATTTTGTTACTGATGCTTTGGGTATCATACATAAGAAACCTTTGCCAAATCCAAGGTTATGAAGGTTATTACCCCTATTTTTTTAATACTTTTAAGTCTTACATATAGATCTTTGATCTATTTTTTAAAAGATTTTATTTATTTATTTGAGAGAGAGAGAACACGAGTAAGGGAGAAGCAGAGGGAGAGGGAAACAATTTCCAGCAGACTCTGTGCTGAGCCCAGAGCCTGAAATGGGGCTTGATCCCAGAACCCTGAGATTACAACCTGAGGCAAAACCAAGTGTCAGACGCTTAACCGACTGAGCCCACCCAGGTGCCCCAGATCTTTGATCCATTTTGAGTTAATTTTTGTATATATTGTGAAGTAAGAACCCAACTTAATACTTTTTCATGCAGCTATTCACATTTCAGCCATTTGCTGAAAAGACTTCTGTCCTTATTGAATAGTCTTGGCATCTTTGTCAAATACTAGTTGACCATAGACAGATGGTTTTATTTCTGGACCCTCAGTTGTATTCTATTGGTTATATGATTTTCCTGTGCCACTACCACAATGTTTACTGTTGCTTTTTAGTAATTTTTTATTAAATTGGGAATTTGAGCCGTACTTTGTTTTTTTCTTTTTTTTTTTTTTTCAAGTTGTCTTGGTTATTCTGGGTCCACTGAAAATTGGTATGAATTTTTGAATCAGCTTGTCAATTTCTATGAAGTAGTGGTTCAATACCACAAACTATCACTTTTCTTACTAAATATTTGTAGATTTTCTTCAATAGATATTTCTTTATTTGTTATATGTCCTTACACCCATTTCCAGAGCCTTTAAATATTGCTGTTTTAAAAAAAATAATTTCCACCAATTTCACTGGGGAGTGGTTCTATGGAGCTCCTCACACCATCATGCCAGAAGCCAACCTCCCAAACATCAGATTATATTAAAAACTCCTACAACTCAATATCAGAGAGACAACCCAATGTTGATGTGTATATCATACAACCAGAAATCTCATTCATTGCTGGTGAAGTGTAAAATAGTACAAAAACTATTGGAAAATAGTTCGGCAACTTTCTTATAAAGTTCAACATTCCACCTACCCTATTACCCATCAATTCTACTCCTAGGTATTTAGCAAAGAGAAATTGGAACTTATATCCACAAAAAGACTTGTATCAGAATGCTCATAGTGGCTTTATTCATAATAGCCTGTCCATCAATGAGAATACGGTGATATATATGTTCAATGGAATACTACTCAAGAATAGAAAGGAATAAACTATGGATACATGCAGCAATGTGGCTGAATCTCAAAAACATTAGACTGAGCCAAAGAAGCCAGACAAACACAAATGTATATTCCTTTTATATGATGTTATAGAAAAGGCAAAAAATTGATGAAAATTGGTGGAAAAAAAAAATGGGACAGTGGTTACCTGGGGGTCAGGGTGGGGATGGAAATAGGATCATGAAGAAGGAGCATGAGAGAACTTTCTAGGGTGATGGAAGTGGTCTGCATCTTGACAGAGGTGTGGCTCATCCCAGTGTATGTTAAAATTCATAGTACTTTTATTCTTAACATCTGTGCATTTCATTGAATGTAAGTTATGCCAATATTAGAAAAATGAAGGAGAAATGAGACAAAATACATAATGCAAGGGCAGAAGAAAGACACCCTGGATCTTTTTAAAGAAAGAGACTACGAGAGACAACCATGGATTTGGCCCTCTGCCTTAGTTAGCTCTGTAACAATCTAATTTCCAGGGCACCTGGGTGGCTCAGTCATTAAGCGTCTGCCTTCGGCTCAGGTCATGGTCCCAGGGTCCTGGGATCGAGCCCCGAATCGGGCTCCCTGCTCAGCGGGAAGCCTGCTTCTCCCTCTCCCACTCCCCCTGCTTGTGTTCCCTCTCTTGCTGTGTCTCTCTCTGTCAAATAAATTAAAAAAAAAAAAAAAAGAATCTAATTTCCCAGACAGGGGTCCTACCCTCAGAGAGCTTATGCTCTGCTCCAGGCTTCCTCATGAAATACATGGTTATAACTGACCTATTCCATTTGTGAACATGCAAAACTATATACATATATATATATATGTCCTCCTTCCTGGTGTGAAAAGAGAACAACAACAACAACAAATTGGAGATGAAAAGTACTTTAGGGGCACCCGGGTGGCTCCGTCGGTTAAATGTGTGTCTTCGGCTCAGGTGGCTCAGGTCGGGGTCCTGGGATCTGGCTCCTTGCTCAGTGGGAAGCCTGCTTCTCCTTCTCCCTCTGTCCCTCCTCCTGCTTGTGCTCTCTCTGTCAAATAAATAAATAAAATCTTTATTTAAAAAAAGGTACTTTAGATTCATCTTGTCTAATGCCTCTTTATGGTTATGAGGTAACAGCTGTTTAAAATGGGGAAGTGTTGACATCCTAAGGTCACACAGTTCTGCCTCAGTTTCTTCACCCGCAAAATAGAGATATCATGAAAATTAAATGTGCTAATATGTGTAAAGCAATTAGATCAGTTCCTGGCACATAGTTTGGTTATTATTACTATTACTGTTAACTTCTGTTCTTCTAGGAGCAATCTGTAAAAACCCTTATTTTTTTTTAGTTTATGGATATCTGTGTCCTTCCCAACAAAGAGCATGAGAGATGGAGGCAAAGGAGGCAAAGCTGGAAAGGCAGAGACAAGCACCCGAAGGTGCCTGCTTGGCACCAAAGGCTGCAGGACGGCTTCCCCTCACTCCCCTTTGCCCCCTCCTCACCCCCCATCCCACCCCCGCCAACCTGGGCTAACAGAATTCAGAAGGTAATACAATCACCAGACTCTGAATTCCTAGAGGATCCTGGCTGGGGGCTACTAGTCGCTGGCGGGCCGCCAGGAGGTGGAGAGGGCTCTGATAAAGATCAAGTACCCACAGCCCTCCTGTTTCCTGGGAGGAGGGGGAGGGGAAGGAGAGGGGGAGGGGAGGGGGAGGAGCAGGCGTGGGGCTGCTGCCTCCCTAAGCCAGGCCTCCCCGCAGGTTTGCAGAGTTTTCTCCAATTGGCTGCCCGGGGAGAAAGTGTTCAGCCTGGAGAGCCTCAGGAATGGGAGTCTAATCAGACCCAGGGCTAGAGTCAATCTCACAGCTTCCCCTTGTTCTCGCTGCTTCCAACCCTCCACCTGGGAGGAAACAGCAGATGGCGGAGGGCCTTTCCCCTGTGGGGAGAAACCTGGTGGCCAGAGTCCCTGCACCCTCTCCAGCCGTCCTGCTCCAGGACCCATGCTTGGAGACATCCTCTCTGTCACCTGGCCAGGGAGCCAGGATCTAGACAAGGCTTTGATTGCTTTTTGCGTCCCCCCAGGGTCAATGAAAGGGGAAACAACAAATACAAGCTCGTTGGGACAGAGAGAAAAGGAGGGCAGAAAGCACCCAGAAAGGAGGAGACAGGGCTCTGTCAGCCCCCTCAGGCTGTGAGGAGACACAGGCTCTGCCTAGAGCCCCCTCTCTGGGCGCCCGCAGGGAGGAAGAGGAGTAAAACAGAAACGTATTAAACAAGAACATAATGAGTGGCAGTGACTGGAGTATAAGGGGTGGTTACAACCCATTGTTGTTCTCCTGTCTCTGACAGGAGCAAATGGTGTGAGATGTGTGACAATTCCTTTTTAACTCTTTTCAGAACCAGATTCCTGGCAAAGCAGGAGTAAGGATGGCAATAACTGCTTGGAGTACTTCCTGCCTTCTCACTGAGATTCTGAATGAACCCTTCCTGAACGCTTGTCTTCACTGCGCCTTGTGTAGGTGCTTCGACTCCCAGTCGATTCTCATCATTTGTGGCAATTATGTTCCACAAAGTCCCTGCGAACCCGGAACCATTGTTTCTGGGGGAAATGCAAGGTTAGGTTCCTGGGAGCCCCTGGTGACATTTTCATCAGCCCATCAATACATAACCTTGTTGTCTGTGTGCTTCTGTTTACTTAATATAGATTGTTGATCCATGAACATTGAATTCACAGTGGACAGCACTGTAACTCATGCTTGAACCAAACTATCTCACATGTGTATTTTCTCTGGAAGGCACATCACAGCATTCTCCTGCTTAGAACAGTAGACAGCACGTCGGCACTGCTGGCTTGGGCCCATTTTAAGCAGCAAAATCATCAATAAAAACAAAACAAAACAAAAAACAACTCACAAACATGGCAATAAATAGGCCACAAAAAGGACACTGGTTTATAGTAGGAGAGCTAAAACAAGAAGGAGTGCCTTCTTTGACTTCAACTGGAAACATGCATGTCAGGTGACTCAAGTTTTCCGCCTGTTTGTATGTGTCCAAGAATGATCCCGAAAGCCCTGCAAATATTGATTTTGGGTTTATAAATAAATTTTAGTAAGTAGGTGAGTTTGTAGATGCGGAGTCTGCAAGTAATCCGAATCAACTGTATGGTGTCTCATTCACTTCTTCTAATAATCCCATGTAGTGGGAATTATTATTCCCATTTTAAAGATTGGAAAACTGAGCCTCAGGGGGTAGGGCAATTTATACAAGGTGATACAGCTAACAAGTGATGTTTGTATTTCTCCCGCATCAAATGTAAGAATTTCACTTACAAAAAAATGCTGCCGGAGAGGAGAGGACCATCCTGCCTTCATCAATTCTTTATTCTGTATCTATTCACTGTAACTAAATGGATGTGTTCAGCTGTTGCTGTGAGTTGGTGTGTTCTGCCTACCTGATTTGGGCATGCTTCTGGGAATGAGGAACCATGCCCCCCCGCCTTCCCCGATCCCCATACTGGACCTTCCTGAATATAGAGAGGGTCTCTCCTGCTGTTTATTTCCCAGGAGATTCACAAGCAGACTCTTGAAAAATCAGTCCATTCCTCTCCTGGATGAGAGGAGTGGGGTGAGTGGGGGAGGCCATAGGGAGGCTCTGCATTGATTCACTTGGTAGATTCAGTAAATATTGGTCCCCTGCCAGTAGCTTAGCCCAGTGCTGAGCTCCACTCAGAGTCACTGTGAAAACATAGGAAACATCTCAATCCTGGTCCTCTTTAAGAAGGTTACATGTGATATGGGGAGACTAAATAGGACACATAGATTATGGGCCCATCAGACCCATGCCAGGTGCAGGGTCAAGCTTTGGGCAGGATTTCAGTGGGTGAGGGAGATCCATGAGGACTGAAATGGGTACTTCTTCATGGAGAAGGAATCTTTTTTTTTTTTTTTAAGATTTTATTTATTTGACAGAGAGAGACACAGCGAGAGAGGGAACACAAGCAGGGGGAGTGGGAGAGGGAGAAGCAGGCTCCCCGCTGAGCAGGGAGCCCGACTTGGGGCTCGATCCCAGGACCCTGGGACCATGACCTGAGCCGAAGGCAGACGCCCAATGACTGAGCCACCCAGGCGCCCCATGGAGAAGGAATCTTGAAGCCAACTTCAGGTGGTGAGTGGGATAGAAAGAAGGAAGGAAGGAAGTCCAGGCATCAAGAAGGTCAAAACAGACATAGCCTGTGATAGACCAATATGGCTGAGTTTGGAGGCTGGGGCTATGGAAGGCAGTGCATTCTCTTAGTTCCCTCTCAAACAACACTGAATGGAGCCCAGGAAAAATTCATCCAGGTTCTTTACCAGCCACAATGGGGCTTCAGCCTCATCCAACTTCTGAGCCCCTGGGCATGAAGAACCAGTGCAGACATCCACCCTGACACCAGGACATGCTCCACAGAAGTGACGTCCTGGCTGGGCTTCTGTGGCACCATCTTTACCGTCAGAAAACCAGAGCTATCCTTACCTCCCCACCCCATTTATTACATTCATTCTTCAATCCACCGCAAACTGGATTCTACCCCATCACTCTAAATAAAGTTATTTTTACAAAGGTCACCAATGACCTTCCTGTCACTACCTCCAAGGCACATTTTTGCAGTTCTCAATTAATTGGATATTTCTCTCTTAGAATGTAACCATCACAAAGTCAGGGAATTTTGCATTCACTACTATATTCCCAACACCTAGAACAGTCTGGCATAGAAGGTTCTGAATGAATGAGTGAAAGAATGAATGAATGAATGAACTTTCTCCCAATGACTTCTGTGACGCTCTACTCTCCAGTTTTCCTCCTACCTCCTTGTGTGCTCCTTCTCTGCCTCCTTTGTAGATTCATCTTCTCCTGCCCTGTGAGATCACACCAAGTTTCCACTGTAGGCTCTTTATATTCTCTTTTCTTGGGAGGTCTTATCCATCACTTTCAATTACCATCTGTGGCAGATTGTATTGCCCAAGGATAGTCACAGCTATGTATTTATCTCATCCCACATAACCTCTCTACAATGTAACTGACACTCTTCCACCAAAAAGTGGGTCTGAGTTCTCTCCCCTTGAAATTGGGTGGCAGCTTATGACTTCCTTGGCCATTGAAATATGGTGGAGGTGACACTATGTGACCTCTGAGGTTAGGTCATGTAAAAAATACAGTTTCCACCTGGCTCTCTCTCCTAAGATTTTCACTTTGGGCACCAATCCATCCTGTTGTGAGAAAGCCCAGGCCACATGGAAAGGCCACATGTGGGTGTTGCAGCCAACAGCTAAGCAGCTAAGCTAAAGTCTCAACCAATAGCCAACATCAACATCAGATAATTCCAGCTCTCAGCCATTGAGTCTTCCAGCTGAGACCTCAGACATTGTAGAGCAGAGTTAAGTCATCTTCTCTGTACCCTGTCCAAAGTCCCAATACACCAAAACTGTAAGAGATAATAAATGATTGTTTTTTTTAAGTCACCAAGTGTTGAGGCCATTGTTGCTCAGCAATAGACAACCACTCCACCATGTATGCTGGTATCTCCTACATTTACATTTCCACCTCAGCCTTCTCTTTTGATCACTGGATCCATATATCCAAATGCCTACTCATCACCTCCACTTGGATGTCTCAATGGAACTACAATCTCGCCATGTCCAAAACTAAATTCCAATTTCTCCACAACTCTGCTCCTTTTCCAGTGTTTTCTTTCTCAGTAAATGGCTCCACCTTCCTACCATTTTTACAATCCAGAATCATACAACCCATCCTTAACACTTTCATATCTCTCCTGATCCACAACAAATCCATCAACAAATTCTGTCTGTTTTATCGCTTCAGTGTCTCTCTAACCACCTGTCTTCATCCTCACTAGCATCCTGGTCCAAACTGCCATGACTTCTCACCTGCCTTCACCCCTGCAATGGTTCCCTGTCTTCCCAAATCTCACTTGATTCTCTCTAATTTGTTCTTCACACTGCAATCAATGTGTCCTTATGTAGAGCATTGGAATGACTTTTCCTTGCTCTGAAGATCAAGATAAAAATCCTTAGTATGAACTACAGGGCCCTAGGAGATCTAGCCCTTGCCTAACCTCTCAATATGCCACCTCCCCTAGACCTCTGCTTTGCACAATACTGACCTTTGTATTTCCTGGGTTGAGCCACGTTCCTCCCAACAGAGGCATGTGCATAGGTCATCCCCCTCCCAGAAAATCTCCTCTGCCCTCATCCTTCATCTAGTTAATTTTTTTTCCATTCCTCAGATCTTAGCTCCACCAAGGACACCTCTCCTGACCCTCTTTCACTCCCCATGTCAGGTCCCCTGTTATATGCTGTCATAGCTCCAAGTACTTTTTAATCACGACATATTTCTGTCTATAACTGCATATCATCTGTGAGATTACTTGATTACTGTGTCCCCTACAAGACCACAAGCTCCAGGCCAACAGCCCCCATGGTTGTTTCATCCCTAGCACAGTGAGAAGGCATTCTGTAACTGTGTACTGTTTGTGGAATAAATGATCGGGGGGCAGGATGCAAAGTGGATGACTGAGCTGTAAGCTCTAGCCTGGAGGGCCAGGAGCTCATTTCTATGGACCTAGTAAGTCGGGGAAATTTTGACATGAACTACACAGCACCTTTCCCCTCTCCAGAAGACACATTTTCTTTTTAACAAAATATAAATTTTCTTCAGGTTTCGGACCCCAGCATGAGAATGGGGGTGGAGGTGAAGGGTTTTGATTAGCTTAAACCAATCAAGGTAATCCTCTTGCCCAGGACTGACTTAAGAGTAGGCATGAGACACGAGGCCAGTGAGAGGGAAAAGGAAGTTGAGTTCCAACCAGTGACAGGAGGATGCTCTTGAATGAAGATGTGATTCTTAGAGCCATTTTGTGTCTTGTGACCCTGACAGAGCACAGGCCCCATAAATGGCAGAGGTAAGGCCTTCTGCTGGAGAGAACCCAGCGCTTCAATGAGTGGACAAAATAACTGCTTTGAAACTGTTTATGATATGGGACAATAAAATGTTCCAAACTGGCTTAAGCCGGGGTTGCTCAACAACATCACTGCTGACGTTGTGGGTGGCACACTTCTTTGCTGTGGGTGCTGTTCTGTGCATTGTAGGACACTGAGCAGCCTCCCTGGCCTCTACCCTCTAGATGTGAGTGGCACCCCAAAGCCCAGTTTTGACAACTAAAATTGTCTCCCCTTATTGCCAAATGTCCACTGGGGATAAAGTCATCTCCACTTGAGAACCACTAGTATAAGCCAACTGACCTAAACTTTCTATTACTTATAGCCAAAAGCATCTTAACTGATACAGTACCCCAGTGACCCTTGTTAACCACAGAGATTAGTCTCTCTGTACCTTGTCATACCCACACTGGCCTCTAAGCCCAGACCTACTTGCACACCCATTCACACAATTATATCTGCACACCAGCTCTGTTCAGTTCTAGCCTTCCTAACCTCTGCTCTGCCCGAGCTCTCAATACTCACTCCCTGCCCCAGCCACATCCCCAACCACCTCTGCCTTCACCACCTTCTGCCACTTGCTGTGGGGGCTGACAACTGTGTTTTCAGTTACATGCTCTTGCTCTGATGTGTGTCTCTGCTACTCCTCCCACTCATCAGGGTGAGGCCAATAGAAATTTCTTAACTACCCCTACCAAGGTTCATTCCCCATCTGTCTACTCCTGTGTCACTCACATCATCAGTCTATCTCTCCATCCTTCCTTGCATCCATCTACTATTCAACTAGGTCGTGCACACTTACTATGTGCCAGGAGTTACAACAGGCACTGGATAGCAAATCGATTAAGAGATGGAATGTGTCCTTAAAGAGCACACAGGCTGGCTAAGAACACAGTTCGTTAAGCCAATGAGAAGAGTTACTAATGTTGAAGACATCTGACCTATTAAGGAAAAATGTGTTTTCACACCCTGAATAGCCCTCACATTTAATTAGCTATTCAAAATGATGCTAATAACAATCTCCTTCTACACAAGAAGCAGGCCTGGCAGGACCATATCTGCAAATATGGTTAGTCCAGTTCCAGTGACTGGATGAACTTGGGAGAAAGAAGAAGGCCCAAGTTGAAGCCTATTCTGTTAAGTCAGACTTTTTTCCCTTCTGGACTTTTCTCCAACTGGTCTGAATTAGTGAGGTCCAACTGTTTCTATTTAAAGAAAAAGGCAACAAAATTTTCAGGGTGTGCCTCCAAAAATCATGCCAGAAGACACACACACATACACACACACATACACACACACCACCACCACCACCAACAACAACAACCCCATCATCCACACGCTCTGCCCTAGGGACAGGGACGCACAGACACACACTGTCAAGCAGTGAAGGGAAAAACAGAAATTGGGCATCAGTTCAAAGGGCTTGAAGCTAAGGAGGTGGAGGGACGGCGGCAGGGGGGCTGGGACAAGAGGGGAGCTGGTGAAGAAACAGTTCCAAGCACAACAGAAAAGCTCTCGGCCCGAAGATTCTGGATTTCCTCTTTGGTTCTTTCAAAGAATCAGTCTCTGGCTCTATTTGGCGAGGGTACCAGCACTTGTGGGGTGTGGCCTTGGGTTCGCTTCCCTTCACAGTAACTCTATTGTTCAGAAACTGCGGCCAATTTATGGAAAGAGGTGGAATGTTTATGTAACTGACTCTGCTTTAGACAAGACGTTTGAAAGGGGGGGAAAAAATGACAGATGGAAGGAGGCCAGTCCAAACAGGGTTTTTCTTCCTTTCTGGACACAGATGTTGGAAAAAGGAGGAGAGGGAAGGTGGGAGGGAGAGAAGAAAGTCAGGGACTGAGAAAGAATGCCAAAGTCCGAGCTGGTCAGAGACAGCCAGAGTCTGTCTTTGTGGCCAGGGGCAGAGCCTTGGAGCAGAGTCTCCATGTTTGGAAGCTGCTGTTTTAATTAAATAGGTCAAGCCAGTCAGAGCAGCTCGGGTGTGAGGTCTGGATCTCATTAGGCTAAAATGGGTGGGGTAGGGCTGGCCGAGGGGGGAGTGGATCCCCTGGTGTGTACGTGGGGGGTGGGAGCCGGGGATGAGGGAACTTCTTTACTGCTCTCCCCAAAGCCAGGCCCCAGGCAGCTGGAGCTGCCAGGAGGGCCAGACCACAGATGGAGAATGCGCTTCATTAAGCACAGAGTCTGCTCTGCAGCCTGGAGGCCCCGGCAGACTGGAAAAATCAGAACGGCTTTGGGGCGGGCGGGGTGGGGGTGGGGGCGGTTTGCAGGGACAAATCTCATCGCTCCACCAGCCCAAGTGAGTGAGGAATTAGGAGAAAAAGTCTCATACCTATACCTTCCCTTGAGCCTTGGGAGCTGACTTTGGGCAGAGAAGACAAAGGTGGGAGCAAAGAGGAGATGAAATCTTTGTTTTCCTGATTATAGGATTCCTGCTCTTGGGAGCCCCTATCCAGTAGGGGAGATGGTTCCCTGCCCTTAGGGCGCCCAGTTTGATGCAGGAGACTCAATCCTTGCTCTTGGGAATCCTGAGTAGATAGCCCTGACCCTGAGGTCTCTAGTCTGATGGGGGAGGCAGGACTGTAGTAAGGAAATGGATATCAAGCTCATACAAAATTAGCATGAAAACAGGCTCCAGCGAATTTCATGCCAAGTGAGGACAAGGTGTAGGAAAGGACTTGTATTTACAGTGGGAAGAGGTTAGGGATGGTTCCTGGAGGAGGGCAGTTCTGGGCAGCAGGACGGCCATGGCTTGGTGGGAACAATAGGACAACAACGTGCCTGTGAGAGCTGTATTACACGTTCTTCATTCGCAGGGAGCAGAACTTAGAAGCCCACATCTCCAGAGGTCTCAGTTTGACTGGTTGGAGTAGTGAGGCAGGGCCTGGATGTCCAACACCTGTTAGTAGAATAAAGACCAGTCAACTGATGGCCAAGCTTTCCCCAAGAGGTTCAAACCCGGCCACAGGGTTTGTTGGGTCAGGCAGCGGCGACTTCGCTGTCAGCGCATACTAGAGGCCAGACACCTGTCAGGTCAGGTGTCCCCCAAGAATAAGATGACTATATAACTTATCATCTAAATGGGGACACTTTGGAGGGGGATAGGAATGTTACTAATACTTATGCTGGGCCCACAGCCATAAACCAGGACATTTCACTAAAATCTTCCTAAAATCTTTAGGGGTCTAGGTATGTGTACAGCTGAGGTTTTGAGAAAAGTGAAGGATTAGTTTCAAATATCCTCCTCTAGTGCCTCAGTTGTACTCCAAGATTTTTAGAGAAATATGATAACCATGCTAAATAAAACATGCATATTTGTAGCACGTGTGTACTTAGGAGTAATATGCATGTGCGTGTAGACGTACAGATCTGTCTATATACATAGCTAAGTAGAGAAATAGACACATATAAAATAGAAGTCTCATGAATTTTCAAAAATTATTTAAATTAAAATGAGAGGGGCGCCTGGGTGGCTCAATTGGTTGGGCCACTGCTTTCGGCTCAGGTCATGATCCTGGAGTCCCGGGATCGAGTCCCGCATCGGGCTCCCTGCTCGGCGGGGAGTCTGCTTCTCCCTCTGATCCTCCCCATCTCATGTGCTCTTTCTCTCAAATAAATAAATAAAATCTTAAAAAAAAAAAATAAACTAAAATGAGAGACCTTGAAAATCTTAGTTCTTACAACAAACCTCTTGGGACTATGTCCCCAGCCTCCCAAGGGATGCTATCATAGATAGATGTTATTCCTGATTGCCCAAATCTTTTACACACTCTCTCGATATTTTAATAGTTCTTCAAGGTATACATACCACCTTCCCAAGGAAAAGTAAGACAAAATGAAATGGCCCACGTTTTCCAGTTTCCATCACTGTGAGGGGGATAGGTAAGTGATTTAAGGCAGATGCACTCTGGACTCAGAACGGAATTTCCTGGGGACAGGGACATGGTAGGGGTCGCCCTCTTTGCTGGCATCAGATCACCGAAGGCTCAGTGACAGGGAGCAGCTCCCGGGGCAGCCAGATCTGCAGTGTGGCTCTGGGAGCTGTCCTAGAAACTCAGCCAGGAGTCTCATTTTTCAGTCCTTCCAATATCCTTAATAAGTCACTTTATGCTTTAACCAGATGGAGAAGGTTCTAGCTTTTTGGTTGTGTTTTGTTTTATTTTTTTTAAGATTTTATTTATTTATTAGAGAGAGAGCACAAACAGGGGGAGTGGCAGGCAGAGGAAGAGGGAGAAGCAGGCTCCCCACAAAGCAGGGGAAGCCTGATGCAGGACTCGATCTCAGGACCCCGGGACCATGACCTGAGCTGAAGGCCGTTGCCCAACCAACTGAGCCACCAAGGCACCCTGTTGTGTTTTGTTTTATAAAGAAAGACTCTGATCAATTTAGATGATTCAGGGGCAAAGTTTGAGGAGTTTTTCGTTACACACTGTGTGAGGGAAGGGGCTCAACCCAGGGGAAAGTTAGCCACAGGGGGTGAAATGAGACTATCAAACAAACCATCTCATTTAGCCAGTGCCCAGCCCCTCTTTCAACCTGGGTCTCCATCCACTTGCTTCCCTCTGCCCTCCCCTCCTTCCCTGCCCCTGTCTCTGGAGCTCCATCCCATTTCCTGCCCATGTATCCTCACACTGTCCCTTAGAAGTAGGGAGTGAGGGAACATGTCTCTCTATCCTTCAGGAGGGTAAAATGGAGTCCAGAGAGGCGGGGTCTTAGCCATGGTTATGCAGCTGGCTAAGGGTAGATCTGGGATGACACCTTTGCTCTTAGCCTTCATCTCTATATTCAGGAGCCCAGTGCTTCCTAAGCCAGGAACCCTTGGAGTCATGAGGCCCTCAGGCATCTATCTGCGTTAGCTTGGTAAACCCTGAAAAGAGTGGTCTGACTCAGATTTGGAGTCCTACCTCTGACCTGGGGCAGAGCAATCCTGGATAAGTCTCCACCCTCTTTCGGCTTCAGTTCCCTGACCCGTTAAATGAAGGACTTGGAACAGCTTGCTAATTCTTCACCTTTTGGATGTCATAGATTCTGTTAAAAATCTGATCCTCTTTCTCCTGTCCCTCCCCTAAACCCCTTGAAAATGCACACAAGATATTTTCTGTAAAATTTCGAGGGGATTGTGCTCTCTGGCATAATACCTGCCTGGACAATCATATGGGATTGTTAAGAAAATCAGACCAAAATGGAGCTAACAGGGTTTTATAAGCTACAAAGTAGTTTATAATTTTGAAAGAGATCAATTAGCCAGCCGGCTTTTCCCCTTTCCTAAGCCCTGGGGGATGGTGGTGACATTAAGCCAGAGTTCCCAGATCCTGTCATGAGAACTCGCCCCCACCGGGGTCCTCTTAACAACAGGTGGCCCTCTTCCCACTGGTGGGGCCCCACTGAGGCTGCACTCTTCCACAGGTCAGGGCCCCGAACATCACTTCCCTCCAAGTTTTCTGCTCCTTGCAGCCGACCCCCTCCACTCAACACATGGACGGTGGCATCTCTCAGACCCTGTCCCTCTGAGGACAATCACGTAGTCATTCATCTGCTCCTATCCTACAAGATGGCACAGAGCAGTCAGGGAGTGTGGATGGACTTGGCAAGCACGGTGCCATCTGTCCCAGGCTTGTGGTCCTCTCTGTCACTCCTATTTCTCAGACCTCATGTCTAAATTTGGGGCTCAGAACATATGAACCCGGGACTCATTTCTCCTTGGGATACTCCCAGATGGGAGGGATAGAGAGACAGGCACGTGCAGCCTGATTAGAGACTAGGGCACATGCACGCATGCGTACACGCACACAGTCACACTCCCCTGGAGAGGGCCGTGCCTGTCACAGGCCTGACCTGGCCTGCATGGTACCAAGGTGGTACATCAAAGGAGAGGAGTGGTGGAGTTGGTGGTTACTCCGGCATGTGGCTCACCTTCCTGCCAGTATTTTCCCTGACAAGACTTTACTTGCCACCCACATCCTCCCTCTCTGGTGGCAGAGAGGATTAACAAGCACTCTGCTCCTCACAAAGGCCCCTGCCACCCTGGGAACGCTGCTGTCGGCCCCCTCCCACCACCTGCCCACCCAGTCCTGCTTCTAGTCCCTCTGGGATGGCCCCACATATCCTCTCCCAGGCAGCAGGGATGATGCGAGGAGGGAATGGCCCAGAGCCAGGGCGCCCCAGTATATTGACCCTTCAATGCCTGGACAATCGCTGGGTGTAGCAGCAGTGTCCAATGCCCTTCTGTGGTCCTTGAACTGGAGGGCTAGGCCTGAGGGTTCCCGAGAAGCAAGATCATGGTGCCCAGGCAGCAGGGAGGAGAAGGGATGTTGTTGTGAAGCTCACCATGAGCTTCAGCTGGGATCAGGAGCCTCTGAAGAGCTTGTCTGAGAATAAGCCAGAACTGGACCTAGAAACCAGAACTCCTGATGCCCATTCCCATGCTTGAATCCCTCAAGACAAGCCTCACTCATTCCCTCATTCTCAGGGCTGGGCTGTTGAACTAGCGGTTTGTGGCAGAGGCGAGGGAGAGGGTGCCCCCAGGACTCTGGGGCATCTGCCTAGTGGCCCTTCCCTACAGGCCCCACTGAAGTTTCAGAGACTGGGGGGGTGGTGGTGGTGGCCGTGGTACCGTTTTCTTCCTGCCAGGAGGCTTGTTACAGCCTCCAAGCTCAGGAAAGCAAGATACCCCTGCCATCGCTGGGCATGTTCTATTATTTATTGACCCCGAGGAGGGCTGCCCACGCCGGCCTTCCAGCTGGTTAATTGGATTTCATGACAACTTTTTTAAAGGGAATTTTCTGAGGAGCAGTGTTGTGTCCTGCCCCAGGGGTCCTGTGAGCTTCCCTCCATCTCCTTGAAAACACAGCTACTGCTGTCTATTGTGGAGCTTTAATCATACATGTCAGGTAGCCCCAGCCCCACCGGAAGCTGTGGTGGGCCTAACGATCCGCTGATGCTCACAGATGGGAAATAAGCCCCTTTCTTGGCAGAGATGAAGAAAAGCCACCCTGTATCTGATATGCGGGGGACTGCTGGTTAATTTGGGTGCCATTTCTGCTTCGATTACAGCCCCTGGTAGGTGAAAGTTTGCTGCTTATCAGAATCAGAACGTCGGAGGTTTGCGTTTCCTTCTGGTGGGGAGACTCATAAACATAAGGCCCGTGATAATAGTTATTATCAAGGCAGAAGCCTCTACTTAAACAATTACTTTGAGAATAGGCAGCTAAACGCTAGTACATCATGGATCTGCTTGTTGTCCTTTCTGGGCGGTCAGCTCTGCCAGGGGTAAGGCCTCATCCCGAGGACGCTCAGGGGTGGACAGCAGGAGAGTCCCCAGCCAATTCACGGCCATTCACTGTCCCATGGCCGGAGCAACAGATAAGGAGAGACAAAAACCCTGCTGTGCAAAATCTCTCTGTTTTTGCATAGAGATGCAAAACTCTATTTTTTTTAGAAATAATAGAGTTTTATTATTCTGCACCTTCAAGGACAGGCTAGAATCCGTGGTGTTACGGTAGGATTTACTGGAGAGCTCCTTTAAACTGTTCCATTCCTGCCAGAATGAGTTCATGTATTGGGAGGGTCGCTGAGGATGGCGGCTGACAAGCGTAAAGCCAGAAGGCGAGGAGCTGAGCCCAGTGTCTTTGTTGTGCTGAGTTCTGATGCTGGACACTGAACGCAAGTATGTGCCCATAAACCAGTGTCCCGTGGACGGCCACAAAGAGTCCATCCTAGGGTTAGAAGGGATCCCCCCCAGAGAAGGAATGCAGGACAGGCACTCAGACTTGTAGACACTGAGCATGGCAGGAGTAGAGCCAGCAACCAGGGAAGCCCTCTGACTGTGGGCTCTCTTCCTCATGGACCTGCTCCCTGAACTGTGCCCGCAGCAACAAGGACGATGATCACAGAACTATTGGGATTATATGCCTATATTGTGTAAAGTGACTTCCATCCATTATCTAGTTACGTATCCCAATAACCTAGTGGGGTAGCTGTTATCACTGGCCTCACTCTTCTCATGAGGAAACCAGAGCTTAGGGAAGTCATTGGCTAGACAGAAGACATTTATAGAAAGTATGTGCCCATAAACCATTGTCCTGTGGTCACAAATTTACATGAAGCCAGGCCTGTAACAAAGGTCTCTGATTGTAAAACCCATGGTTATTTCCTACTTTTAATGCCTTTCAAAAAAACAGAACAAAACCCCCGAATCTAAGATTCTCATTGAAAACTCATTATAGAGAGGGAGGAATCTTACATCTTATACATCATGGAACAGCCTATAATAGCCTAGGAAGGCGTCATACAAAAAGTGGACCTTGAATTGGCCTTGAGGGGAAGTTACTCTTTATGGGACAGGGAGCAGTCATCCCAGGCTAAGGGAAAAACAGGGATGAGGGCTGAGAGATGAGAAGGAGCAGGTGATCAGGAGAGGACATTGAAGAACCAGCGTGGCTGGAGCAGAAGGTGGGGTTGGGCAAAGTTTGGAGTGTATTAAAAGTCAGGCCTGAAAGGTTAATAATACCTGTTAGGCTGGTGACAATCAGCCACAGAATGGATGGGAGTGAAGGAGTGAGGTCTAGGATAGGTCAAGGCTTCAATGGTAGTACATTTTCAAGTTAGAGATAACTAGAGGGAGGGAAGTGACCAACTGGGGGAGCAGAGGGGAGAGAAGTTCTGGTGACTGAGGAGAGTTCAAGGGTGTGAACAGAGGATGGCTCCCTGTAGCTGAGTGTGCCCCTCCCCCCCACCCCCTGCAAAAGGCAGGAGGCTGGATCCCAATCTGGAGCAGCCCACCCACTGGGCACTCCTGCCCTGCAGGCCTGGCTTGGGGGGAAGCTTTCCCTTCCCAGCTCCTCCCTGCCCCCTCTGGAGAAAGCCTGAGACATTCCTCATTTCTCCAGCTTCTTGTTTCTCTAATTTTATGATTGTATGAAAATAAGGTTCCCAAATTGCCTTTAATTAGCTTTAATAAGACAGCCTTTTTGCTAATTAAAATGATTATTAAAAAACCATTTATTGAGCATGAACACAGTTGTTAGAACCTAGGAGAATTCTGAACTCTTAATAATAATAACAGGAGCCATCGCCAGCCCTGCAGGTCACCAGTTCACCTGCCCCACTCCTGAATTCCAATGGGGTGGCCCTCTGGCCGGGGACCCAGGATTTCAGCCCTCTCCAGGTGCCGCCAGGACCGAATGCTGCCTGCGTTGCTAGGACTGCTATTTCCCCAGCACTGGGGTTCTCGCTGCAGAATATGGGCCGGGGAAATACGGGCTCTGCCTGTCAGAGCTCCCGGGGCCGCCTGAGCAAAGCTGGGCAGGCAGTCAGAGGCCTGTGAAACTTCAAGACTCACTTCATCTCCCTGGGCCTTGGCCTCCCAGACTGTGAGAAGGGCGGGTGGAGGGCCCGGGTGGCCTCAGAGGTCCCTAGCCCTCTTGGAGCGTGGTGATGCTAAGTCACCTGATGGAGCCTGCACTCTTGGCAACCACACCTCTGGGTAACGCGGGAGCGTGGGACTGGCGGAGCCACGCAGCTCGGTGCAGTTCTCCTCCCCTCCCTCTGCGGGAGGGCAGTGCAGGCAGCCGAGGCAAGGGACCCCTGTCGCGAAACGCATGAGGAGCCTCGGAGACAACGCGGCTCCCGCAAGGAAGAAGCGGGGCGCGGGGGTAGCGAGGCGAGACCCAGGCGCTGGGCCCGAGGCGTGTAGGTGTAGCTCCCCGGCTCCCCCGATCTCCGGCTCCCTGGGTCCCCGGCCGAGGCCCGCTCCCCGGGCCCTCCCCCCACCCCCCACCCCCCACCCCGCGGCGGCACAGCTGCCGCCAGCTCCTGGGGGACGGCGAACGGCTCGTGCTGTCTTCTTCTCCTGTAGACAGCCCGGGAGCCAGAGTCTGGAGGGGCTGGACAGCGACCGACAGCAATACCCGGGGCGGGGGAGGGGAGGGGGGACAACTCGGATCGAAGGTGGTGCAGAAATCCGGGCGGGAGGAGAGGCCCCGGGCATTTTCTGCATTTTCTGGGGACGTCGTCTGGGCTGGGCTGTGTCTGCCTTCTCGGGCCGTGGGTCCAGCTGTGTGCTGTTCCCTCCCCCCCCCCGCACCCTCCCCCGCCCCCCCGCTTCCCCAATGTCTTCCCAGGGTCCTTCCAGGGACCCGGTCGGCAGCGTATTAAATAAATATGACAGTGGAAAGAACATGGGCTTTGAGTCCCACAGACCTGGGCTCCAGTTGGGTCGGCTGTGTTACTAGCTTTGCGACCTTCTGTGACTCTTTCCTGAGCCTCAGTTTCTTTCCACCGAGCGAGGGTAAGGACCGTACGCAACAAGGGCGGTGAGGTGGCCCCGTCGGAAACTTGGGACAGAAGCGCTAGGGTCGGAGGGCTGGGCGCTCCCCAGTGCAGGCGAAGGGGAAGCTTCAGGGCCCTAACCCCAGGCTCGGCCGGCCCGCGCCTGCACCCGCGGCTCTCGCGCAGCCAGGTCAGCGCGCGAAGGCGCAACCGAGGCCTCAGCCGGGGCCAATTACCCGCGAGGCTCCGCGGTGGAGCCGGGGCCTGGGCGCTGCGTCAAAGCTCCCCAGGGCTTGCTCGGTGCAGCCAGAGTCGAGAACCCGTTTCACTGAAGGAATAAACAAAGAGGCCTTGCGGGGGGGGGGGGGGGGGGGGAGCAGGTGGGTCCCCTCCCGTCTGCAGGTGGCCCCTTCGCACCACACTCACATGCCCGCGGACACAGCCCCATGCACGCCCATGCACACACGCACGCTCACTCAGAGGGACCCACGCTCTCACACACACACACACGCCCATTCACGCCGTCACGGACACTCACACCCACACCGCCTGTCTTCTCCAGGCGAGCCCCGCCGCCGGGACCCCGGCAGGCCCCCGGCTGGCGTGGGCATCCGCGGTGGGGCCCGGCCCTGGCGCTCCGAGGGTCTCCGGCCCCGCGGCCCCGGGGGCTCTGCTGCGGGTGACGGCGCGGTTCCTCCGAGCCCGGGGCGCTCCGCAGAGCCCCCACCGGGCCGCGCCGCGCTCGCTCCGGCTCTTTGTTATGCTAATTCCCCTCCCCAGCTGGTGCCAGCTGCCTGCACAATGAGCGCCGGGAGCCCTCGCCAGCCCTCGCCAGCCAGGGAGTGGGGGCGGGGTGGGGGTGGGGGGCTCCGCGCCCTGCACCCGGGATCCTGGCTTGGCCCAGCCTGGCGAGGTGCTGAGCGGCCGAATAAGCATCCTTCCCTGCGTCCTCCCCTCCCCCACGCTTGCAGGGCCGCGCCCCTCTGGGCCTGTAGGGCATCCACTGATTCATTCCAGTCGCCCCGGCTGCCCGCCCTCCAGGTGCCAGGGCTTGATGAAAAGTAAAAGGCTCCTCCGCGGCTCGAGAGCAGTGCGGATGAAAGAGAAGCAGCCGCCTCCCAGACCACACAGCTAATCCTCCCATAAACCTCGAGCAAATAAGGGGAGAGGAAGAACAGGCCGGCTACAGATGTGGAGTGCAGCCTCCGGGGATCCCCAAATTAAAACTCGTGCACGGGAAGCACTTGGACCACCACCAAATGACACTAATTGGGTTATGGGACCGTAATCTTGGCTCGTATGAAAAAAAACCAACAACAGTTATAGTCACAGCTGCAAGGACTGTCTTCATAAAAAGAAGGGGGGAAAGTCCGCTATTTTATTACTCATAAACATGAGAAAGAAGAGGGTTCGCGGATCTCCTGCCTGCGTAGGGCAGGCAGGCTGGTTGCTTGAAGGAGAAGATAACTGTGCCAGGAGGAGCAGGGCTGGGGCTGGCTGGCTCGGGATGTGTGGAGCTAATGGGCTAATGGGGGTGGGGGGAGAGCACTGGGAGGGGGAGGTAGTGGGGGCTGTACTGAGACACCGCGGGGGAGCATGGCCTATCTGGAGGAATGTATTTCAGACAATGGGTTAGCAGCCATATGCAGAAAATCATTCTGGACAGGAAAACTAAGAGATTTATTCTTTTAAGAAACATCCAGAAGCAGTTTCTCAGTTTCACTGGGGGCAGGGGTGAGTGGGGGTGATGGGGAGGCATCCTGGGAGAGGAAATGATGGGGTGACAAGTGTAGAAAATGCAGGTGAATATCTTCTGAAAGATCCGTTGGTTGTTAGAATCACAAATGTTAGGTCTGGAAGAGACCAATCTTAGATGCTGAGTCCAACCTCATCATTTGACAGATGGGATATTAAGACCCAGAGATGTTAAGGGGCTTGTCATGGTGAGACAGCTAGTGAGTGGTGGAGCTAGAGGGCGGTAGGAATGGGCAAGAACCTGTCTCCTAACTCCTACTCTAGTGCTCGAAACATTAACTCGGTAATAATTTTGTTGTTAAGAAACAGCCGTTGTTTTATCAGAAATCAATACAATAGACTGCAGGGAAATAAAAAGTTAGAAAATTTTATTTTATTTTATGTATTTTTTTAAAGATTTTATTTATTTGACAGAGAGAGAGATAGCGAGAGCAGGAACACAAGCAGGGGGAGTGGGAGAGGGAGAAGCAGGCTTCCCGTGGAGCAGGGAGCCCGATGCGGGGCTCGTTCCCAGGACCCTGGGATCATGGCCTGAGCTGAAGGCAGTCGCTTAACAACTGAGCCACCCAGGTGCCCCAAAAGTTAGAAAATTTTAGAATGATTGAGTTATTATAAACCTTTTTTGATCTGTAATGAGAATGAGAGTTGGAAATCAATCAATTCTTACAGATTCCATCCCAGGGTTCTTCCTAGCATGTGTCTATTTATTCATCCATTACAACACCCAGGAGGACTGATGGCCCCAGGATTTCTTTACTGGTCCTTTCGGTGCAGGGGCCAATACTGTTTCCAGACAGAGAGAGGCCTCCACCCACCCTCCCTCACTGCCCTTCTACACTAAGTCATCTTGGCTAAAACCACCTGGGTTAAGGCTGGACTGGTTGAGAATTTGAATCAATCATGTTTCCTGGTTGGTATTCTACCCACAGGAAAATAAAAGTGTCTACTCTAGCTGCTGAGTGTCCAAACACAGAGAGGACAAGGATCGGGAGATGGCCAGCCGAGATCTCTCTGGGCAGATTGAGGTGTCCTGGCTTCCCGGTGCCTCTGTCAGCTGAAATGGTCAATAGTGGTGCCACTCATGAGATCCTAGAGCCGGTTGGGGTAGGAAGAGAACCTGTTGCAGAGAAGTCTTGGAAGGGTCATGGCACAACACTGCATTTTCTTTCATTTTATTTAGGTGCCTGTTTCTCATTCTGGTCCAGTTTGGTTCTCATGTCAGACCTACCAGTCAGCAAGCATCACTACAAGTGTACCTCACCCTATGGAAAAATATAAGCTCTTGAAAAGTTAGGAGGATGGAAATGTCATTTGTTAAAGGGAATCTTATTTTGAAGCCGTCAGTTGGTCTCTGAGTTTAAAGGCAACAAAAAAAGGATGAAATCTTGAAGTAGGAATAACCCTTCCCTAGCTGATCTGTTTTTTATTTTTTTTAATTTTTATTTATTATTATTTTTTAAAGATTTTATTTATTTATTTGACGGAGAGAGACACAGCAAGAGAGGGAACACAAGCAGGGGGAGTGGGAGAGGGAGAAGCAGGCTCCCTGCTGAGCAGGGAGCCTGATGTGGGGCTCAACCCCAGGACCCGGGGATCATGACCTGAGTCAAAGGCAGACGCTTAATCGACTGAGCCACCCAGGTGCCCCCTGAGTGAGGTTTTGAACTGATGATGAGAGGTGAATTTTTAGCCTCCCATTTTGTTTTTTTAAAAATATTTATTTATTTATTTATTTGAGAGCAAAGAGTGCACAAGCAGGGGGAGGGGCAGAGGGAGAGGGAGAAGCAGGCTTCCCGCCAAGCAGGGAGCCCGATGGGGGGCTCGATCCCAGGACCCTGGGATCGTGTCCTGAGCCGAAGGCAGACGCTTAACGACTGAGCCACCCAGGCGACCCTTTTTAAATTTTTTAAAGATTTTATTTATTTGTTAGAGAGAGATCACAAGTAGGCAGAGGGATAAACAGGCTCCCCACTGAGCAGAGAGCTCTATCCGGGGCTCAGGGCTCCATCCCAGGACCCAGGGATCATGACCTGAGCCAAAGACAGATGCCTAAATGACTGAGCCACCCAGGAGCCCCAGCTAATCTGCTTTTTAAACTTAGATCTTATAGGTGAAAACTGTGTCCTAGTTATTTTATGATAGGCCATGTCCTCAAAGTTATGATTATCCAGAAAATAATTCTTTGATCTTCATTACCAGATGTAGGAACACTGGAAATCATTAAGCTTGAACTTCAACAAATCCTAGGGATGAGTCAGAGGTTAATGGTTTTTCACCTTTTCATTTATAAGAGATACCTCTATGTTCTGAGAGATCCTATCTATGAAACCACTTGTATTTACTAACGATAATACCTTCATTTTCCCAGAGTTTCTTCTTGATTTGTGCTGTGTTAACTCAGAGCTGGTTCAATTCCAAGCAACAGTAAAGAAATCTGCCATGGGTTAGCCTATGCAACTATTCTCAGGAAATTTTATAATTGCTAGTAAACCTTTTTTTTTTTTTAAGATTTTATTTATTTATTTGAGAGAGAGAATGAGAGAGCGAGCACATGAGAGGGGGGAGGGTCAGAGGGAGAAGTAGGCTCCCTGCCGAGCAGGGAGCCTGATGCGGGACTCGATCCCGGGACTCCAGGATCATGACCTGAGCCAAAGGCGGTCGCCTAACCAACTGAGCCACCCAGGCGCCCTCTAGTAAACCTTTTGAAATGTTAAAAATATCTCAAGAACACCAATGACTATTTTCATAGCTGTCTGAGGGTCCTAGATCCCCAGGTTTGACATCTCCATATTTGTTTCAGGCTTGTACGGAACCCAAAAGGCTGAATGCTTTCCACAAAAAGGAGAATCTGGTACTGTCAAGGTCCCACCCTCAGGGCATCCAGGGACATTAGTGGAGATGTTATGGAGGTTCACGGTTACTGCATACCCATCACGTGCCTCCGGGCAAGGGCCAGTCACTCCCTGATATTAAAGTCTTTAATCCTGGCAACCTTGTCAGGTGCATACATTATGCCACCCATTTTACAAACAAGGAAATCAAGGCACCAGGAAGTCAAGAGGCTGTGGGCCAAGGTCAAGACTGCACAGCTACAGTGGCAGAGCTGGGATTTGCATGTAGGCAGCGATTCCAAATCCCACTCTTAACCCTCTGCTATATTCCAGTCTCACAAGAAACCTACAGCTGCTATGCAGTTGAACGGAACAGGAGAGAGGTACCTTGGGCTAATAACTATACCCTAGTCACAAAGATTGTTTGGTGGATTAATTGAAAAGCACAGCATCTAAGGGCTTGGAAAACAACGAGAAACACTCCCAGCTCCCAGAAAGGGCAATTAAGCCATTTCTCTCTTCTTGCAAAAGCATAAAGGAAATCCATTAGTCCCTGAAATGGTTTTCCTGTCTTCCTAAAGAAGTTGGCCAAAAAAAGAGTCTTCTTTCCTTTTTCATCTTTAGACTTTTCCTTAAAGAAAGTGCGTTCACTCTGCGATGCATGCGGGGCACGGTCTATCTCAGACTTCCTGTACTCCACTCCGTCAAAGAGCAACTCCCAATCCTTTGCTGAAATCCCATGCCTGATAGCCTGTCATTCTCCATCTTTTCCCTCTCATGCACACAGGTGTTTTGTGACTTTTGGGGAAACTGTAGATGCCTGAGTGCTGGGCCAGATCCACTGAGAAAGCTCCGCTTCTTGATTGCCAGGATACAGTTATGTCACAACGGATTGTAGCTCATTGCACTCGCCTCAGAAAACATCCGCAGTAGGAGTACTCAGGCTAGTATCAGTGGGGGCAAGGAGCATCACATGCCTGATGCTTGGACCCAGCTGCTGCCATGGAATGACCTGGATGAGGGCAATGCCTGTTGAAAGCCAAGCCAGTCTGGGCAGTACAGGCCTTGGGGCAGATTGGGTCTCTCCCAAATTTCGCTATTTGTCCATTGTCTTGGGATCTGGGCAGGAAGCAAGAACACAACTTACGTCCCTGCAAGTTTTCTATGTGTGTTCTATCCCCAAGATATGGCATTTTATAAGATTTTATAATTTTAAATCAAGGGAACCGTTATAAAAATGGGGTTGAAAAAAACATGGGTACTTTCATGAGCAATGACTAATTCATCTCCATACGTTCTATCAGTTTCACTGCGGTCAAAAGCAGGTGTTTCCAGGCTATGAATAAGTAGTTTGCATTTTCAAAATTAACAAATTGGACCAACACCAAGGAAAAAAACAACCACCATAGACAGCCCACCAGAGAATTGTTTACAAAAGAAGATGAAGCTCACAGCAATGGTTTGCAAACACCACCAGACGAGGTTGTGTAAATGCCCTTCGTGTAGTCATGGTTCTTCAGCCTGTCACAGCTACTAAAGAGAAACGCAGAAACAGGAAATTACAGACTATTTTAAACAGCGTGTTTTATGAAACTCACTTGCTGATGCACTTTATGGCAGGATGCGAGATTCAAGTGTTCATAACTTCCATCTTTTCAAGTGCCTTTCCTAAGTGAATTCTCCCAGTTGAAATACGGCATGTACACAGGGCTGGAAACAATCCCTCAAGTAGTTAACTGTTTCACCCTTGGTCATGTAGCTCTCACATCCAATGGAGTAGTGTCAGCCATGTGCAGATAATCTACCTCGCTTGCACACTAACTGTAGGGAAGCAATGGAGGCCTTGAGGAGTAACTTAAAAGATCCTAAATGCATTTTACGTTAAACCACAATCAAAACACAGCGATCTTAAAATGAATGACTAGAAACCGCATGTTGTCTCCCATCACTGAAATACTGATGCCATTCCTCTCTTCACGGACGGCTCTGCATCTCGTTTAAACCATCATTGTGCAGGGCCTGCTGCACCGTCTTTCTTGAAACGGTCTGGCAGAACTGGCAGGGATAACCTTAACTACGGATGAAATGGCTTCAAATGTAAGGGGCTGTCATAAAAATGGATTTGAACAACTAATTATTCTCAAAAACGTTTTCTGGGGCGCCTGGGTGGCTCCGATGGTTAAGCGTCTGCCTTCGGCTCAGGTCATGATCCCGGGGTCCTGGGATCGAGTCCCGCATCGGGCTCCCTGCTCCTTGGGAGCCTGTTTCTCTCTCTCTCTCTCTCTGTCTCTCATGAATAAATAAATAAAATCTTAAAAAAAAAAAAAACAAAAACGTTTTCTGCTCACAACTTGTTTGAGGAATATAAAAGCCTAGCTGCGCCGCACAGGAATCCTTATATCCTTGTCTGATGTTTATTGTGAAGTTGACATCTCTTAACGCCCATGTCTGTTGCAAGTTGTTCTCAGCTCTCCTCTAGATACACCGAAAGGAAGTCATTAAGTGGAGCTGTAGAATACAAGTTCATGATCGGAGGAGTGGGTAACCCTGCTTTGATGGCGTTAACTATGATCTCTGAAAATAAAGGTTCATTCGCTTGCTTCTGCCCTTATTAAACAGAATGTTCTGAATCTCTTTTGTCTTAAAAGATCATGCCGAAGATGCTTTATCCTAGTGACTGGTCATCAGATAGTCACTTCCATCAGTTTTGAGTTGTTGTTTTTTGTTTTTTTTAAAGATTTTATTTATTTGAGAGAGAGAATGAGAGACAGCACAAGAGGGAAGAGGGTCAGCGGGAGAAGCAGACCCCGCGCTGAGCAGGGAGCCCGATGCGGGACTCGATCCCGGGACTCCAGGATCATGACCTGAGCCGAAGGCAGTCGCTTAACCAACTGAGCCACCCAGGCGCCCAGTTTTGAGGTTTTCTACCTTCCACCCAAGTCCTGGCTGCTGTAGTCCTGTCCTTGGGACCCCTTCAAGGTGAAGGACAGAATAATAGGATTTTAAGAGTTGGAAGCGTACGACGGTATCTGTGCTCTTTTAAAGTGCCTCTGCCAAACAATCTTCTACAATCACCACTTTCAGAGAGGAAGGGCCAGAGGCAAAGGTTAATGATTTGGTTAACGAGGTGCACCTAGATGCCTCAGGGAGTAGCAATTAAAGGCATTCTTGGGGGAGCTGGGCCATTTTCTTAAATGAAGATTTCCCCTCATTTAACTTTTAAAAGTCTGGAATCTGCCCTATCAGGTTCTCCTTAAAGCAAAGCACAGCAATGAGAAAAGGTGCCACTTCCAGGAGTGTGGGGTGGAGTGTCTTGGCTTTACCAGTCTCTGAGACAGAACTATAGAACCCAGTTAGTAGATTATTATCTGTGCCTTGGCCACCTGGAAAAATCAAACTGAGTATCTTCTGAATAGAAATAGTGATACACGCCCCTAAAGGGGCCCTAATGCTCATACCAACAAAAGGAACATTCTTATTTGGATGGGTGTTTAGGGGTTTTTCAGGGAAGGGGGGGCATGTCTTTTGGTATGCTTAGAAATGTCTTAGAGACAAAAACTTGATGACTAAAACTAACAAATTTTAATGCTGCTGAATTCAAAGGCCCCTAATCATCCAGCAGAGAAGCTCCAGTGGGTTCTGTTGAGCAGATGCCTGAGCCTGCAGCTCAGGTGAGTGCTATGGAAAATCATCAACTCTGTCATTTTACAGCTTTGGCCATCAAGAGGAACATTGTCTGATAATGCTGGGGGCTTCTAAAAAGCAAAAGGATGTCATTTCTTTCATATTTAAATCTCTAGGATGTATTACATTCATAATAAGGATGTTACATTTGACAATTAAGCTTCCAACTAGCTTTCTCCCTTTATCAAATAAAATATTAGCCTCTAGGAAGAACCTTAATACAGAGTTGTATGGAATACCAACAGCAATAATCTACAGCTATTTCGACTGCTGACATATGGGTCATCTTTTTGACAATGTGACATTTCATAAGGCAATCAGCAGGATTCATTCAGTATTTATGGTATGCTATTTTTTTGTCAGAAACTTTGCAAAAATAAAAATCTTTAGATTCTTTAAGGTAAAACCTTCTTGATAACCAACCACATCACTTATTAACATTGGTCTCTTAATCCACAGAAATCTAAATTCACAAAGTAGGATTCTTCTAAAACACCAGTCAGGCTGACCTCTTAAAGTAGTCTTTCATTTTGAAAACTCCCGTGTGGCCACTACCCACACTAAGATATTTTGAGTTTTTTTAAAGGAGAAACAGCAACAGAAAAGAGAAACATTGCCGATGATCATTAAAATAAGAAAATCTGAATGAATTTTGATCATTTTAATAAATATATATCAAGAAAACCTCACTTTATTACAACACGTTCATATACAAGCATCTATCATCTAAGTTTTCAACATCAAATGTTTATCAAATATTGAAAATAAAGGACAAAACATTACTAGACTATTTAGCCATAACACAAGAACATGTTTTAAAAATTGGTCCTTGTGGACATTGTCCAAATGATGATCCTACTCATACACTGTATGAATGAGACCTATATTTAATATTAATAGCATAATAAAAAAGCTTTATCTTGGAGAAACTGGGAAGACTTACTTCCTCCGTGTGGCATTTGGTTCCTGTGAAGTATTGTTTAAGGAGGCCCAAGTTCAATTAGCAACCTTGGAAACTGGAATACAGTTTAGCAGGAGGAGTTGGCTGGAGTAGGACAATGGACGGTCAGAGGGGCACTCTGAACACTCTTGCAAATGTACAAATTAAAGAAATCATTGAGAAAACTGTTGACCAAATACATGGTAGCTATTGCCAACTGGGTCCCATTTCTCCAAAATAACTTTCCAAAAACTAAAGTCTTTACATTCTTTAAGATAAAACCTTATTGATCACCACATCATTTATTAACATTGTGCTTCTTAATCAACAGCAAAAGTCATATATAAAAAACCACATGCTTTTATAATCTAAACGAGTGAAATGATGCAAAACAGATTAAAGTATAACGCATGCCACTGGTTCATGAACTTCATTGGACAAGAAAACAAAACAAAACAAAACAACCCAAAACCCAAAAAACCCAAACCCCAGCAACAGACCCGTTGCCATAGAAAAGCTCAAGCAGCTTAGTGCTGGTTTCTAACAGCTCCATTGTTTCCCCCATCCCTTTCTAAAAATGCCAAATCCAAAAGCAATTGGGCATCAAAAACAAAGGAAGAATAGAGATGTTGAATCAAAAGTTGAACACAATAGTTTCGAAGTTAACGGTTTCCAAACAATATTGATCCACCCTGTGTATTTTTTTTTCCTGTTTGTTAAATCCCTGCTGTAACTCTGATTTATCCTTAATTTTCACATTGGCAAAAATTAAGATAAAGTAAGGCACCAAAAATCGCCCTGTATAACACCTCTCTAACTGCCTAATCACGCATCGCAGGCAAGCCAGGAACTCGCAGGGATTACCCTTCTACACATATTGTTGATTGCCGCACCTAGACAGGTGTTTCATTATGTTACATCCCATTTTCATCTGTCATGCAAGACTGTTAAAGACAAGTCCTTAACGGCATGGTGAAGCCACTTCATCTAGCTCCCTGTCTTCAGTCTTTTACTCAGAAAAAAAATACTGTATCATATAGAAGAAGCAGACATCCTTTGCTGGTTACGTTGGTTTGCTGACCAAATAACTACCTAATTAAATTGGCAAACACGCTGCCGTTTCTTAGCTAGTGACAGGCTCCTTGGGGGCACTGAAAAGATCACAAGGGCACATTGTCCCCCAGTCTAATCTACTGACCTTTTCGGTGAGAAAACTAAGGTATACTTTGAAGCATTTAAGTCAACTGTTTTCTCGGTAACATCACCACATTTCTAAGTAGCTTGCTGAGATCTACTATACAGATGTTTTATGCAATCTGCTCTCCAGGCATTAAAACGACACGGCGTGTTCATGGCATAATTTCATCAGTTGTACAAAACTATAAAATCCATTCAAAATAAAATTTATGAGAGCTAATTGATCATGCTGTGCATGCTTCAGAGGCTCGATGAAGAGATGGCTCATAGTTTACTCCCTTTGCCACAGCACGCTTTGTTACTTGGTGAAGGCTCCTTTTTCCTTAGGGACTTTTTCCAAGACTCACTCACATTGCTTTTGTCATTATATCCAGTCTCAAAATAATCATAAAACTGGCCTTTGCCCTCAAAAGCAAGGTCATTTCCCACAGGTTCATGGCTCGGGGGGCCACCATCCCTGTTGGTGTCATTATTTGCCTTCTCATCACTTAATGTGGCCTTTTCCTGAACACCTAGTGACCTGACATGAGTGACAAAGATTTCACTGGCAGGTCCCTGGCCATCACCCTTGTAAACAGGTGCACTGCCTACATCGAAATCCGCCTGGTGGGAACAGCTCGGTAAAGGCAGAGGGGGAGAGGAAGAAGAAGACGAGGGGGAGGGGGGGACAGTGCTGGAGGCACTTCCAACACTAGCATGGACAGAAAGGGGCAGATTTAGGTAGTGACCACCACATTCTTGGTAAAAGCAGCAGGCATGAAACTTTTCACACTCCTCTTTGGCCATCCGCGGTCGCTTCCGATAAGGACAGTCTTGAGCCATAAACCACTCTTGGGCAGAGGTGCCATTGAAAGAGCAGGCAGGAAAGCACCAGTTATTCTGCATGATAATCTCACCATGGAGCCGTTTCATCAAATTGTTGATAAGGACAGATCTTCGGAGGTACACTTCAGGATCATCGATAAACTTGAGCTTTTCTAATGACATATACAGGATGTGGGCTCGTTCCTCAAAAATCGAGATGGTCTAAAAGTCAAAAAAGGAAGAGAAAACTTAGAGGACATGGGCGGTGTAAACATGCCATTCCCAGTATATTGCTTTCGGGGCAGTCTCTGGAGCTGGGCCTGCTGGGGTCCTGTTTCTCCCAGGTTCATTTAGGGATGCTGGCCCCCATGTTGCTCACGTCCTCCCCCGACCTTCCCGCCTCGATGGTGTGGTCAAGCATCTGGGAATCCCATCCCAGTGCAGACCTCAGCAGCGACAAGTCAGGTTGTTTGAGATTTCAATGGCCCAGGGAGGGAGATGCCGAAACACACAACACTCATCTACCCTGCTAGAATTCAGGGGAGCAGCTTCTCCGGAGGGCAGCGAGGTAGTAACAACGGGCACAAGGAGGGGTTCTCAGTGGCTGTTTATATTGTTTCTCGATCTGGATGCTAGTTACATGGATATGTTCACTCTGTGAAATCCATCACGCTGTACTCTTAGGATACTTGTGCTTTTATGTATGTGTATACAAGCCCATGCACGCACGCACACAGACACACACACACACACTCATGTATTATACGTCAGTTAAGTGTCCTTTGAAAGATGTCAAAATGCAGGTCATAATAAGTCTACTTCAAACCCTGGCCAGAAGCATGACACCTATGTTCAGTACTGTCCCTCTGGCTTTCACACTCGCAATTATCCTTACTTGATCGAGGGACAACAATAATTGAGGCTCAGCCCCTGAAAGGATCAGTCCATGGAAGGGCCCAGGCAGGAGGAGAGATGCAGGGAGGAAATGAGAAGACTCACTTCTGAGCAGTGTAATACTATCACTGGGTGATGACTGGTACAAATCCAGTAGCCACTGGGAACCAGCTACAACCATAACACAGAAATGAAAGAGGAAATAAACTGCTGTGTCCTGGTGGCCAGCTTTTCCAGGTCATAAAAAAAAAAAGCCACCTGGTAGCATGACCTGAGGAACTGCGAACGAAGCCAGCCCAGGTTAACCAAAGGCAGGAACCATACGTTCAGAGAAAAGCCCAGCACCTGCCAACCCATGCTGACGTCTTTATGAGCAAGGTCAAGGCAACACTGAAGGACAAGCATGTGGGGTGGTGAGGAGAGGGGTAAGAGGAGACACAGAGGAAGATCAATCGAAAAATTAAAAACCCTCTCCGCATCTCAGACAACTATGGTCTGGGTTATACCCTCCCTGATTAAATCCGCAGATAGTTTTTAAAGGAAGAGAACCGTAAGGAAAAATAAGTGGTATTTGAAAAGCTTAGGTGGTCAGTTTCTTATTTCTAGGCACTTCCTGGATCCCAGTATTTTTTTTTCTTCTTATGTTAATCCCCATACATTACATTATTAGTTTTAGATGAAGTGTTCCATGATTCATTGTTTGTGCATAACACCCAGTGCTCCATGCAGAATGTGCCCTCCTCAATACCCACCACCAGGCTAACCCATCCTCCCATCCCCTTCCCCTCTAGAACCCTCAGTTTGTGTTTCAGAGTCCATCGTCTCTCATGGTTCATCTACCCCTCCGATTTCCCCCGCTTCATTCTTCCCCTCCCGCTACCTTCTTCTTCTTCTTTTTTTTTTTCCTTAACATATATTGCATTATTTGTTTCAGAGGTACAGATCTGAGATTCAACAGTCTTGCACAATTCACAGCGCTTACCAGAGCACATACCCTCCCCAGTGTCTATCACCCAGTCACCCCATCCCTCCCACCCCACCCCCCTCCAGTATTTTCTTCTTAGGCATGCAAAAGAGTTAGCTGTGGCCTTTTCTAGGGAATGAATTACATATTTTAACAAACTAAACCTATGTCATGAGTGTGCAATGAAGTGCGTGTTTCTACTTGCACGCACACATTCAAGGGATAGTGAGTCCACCTCTAAGAGGTCAAGAGAAGCCCCGGGGAACTGTTCCCAGGTGGGCACACACAGAAGGGGCTTTGGCCATGGGACCTAGAGTGTGGGCAGTGGGGAGATGTCAGGAAAGAACAGTGCGTTTCTGCACACACGTGAAAACATGGGCTGCTCACAACCACGAACGCAACCTGGGAACAGTCAAGGCATTTGTAAAAAAGATGTTCCTTGGATTATATAATTTTGTTATTTCTGGGTAGAGGAGCTCCTGCTGGCTCTTTCTTCGACTGCTTGTGAAAATAACAGAGGACCCAAAAAAGTGACAACGATTAATATGGCTCTACTGAGAAGTGGCTCCTTTTCATTGCTTGGGTGGAACAATTTAATTTCTGGAAATGGATCAAGCAACTGTTACTAAGTATCTTAAACTCTTAATAAGAATAATGACTATTAAAAAAACATACTTTATGGCTACAGCTGCTGAGCGGTGGGTGAAAATCCTCTTCTTCCACATACTTTCTCTTAAAGTATGTGATCTTGGATGTTGTTAAAGGATTTGAAATTCCCCTGTAATGTGATCCTGTGGTAATAAATCAGACACGACAAATGACATGTGGTTTGCCAGAGGTTCTCCAAACAAAATACTTTCCTTTAATTTCCTTATAGAAGATAACTTGGCTATATATTTGTCTGTACATGTGGTGATTAAAAATAAACATTTGTCTTAATATTTGCTATCATACAGAATTCTGTGACCCAAGCTAGGTAAGGATTTCTAGGTAATTATAAAGGAAAATTACCTACGTCAGCATTTACAAAATACTCAGAATCTTAATTTTATGTACAAACAGCAAAATTCATAAAGGGGAGGATAGTATTTATTCAAATTGTTTAATTAACTCCATGATAATAGGACACCACTGCTCAAATGTATACATCTTTAACCGTAAGCATGAATAACCAAATAACTTCAAAATGTTATTGGCTGTAGATAAGGAAGCAAATGACTATCTGCACACTGGAGTTATAATATTCTTTCTTTCAAAATATGAAATTCAAAAAAATTTTAACTTAAAATTTGGGCTAACCAAAGTCTTTTTTTCTCCTCAAAAATGTAACACGTCAACCATGAATCAAAGTAGGGTCCAATTTTGAAAGAACAGAGCTTTTAATCCCAAATGAACTTCAAGGGAGTACTTAGTTTATAGTTTAGGGTTTGTTTTTTTTTTCTTTTTGAAGTAGTAGCACACAAAAATCCAAGGAACTTACCTTAGAATGTAAGAATAAAAAATCAGGAAGAACATACTTCTGTATTTAAAAAAATTTCCCCCTGAACACGAAAGCCAATTGTGTGCTTAATAAAAAAAGGAGACACATAGCTTCTGGCCCAAAGTGCAGATTCCTTTATGTCTCAGGGGATAAAGATTTCATTGTCAAAAGCTCACCAGGGCTTGTGTAGCTCTGAGAGAACTGTGTAGTTCCACAGGGTGAAAAACCAAAACCCAAACTCAGGGTTTCAAAATCTGGTTTGGTTCTTTTAAAAATATAGGGGGCACAACTTACACACGAAGTAGCAGCACGTGTAGACTCAGGTTTGAACGCAATTTAAGTATCACCTGTGATCCTCTCCCTGGAGCCCTGGGCTCACTTAGGAGAGAGGCACAGACAGCCTGGGAAGTCCCTGGAACAGCTCTCTCAGCTCAGAAGGGCGCCCCAGACACCACCGCCACCCACGAGTCTGGCTGCCGAGGGCAGCGGGGGAAGGTCAAGGGCAGTACCTGCCAGTGGGGGACCGGCTCCCCGGTCTCCCTGCAGAGGGGCCTGTGCTGGCCCAGGGGGGCTCGGGCCTCCGTAGCTGTCAGCCTCCCATAGTGTCTGGTACCCAGCAATTTCAGCAGCTCCTTCCGAGACAATGGGCTCGCAGAATCTATTCATGGACAGAACCAGAGTCATCTCTGACAGCCTCAGATCTAAAAAAAAAAAAAAGAAAGAAAAGAAAAGAAAGAAAGAAAGAAAACAGCCCTAATCAAGAGTAAGCCAGGGGATGGCCTTGGCATTTTCATTCCTTTGCTTTGGGAAACTTTTACTTCTCGGTCCTCCCCTTCACCCTGAAACATTTGATTATTTTTTCAAAGAAAACCTCAGCAAACTCTCTTGCTGCTATTAGCTCAGCCTCTGTGTTCAGCAATCTGCATTTCATGGGCGGATCTTTAAAATCCCATTTCTTATTGTTCTCAGATTCCCCTCAGCCCTCTTTGAGACAGCTGCTTTGCCTCCTCAACACATTTTCCCCCTGACCTTCCTGCGGAAAATGGACCGCTAAGAGGCAAGTCCAAAACCCTTGCGCTTCCTTTCTATTAATAAGGCAAAAATCAATTTTCTAGTCAATCCCCCCCCCCAGAGTCTCCTTTGATGAAATCCGCTAATCAATCAAAAGGAAAGGGTGGGGAGGCCGAAATCTCCCCGTAATCCCTACTGATGCTCTCCGTCGGGTTCGGGCTGGGCAGCTGCCCCCTCCTTCTCTCCTTTCCGCAGGGCCAGTTCCTCTACAACATTCTGGGGCTCCCTCCACTTTCTTCTCCCAAAACGAAGCAGACAGAGACACACTTGGTAGTTGTTTCCACCAGCCCTGATCGGCCTGAACTGGATCTGCCTCCAGTCAAAACACTGTAAGATGAAGACAGAAAATTGGCTCCGGTTTCAAGCCGGGAGTTGCAGCCCCACAGGAGCCAAGCACAACATCAACGGAGCAGGCAGAATATTAAACAGGAGCCAGGGCTTCAGGGCCAGAGGCAGCCGACAACTTTCCTCGGCAAGGCCCAGACACAAGGCAGGAACTTTCCAAGAGGCACCGCGCTGCGGCCCTCCTCTTCAGCCCCCACCGCTGCCTGGGGCCTGTGGGGAGACTGGGAGCCTCTCTGCTCCGTGATGCCCGCTGGGCTCCTGCACGGCTCACGTGGTGTGGGCCATTCCCCCCCGCCGCCCTGGGCGCAGGGGCTTCACTTGGTCCCAACTAAGGCTCAAGGCAGGGTCAAGGGTGAGTTCAAGGGGGAAGAGAGTTTTGATACTCGGGCACAAAGACTGATGGGCCAGAGATCAGTGGTGACAGCACAGAAGCTTTGGCGCCTTATTAATGGCCAGTTCCTTTTACAAGACCCGAACCTCCACTATCCCACTTTGCCATTTAAAGAACTGTCACAAAGAGTGATGTCAGGCCTGCTTTCTGAAGATTGATTGTCTTTCAAATATACACTAAGGGTCTAGTTCATGCTTTCTTCTCCAAATTACACAGCTCCTAAGGTTTTGGGGAAAGGGCGAATTCACCGCTGTCCAGCGGGAGAGTATAATTACCTAGGTGTTCTAACAAGGGTCCACTTCCAGGTACAAGAAGGAAAACCACCAGGGGAAGGGGAGATAGCTTCACTGAAGTGATGAAGTCCTTATGGCTAACAGAGCAGCTCTTCCAGGAATGACTCCATCCTTTATCCAGGCTTCTTCTTGAGATCCTAAATTCTGTCCCAACCTCACTGAAGGATGAACAGGGTAAGTGTCCGTGTCAGTGGCCAGAATGAGGACCCAGCTGATCTGGGCTGCCAAACCACCTACCCCTTTTCTTTTTAAAATGCAGCAGCCGAAGACTTACTGCGAGTAAAACCTTATTACAAAAAAAAAAAAAAAAAAAGAGCGGTTCGATTATTCTCTAAAAGCAAACGGTGGGACATGCCATTTATTTTGCTCTTGACTCATCAAAAAATTTACACTACACTGATTTGATAAACTAAGCTATTCTATCACCCCTCAAACTCAGCATCCAAACAAGATATCAAGCCTCATGATAATTTATTCCCTGGGAGACTCTCATAAATGGTCTAATTTCTTAACCTATTATAAAAGACAGTTGTATCAGCGAGTGCTATTGCCAGGAGCACATGAATTATAGCTTTCTCTCAGTAGCCCTCTCTCACTGACTGCAACACTATTTTCCAGCTTGAAATTCATACTCACTTTTGTGCGGGATTCTGGGAATAAGACCCAAGCTTTTTGTCTATGTTGAACTTTTATGACATAAAACTAGAGAAGGTTGACAAATTCACGCCCCTTAAGAAAGTGAAGCATTTGTAGGCCCCCTAGAAGCAATTACCTTTGTTTAATAGGATATTATATGGGCCTGTGCTATTTTATGTTCCTAAGAGTTTGTTTCCATTTTAATGGCTTATTGTTGTAGCTGTTTTGGTGGTTAAGGATTTCAGTGTTTCTATTTGTTAGTATTGATTCCAGCATATGAAATCCTATCAGAATGCATCTGAACTGGAAACACAGCATAGTCCTTTTATCTTGGCTCTTTCTTCCATTATGACACCTGATTTCTCTAAGGTTTTCTTTTTTGAACTGGAAACTTTTACACACAAAATCCTAAACCGGAGAAGCTCAGTGCCACAAACGATATTTCTAAGTCTGAATAAAATATGAATGACTTCAGATTATTTGGGAGCAGGGAGGAGATTTTGCAGTTGAGTCTTCCTGGCCTATTTAGAATTTATGCCGGGATGTTAACAAATTAAGAAGGCAAGTTCCACACGCATGAAGCATCGGGAGTGTGTGGTGCTATGCACCAATGCTTCACATGACTCTTTATTTGTATTACATGTGCAGATCCAAACTGTCATTATTCTCTGTATGATGAGATTTACATTATAATTCTATTACCGAGTTCAGAAGTTTAAATCCACAAATTCATGCGCTGTTAATATCAGATAGAACCACGAAGATGTACAATTACGGTAAAATTTGTTTTTTTAACATCAGAGGTGAGTGGATTCAAAAGAAGGCTGTTAAAAGTGTGTTTGGTCCATACATGGGTTTAAAAAGTAAAAAATAAGAAGGTCCTTAACCTCTTATCTCCAGGCTCCTGCATGTCTGTTCTGTCACCCAACTGATGTAGTGGCATGACTCCTCAAGCATTCCCAGAAGGCTGAGGGCTAAAATGTCATGCTTTTCCAGCAAATGTTCATCGTAAAGTTACCAGGCGTTGCTCTACAATTTGGTTTTTCCAGATGGGTTAGGCTTGTTCTTTCCTGAGAGCCATTCTAATGCTAATAGGAGTGGCTGGCCCACAGAACAGGCTAGCTAGATTCAGTGGCCCCTTGAATCTAACAGGGGCTCCAGATCATTCTTTGCCCAGCCCTGCCCCCATCTCTCATTGGAAATTAGAGAACATTAAGAGCATTCTAGCAGTTAGAGATCGGATTCCCACACTGAAAAGCCGAGAAGTAAAGGGCTGATATTGTCAAGGCACCTCTGGGGCTGCCCAGGTGGAATCAAGCCCCTGACCTCGACGTTGTGCTTAGCAAGATCCCAACAGCTCGTCCAGCTGCTGCTGCTGCTGGTGGTGGTGGTGATGGAAGGGGCTGAATGGGTGGAAGAAAATCCTTCGACCCTTCTAAATAGATGTCGTTTTTCTGCTAGTCCCGGCAATACACCTGTCTACCCTGGGAAGTGCATTTCTCAGCTGTAGCTTCGAGAGGCCAGGAACTTTAGGTCAGGTCCTGGGGCTAAGAACGCGGGTGCTGGGCCTGAAGGAGGAGATGGGGTGTCCAGGTGTCCGAGCCCTGGCGCCAGGTCTCCCCATCCCAGGCCCAAGACTGGGGTGGTGAGGTTTGGAGAACCGACCCCCTGCAGGCACCGCGTCCGGGCTCCCGCATAGACACACCCCCAGGGGTCGGTGCCGCGGCCCCGGAGCCCCTTCCCGGGTAGCGAGCCGAGCCCTGCCGGCCGCAGGAGAAAGTAAACAACACCCCAAGTGTCTGGGAACAAAGGCAAGTTGTCTTTCCACGGTGCCGGAGCCGTGCGCCTCTCCTGAAGAATAAGAGCTATTATTACTCTTTCTTTTCTTCTTCTTCTTCTTTTTTTTTTTTAAAAACAAGTTTCCTTCTAAGGGAAATAAACACCAAAGGTAGGATTCCAAGGAAATGACTCACGGCGGCTGGCAGGGCTCTGGCGAGGCTGGCCCGGGCCCCGCGCTCCAGCCCGCAGCAGATGCCTGCCCGGCCCTCCCTCCCTCGCCGGCCAAGCCCACTCGGAGCCCGCGGCTGCGGGAGCGCCGTGCGCGGCCGTGGGACCCGGGCGGAGGGGGACAGCGCCCGCACCGTCCGCGCCTCCTGGGGCCGGGGGGCCCCCTGCCCCCCGCCTCCGCGGCCCCAGCCGGGCACTCCGGAAAGTTGCTAGGGCCCAGGAGGCGGGAGGGGAGGAAGGGAGGAGAGAGGCGGAGGCGTGGACCAGGCGGGCAGCAGCCGAGCCCAACGGGGAGGTGAGCTGAGGATAGAGGAGCCGCCGCCGCCCGCAGCGCGCCTCGGCTGCCGGGGAGGAGAGTGCGGGGGCGGAGGTGGCGGAGGACAGAAGGTGTCAGCTCCTGCAGCTATTCCTTTTTCTCGCAGACGCGCGCTCCTGACATCCACAATCCCTCCCTCTCCACCTGCCCAGCGCCGCGGCGCCCAGACCCCGGGGGCATCCCTCCTACTGACCCCCCGTCCCCTAGGGGAAGGGAGGGAGCGGCCGCCGAGGACCCTGGGGGGGCTCACCCGGGCTGCCATCCCCACCCGCCCCCGGAGTCGGCTCGGTGCGCGCAGGCGGCAGCGGTTCCCGCCCCGGTAAAGGCCCCGCGGCGCACGCCAGCCCCGGGAAAAGCCCGCGCCGCTCCGGCGCCCGGGTGGTTGTCCTGGCCCCCGCGCCGCCCGGGTCCCGCGCCGGCCGGTGCGCGTCCACTCGGCAGCCCCGGCGCGGGGAAGGCGCGCGCGAGGCCGCGGGGGTGCCAGTGGGCGCGCGCAAACGCCCGCGGGGACCGGCCCTCGCCCTCCACCCGCCCTGGCCTCGCCGCCCGCGCCCGGCCCGACTCTTACCGCGGGGTCAGCCGGGAGGCGGCGGCCGGAGCGCTCGCGCTGCCGCTGGTCCGCTCTGGGCTCGGCGCCAGCCCGGCCGCCGGTGCACAGTGGCGCGGGGCCCGGCCCGGCGGCCCGGTCGGCGGTGGACGCTGGTGCGCGGCGGGCGAGGGTCCCGGCAGGTCCCGCCGCCGCGACTGGGGCGCCGCGCCGCCGTCGCTGCAGACGGTTATGGTAATGAGCGGCTCTGTCTAGCGAGGAGCGTGTGAAACCCGTCAATCCTGTTTGCCATTTCCCCGTGGATTTCCGAGGAGAGGTTCTGCAGGATGCCCCCAGGGTGAGAGAGGGAACATGACAAGCGCGCCCGCTCTCCCGCCCTCCCTCTGCTCCCGCCGCCGCCGCCGCTCCTCAGGCAGCACACGGGGCGCCTTCCCCTCACCCCCACCCCAGCCCGCCCCCTGCCTCCTTCCCTCCTTCCCGCCCTCCCTCCTCCCTCTCCTCCCCGCTCTCCCCTCCCCTCCGCTCCCGGTGCCCGGGGACACGCGGGCCCAGCTCCAGCCCGCAGCCCAGACCCCACGCGCTCCCCGGCTCCCGCCCCAGCCCTGGGGGCTCGGCTCCAGCCGGATAACGTATTCACTCTGCAACCTTCTGAGATGTCTTCTTTTTTATTATTTGGTTTAGTTCTGTTGTTGTTGTGTGTGTGCGTGTGATTAAAAAAAAAAAAAAATCTGTGCCTTTCCCACCCTTTGCAAAAGACTTTCTTCTCCTTTGCCACAGCAAACGGAGATGAGAAACAGATGTCTTTGCAGGACCAAGCAGTTATTCTCCCCTCGCCGCCCGCCCCCGCCCGTTCCCCTCCGGAGCTGCATATGTATAAAAAAGCAACATTGGTCCTCCTGCAACTTGAATTGGCAACTCTTTCTGGGTGGGGAGCCTCCAGGGAAAACCTCCAGGAAATAAAAAAGTAATAAAGGAGGTTGTCCTTGGTCAAGGGAATGTAATTTAAGCCCCGGAATCACATTATTTTGCAAATAGTAATTTTCCCCTATTTTAGGCTCAATTGGAGTTTGTTTTTTGAAACATTAATTCATAACTTCTGTCTAGGGACTCCTCCATAGTCGAGATGGGTCATTTCAGGTGTAATGAACACAGAGGCTTGGAAGGCATAGACCTAATAAAATCGGGGGGGGGGGAAGGCACCTGCACAAAAGTGTTACAAAGACTATAATGTTTGTTTACTGATACTATGCCAGATGTGCTAAATATAACACTTGTTTAAAACAGTGATCCTCCGACTGTGAAAAACCAAACCTCTTGCTGTCTGGCTCCCTAGGAATCAAGGAGAGGCACAGACTGAAAATCAGGGAGGAAGGGAATAAGATCAAGGATGAGGATTAGCATGTGCAAATTGAACTCTATCTAATTTGCATGTTTATTTCTTAGAATTGTAATTAAATTTGTGTAATAAATGTTTTCCATTTCATTTGTACACTTAAAATTTGGGTGACTGACGTGCAGTTAAGTGAATTTCTTTTCTTTTTTAAACAAATGTAGTTTATTCAATAAAGCAGCAAACAAATATTAGACATAATTAGAACTAATCTACTTTGAAGGTATTTTTGTTGAACTTTGTACATTTAAAGACTCTCAGAGGTTTTAAGGGTATTAGGAAGCTGAGAGAAGGCAATTATGCTGAAAACAGACTAACTCAACAGACTTCCAGGAGCATTATTTCATTTTTTCCAAAAAGACATTTCAGAGTTGCATGCCTAAAATTGGGAATTGGGCATCCATCTTGACTTTATTCTGAACCATATTAAAACCATATTAAATTGCATTGGCTCCTGTACGACATAGGCCATTATGATAATAACTTAAGAACTGTAAAGATGCCATTTTGTGCAATCAATGGGTGTTGCATGCCTGGCTTATGGGCAGAACATCATTTTCATTTGGGTGGGGGGAAGAGGCTAAGGAATCGCACAAGGGCATTTAAAGCGGTGCAAGTGCTTGAAAGTCTAAATCAGTACCTAAAACTGGTTAGTGTCTAACTCAAATGAAGAACTAAATGTGAGGGCTTGGAGGCATGGCTTGTTATTGTTTTTATCTCCCTATATTAAAGTTTTATGGCATTTAAAGGACTATGGGGAAATCCCCACATACACTTGGCTGTGTCAAAATACATAAAACCAAAAGGAGCAAATTAAGCATAAAATTGAGAAATAACATGAGACTAAGTATCAGCCTGGGTTGCTTTGGCATCTTTTGGAGCTTTGGCTCTGAGAAACGAGCCTTCTGGGAAATTGGCATTGCCCTTGAGTGGGGAGGACTCTTGGCTTTAATGTTAGAACAAAATGACATCACAAGTATGAAATCATTGTACTTCACAGCACCCTTGTGGTTTTGAGTGTGAACTTGACCCTGTCCTGTTCAGATATGTTAGGTTAGTCTGTTGTCCTAACAGCTTTCTCTGCCCTACTTTTAAATCTCAAGCTCAGTGTTTTCTGAGATTCAGTGCCCAACTGTTGACAACATGAACTAATGTTGACAAGTAGAAAAGTCAGTCAAACCTCCATGGAAGAAGAAATATCATTTAAAAGTTTAAAGTGAGTTTCCGGTTGAAGATGGCAAATATGGGAAGATCCTGATCTCACCACCTCCCACAGACACAAGGGATCTACAGCTCCATGTGGAACAATTTCCTCTGAAAAGAAATCTAAAAACTGGGGGAGCAATCCCTTCACATGGGGCAAAGAAGAGGGAAACCCCATCGAAATGAGTAGGAAGGGCTGAGATCCAGTCTCACCATAAACTTCACCCCAGTATAGTGACCCCCAATCAGGAGGGAACTCAACCCTGAGCTTCTCCCGGAGGATTGAAGGGTTTGTACCATACATCAGGCATCCCAACTTTTAAGACTGGCCTCTGAGAGATGAGCCCCAAAACATCTGGCTTTGAACACCAATGGGGCTCATCTTCATCAGACCTGCAGGTCAGGTCCATGGTGAACTGAGAAACAGCTCTTAAAGGGCCCTTGCACAGACTCACTCACCCTAGGGCCCAATGCAGAAGCAGCCCTTGGAAAAGTGTCCAGACTTTATGTGAATGGGACACATTTCCTAATTTTATTTTATTTTTTAAGATTTATTTATTTATTGGAGAGAGAATATGGGGGGGACAGAGAGACGGGGTGAAAGAGAGAGAAGCAGACTCCCAGCTGAGCGCGGAGTCCAACGCGGGGCTCAATCTGACGATCCTGAGATCATGACCTAAGCTGAAATCAAGAGTCAGAGGCTTAACCCGCTGAGCCATCCAGGCGCCCTCACATTTCCTAGTTTTAAAGTATTGGTGGTGGGGGAAGGAGCCTGCTGAGATATTCTCCAGGGTTGGAAGCTGGTGGGTGCCACCTTCTTGCTCTCCCTCTGCCTTGCTAAAGCCAGCAGCCGCTGTTTGTTTCTCCCTTTCCCACAGGGCCATCTTTATGCCCCAGCCAGTGGGTGCCATTTTGCATGATCACTTGGTAAAGCTGGCGAGCACCATCATTTTTCCCCCTTTCTTTCCTTTTTTAAATTTTTCTTTTTTTTTCCTTTCATTTTTTGCCTTTTTTCTTTTCTTTTTCTCTAGCAGGTGCCATCTCTGCCCTCCCTGTATGCTTCACTCCAGCCAGTGGGCACCATCTTCACACTCTCCCTCTGCTGCACTACAGGGAGCCAGTATCTCCCAGAGGGGAGCTTCTAAGCACATCTGGTGCTCCAGTTTTATACTTGGTAGCTCAGTTTTTGTGTCTACCACCCAGAGGACGGCCCTTGATCACCTGGCCCTGGAGACCCCCCAGGGGCTTGCATTCTTGGGTCCCACGGGGCTGGAACAATTGGAGAGATAGCGCGGGCCGACTACCATTCCCAGCACACTGCACAGATCGCCGACCGGAGTGCTCTCCCAGTCCTTCTGAGCCAGATGTCTGTTTGTCCAAGAGCTGTGGCCTGAGGGGCAGGCTTCTGGTTTGCATACTTGCTGGAACTGATGGAGGTGCCCTCAGGGAACAGAGGCCAGGGGATGCAAACCTTGCCCTCTCCCTCTGCCTCATTCCAGCCTGCTGGTATCATCCAGAAAGGAGTTTATACCCTTGTCCAGTGCCCTGATTTTTGTGGCTGCTGCCAGGGGATACCTCTACAGTGCCTGGCTCTAGTGACCAGTGGAGCTTATACTTGCTTCAGGTCCTGCAGGACTGTCAACTACCAAGAGTTCTCAAACAGCCACCACCCCCACAGCAGAGCAAGAGGCAACAGACCCAGGAGTTACATCTTTCTGTAAAAGAGGCTGATTCGCTTATCATAGCTGCAGCATGAGGGGCAGGCTTCAAATTAAACACCTCTAAGGGCTGACTATAAACCTTTCCAGAGACTCAGAGATGTGAGCACCAGCTTTGCCCTCTCCCTCTGCTGTGCTCCAGAGCACTAGCATCTCTTGGAGGGGAGTTTTACATGTGTCTGGTAACCCAGTTTTTATTACTAGTGCCCTGGTTCTTGGGACTACTGCTCAGGGGATACCCCTTGTTTGCCTAGCTCTGGTGGGCAGGGGATTTGCATTCCTGGGTCCCCGGGGAGTGTAACAACCAGAGAGACAGTTCTTGGCAGACTCCCACCTCCGGGACACTGCACAGACAGCAGACCGAACCATACACCCTGGCTTTCTGTCAAAGAAGACGAGTTGCTAGTCCTGGAGCTTTGGCCTTCGGGGCAGACTGCAGGTTTGGCACACATCTAGAGGCTTTGGAGGTGTTCTCAGGGCACACAGGCCATGGGATGTCATCTTAGTAATTCCCTACTCCCTCACCTCAGCTCACTGGTATCTCTCAGAAAGGGGCTTGTACACTTGTTTAGAGCCCTGATTTTTGCAACTGCTGACCAGGGGACACCTTCAGACTGCCTGGTTCTGGGGGCCAGTGGGGCTTATGCTTGGGGTTCCACAGGTCTGCATATATTAACATTCTTTAGAAGCTGCTGCCTGAGGAGAGTCTAGCTTCCAATCAGCCTGAATCTAGGTGCTCACAAAGAGGCTCCACTTTGGGATACTGTCTAGTCTTGGCACCCCCTCAACTATAGGGAGCTATTAAAAATAAAATAGGCTGCTGGGAAAATCACAAAGGTTTGAGAGACAACCAAGAGTTAGGGTAGGGTTGAACAATGTTTCATCTTCTATACAAGGTGGATCCTTCAAGACCAGGAGAAGTGACTATTTCATATAGTGCATAGAAACCAACACAGTCAAACAAAATGAAAAAACAGGAAAAGATGTTCCAAAAGAAAGAACAAGATAAAACCTCAGAAACCAACCTTAATGATAAGGAGAGAAGTGATTTACCTGATAAGAAGTTCAAAGTCAAGGTTGTAAAGATGTTCACTGAACACAAGAGAAGAATATAGGAACACAGTGAGAACTTCAACAAAGAGATTGAAAATATATGAAAGTTCGAAACAGAAGTCACAGAACTGAAAATATAATAACTGAACTAAAAAATACACTTGAGGGATTCAACAGCAGGCTAGATGAAGCAGAAGAAAGGATCAGTGAACTCAAAGATGGCAGAAAAACAAATAGTGCAACAAAAACAAAAAGTGAAAAATAGTGAAGAAAGCTTAAGGACCTATGGGACAACATTAAGGGGACTAATATTCACATTATACGGGTCCCAGAAGAAGAGAGAGAAAACTTACTGAAGAACTAATGGCTAGGGGCACCTGGGTGGCTCAGTTAAGCGTCTGACTTCGGCTCAGGTCATGGTCCCAGGGTCCTGGGATCGAGCCACGAATCGGGCTCCCTGCTCCACAGGAAGCCTGCTTCTTCCTCTCCCACTCCCCCTGCTTGTATTCCCTCTCTCACTGTGTCTCTCTCTGTCAAATAAATAAAATATTAAAAAAAAAAAAAAAAGAACTAATGGCTGAAAATTTTTCTAACCTGGATAAGGAAACAGATATCAAGATCCCAGGAAGCCTGTGGAGTTCAAAAAAAGATGAAACCAAAAAGACCTGCACCAAGACCCATTATACTTAAAATGTCAAAATTAAAGACAAGGGAGATTCTTAAAAGCAGCAAGAGAAAAACATCTTGTTACACACAAGGAAACCCCCAAGGGACTATCAGCAGGTTTTTTAGCTATAGCTTTATAGGCCAAAAGGGAGTGAGTGGCACTATATATTTAAAGTGCTGAAAGAAAAATGTTTCCAACGAAAAATACATTACCCAGAAAAGTTATTATTTAGAATTGAAGGAGGGATAAAGAGTTTTCCAGACAAATAAAAGCTAAGGGAGTTCATCACCACTAAATCGGACAAGAAATGTTACGGGACTTCTTTAACCTGAAGTAGAGGGGGCTGCTATTTAGTAACAAGAAAACATATGAAAGTATGAATATCATTGGTAAAGGTGAATACATAGGAAAGGTAGTGGATTAAATGCTTATAAACCTAGTTAAAGGTTAAAATAAAAGACAAAAGTAGCAATAACCATAGCTACAATAATTAAGGATATATAAGATAAAAAGATGTAAGATATGGGTAATAAAAATGTAGAGCTTTAGGATGCATCTGGGCTAGTGATACACAATAGGATCTTCTCTCATGATGCTGGACAGCAAGCTGCAGCTCCCAATCAGCCACATGATCACGAGGGTAAACAACTGATATACTTACAACCATCTGTACCCACACAACCATGCTACTTTTTTGCTTTCAGTTCAGTGTTCAATCAATTACATGAGATATTTAACATAAAATCGCCTTTGTGTTAGATGATTTTGCCTAACTGTAGGCTAATGGAAGTGTTCTGAACATGTTTATGGTAGGCTCAGCTAAGCTATGGTATTTGGTAGGTTAGGTGTATGAAATGCATTTTCAATTAATGATATTTTCAACTGAATATTGAGATGTTAACCACCAAGCCTATAGTAGATACACAAAAGACAATGAGAAAGGAATCTAAGCATAACACTAAAGAAAATCATCAAACCACAAAGGAAGAGAACAAGAGAAGAAGAAAGGAATAGAGAAACCCCAAAACAACCAGAAAACAACAAAATGGCAATAAGTACCTACCTTTCAAAAAGTACTTTAAATGTAAGTGGACTAAATTCTCCCATCAAAAGACATGGAGTGGCTGAACGGATAAAAAACAAAACTCATCTGTATGATGCCTATAAGGGACTCACTTCAGATCTAAGGACACACACAGACTGAAAATGAATGGATAGAAAATTATATTCCATACAATGAAAACCAAAAGAAAGCTGGGGTAGCCATACTTTTATCAAACAAAATAGACTTTAAAACAAAGACAACAAGAGATAAATAAGTACATTACATAATGATAAAGGGATCAATCCAACAAAAAGATGTAATGATTTTAAATACCTATGCACCCAACATAGGAGCACCTAAATATATAAAACAAATCTTAACAGACCTAAAGGGAGAAGTAGACAGCAATACAATAATAGTAGGAGAATTTACTATCCCACTTACATCAATGGATAGATCATCCACACAGAAAATCAATATGGTAACATTGGCTTTAAAAGACAGATTAAACCAGATGTGCTTAACAGATATATACAGAATATTCTATCCAAAAGTAACAAAATACACAATCTTCTCAAGGACACATGGAACATTGTCCATGACAGATCATATGTTAGGCCCAAAACAAGTCTGACAAATTTAGGAAGATTAAAATCATATCAAGTATCTTTCCTGACCACAACGGTTTGAAACTAGGAAATCAGTTATAAGAAGTAAACCAGAAAATTCACAAATGTGCAAAGATTAAACAACATGCTACTGAAAAACCAGTGCATCAATAAAGAAATCAAAAGCAAAATAAAAAAAAATTCCTCGAGGCTAATGAAAATGGAAATATAACATCCTAAAATGTATAGGATGAAACAAAAGCAGTTCTGAGAGGCAATTTCACAGTGATAAATGTCTACTCAAAAAATAAGAAAAATATCAAACAACCTAACTTTACACCTCATGGAACTAGAAAAAGAAGAATAAATAAAGCCCAAAGAGGGTAGAAGAAAAGAAATAACAAAGATCAGAGCAAAAATAAATAGAGAAAAAGAAAATTAAAAAGATCAATGAAGCCAAGAGCTGGTTCTTTGAAAAGATAAGCAAAAATGACAAACCTTTAGCTAGACTCACCAGGAAAAAAAAGAGAGAGGGCCCAAATAAATAAAATCGGAAATGAAAAAGGAGATGTTACAATAGATACCACAGAAATACCAAGGATCATGAGACTACTATGAAAATGTATGCCAACAAATTGGACAACCTAGAAGAAATGAATGAATTCCTAAAAACGTACAATCTTCCAAGACTAAACCATGAAGAATTAGAAAATATGGACATACCAATTACTAGTAAGGAGTTTGAATCAGTAATTTTAAAACTCCCTACAAACAAAAAAGTCCTGGACCAGATGGTTTCACTAGTGAATTGTACCAAACTTTCAAAGAATTAACATGAATCTTTCTCCAACTGTACTGAAAAATAAGAGGAGGGAACACTTACAAACTCATTTTACAAGGCCAACATTACCCTGAAACCAAAACCAGACAAGGACACCACAAGAAAGAAAAATTACAAGTCACTATTCCTGATGAACATAGATGAAAAAAATCCTCAACAAAATATTAGCAAACCAAATTCAACAATACATTAAGAGGATCATACATCATGATCAAATGGGATTTATTCCACCAATGCAAGGATGGTTCAACATCTACACATCAATCAACATGATATACCACATTAACAAAATTAAGGATGAAATCATATGATCATCTCAATAGATGCAGAAAAGCATTTGACAAAATTCAATATCCATTTATGACAAAAACTCTTAACAAAGTGGGTATAGAGTGAATGTAGCTCAATAAGATGAAGACCATATATGAGAAGCCCATAGCTAACATCATCCTCTAAGATCAGGAACAAGACAAGAATGCTTACTCTCACCAATTTTATTCAACACAGAATTGGAGATCCTACCCACAGCACTTAGGTAAGTAAAAGAAATAAAAGGCATCCAAATTGGAAAGGAAGAGGTAAACTATTTGCCAATGACATAACATTATATATAGAAAACCCTAAAGATGCCATCAAAAATTGTTGGAATTAATAAATGAATTCAGTAAAGTTGCAGGATAAAAAAATCAATATTCAGAAATTGGTTGCATTTCTATACACCAATAACAAACTATCAGAAACAGAAATTAAGAAAATAATCTGATTTATAATTGCATCAAAAAGAATAAAATACCTAGGAATAAATTTAATCAAAGAGGTGAAAGACCACTGAAAACTATAAGACACTGATAAACTGAAGAAGATACAAATAATTGGAAAGATATTTTGTGCTCATGTATTGAAAGAATTAACATTGTTAAAATGTCCATAGTACCCAAAGGAATCTACAGATTCAATGCAATCTTTATGAAAATTTAGTGACATTTTTTTTACTAGAACTGAAACAAACAATTCTAAAACTTGTATGGAACCACAAAAGAACTCAAATAGCCAAAGCAATCTTGACAAAGAACAAAGCTGGAGGCACCATGCTCCTTGATTTCAAACTATATTACAAAGCTATAGTAATCAAAACTGTATGGTAGTGGCATAAAAACAGACACATGGGTCTATGGAACAGAATAGAAGGCCTTGAAATAAATCCATGCATATATAGTCAATTAATTTACAACAAAAGAGCCAAGAATAGAGGATGTAGAAAGGACAGTCTCTTCAATAAATGATATTGGGGAAACAGGACAGCAACATGCAAAAGAATGAAACTGGATCACTATCTTACACCGTACACAAAAATTAATTAAAAATGGATTAAAGACTTGAATGTAAGACCTGAAACCATAAAATTCCCAGAAGAAAACATAGGTGGTAATTTCCTTGACATTGGTCTTGGCAATGATTTTTTTGGATTTGACACCAAAAACAAAGGCAACAAAAGCAAAACTCAACAAGTGGCTCTATATCAAACTAAAAAGCTTCTGCAAAGCATAAAAAATCCTCAACAAAATGAAAAGGCAACCTACTGAACAGAAGACATTCTTTGCAAATCCTATACCTGATAAGGGATTAATATCCAAAATATATAAAGAACTCATACAACTCAACAGCAAAAAACCCCCACAAAAACACAAAAAACAAAACAATTTGATTAAAATATGGGCAGAGAGTCTGAATAGACATTTTTCCAAAGAAAACATACAAATGGCCAAGAGGTACATGAAACACTGCTCATCATTACTAATCATCAGGGAAATGCAAATCAAAACCACAGTGAGATATCACCTCACACTTGTTAGAATGGCTATTATCAAAAAGATAAGAAATAAGTGTTGGCAAGAATGTGAAGAAAATGGAACCCTTGTGCTCTGTTGGTGTGAATGTAAATTGGTGTAGTCACTGTGGAAAATAGTATGTGATTCCTAAAAAAAAAAAAGTAGGACTACCATATGATCCAGCAATTCTACTTCTGGGCATTTATCCAAAGAGAATGGAAACACTAACTAGAAAAGTTATATTCGCACCCATGTTCATTGCAGAATTATTTACAATAGCCAAGATGTGGAAACAACTTAAGTGCACATGAATGGATAAATGGATCAAAAAAATTGTGATGTAGGGGTGCCTAGCTGGATCAGGGGGTAGAGCATATGACTCTTGATCTTAGGGACATGAGTTCAAGACTCATGTTGCATGTAGAGATTACTTAAAATAAATAAATAAATCTGCTATAAATCTCTACATCTATCTAGAAAAAAAACTGTGATACACAAACACAATGGAATATTATTCAGCCATAAAAATGAAATCTTGCCATTTGCAACAATATGGATGGATCTTGATGATTTTATGCTAAGTGAAAGAAATCAGAGCAAGAAAGACAAATACTGTGTGATCTCATTTATATGTGGAATAAGGAAAAAAAAACCCAACAAGCTCATAGAACTGACTGGTGGTTGCCAGAGGTGGGGGTTGGGTGTGGGTGAAATGGGTAAAGGGAGTCCAAGTGTGCAAATTTCCAGTTATGAAATAAAAAGTCACGGGGAAGAAATGTACAGCATGGCAACAATAGTTAATGATAATGTATTGCATATTTGAAAGTTGCTAAGAGTAAATCTTATAAGTTCTCATCTACAAGAAAAAATTTCTGTAATTATGTATGGTGACAGATATTAACTAGATTTATTGTGGTGATCATTTCCCAATATATACAAATATCAGACCATTATGTTGTATACCTGAAAGTAATGTAATGTTGTATGTCAATAATACCTCAATAAAGATAAAAATGAAAATTTTAAGTAAGTGGTGGCTATGACACAAGAAAAGAACTAACTATAAATCAATAATGAAATATTTGGAATGAGTGAGTGTAATTTATGAGTTGCAATATACAACCCCAAAACTATGATGTCATAATTTTTAGATATGTGTGTAGAAGTTCCAAGACAGAAATTTGACTATAAAGCTTAAGATATCTTGAGTTGCAAATTCACTAAAGACAGTGATGTTTCCCTCAGTCAACCAAGTGCCAGACTTAAAACTACTGAAACCCATTTCACTAAAACTTTTTGTCATTTGAAAGGGGCGGCTTTTCAAGTAAAAATGGATTCATTCAGGTTGCTGTTGACATTGCCCATTTGGAATAAAAAGTCAAAATTACTGGCTTTTAAAAACAAGTGTAACCTTTTTACAACAAAAAAGAGGTCTATATTCAATGTCTCCAATTCCCCTCCTCCTATTGTCAAACCTCTAATTATGCTTTTTCATCCCATCACTCCATGGAAACTGTTATTGTCAATGTCACTAATGACTTCCATGTTGCTAAATCCAAAACTCTTTTCTTGGCTCTCATTTTCCTTGACCTGTGTGCAGCATTTGACCAAGTCGATCCTTCTCTCTTCCTTGAAACACCTTCTGTCCTGCTTTGGGGAGGATTCTGCGTATCCTCATACGCACCTGGTTTGCCTCTCACCTTACTGGTTCCTCCCTTTCTCTATGACCTCTGAATGTTAGAGTAACTCAAGCTCAGTCCATGGAAACTTGTCGCTTCCTTTTAGCCACTCTCTTCTGGATCTCAGTCAGTCTCATGGCTTCGATACCAGCTCCAAATACTGTCTGTATTCTGATGACTCCCAAATTTAGATCTCCAGTCCTAACCTCTCTCTTGATCTCCAGACTCCACTTAGATGTTTAATGGACATTATAGGATTTACAGATCCAAAACAGAACCCCTGATTGTCTCTGCTCCTTCAACTCTGCCACCCTGAATATTTTCCATTCCAGTTAATAAACCACACTATTTTGTTAGTTGCTCATGCAAAAAAATGTTGGAGCCATTCTTGACTCTTTTTTTTCCCTTTATACCCTATGTCTAATACATCAAAAAAATCCTTAAAGCTCTATCTTTATTTTTTTATTATTTTTATTTTTTTATGGAGCAGCAGTTTGAGCTCTTTGAAGATTTATTTATTTTTTTAAAGTTTTTATTTAGATTCCAGTTAGTTAACATACAGTGTAATATTAGTTTCAGGTGTACAATATAGTGATTCAACACTTCATACAACACCCGGTGCTCATCACAGCAAGTGCACTCCTTAATCCCCATTACCAATTTTACATATCCCCCACCCACCTCCCCTCTGGTAACCTTAACGTTTTTCTAGAATATGATAATTTTTTATCATCTCTACTGCCACCACCCCGGGCTGATCCACCATTATCATCTCTCACCTGGGTTATTGCAATAGCCTCCTAATTTGTCTTGGTCTTCCTGCCTCAGTCTTTGGCTCTTTCTACAGTTCAGTCTTAGTTCAACAGGCCAAGATGTCAATTTTGCTAAGAGTTTTCCTAAGACCTTCTATTACACTCAATGTAAAAGCCAAATCCTTACAATGGCCTCCATAGGCTGGAAGTCTCCCTTTACTTTTCTAACCTCACTCTGTCTCCAGCTACTCTGGAGTGTGTCAGGCCTGTGCTTACCACAGGATATTTGCACTGGCTCTTCCCTCTGCCTGGAATGCTCTTTCTCCAGATAGTTGCACAAATTAGTATTCCACCTTTTCCAAGTCTTTGCTCAAATATCACCTTCTTAAGAAAGCCTTAAAATTTTTGTTTAAAATTCTAACACTTCATCTCCATATCTTATTTTATTTTTGTCCAGAAGATTTATCACCTTCTAATAGGCTCTATATTTTATACATTTATTCTATTTATCACTATCCCCTCCAGTAGAAATTAAGGCCCACATAGGTAGGGGTTTTGTCTTTTTTTTTTTTTTAAAGATTTGATTTATTTATTTGAGAGAGAGAGAATGAGAGAGAGAGAGAGAGCACATGAAAGGGGGGAGGGTGAGAGGGAGAAGCAGACTCCCTGCCAAGCAGGGAGTCTGATGCGGGACTCGATCCAGGGACTCCAGGATCATGACCTGAGCCGAAGGCAGTCGCCTAACCAACTGAGCCACCCAGGCGCCCCCGGGTTTTGTCATTTTTATTCAGCCCTATGTCTCCAGCACAAAGCCTGGCACACTGAAAGCATTCAATAATTATGTGTTGATTGACGGAGCAATTATTGACTGACAAGTTAGTTTCACATATGTATAGAAACTCAAACAAGGCTAAAATAGAGCTATTCTAGTCTACAATATATAGAATGGTGAAGCAAGTTTGTTTTATCACCAACTCATTTGTGTCTTCTGGAATTCTCTGGTCCAGTGCTCTTATCTACCCTGCAGCACTCCAGGACCTGCAGATATTCCAAGATCTTCAAGCACCCAAATGATTTTGCATTGACTTGCCTGCCTGACGGTCCCCAATACCATATCTCATCCAAACGGATGCTGGTGCTCTGGACCAGCCCTCCTTTCCCCCCAATGCGGATTTTCATTCATTGCCAAGATGCTTGTTCTAAGCTATAGTCTTAAAATTACAAATTGTGTAAATAATTGCTCTCCAGGATTCTGTAATGTCACCTCTTGGCAAAGCCACCCTTTCAGAAGCCAGGAACTCCTCCACTGTCTTTCTAATCCTACTTTATTTATTTATTTTTTTAAGATTTTATGTATTTATTTGACAGAGAGAGACACAGCGAGAGAGGGAACACAAGCAGGGGGAGTGGGAGAGGGAGAAGCAGGCTTCCCGCGGAGCAGGGAGCCCAGTGCGGGGCTTGATCCCAGGACCCTGGGATCATGGCCTGAGCCAAAGGCAGACGCTTAACGACTGAGCCACGCAGGTGCCCCTCTAATCCTACTTTAAAACTCGCGCAGAAACACTTCAATAATTATATGCATTTTATATACAAGCATTGAGCTAGGCACTGCAGGAGAAGTAGAAATGAATAAGACACTGTTCCTAAACTTATAAAGTCGTCAATATAGTGAGTAGCAAAAGACAAGCAGAGAGGGCGCCTGGGTGGCTCAGTTGGTTAAGCAACTGCCTTCGGCTCAGGTCATGATCCTGGAGTCCTGGGATCGAGTCCCGCATCGGGCTCCCTGCTCGGCAGGGAGTCTGCTTCTCCCTCTGACCCTCCTTCCTCTCATGCTCTCTGTCTCTCATTCTCTCTGTCTCAAATAATAAATAAAATCTTTAAAAAAAAAAAAAAAGACAAGCAGAGAAATTATGGTACTATTTAGTAATTCAGGAAATGGTAGAATGGGAGTTCAGTGGTGGGACAAACCACATCCAGCTTAGGAGAGCCAAAAGACTTATTTAAGAAATTAAAATCTGAAGTTGACCTTAAAGGATAAGTAGGCTCTCAATGGGTGGACATGGGGAATAGATGAAAAGTATTTCAAGTAGAGGAAACCATTTGAGACACATAGGTTGAAAAGAAAAGGGCATCTTTAGCCAATGGTAAGTCTTCCAGTTTTACTAGAGTGATAAAGTATGTGAAAGTTGAAGGTAGATGAAGCCGTATGATAAAAAAATGTTGAAAAACAAGATGAGTTTGATTTTAATTTAATAAGCAATGGGGAGCATTTTAGGTTTTTGAGCTGGAGAATGACAAGATCAAAGCCAAGCTTTAGGAAGTGTAATTCACAGTGGAGAGCAGTGTTGGGAAGCTCTTCCAAGCAGGCTAGGTGAGGGAAAATGCCCGTTTGTGTTAGAGTAGTGACCCCTGATGGGAAGGAGTCAGGTGAGAGTTATTACAGAGTTGGAATCTTTAGGATAAAATCATTGATTGGTTGTGGGGAAGGGAAGAGTGAAATTTCAGTCTGGGGTTCCTCCTTGAGTCACCCTGTGGCTAAGTGAACCCATAACAAATGAGAAGAGGCAAGTTCGAAGGGAATATAATATGGTGGTTCTGGGTATGCTGAGAATGAGATGTTCATGGAATAGACAGATGGAGGTGTCTGGTAGCCAGCTGAATGTTCTGGTCGAAATGAAGACAGAATTTAAGAGCAAATTATAAAAATTTAGGATTATTTCAATAACTACTGAAGTTGAAGTCTTAGAACTTAATGAAATAATTGAAGACTTTACAGAGCATTAAGAGTGAGGGACTTAGGTCAGCACCTTGAAGAATATGATAGATGCATTATTCAGAGTTGAAAATAATATTTTGGCTTAGTGTGTGGGATATTTGTATTAATGATGTCAAATATCCTTTTGGCTTAAATTTGAAAGAAGAAATTTGGGATGGAATAGTAGATTTGCGGTAACAAGCAGTCTCTCCTAAGTTTCCTGACATCACAATATGGTCATGGCTGTGTGCTGTGCTTCCTGGTATGGCTGAATCTACGGATTCACCATCACAGGTGGAAAGGGATTTGATAATTTATCAGAAAAATCCTGAAATAACTCCTGAAAATATGTAACTCATTGATAATGAGCTTGGAGTCTTATATCTCTCAGGAATATTTGTATTTTAATAGGAGTCTCCTAAATGCCACACAAACTTTAATCAAAGTAATCAATAATTAATGACATGATTTCAGATATAATACAAGCCAATAAACATTATTTCTGAATGGAAATCACACAACATATATGGTCCCTTACTTGGGGTACTATTTTGGGGGAACCTATATTAGTGAATAGTTGGAACAGGTTACAGTATACATACCGATTATTTGTAAAGATATATTTTTCTAGCATACTTGGTAAATTTTGCAATTAAAAAAATTTCTATTGAGGGCGCCTGGGTGGCTCAGTTGGTTAAGCAACTGCCTTCGGCTCAGGTCATGATCCTGGAGTCCCGGGATCGAGTCCCGCATCGGTCTCCCTGCTCGGCAGGGAGTCTGCTTCTCCCTCTGACCTTCCTCCCTCTCATGCTCTCTGTCTCTCATTCTCTCTCTCTCAAATAAATAAATAAAATCTTAAAAAAAAAATTATAAAAAAAAATTTCTATTGAAATACATTTAACACTATTAATATTGTCTTAGCTAAAAGAATGTGGTACTTGGGTGTATATCAACCCCAACATTCACCGCAAGTCTTCAGAGAAAAGATGGTCCATAAGTTCGGTATAAAAGTTGGGTGGGAGGGGCACCTGGGTAGCTCACTCGTTAAGCGTCTGCCTTCGGCTCAGGTCATGATCCCAGGGTCCTGGGATCGAGCCCTGCGTCGGGCTCCCTGCTCAGCAGGAAGCCTGCTCCTCCCTCTCCCGCTCCCCCTGCTTGTGTTCCCTCTCTCGCTGTCTCTCTCTCTGTCAAATAAATAAACAAAATCTTTAAAAAAATGTTGGGTGGGACTTTGACCATCTCTTGCTCAGATGGAGGGCTCCCCCCCTCCTCCTCTCTGGTTATCCAAGTGTGTGTGTGTGTGTGTGTGTGTGTGTTGGGGTGTGGGTTTAAACTTTTTACAAAACAAACTGAGATAATAAAGAAAGAAGAAAAATGATGATGTGAATATTTTCTAGGGATAATATCACCTGTTTTTGTTGTATTTTCCTTTTCTTCCAAAGAGATTTTCCCACCCATTTCTTTTCTTTGGGAAAAAGGGCCTGTCCAGTTTTTCTTGACCCCTAATCTAAACACATAGGTCCACACGGTGCCAGAGCACTAGATCAGAAGTATGACTTACTGCATAAGGAGATGTAGGGTTTCACGTAAAACCTGAAGACAGATTTTGGTGAAGCCACAGAGAAGCTATGCAGGGCTGTGTAAGAGATTGCAGACCCAGACAGCAGAGTGTATCCCAGCTAATCTTAAGCGTATTTGGTTTTGTTTTATTTTTTAAAAGTGTTTTTAAGTAATCTCTATGCCCAACGTGGGGCTTGAACTCATGACCCCCAAATCAAGAGTCACATGCTCTACCAACTGAGCCTATTTAAAACTGAGCCTATCGCACTGTATAACAAGGGTAGGCTCCAAAGTTCATAATTTTGTCATCCTGTTAAAAGACATAAGCCAAGGAGAATGAGACCCCAAAGAGGGGAAGTTTGTGAAGAAACTATAACTACTTGTAATTTGATTTCAAAGTCTCTTTCCTTCCCTATTTGTCTTACTTGTACATTGTTATAAAACAGGTAAGCTGAACATTTTATTAGATTTAATGTTAGGATAGCAGGATATATTTATGATACTATGTCATCATCCCAAGAAGCATTTACTGAGTGACTAATAGTTGCATTGACACATGGACAATTAATCTAACATGGTTGTTTCAGGAGCTGGAAGATTTGTAGGTATTGGTAGTATTTTCTTGGGTTCATCCTTTGCCTTATATATGTGTAATTTCAAGAATTCTTTTCATCTTGGTGTATAAACATTCTTTTTGCTTTTTTTTTTTTTGCATTTTTAAAAGATTAAAGCCTCAAAGAAGAGTTTTGATAGCTGACAAAGGCAAGAATATAATCTAAGTAAGTAAAAACTTAAGGTATATAAAATTATAGAGATTTAAGTGTGATCCTAATTATATTTATTAAATACTGTTCAATTTAAGTAGTATGTTGTCTCTTTACCATCTGTAAATCAATACTGGGTTTAAGTAAAATATGTGTACTTTTCATAAGCATGTTTGATTTTCATAGGTCAAACATTTTATAAATCGAGAGCTAGGATAAGTAAGTCAGTGTTATGGAGACATAAAGCTCTAATTAGGAGGAAGATATGAGGGAAACATAGCATGTGGTGATCAACCTTCCCATCTGTAGGCATTAGCCTTGATTTGATCTAGAGCTATTTCATATCATGTCCATGTAGACAATGCTAATAGAATAAACAGACTGTATCAGTAACCTGTCTCAGGAAAGGGGAATAAGGAATCATGTTCTGGCAGGGGAATACTGGAAGACAAATGCATCTTTGAGCATTCCAGTTTGTATTTCTATCTTCTGAGTGGTATAAAATGTGTAGGTATATCAAAGTTCATAACAAAAATTGCTTATGCCATTAGGAAGACGTATGTATTTTCAACAATGTAAGGGGAAAAGCATACAACTGGGGTGGGGAGAGAGGGAGACAGAGAGAGAGAGACAGAGAGAGAGACCTGCTGCAGACATCACCTGAGTGGGAAATTACTCATCCTGCACACACACGCACGCTCTGCACACACATGCACAGAATTCATCTGACAATTTAATTGTTTAATGGTAGGACTAACAAGGAATCCTTTCTAAAGTAATGGCATATAAAGGCTTCCTAGTGAAGTTAATATTCCTGCTGCATTTGATGGGTGCTTCCCATTTGTGCAGTTCTGCCCTAACAGACTCCTGGTGTTTGATGAGGGGAGGCAGGAGGGGCGGTGGTGTCTGTGTTCAATAGCAGAATCTGGTGGGTGCCTTAGCCTGTGACCTGAGCCATTAGTCATGAATCCGAGGCGACAATAGGCACCAGAGCAATTGCTCACATTGGTTGTAATGTCTTGGCTTGCAGGCCAAGGATCTGGTCTTCTTGGACCGGTGGCTGGGTGTTTTGAGCACAGAGCCCTTGCTTGCACAGTTGTCTGGTTTCTCTTAGTTCACCAGAACCAGGGTTTGGCCGCTGTTTGTGCTGAGGTTTTAGGACTTTAGTTTGACCAGTCTTCTAGATAATGAGTGATACCTCAGATGCTAGGATTCGAATTTTCATCTGGAGCCACAGCCTCTTCTCATATTTCCTTATGGTTCAGCCTTTGCTCATTTCTGTGCCTTAACTGGATCCCTGGGTGGCCTGCCTGTGACAGCCACGTACATAACAATGGATGTTCTGTGGAAGAATAACTGTGTCTCAAGAAATATAAAATTCCCAAAGCAGACCCTCATCTGGTAGTTTCCATTCTTTTTTTTTTTTTTAAAGATTTTATTTATTTATTTGACAGAGAGAGACACAGCGAGAGAGGGAACAAAGCGGGGGCAGTGGGAGAGGGAGAAGCAGGCTCCCCGCGGAGCAGGGAGCCTGATGCGGGGCTCGATCCCAGGACCATGACCCGAGATGAAGGCAGATGCTTAATGACTGAGCCGCCCAGGCGCCCTAGTAGTTTCCATTCTTAAATCAATACATTTTACATTCATTACTCTGGTTACTTGGCTTTGAAAAAAAAGTTTTGTTGCCTGTATCAGAGAATCCCAGTGGTGGTGGTGGAGATAGAGTTTGGCCACAACAGAGAAGGCGGTTTGCTCTGGAGCGTGGTTTCCCGTTGGTTGTGGAACAGCTCCCAGGCTGTCTGCGCCTCTCGCTGGAGCTCTCTCTGTGTCTTTCAGTCTAGGAAAAGGCTTAGTAGGCAGAACTGAAAATGACAGACTATTTTTAACACAAGCTTTATATCCCACAGTTCTGGTTCTTACTTCTATTATCATTACTTATTCATAGACTTTTATTCCCAAATATCATTACCCTTTACAGTAATAGGATCAGCAAAGCAACCACTTAAAACAAAACAAACAAATGCAGGAATCCAAGTCCCAATCACAGAAACGTTTCCCCCCCTCTTGCCAGTTCTCTGTCTCTCTGACTACCTGGGGGAAAAGGAGTACTTATCAGTCACTAAGAAGCTCTGCTACTTCAAAAATACCAGCAGAACAGAGGGGCTTGGCAGTGGGTAATGATATGAAGGCACCGACAGTCTAAGGAAACAGAAAGGAGGTAATGAAATCTGGAAAAAAAAACAAAAAAAAACAAAAAAACCAAGGGAAGGAAAAAGGAGTGGAGGAAGGTGGGAAGTGGAAAGAAAACTAAGAATACACTGTGAGTGTTGCTTAAATTCAGTTTCAGCAGAGGCAAACCCCCATCTAAAGCAGATCTTATTTAATTTACAGTGACTCTGAAGCAGGATTGTGTAATTATTCCCTATCTAGCAACAATAGCCACATGTCCTGAGGGCCTACTATATGCCAGAGGCTTTCTGCAGGTTATTTGATTTACACAACTTGCAATAGTGGGCATGACTATCTCCATTTTACAGTTAAGGGGACTGAGGCTTAGAAAGGCTAACTGACTTGTCTAAAGTTGTATGCCTCGGGGCGCCTGGGTGCCCCAGTCTTTGGCCTTCGGCTCAGGTCACTATCTCGGGGTCCTGGGATCGAGCCCCTCATGGGGCTCCCTGCTCCACGGGAAGCCTGCTTCTCCCTCTCCCACTCCCCCTGCTTGTGTTCCCTCTCTCGCTGTGTCTCTCTGTCAAATAAATAAATAAAATCTTAAAAAAAAAGTAAAGTTGTATGCCTCATTTGGGGAGACCTGGAACATCAACTCAGATCGTTTGAATTCAAATCCTATGCTCATAATCACTATAATTTTTTCAGACTGACTTCCACAGTGTCATATGCTTTGCATTTTATTTGGTCATTTGTCTCTCCACTCATATATTTATTTATTTATGTATACACCACATTGTTCCAGAAATGATTTAAGATGGTGTAAATGGCTTGGAGCTATGCACATATCTAAGCAGCTTGCACATGGTTAGGACATCCTATGTATTTGTTGATTGAGCCACAGAACATCAATTGTCAAGAGTTTAGAATGCTTTCACTGTGGAGTCCTCTTCCTTTTTTATCTTTAAAAGTAGGCCAGCCAGAAACCCATCTGTGCAGGAAGGCTTGGATACAGGAACCAGAGTCTGGACTAACTAATCTTCCCAAACCTCTTCTAGACCTTTGCTTCTCTCTTGCCATGCTTTATGGAATTATTTCTCTTCAGTAATTAATTACAGAAATGTGAAAAGTGAATTGGCAGGAGAAAGAAAGGATAACTTTACCATGGAGTAACCTGGCAAACACTACTTCAGTCAGCTGTTCAAGGTCAACATCAATAGTAATAAGTCATGCTGACAGCATATACTCTTTTTTTTTTTAAAGATTTATTTACTTATTTGACAGAGAGAGACACAGCAAGAGAGGGACACAAGCAGGGGGAGTGGGAGAGGGAGAAGCAGGCTTCCCGCTGAGCGGGGAGCCCAATGCGGGGCTCGATCCCAGGACGCTGAGATCATGACCTGAGCCGAAGGCAGATGCTTAAAGACTGAGCCACCCAGGTGGCCTGATAGCATGTACTCTTGATCCAATGTTATTCAAAAAAATATTTACACACACACACACACACACACACACGAATTGACCAATATTTGAGAGAACCAATGGCATGACTAGAAGTAGAATGTATGTCCCTGTCTTGAAAACCTAGCCTAACAATTGAGATGGATAGCTTTTCCTTGAATTAATGCAATTTTGCTTCCTGTCGCTCTCTGGATTTTTATTCCCAGCTTTTGAATATCTGAAGATAGGATGAAGCTGCTGAGGAAGAGTCTACTGAGTTTCTGATGACATTGAGTAAACAAATGTCACTGCAGCATATACTTATGGAGCTTTTTTGGCTCTAGGATGCACATAATTCAACTCATGTTCCAGACCTTTCAATGATGTCATCCTGTACCCAGTTCACTATCGAGCTATTCCAAGGCCTTAGTTTAGTTCTTTTTTTTTTCCTTTTTTAAATTTTTTATTGTGATGTTAATCACCATACATTACATCATTAGTTTTTGATGTAGTGTTCCATGATTCATTGTTTGTGCATAACACCCAGTGCTCCATGCAGAAGGTGCCCTCTTTAATACCCATCACCAGGCTAAACCATCCTCCCACTCCCCTCCCCTCTCGAACCCTCAGTTTGTTTTTCAGAGTCCATCGTCTCTCATGGCTCGTCTCCCCCTCCGATTCCCCCCCTTCATTCTTCCCCTCCTGCTATCTTCTTTTTTTTTTTCTTAACATATATTGCACTATTTGTTTCAGAGGTACAGATCTGTGTCCACAGTCTTGCACAATTCACAGCACTCACCATAGCACATGCCCTCCCCAGTGTCTATCACCCATTCACCCCATCCCTCCCACCCCACCCCCCACTCCAGCAACCCTCAGTTTGTTTCCTGAGATTAAGAATTCCTCATATCAGTGAGGTAATATGATACATGTCTTTCTCTGATTGACTTTTTTCGCTCAGCATAACACCCTCCAGTTCCATCCACGTCGTTGCAAATGGCAAGATCTCATTCCTTCTGATGGCTGCATAATATTCCATTGTCCTTAGTTTAGTTCTTCAGAACCCAGCAAGAGTTTCTGAATCACGCCAAAAATTGATCAAATAATTATTTCAATTCAAAACTCTAACACCACGTCCTGTTTGGCTTACTGTTTATGGAAACTCCCAATGTCTTATGTGTAGCTTTTACCAATGATGACAATATCACCAATAGAAATCACAGATATTTGCATATCACATTACAGTTGCTGTAGATATCACAAAATGTCATTTACACTCATCACTACTTTGAAATTATGGTAGTTATTAGATTTGCTACTGTATCTTGATATTTATTGCATTAATAAAGAAGTACATGTGTTACTATAGCAAACATTTAAAATATTTTGATAATTGTATTTTAACATAACTGGTTTCCTCTGTAATCCAATGGAGCTTTTAAAATACAATTGAAAACATTTTTTTCTGAGAAGGGGTCCAAAAGCTTCCGCAGATTCCCAAAGAGGTTCATGGCATAAAAAAGATTAAGAATCTTTGATGTAGTGGAAAGAACACTGAACTGGGACTCATGAATCCTGAATTGTGTAATCTCCATAGAATCCCTTGACCTCTAGTTCCTCATTTTTCTCACCATTGTGCACCTTAAAAAAAAAAAAAGTCTGAGCAGATCAAATCAGATAATGCGTAGGGGAATGCCTGCAAATTGCAAAACCATGTAACTGTAAGGAATCACTGTTATTGTTATGTTTGGCCATTAGATAAAAATGACTTTTTACCAAGGTTTTAAATGTAGTTAATTGCTAGGAATATTTCTCACTCATTGATTTAGACCATGCTTACATGAGCAAAATGAAATGGAAAATTGAGTCAATTCTCTGGATGATAATTCATGTTAATAGGTTCCTACATTTGCTTGCAACATCCAGATAATCAAAGAAAACGTGTTTTAACTTGAATTATCAGCATAGCTATATCACAGTTCTCAACGTTACTTTGAATGTATGGATTCAAATGTCAAAATTGAAGTTCTTAATACTAAGAGGAGTAGAATTACTTTCAGACCCCTATTCTAGTGATATTACTCCAAATGTGCACACTGAAATAACTCATGTGTTCTAGGACATGGATCGTTGTTTGTACATCAGGACACGTGCATATCACTGATTAGAGATTTCTTCTGTGCTAGGTAAACATTTTCAATTCCATTTGTATTTACAGACCCTAAACCACTTGGACTTCTATATAATACATAAGTCTTGGGACAGTGTTGTCTAGTTAGACCCTCAGCAGTTTGCAAGTGGGGAATATTTTCAATGAAAAGGCAGGCTTACCCTTGTTTTATGGTGTCTAGATCCTAAGCAATCTATACATAACTATATGCAGTCATGCTTTAAGGAACTTACAACTTACAAACCAAACTGTAAACTGAAAGGACTCGAATTAGTTAGAAGATCAAATAAGGAATTCAACCGGAAAATCTTAGTGAGTCTGTTCATTTCCACCCTCTGATATAAAAGTAAGTTCCTTCATTCAGTCTAACGAAATCAGTAATTGTATTTTCTTTCTCTGCTATCTCTTCCCACAACTTTTCATACCAGTACAAATATATGGGTTTAATTTGATTGATGATGCAATTATGTTGAGAAGATCGACTATAACTATATTGACTCGCTGGAAAATACTTTCAACGAAAAGACAATCATCTGGGCAATATACCATTACTTAATAGAGAAAGCACATTACACACTTTGATAGTTTGCCAGGGCTGCCATAATGAAGTTCCACCAACTGGGGGGCTTAAACAACAGAAATTAATTTTTTCGCAGTTCTGGAGGCCAGAAGTCTGAGATCAAGGTGTTGGCAGGCTTTGTTTCTTCTGAGGGCCGGGACAGAGAATCTGCTCCATACCAAGCCTTTAGCTTCTGGTGGTTGGCTAGTAATCATTAGCCTTTCTTGGCTTGATTTTCACAAAACATTCTGCCTGTGTGGGTGTCTCTATGTCCATATTTCCCCTTTTTGTAAGGACATTCGTTATACTGAATTACAGCCCACCCTAGTGATTTCATCTTAACTAATTATATCTGTAACGACACTATTTCCAAATTAGGTCACATTCTGAGATACTGGGGTTAGCGATTTAACATATGAATTGGTGGGGGGGACACGATTCAACTCATAACACCCGCACTAAGTATTCAATATATATTTGACACCCTGAATGGAAAGGTTATATATTTGTGAAGAGCTAGAAGGGCATGTGAGGAGACACATAGGCAAAGCTCTAATGACAGTGTAACCATGTATATAACTCAGCAGCTAAATTAATACAGACCTCTATCCATCCCTAAAGTAACTTCTGGCAGCAATTTTTAATTTTTATTCTGAAGTCTCTCCAACAGTCTCCTGGGGTTTTATCTAGGAAAGAAGCTTTACGTGAGTTATCCTGGGCTAAAATTGACTTTCTACTGTAAAGATGGGTCATGCTTATAGTATAGTTTCTCGTTCCCTCTGGAACACATTGGTTTTGTTTATCACACAGTTTGAAGAAGGTGTCCCTACTGCCTAAGGACCTAATGTTTCTGAGAGTATGTCCAAAGCAGGGAGATCGACATTGGGACCAGTCTTTAACTGAAATAAATTGAGGGAGTATGTTTAAACCAAGACCGAGGGTCCAAATCAAACTTAAGAAAGAACTTTCCCTTTACTAACTTACTTTCCTGAGATCAAGACCTGAGCTGAGATCAAGAGTCAGATGCTTAACGGACTGAGCAACTCGGTGCCCCTTCCTCCACGTTTTATTGAAGATAGCAATATACATAGTTTAAAATGTCACCGTTCTGTAAGACTCATAACCAAAATCAATGATTTCCATTCCCTTTCTACCCATCTCCAATTATGACTACCTAGAAACAACCACTTGTGACACTTTTAGGTCTTTTTTTTTTTTTTTTGTACTTACCTTCATATTTCTAAATAACATTTTTTAATGTTCCTTCCTTATATTTTTCATTTTAGTTCTATCTGTTCTTGACTTCCTACCATGTAAGGTGAGGCTTTGGTTCTCTCACAGCTCTTCTTATTCTTCCCTCTTCTCACCTCATCTTCTTAATATATTGTGATTTTTAGCTAGTTGAATATTCATTCAGATTCTTAAGTGTGTATATACTTTGCACATGGTCACCATGTAGTGAACTATAATTGCATTTCCTTTTTTGTAAAGCTTTTTTTTTTCCTGTCTTGGATTAATAATTGCCTTTTATTTTTTCTTCTTACTTTTCTATGTATCTATCATTTTTTTTTTAAAGATTTTATTTATTTGACAGAGAGAGACACAGCGAGAGAGGGAACACAAGCAGGGGGAGTGGGAGAGGGAGGAGCAGGCTTCCCGCTGAGCAGGGAGCCCGACTTGGGGCTCGATCCCAGGACCCTGGGATCATGACCTGAGCCGAAGGCAGACGCTTAACGACTGAACCACCCAGGCGCCCCTCTATGTATCTATCATTAATGCACTTGCAAACTCACCACCTGCGTATACATCTCCTTTCACTATTTCTTCCTTCTCCTCCTCACGCCCCCTGCCCCCACCTCCCACTTAAGCTCTCTCACACACTTTCTCTCTCCAGGCATCCTTCCTGGAGCCCGTCATTTTTCTGATCCAATCAGAGACCCTGGTTGTTCCCTAGGCCTGCTGCTTCCAGCTGTCATCCTAGATCTCCCATTATCATCATCTTGGAGTTCCCTTTGCCTCATTCCTGTGATCAATCCCTTACCCCTTGTTTCTTAGATCCCATATATTCTTCTTTCAAACTTCCTTTTGGTGGATTACGTTTTTAAGTAGCTTCCCAAGAAAAGGCACATAGGAGGGACATTTTCTGAGACGCTGTGCACCATTTATCAATTATGGCCTGTCAGCTCAATTGTCCCTCTTTGAGGGTACTGGAGCTGGGCACTGCAAACACTTCTCCTTTGCCAGCTGGAGCAGGGTTAGTTTTCATCAATAGAGGGTTCTGGAAAGACATTGCAAGGTATGGCAGAGTAAAGGGCTTCTCTTCCTAGCTCCCATGGGTAGCTGCCAACAAGTGTGCAGGGAACTCAGGGGCCCTCGCCCTTCAGCAAGTTTCTCCTCTCACTTCCAGCACGTATCTCCAGTTCTCCTGCCCGTGACTTTTACTAAGCCAGTTCCACCTCACTCCCGTGGGTGGCCTCCTACACACTGGTTTCAGTGTGCTGTACCCCAGTGGGCAGTTTCGACGGGCCAGCTTTGGCCCACGGTACCCCAGTAAACCTCTCCACCATCCCACGGGCTGTGGGATGCCCTCTCTGAGGTGCCCCCTATGAGGTGCGCTCTCTGAGGTGTGCTCTATGAGGTGGTCTGGACTTCAGCCTTTGGGAGAGGAGACTCTTCCAAGTTTATTCCTCCCTTGTTTTGGGGTACTCTGCTTCAGAAGCAACTGCTCACTACACTTAGTATTCCTGTATCCTTTAGGGTTCTCGTTTACCACGTTAATCATCTTCTACTAATTAATAATTCTTTATATTAAATTTTCCCTGCATCTGACTGATACACTCTACACATCTGAAAATGTGTTTATCCTTTTATTTGATTGAACTTGGTTAGGCAGAGAATTCTGGGTTGAAAATAATTTCCTTCAGAATTTTTGACGCTGTTGGATTTATTTCTAGTTTCCATTGTCTTATTGAGAAGTTTGATGCGGTGCTGGTTCCCGTTCTGTTGTATATGACATTTAAACAAAATTGGAAGCTTTCAGGATCTTCTCTTTATTACCAGGGTTCTGAAATTTCATGATGTGTCTCAGAATAGGTGAGGTATTGGGAATATTCTGGAAACTCATGTCACTGAGTTCTAGGATGTTCTTGGATTTATTTCTATAATGGCACCCTCCTCTTCATTTTCTCTACTTATTCCTTCTGTAATTCCTATTGCATGGATATTGGACATTCTACACTGGTCTTCTAGTTTTCTACATTTTCACTCCTATTTTCCAACTTTTTTTTTTTTTGAAGATTAAGTCAACTCTATCTCGCAGTCTTTCTCTGCTATTGTGTATTTAAGAGCGAGGCTTAAGAAACTGTATGGAAGCCTTGGTGTGAGTGGTCGGGTGGGGATGGTGCTTCTGGAATGGTGGCTTTCATTACAGGATGACAGAGCTGGACAGTGTCATAAGTGCCCTAGCAGTCAGTAGCTGTGAGGCTCTTGGGAGGGTCAGTTTTCCTAGAGAAGAATTGTTCAGTCTTCTGTTTGGGGTTATCAGCCCAGATACCAGGATTCTAGGGAGCCAAATTAAAGAAGAGCAACGAAATTCTCACCTTTTGTATGTAGAATTTGATCATCAGGCCATATCCCTGCCCTTGGCTTCCTGATGTTCTACGTCCTGAGCCATTTGATGGAGCTTTTTCCCAGAGCAAACCAGTCTTCCCCTGGGATGGGAAAAGGTGGTTACTAGGGAGGGTGGAGGAGGGGATCTGAGAATCCTAACTGCTTCCTATACAGACTTACCCTACCCTTCCATTTTAAGCCCCACCTGACCAACTCTTTGAGGCATATAATACCTCTAATTTCTAGGCCATCCTGGGGTTCTGTACAGTTCATGGTCTTGCTTCTGGGTTACCCTACTTTGCCCTGTGCTGATTTAAAAGTTTCTGCTTCTCTTAGCTAATAAGTAATTTACACTCATCTTTTTGCTTTCTAAATTCTAACAGGTTACACTGCCCTCTCTTTTCTCCTCCTTGCGTTTACTGATTTCTGTCTTTCAGGAACTCTATTTCATGTTGTGAGGCCCTGGAAGGAAGTAGAGGTAAACATATGTGTTCACTGTGTCGTGTTTGATCAGAAACCTCTTTTGCTTCTTACAGTTTCATTCTAAGAGATATGGGATAGGAAATCATTTCTCCCATTAGGCTTATGGGGTTGAACTGGATGGAAGTGCTACATTTTCCAAAAGCAAAGCTTACTACTGAGAGAATAGAAGACTTGAATCAAAATATGAATATAGAATATATATGAATGAATATAGAATATAGAAACTTAAGACCTCAAGCAAAACATTCATGGCAAATTAGAAATTCACTGAATTAGTAGATGAAAAATACAATCAAAATGTTCAAAATTAAAAGGAATTTATATATTTCACAATAACATGCTTCTTGATATGGATGGACAAGCTAATCTCTCCCAAATCTTGGAAGATAATAGTTGGAAACAGAAAGTTACACCCTTGATGTATCTAAATAAGTTAGTAATCTAAATTATTTATAAAAGAGGAAATTGGCTCATTAATTTCTTTCTTTCTCAATATTTCCCATGTTTAGAGATTTCTATTTATTGTCACTTCTCTCACATTTCAGAGAGAAGGCGGTCAGACAGAGATGAGCAGAGGGGAACAGGTTACACACAGTAGCAGGTGTCCACTTGGACCCTGAGTCACTCACCAGTAAATGTAGAGTCATGAGCAACATGTGAAAACAGTGTATAGAAAGGTCTGCTTCTCCTCACTCTCACAAATAATCTGAAATAATTTTAAATTCCTTAATTCTTTTTTATTTAAAATGGCTTTTTCTTTGTGCATTTGTAACAGATAAAACAATTTTGAAAAATTTAAACCAACGGACTTTTAAATTTCTCTTAAAAATGTGAAGCTTATTGAGTGATATCTTTATTCTCTGAGTCAATATTTCATTGCTTTTGAGAAAAAGCAGATACCAGCTAGAAAAACAAACTTATTGCTCAGGGCTGACTGTTAGGCTGACTGTGACCCCAACCAGGCACTTACAAATTTTTTAACTTCATTAAGATATAATCTACATATTGTAAAATTCACCCATTTTAAGTGTCCAGTTCAATTTTCATAAGTTTCCTGAGCTGTGCAACCATACCTGTAATCCAGTTTTAGAACATTTTCATCACCCCTAAAATTCTCTCATATCTATCTATAGACACCCTCAACCCTAGACAACCAGTAATCTATTGTCTGTCTCTATAGATTTGCCTTTTCATGATATTTCATAGAAATGGAAGCATACATGATGTGATCTTCTGTGTCTAGCTTTTTTTCGCTTAGCATAACACTTTTGAGATGTATCAATTTATTCTTTTTTATTGCTGAATAGTATTTCATTGTGTAGATATACTCCATTTTGTTTGTCCACTCACTGGTTGGTGCACATTGGAATTGTGTCACTTTTTGGCTCTTGTGATTAATGCTGTTGTGAACATTCACATGCTCATCATCATGTGGACGTAGCTTTCATTTCTCTTGAGTAGGTCTCTGGGAGTGGAATTACTGGCTCATACAGTAAGTTTATGTTTAACTTATTAAGAAACAGCAACTTGTATTTTATTTGCATCTCTGAATGTGAATTTAAAGACTTTTCCCTCAATTAAAGGAATTTCAATCATCAGTAAGCGACAGAGAGATTTAGAAAGTTGGAGAGATCGTAGGTTCTCACTGTAGGGAACTCTGATTTCATTCTTTAGGGATGTTTGTAGAGTGCGTGAGGCCCTCACTGAAAGTGGGCCATGTGCTCTCCATGCCACACATTTCCTTTCTGTTTTGGATAAGTGGGCATATGATGCTGAGATCAAGTCTTGCTTGCTGTGAAGGCTGAAGTGCTCCACGAGACACCCACTAGCAAGTCTTCTCCCTCTAGAAACACGGGCAGTCTACAGATCAAATTCAGCCTGCAGGCATGGATTAGTGGCCTACACAAAGTTTTAAAATTTAAATTTGAATGTTTATAGATTGCTCATGTGTTCCCCATTGTACTCATACTTCTCATTACTCTCTATTGCCTAACATAAGAACAACGTTGGCGGACTCATGTTACTTGATTGCAAAACTTACTATGAAGTTATAGTGAGGCAGATTAAGGAGGGCACTTGTGACGAACACCGGGTGATGTATGGAAGTGTTGAATCACTCAATTCTACACCTGAAATTAATATTACACTGTATGTTAACCAACTGGAATTTAAATAAAATTTTGAAAAAGGAAAAGTTTATAGCAACTGAGACCGTGTGTTACTTGTTGAAAGAAAGGACATATAGATCAATGGAACCGAACAGACTCCAAAAGTACACCTGCTCTTACGTGGTCAATTGATATTTGACGAAGGTGGAAAGGCAATTCAGTGGAGAAAAGACAGTCTTTTTAAGAAATGGTGTTAGAACAGTTGGACACCCAGATGCAAGAAACCCACAAAACCCAAACCAAACAAAAACTGAATACCTCTTCTCTTCAAAAAACAAAGCCAGGGACTAGAAGAAAATATTTACAAAACACATTTCTCCTAAAGGACTGGTGACCACATGATGTATATAAAGAACTAAAAAACCCAAAAAACAAACAAACAAAAAAACCCCAAAAAACCAACCCTCAGTAATAAAGAAACAAATAACCTAAAAAGAAAATGGGCAAAAAATTTGAACAGACATCAAGCTATTACACCAAAAAAGATATGCAGATGGCAAATAAACATATTAAAAGATGCTCAACATTATTAGTCCCTAGGGAAATGCAAATTAGAATCACAATACATTACCACCATGTACCTATTAGAATGGCTAGCATTAACAAACAAAACAAAAACATCTTTTTCCTTTTTCAGGGAGTGGGGAAGGGCAGAGGGAGAGGGAGAGAGATAATTTTAAGCAGGCTCCACACCCAGCATTGAGCCCAAAGTGGGGCCCAATTTCAGGACCCTGTGATCATGACCTGAGCCAAAATCAAGAGTCACTTAACTGAGTGAGCCACCAAGGCGTCCCCAAAACACCTTTGGATATCAAGTGCTGGCAAGAACACAAAGCAACTTGACCACCCTGGTGAGAAAGCAAAATATGACAGACCCTTTGAAAAACATTTTGGCAGTTTCTAATAAAGTTAAACATATACTTATCATAAATGATCTAGAAATCCCACTCTGAGTTATTTACCCAGAAGAAGGAAAAACTGGGGTGCCTGGGTGGCTCAGTTTGTTAAGTGTCTGCCTTCGGCTCAGGTCATGATCCTGGGGTCCTGGGATCAAGCCCCACACTGGGCTCCCTGCTCGGCGGGAAGCCTGCTTCTCCCTCTCCCACTCCCCCTGCTTGTGTTCCCTCTCTCACTGTCTTTCTCTCTGTCAAATAAATAAATAAAATCTTAAAAAAAAAAAAAAAGAAGGAAAAACTAATGTTCACATACAAGAAATTATAAATGCTTACAGTTATCTTATTTACAATTAATCAAAACCTGCGGGGGGATGTCCATCAACTGGTCAGTGGATACAAAACCTGGTACACACACACTATGGAATACTACCCAGCAATAAAAAGGAACAGACTACTGGTAGACACAACAGTATGGATGAATCTCAAATGCGTTACACTAAACCAAAGAAACCAGACTCAGAAGGTTATATACTGTACAATTCCGCTTATATGACAGTCTGGAAAAGGCAAAACCACAGAAAACAGATTGATGGCACACGGGGGTTTGAAAGTGGGGGAGAGAGGGCGCCTGGGTGGTTCAGTCATTGGGCGTCTGGCTTCGGCTCAGGTCATGAACCCAGGGAGCTGGGATCGAGCCCCGAGTTGGGCTCCCTGCTCTGCGGGAAGCCTGCTTCTCCCTCTCCCACTCCCCCTGCTTGTGTTCCTGCTCTCGCTATCTCTCTCTCTGTCAAATAAATAAATAAAAATCTTTAAAAAAAAAAAAAAGGAAGTGGAGGAGAGATTGAATATAAAGAAACATGAGGGCACTTTTGGGGAGAAGGAGATGGTCTGTGTCTTGATTATAGTGGTGCTTATGTGACTGGTCATAACTCATAGGACTCTTCACTGTACACTAAAAATGACGAATTCCATTGTATATATTCTTAAATTATTCTTTAATGAACCTGGAAGAAAAGCCCCTAGGACTACTTTCAAGTCTAACATTTAGAAGAGAGTAACCTACCAGTTCCAGGTAACCATGCAATATGGAGACAGTATCTCTTTTTTCACTGTTATTAAGTACTCCTCATGAGACAAGGAAGGTTACCAAACTGAGCCTGTAAAGAAGACGTTTGCAATTGCTGAGTATTTCCTTAGCATAAATCTCAATCAAGCTTTCCTGGTCATATTTATAGGCATGCTCACATTTTTACCTCCCTAATACAGCTGTTAAGAATACGAAATCTCACCAGTTTCCACTTCAACAGCGAGCATTTTTCATTCAAGTTTTCCGGTGTGCATGCAGTGCACTCTCTTGTGTCACTTAAATCATGTTTAATTTTGTTTGCCCGGAACATAACAATGAAATACTAATCTATATACAATATATATATATATGGACATATATTCTATTCACACTTCACACTCTTACAGTAACAGAAGAGACTTAATGCACTTCTGTCCTCTGAGGAAGCTTGTGGTAAAACAAGAGAAACATTATGAATAATTAAAAATATGATATTTACTCCAGGAGAAAGATAAATCTTTGAGAAATCTCTGCCAGCAGAAAGCTTCACAATCAGGTTCCATATCCTTATAAATAAATTGCTAGTCTTTTCAGGTGTCAAGGGATTTTACAGTCAGCTATTAATGACATAAAGATGCTCAGCGTGGTCATTAAGGGGGAGGAGAATGAGGATTGAGTTACTTCTTGTTAATTCTTATCATGCTTCAGTGTCAGCTAACAAGTAGGTTCCGGATGCTTGGTTTTGGGCCCAAGCTAGAGTTATAAAAAGATAAGGAGGACCTTAGGCTGAAGAATTAATTCTGAGAGATTCCATTTCAAAATATTCAGACCTTAGGAAATTAGTTTTTCTTAATCATAGAGATCTGATCTCTTTTATGTGTTTGGCCATTTGGCCTATCATTCTTTTACATATTATTACAGAAAAGTCTCTTCTCCAGCTAAGGAATTATGGTCAGTTGAAGAAATAAGTAGACAATCTGGCCAATCAATGGATATAGTAATGGCTGGGGTTCAGTAGATTTGGGATCCAGCTAGCTGGCATTAACTGGCTGTGCAGCCTTGGACAAGTGACTTCACCTACCTGAGCCCTCAGCTTTCTCATGTGTATAATGATGCAGTTGAATTTGGTAATCTCTAAAATCAACTATAGTTCTAAAATCGTTGCTGATTCTGCATGCAACATCAATTTTTTTATTTTTATTTTTTTTAATTTACTTAGTTGAGAGAGACAGAGTTAGCAAGAGAGAGCAGGAGCAGGGAGGAAAGGGAGAAGTAGGCCCCTGCCGAGCTGGGAGCCTGATGTGGGACTCGATCCCAGGGCCCTGGGATCATGACCTGAGCAGAAGGCAGATGCTTAACCGACTGAGCCACCCAGGCGCCTGCAACATCAATTTTCAAATTATTTGAACATGATGTATAAACCTATATTAAATATAATTAAGTCCCTGATAATTCAGAATGCATTTCAAAACCAAGCATACCTTAGAGTCATTGCTATTAATGCCTAGCAAAGTTCTGGTTAAACAGAAGTTTCAGATTAATGGAATCCTCATTAGACTAGCTTTCACAAGTGTCTTACACAAATATAAAATTTTGATTGTAATAAAAAAATTTACCCTCATTTTTATAAAACAAAATCTAATTCTGCAATTAACCATGAGAGAAGGGGATGTAAATCCCTTATTCATGGATTGAGGAAATTCACATATAACATTCTGACAATTGCCAACCAGTTCAGACCCTTTTACTAGTGTGAACTGCAGATTATCAGCTGGTGTTCATAAAAAATTTAGACAAGAGAGAATATTCTGATGGGCTCTAGAATGCAATACATTCCATGTAGATTTTCTGTAACTGACTGATTTAGGAGCCAGCAAATTAATAATAAAAAAGAATACAGTTAACTTCTTTTAATGGGGTTAAGCTAATTGAAATTTGTGATACTTGGATAAGGACCAAGCTGAAATTTCCATGTCCTTCCCTCATTTTTTCCTTCATTCTAGTCTTCCTTCACCAAACACTTATTAAGTGGTTACTATCCCAGACTCTAATTTCAAGATAACTCAAAAACACAAAAAAACAAAATCCCTGACCTTAAGGAGAGTCTCAAACTATCAAGCAAAGCATATAATTTGATAATTACAAAATGATGTGGCAATTTATACATAAACTATGAGGGCAGAATTCACTTACCTTGGTATTGTCACACACACACATACACACACGTTTATTTGTAATGACCATTTCATATCACACTTGATTTTAGTCAAAAGGCCAAGAAGTGATGACCATTTCATACCAAATTTTAAAGAGTAATTCTGAGCCACTGGAGCTTTTCTGAAGCACTAGGGTCACCTATAAATAACATCATTCTCATTGTTTTTGAAAGCAGATACAAGAATCTTTACTTTTGGGGTGCCTGGGTGGCTCAGTCAGTAGGAGTCTGCCTTTGGCTCAGGTCATGGTCCTGGGGTCCTGGGATCGAGCCCTGCATTGGGCTCCCTGCTCTGCGGGAGGCCTGCTTCTCCTTCTCCCACTCCCGCTGCTTGTGTTCGTTCTCTCGCTGTGTCTCTCTGTCAAATAAGTAAATAAAATCTTAAAAAAAAAAAAGAATCCTTACTTTTTTGAAAATCTATATGCTTTTGTAGTTGGTATTAGTAGGAGAAATTGAAAGTAATAAAAACATATTTAAAACCTATTTTAGATGAAATGGTCATCTGTTTTTGGTGAAAATAGAGAGACGCAGGCATTTTTCATATATTTCTGGCTAAGAGTAAAAATTGGTACAACATTTCTGAAGGGCGATATAACATGATTTATCAGAAGGTTTAAAAATGTACATACTGTGATCTAGCAAGTTCCTTCTAATAACTGAGGATGAATGGAAAGATTCAGCTATTAGTGCATATACATTTAGGACTGTTACATCTTTTTGTTGAATTGGCCCTTTTATCAGTAGGTAATTGTCCTGCTTTATTCCTAAGCATTCTGGGTGGGGTAAGATTACATCAGTCAATGGAGGGATACTCACAAACTCCTGTTATAAAAAATGGAAATCTAGAAGAATATATTCTTTAACTTACTCTTGGAAACAGTGGCTCGGATTCTGCTTGAGCCTGAGCAGGTACGTGTTGGCAATAACATATATTTGTAGAAATAGCTTTCTATTATTAATAGGCTGAGATACATGACTTCTCATTAGGCACAAGACAAACAACAGTAAACTTTACACATTGTTTATAATAATATTAGGGATTTACTACCACATAAATTGTTTCTGTAAAATATATATGATTATGCTATCCTATTGGATAAATTTTATTGCTTTCCTGTGGTTCTGTGCTTTATCTTAATATTATTTTTGAGCACCCCATTGAGTTTATATTACAGCATTTGAAAATCATCGGTACTAAATAACTAAGCAGAATGCCTAACACAAAATAGAGGAACTAAGCTACGTTGCTATCTTTAGACCAAATTTTCCCTCCCCAATTGTCTGGATATTTTGATGAGAATTAATTGAGCTCAAGGCTGTGCTGACACCTTGTGTCTAAATATATTTGAGGGAAGTTTTGCAAAGTTAAAAGAAATCCAAATATGAAATAGCCACATCTGCTGCACCCACATCTGCTTCACCAATCCTATGGTTTGAGTTTCTTCTTAATTATTTTCAATCACCTATTTCACTTTCCCTTTGCGCCCACACTATGTCCTGTTGTTTGGTGTTGCAAGATAGAAACATGTTCATGTTCCAAGTAACAAAACCATATTGTAAAAGTAGATCTTTTTAAAAAAAAGGTGGTTGCAAAGTCTTGCTCTGCCTGCTGTTGAGAGATGGAGTCTAATTTCAGTCCCCTTGAATCTGGGCTGGCCATAGTGACTTACCCGGTAATACTTTTTAGGCCTCCAAAGACCACACATTGGTTCAAAGCCTGAAGATGCTTGAGAGTAGATTCTGCACCTGAAGTTTTTATGGGTTAGGTCAGGATTTAGCCCCTGGTACTGGCTACTTCAGAAGAAACATCTAACGTGTTTTCAGAGGAGAACCAGAAAGGGTGATTCTACCAAGTTGAGAGGGACTGATGCATGGATCCCATCAAGAGTTACTCAGTTGGCCCTAGAGATAAATCTAATTCATCTTTGGCGGTCCTCAGAATGCATTCATGAGGATGAGGCCTGAAAATCTGTATTTTTAACACTCTTCCTTCCCCAGGTGATTCTTAAGCATGTGAACATTTGAGAACCATTGGTATTAGAATTGAAAAGCCTGGTCTTTTCCCTGTCTCTCCTTCTTCTACTTAACTTCCCAAACGCCCATCAAGACATTTCACTCTGCTGCTGTCGAAGAGAGACCCATTGAGAACAGAATCAAAATCAAGGAGAGAATTAGAAATAATTTTATTGGGAGCAAAGTGATTGTGTTTGTAGAGGCCGTGAGAAGGCAAGGACAACCATCCACTAATGATTTTCAAGAAATAAAGACTAAAAAATCTTGAGTAATATGAATAACCAAATTCATTTTAGCCTTTTAAGATTTCCTATTGCCAACTGACCATCTGTACAGTGTTAAAGAAGGCTTATTATTTAGAAATGTTCTCAATAACAAAGGAGGGTGAAATGAAGAATCAATAAAAAGAGAAGACCATATGACTGAAAAAAGAGGTTAATGATTAAAGCTCAGGGAGAAAGCTGAGGAGCTGTAGGAATCCTCCTAATGATGGCTCACACGATGCAAACAGGAGCAGAATCTTCTGTCCATTTTTCTCTAAAATCATACTTAAACTCTTTTCTGAAACAATAAACCCATGAAATTTCGGTGATTATTTTGCAAGTCTGATACTCAAAAGGTCATGTGTTTCCTTCCTTTGGCAGTGAAGGTAGAACAACAGTAAGTGGCAGGGAGGTCTTAGAAATAGTTATATGGTTCCAACTGAATGGATACAGTCCCATTCTAGGCATGCTTATCTAACATGAAAATATGAAACTTTCTCTTAAAATATGTCTTAAAGTTGAACTTAGAACTATTACCAACATGACTTAAAATCCCTATATAGCAAGTACATGCAGAAAAACACTTGGGTAGAACCTCCTAATTTTTCACGAATATGTAACTTATCTTTTATTAATCAACTTTGAGTTGTCACTCTTTTAGCAAGTGATATTATTCTTCTCCAACTAATAAGACTAAACAATCACAACTGATATTTCCATATGTTCATTTGTTCTTGGCTTTCTCCCTTATATAAATGGCAGAAGGGTGACAAGAATGTATATACTCAGAATTGATGGGTCATTTATAGTTAGAAGTTTCCAAGAGAGGAGGCATCTTCCCTAGACCTATAGACTATTGTCCATGCAGTTGGGTGTCTCAAGTATAGCAGAAAGTTTTATATATAAAATACTTCCTGGGGATTTCCTTAAAAGTCTGTGTCAGTATATCCTCCTTTGGATACAGAGTTTAACAAAAGAGATCCTACAACCAACTTTTAAAAGGCTACCTCTTGGGGCGCCTGGGTGGCTCAGTTGGTTAAGCGACTGCCTTCGGCTCAGGTCATGATCCTGGACTCCCTGGATCGAGTCCCGCATTGGGCTCCCTACTTGGCAGGGAGTCTGCTTCTCCCTCTGACCCTCCCCCCACTCATGAGCTTGCTCTCTCTCATTCTCTCTCTCTCAAATAAATAAATAAAATCTTAAAAAAAAAAAAAAGGCTACCTCTTAGAAGAATTAAGCATATAATGAGATTGTTATATGCTCAGGTTATATTCACAGAAAGTATACAGTAGTTGATATTTTTTCACAGAAATGTGCTAGTGGGAAAGAAAAGTCAAGCATGCTAATAATTAAGAATACTGAAGTTATCATAAAGTATTGGCTGATGTTTGGACATTCGTCTGAAATTAGCAGAAATTCTTCTGCCCCTTGCTAGCAAACTTTAATTTTCTCCTTGATAGTGACAATCTAACCTCTGTAACTGATAGTCAACATAGACAATGCATTCAATTACACATATAAACAATGTATTTTAAAAGGTTGTGTTAGAATTACATATAGGTCCAAACAGTCCTTCCAATATGATGCTTTTGTTCAAAATATTTAAAAAATTTTTGGATTTTGAGGGGCGCCTGGGTGGCTCAGTCATTAAGCATCTGCCTTCGGCTCAGGTCATGATCCCAGGGTCCTGGGATCGAGCCCCGCATCGGGCTCCCTGCTCGGCGGGAAGCCTGCTTCTCCCTCTCCCACTCCCCCTGCTGCGTTCCATCTCTCACTGTCTCTCTCTCTGTCAAATAAATAAATGAAATCTTAAAAAAAAACAAAACTTTTGGATTTTGAAAGCCTCCACTGCATTCTTCAAAATATGCCAATTATAATTCCTTGAAAATGGTCTCGATCTTAGGGAAATCCCTGAAGATATCATTTGGTATCTAGAATTGTGAAGAAGATACAAGCTCCAAAGTAGGTTAAAGCTAAGTCCTGTCCTCCAACAGTAGGGAGCAGATTTTATTTCCTAGAGATGGCTGCCACCTTTTATCACACCTGCCACATTCCATTTATACCTGGGTAGACCTTTATCACTGTGTCAACCAATAGGGAATGGGGGAAATGACACTCTGTGACTTCCAAGGTTAGGTCATACAAAGGCCACACACTTCCGCCTTGTTCTTTTGGGACACTCGTTCTTGGAACCCAGCCACCATGCCGCTGAAAACCAACGTGGAGAGTTCATGCATAGCTGACAGCCCAGTATTCACCACCAGGCATGTGAATGAGCCTTCGGATGATTTCAGCCCCCACCCATTGAACCATTTCCAGCTGGTGAGTTATCCCAGCTGACATTGTGTGGAGCAGAGATGAGGTGTCTCCGCTAAGCTGTGCCCAAATAGCATATTCATGAGCAAAATAAATGATTGTTGTTCTTTTAAGCCACTAAGTGTGGGGTGGTTTGTTACTCAGCAAGAGATCTGGAGCAGATTTTGGCACCTGGGGGCAGAGAGCTGCTGAAACAAAACCTAAAATGTGTGGCACTGGTTTGGGGACTGGGAAGCGAGCAGAACCCGGAAGAGCCTCGAGGAGGGGATTTGCAGGGACTTAAGGACCCTGAGGCTGTCAGCAAGACCTAAAAAGAAATCAAGGAACATGCTCTTGGAAGCGGGGGCGGGCGTGGGGAGAGAAAGACCTTTATTTTACAGTGGTGAAGTCAGTCACCTGCCGTAAGATGGAAATTGGGAAATGTACCTAATGCGGTCAATAACCTAGTTAAGGAGATTTGCAGGCCAAGTACTGGCAGTCAGATGACTTCTCACTGGCTACGCATTAGAAAAGAAATGAGAAAGAACAGTAAATCTATAAGGGAACTAGGAATTGCTGGGTACGAAAATTAAACCGTTTCTCATTTTCAGCCTCTCCAGATGGTGAATGATGCTCAAATTAAGAAATAGCTTCTGGGCAAATTAATGGTGCTGCAAAAAAATGTGGTCTAAATATGAGGCCAAGGGCATGACATATTGGCAATCTTTGTTAAGACCTCAGGCATACTGGGCGCCTGGGTGGTTCAGTCGGTTAAACGTCTGTCTCATGATTTCGGCTCAGGTCATGATCTCCAGGGTGGTGAGACTGAGCCTCGTGTTGGGCTCTGTGCTCAGCGGGGAGTCTGCTTGAGAGTCTCTCCCTGCCCCATCCCCTTCACATTTTCCGTCTCTCTTAAATAAATAAATAAATAAATAAAATCTTAAAGAAAAACGCCTCAGACATACTTAAGATGGCGTTTTATTAATCATTAAAAAAAATATTTTATTTATTTATTTGTCAGAGAGAGAGAGAGTGAGCACAAGCAGGGGGAGTGGCAGGCAGAGGGAGAAGCAGGCTCCCCGCCGAGCTGGGAGACCGACGTGCGGCTCGATCCCAGGACCCTGGGATCATGACCTGAGCCTAAGGCAGACACTTAACTGATTGACCCACCCAGGTGCCCCTATAAATCTTTTCAAATAGATAAAAGCCTTCTCACGATCCTTGGGTGTTGTCTCCCCACAGAGATTCCTAAATAGAGAAGGGCTTTTCTTTTTTTTTTTTTTTTAAAGATTTTATTTACCTATTCATGAGAGACAAAGAGAGAGAGAGAGAGGCAGAGGGAGAAGCAGGCTCCTAAGGAGCAGGGAGCCCGATGCGGGACTCGATCCCAGGACGCTGGGATCATGACCTGAGCCGAAGGCAGACGCTCAACCATCTGAGCCACCCAGGCGCCCGAGAAGGGCTTTTCTTAAAGAGACTTGTGGTGTGGTTTTTATCTAATGGAGTGGATTGGAAATTAATACATAAAGAGCCCACAAAGTTTAAAAAAAATGACACTGTCTGGACTGAAAGGAAGAAAGATGGTACAAAATCAAAAGAGGCCATTGGACCCATGACCTTGGATGGGCAGCAAGTAGTCTGATAAGACCCCTCAGCTGCAAGCCTGGGCTACATCTAAAGAAAAAAAAGAAACCTAAATAGAACTCTAGGACCGATGGCCAAGAGTAGGAAAAAAAGTGATGCTCCGTGACTGCTGAGGCCAGCTCATGAAAATGCCATACGCCTCTGCCTTGTTCTCTTGCAATGCTCGTTTCGGGGCCCACAGCTGCCAGGCTGCATGGAAGCCCAGGTCCCAGCTGACCGTCAGCACCAACCACCAGCCACGGGGATGAGCCTTCGGATGATTCTGGCCCCTAGCCATCAAGTGACCGCCAGCCTTTGAGTCACCCCACTTGATGCCGTGTAGAACAGGAAGCAGCTGTCCCTTCTATGCCACCCACAAAATGCAGATTCGTGAGCGAATTCAGGCAGCTTTGAAGCCATTTAGTTTCTAGTGCTTGGTTATACAGCAGTAGGAAACCGGAACGAGGAGAATGGATACGCAAATTGTGGTATATCCACATTATGGGATATTATCCAGCCATAAAAAGGAATAAAGCACTGAGACATGCAACCACCCAGAGGAATCTCAGAGATCTCGTGCCGAGCAAAAGAAGCTGGACATGCAGAGTATGTACTGGATGATTCCATTTATTTGAAATTCTAGAAAAGGAAAACTTAATGTAAGGTGAATACATTGAGCAGTGGTTGCTTTGGGGTGCAACTCAGAAGTGATACGGGACAATATTCTCAGGGGGTGGAAATGGTCTACGTTGTGATAGAGGTGCAAGTTATAAGGCCGCATCCATTCGTCAAAATCATACAGCTAATGTTTATGGATTTCAATGTATGTAAAACTTACCTTAAAAACTGAAAAATAGGGGTGGCTGGGTGGCTCAGTCAAACATCTGCCTTTGGCTCAGGTCATGATCCCAGGGTTCTGAGATCGAGTCCTGCATCAGACTCCCTGCTGAGTAGGGAGCCTGCTTCTCCCTCTCCCTCTGCTTGCCTCCCCCCCTGCTGTGCACTCTCTCTCTCTGTCAAATAAATAAATAAAAATCTTTAAAAATATATTTAAAAAAACTAAAAAATAATACAAATTAAGTGGGAGTGGGGAACATGTGAAGATATAGAGGATGTAAGAATGATAAAATATTGTTAACTCTTTTTTTTTTTTTTTGGCAGAGAGAGACACAGCAAGAGAGGGAACACAAGCAGGGGGAGTGGGAGAGGGAGAAGCAGGCTTCCCGCTGAGCAGGGAGCCCGATGTGGGGCTTGATCCCAGGACTCTGGGATCATGACCTGAGCTGAAGGCAGACGCTTGATGACTGAGCCACCCAGGCGCCCCTAAAATATTGTTAACTCTTAAATCTGGTTGAGCAGTACATAGAATTCTTTTTCTTTTTCTTTTTTTAAAAGATTTTATTTATTTATTTGACCGAGAGAGACACAGCAAGAGAGGGAACACAAGCAGGGGGAGTGGGAGAGGGAGAAGCAGGCTTCCCGCCGAGCAGGGAGCCCGATGTGGGACTCGATCCCAGGACCCCGGGATCATGACCTGAGCTGCAGGCAGACGCCCAATGACTGAGCCACCCAGGTGCCCCCAAAACTTTATTTTTCTATTCTGTTTATTTTTTGTATGTTTTAAATTTGCTGCTAGTGTTCAATTGGCTACCTCTACATCCCAATTCCCTAGAAAATGTGTACTTCCTTTTCTAGATTGCATTCATGTATAGATCCTTGTTGAATCCCTTCTGATGTGCCCTCATCCCAAACAAGAACCAACCGCCACAGCATTTGTGAGTCCTTGGCACCATTTATCAACTTCTATCATTGCATCTTTAACAACTATTTACCTTATTTTGTTTTCAGGTCTGTTTCTATCAGACCACACGCTTCATTTGGGAAAGAACCACATATTATTTGTATGTATGTGTATATATAATATATATTTATTTATTTATCTTATAGATTTTATTTATTCATGAGAGAAAGAGAGCATCCGAGCAAGTGGGGGGAGGGGCAGAAGGAGAAGGAGAGAATCTCAAGCATACTCTGTGCTGAGTATGGAGCCCAAAATAGGGCTTGATCCCAGGACTCTGAGATCATGACCTGAGCTGAAATCAAGAGTTAGATGCTCAACTTACTGAGCCACCCAGGCGCCCCTTTATTTATATTTATACCCCTGAAATGAATACAGTTTTAAACTCATGGAAGGTTTTCAACAATTATTTGTTGGGGCATCTGAGAGGCACAGTAGGTTAAGCCTCTGACTCTTGTTTTTGGCTCAGGTCATGAGATCTGGCCTATGTGGGACCCCGCATCAGGCTCCGTGGTCAGTCTGGAGTCTGCTTGAGATTCTCTCTCCCTTTCCCTGCCCCTCCTGCTTGTGTTCTCTCTCTAGAATAAACAAATAAATCTTTTGAAAAATAAGTATTTGTTAAATGAATCAAAGCCCAAGTAAAAATAGTTGTGATATTTTACTTTTATCAAATAATAAGAAAAAACTGGGGCACCTGGGTGGCTCAGTGGGCTAAGTGTCTGCCTTCGGCTCAGGTCATGATCCCAGGATTCTGGGATCGAGTCCCACATCGGGATCCCTGCTTAGCCTGCTTCTCCCTCTTCTCCCTGCTTGTGGTCTCTCTCGCTATCTCTGTTGGTATCTCTCTCTGCCTCAAAGAAATAAAATCTTTTTTTTTTTAAAGATTTTATTTATTTATTTGACAGAGAGAGACACAGCGAGAGAGGGAACACAAGCAGGGGGAGTGGGAGAGGGAGAAGCAGGCTCCCCACAGAGCAGGGAGCCCGATGCGGGACTCGATCCCAGGACCCTGGGATCATGACCTGAGCCGAAGGCAGTCGCTTAACCAACTGAGCCACCCAGGCGCCCTCAAAGAAATAAAATCTTAAAAAAAACAAGAAAATACCGATATTACAAAATCTACAGTATAGATTCAGACTATGAATGGTTAAAGCCCTCTGTAAAGTATGAAGATTTCCACAACGAAGACTTTACACACACACACACTCTCTCTCTCGCATACTCACACATCTAGTCTGAAATCCTATCATTTGTAAAGCTAGTATCCAGAATTAATAAATATTCTAGGGTATGGTTTCTGATTCATTTAAAATATATCTCCACTTAAGTGTAACATATTTTATGCTTCTTTCAAATTCTTTGGATATCTACATGCACGTATGGTATGTAGTATGCGGCAACTTCCAGTTAACAAAATGTCAAAGTACACTGGGGTGAACATATGCATTGCCCAGTTTGAGAGCAACTATAGCAAAATACTGCCCCGTGGTTAAAAATAATTATCAAAATTTTTGTTTTGTTTAAACACAACTTTTGCTTAAAAACCTGTAAATAATTAAAATTGAATCCGCATAGTCATTTTGTGATTCAAAAATAAAAAGTAAGATAAGTGGTATAAAATGTAGAGCCATAAAGTAAGCCCTTATCATATTCTGACCCTCAATAGATAACTGAGTAGAGGCTCAGATTTCACAGATTAAGAGGATGCTAAGATCAAAAGGGTCTAGAGGATGGAAAAGCTGGAAAATAGGATTTGTTGAATGTATTAGTATTATGTAGAATAAAGATTGCTGATTTAATAATGCCCCTCAAGCATATGAAGTTACTATGTTAAAGCTCACAGATTTCCTTTCTTTTTTTTTTAAAGATTTTATTTATTTATTTGACAGAGAGAGACACAGCGAGAGAGGGAACACAAGCAGGGGGAGTGGGAGAGGGAGAAGCAGGCTTCCCGCTGAGCAGGGAGCCTGATGTGGGGCTCGATCCCAGGACCTGGAATCATGACCTGAGCCGAAGGCAGACGCTTAACGACTGAGCCACCCAGGCGCCCCTCAGATTTCCTTTCATTAAGCATTAAAAGATGGATAAAGAAATAAAACAACATAAACATTAAGTAAGTTCTAGATAATTCGAGTCATATCACTTAAAACCTGTAACTGTGCTGAGTAAGTCGTATCTCCAAGGTGAGAAAATAAGTGCAGGTGATTAAAAATCTTTCCGAGGACTTCTGCTTCCAGTCTGACATGCAGTGCTTGGACACTGTTACTCATATTCTTAAAAAAAAAAAAAAGCTGAACAAACTGAAAATCAATTACTTTTCTTGCTTGGAAATTAAACATGCTGCTAAATAACACCTGGGTGAAAGAAATGTCTCGAGAGAAAAAAGATTTTAAAACTAAGTGAAAATGAAAAATACAACTTATAAAAATTTGTGGGATACATAAAAGCAGTACTTAAAGGGAAACTTACAGATTTAAATGCATATACTAGAAAATAAGGAAGATCTAAAACCAGTCATTTAAGTTTCCACCTTTGCATACTAGAGAAAGAAGACCAATGTAAACCTAAAGCAAGCAGAATAGAAGAAATAATAAAAATTGAACTGAAACCAATGGACTTGAAAATAGGAAATGAATACAGAGAATCAAAAAGCTAACAGATGGTCTCAGAAAGTCTCAGTAAAATTGACAAACTTCTAGTTAGGCTAGCATAGGAACCAAAGAGGGAGAGAGAGAGAAAGAAAAAGGAGAAAGGGAGAGAGGGAGCGAGAGGCAGGAGGGAGAGAGGGAGGGAGAGAAGGGGGAGGGAAGGAGGGAGGAAGAGAAAAGAAGGGAAGGAAGGAGGTAGGGGCAGGGAGACACAAATCACTAACAAAGGTATATCACTACAGTTCCCACACACATGAAACAGATAATAATGGAATATTATTAACAGCTCTGAGCCCACAAATTGGATAACTTAGATGAAATGGACAAATTCTTTGAAAGACACACAGTACCAAAACTCACATATAAAGAAATAGATCATCTAAATAGGCCTTAGTTTATTAAAAAATGGAATCAGTAATTAATAACCTTCAAAAAGAGAAAGTGCCAGGCCCAGATAGTTTCACAGATAAATTTTACCAAACATTTATGAGACCAGCATTACCCCCATCCAAAACCTGATAAAGATATTATAAAGAAGGAAACTACGAACCAGTATTTCTCACAACAGATTAAAAATCCCCAACAAAATATTAGCAAATTGAATATAACAATATATTACAAGAATTATACACAGTGACCAATTGAAATTTGTTCCAGGTATGCAAGGCTGGATCAACATTAGAAAATCAATCAATGTAATCTACTATTTCAACAGGCTAAAGAAGAAAAACCATATGATCATATCAATTAATGCAGAAAAAACATTTGACAAAATTCAACACCTATTCATGATAAAGACTCTTGGCAAACTAAGAACAAAGGAAAATTTCCTCAACTTGATAAAGAACATCAACAAAAACCGACAGCTAACACAATGGTGAGAGCCATTAGATACCGTCCCCCTAAGATTAGGACGAGGCAATGATTTTCTCCATCACCATTCCTATTCAGTGTTGTACTGGTAGTTCTAGCTCGTCCAATAAGTAAAGGAAATAAAATATACACATTGGGAAGGAAGAAATAAAACAGATGTTTTGTTTGCAGATGATGTAATTGTCTATGTAGAAAATTCCAAAGAAGTAACAACAACAAAAAACTCTCGAAATTAATAAGTGAGTACAGCTAGGTCATAGGACACAAGATTAAAATACAAGTAAATTGCTTTCCGACAAACCAGTAATGAACAACTAAAATTTGAAATTTAAAAAAGTACTATTACCATTTATAATAGCACTAAGAGAAAAGAAATATTAGGTATAAACCTAGCAAAGTATGTATAGGATCTATATATAGAAAGCTACAAAACTCAGATGAAGAAATCATCTAGAAGTCTAAATAAATGAAGAGATATTTTGTTTCCTGGGTTGAAGACTCAATATTATTAAGACATCAATTCTTTCCCAGTTGATCCCAGCCAAAATTGCAACAAACAAAGGGCACCTGGGTGGCTCAGTCAGTTAAGCTCCTACTCTTGATTTTGGCTCAGGTTGTAATCTCAGGGTTGTGAGATTGAGCCCTGCATAGAGAGTGGAGCCTGTGTAAGATACTCCCTCCCTCTCTCCCTCTCCCTCTGCCCCTCGCACTCTCTCTCTCTCAAAAAAATAAAATAAAATAAAAAATAGGCCCATATACTATAGTCATCTTTGACAAAGGGGCAAAGGCAATTCAATGGACCAAGGATAGTCTTTTCAACAAATGGTGGTGGAATAATTGGACACCCACATGCAAAAATTAAGCCTTGACACAGACCTTATCTTTCCATTTTTCCTCTCAAAATGGATTATAGACATAAATATAAAATGCAAAACTATAAAACTTCTAGAAGAAAGAAAAGAAAAGCAAATAATCCACCCACAATGATGGAGATATGTTAAAAAGACACAGGAGCCAAAGGAAAGGGTTCCTAATTTCCAGAGCTCGAACAATTTGAACAATGAAATAAATATAGTAGTATATACCCACAGCATAAAATATCTGTGAAGGGCACCTGGGTGGCTCAGTCAGTTAAACGGCCGACTCTTGATTTTGGTTCAGTTCAGGATCTCAGGGTTGTGAGATCAAGCCTGGGGCTTCATGCTCAATTGGGGAGTCTGCTTCTCTCTCTCCCTGTGCCTCTCCCCCTGCTTCTGTTCGCACTCTAAAATCAATCAATCAATCTTTAAAAAAATCTGTGATATCAGATTTTTTAATCAATAGTCCCTATTAATATTAAATAATTGAATAAATAGGGGCGCCTGGGTGGGTCAGTCGGTTAAGCGGCTGCCTTCGGCTCAGGTCATGATCCCAGGGTCCTGGGATCGAGTCCCACGTCGGGCTCCCTGCTCGGTAGGGAGCCTGCTTCTCCCTCTCCCTCTGCCTGCCTCTCTGCCTACTTGTACTCTCTCTCTCTAATAAATAAATAAAAATCTTTAAAAAAAAATAAAATAATTGAATAAATAAATGGGAGAGGAGACAAATCTTCTGTGCAGAATTCCAAATAATATATCCATAGAGATGCCTGGGTGGCTCAGTCGGTTGAGCGTCTGCCAGAGTACTGGGGTTGAGTCCTGCATCAGGCTCCTTGCTCAGCGGGGAGCCGGCTTCTCCCTCTCCCTCTGCCGCTCCCCCCATGCTTGTGCTCTCTCTCTCTGACAAATAAATAACGTCTTAAAAACAAAAAAAGAAAGTAGAGCATAACTCCTTAAGTGTGGGCACACAGAGACTTCCTTCAGAAGAGTACAGAATACAAAAGGGAAAAGGAATAAATATGCGGTGGAGAAAGCTGACAAATACTGCCTCAGCCAGGTGATCAAAGGTCAATGTCAACAGTGATAGCTGATGCTGGAAGCATATGCTTGATATGACAATTTCTCTCTGTGATCTTCCACACTAAAACCCATAACCTCAGTCCGATCATGAGACAAACATCAGACAGATTCCAATGGAGGGACATTCTACAAAATACCTCACCAAATACTCACCAAAATACTCCTCAAAACTGTCGAGGCCATCAGAAACAAGGAAAAGTGAGAAACTGTCAGTCAAGAGGAGTCGAAGGAGATAGGCTAAGTGTAATGTGATGTCCTGAAACAGAAAAAAAAGGACATGAAGTAAAAACTAAGGAAATCTGATTAAACAATGGATTTAGTTAATAACATATCAGTATTGGTTTGTTAATTTTAACAAATGTGCCCGACTAATGTAAGATGTTAGTAATGGAGGAAACTGGGTGCAGGGTGGATGGGAACGCTGAGATTATCATCTCATTTTTTCCTGTAAATCTAAACTTGTTCTAAAATAAAGTTTATTTAAAATTAATAAGTGTAGGGGTACCTGGCTGGCTTAGTTGGTACAGCATGCAACTCTTGATCTCAGAGTTGTGAGTTCAAGCCTCACACTGGGATGGAGCCTACTTAAAAAAAAGATAGGATAAAATAAATTTAGTATTAGTTTAATATTGTTTTCCTATTAAAAATTATAACTATGTCAGAAATGGAGTTTTTATCAATGAATGAACCAGAAGTTACAGATGCTATGGAGTTTCATGTCACATTTCATGATTAAACAAGAAATCTTTTCATTTCAGGTGTTACGAAAATGTTTCAAAAATGTATGTTTTTCTTGCCTTGGTAAATAATGCACATTACACATAAGCTTTCTTGGACAATTCTATGCAATTAAAATAAATGACTACAAAAAAAAAAAAAGACAAAGAGCAAAACACCAAAAATCCCCCCTTGCCCAAACTTCCCAAGGTCTCAGACTCATTACTGTCTGTTATGGCCTAAATACTGTGCCATGCAGGTGTGAATAACACAGGTCAATACACTGTACCGTCAGAGAACTCACACATAGTCCAGTGAGAGGTGGTGTCAGCTGTCAGGTCCTGCGACAGTCATTCTGGTGCTTTGTGTGAAACCCCAAACCCATTCTAGTCTTTACCTCTCTCCTAAATTCCAACCTTTTGTTTCCAAATCATGGACATTTTCTGCAAAATGTCTTTTGAGTTTTGTTAACAACCCTGCTCCTCAAAACCACTCTATTTCATTCCACCCTCTCACATGAACCATGCCCCACCCCCCGCCAGGGTTCAATCAATCATCACATCCCAAAAAATCTTCCTTTACAGTGTCACAAATCTCACTTTTTAAGATTTTAGTTTTCTTAAGTAATCTCTACACACAACGTGGGGCTCGAACTCACAACCCTAAGATCAAGAGTAACACGACTGAACCAGCCAGGTACCCCTCACAAGTCTCACTTTTAAAAAAATTCTCTGCCCATCTAATGTAAAGCTGCTGGTATTATACTTCATATCTAGTTACTTAACACTTTTAAAACACATGGATTTAAAGAAAATAGTTTCCCAATAGACCCATTAGACTACCCTTCTTAAACTCACTCATTTATGGGGTTAAGTCCAAAAGTCTCTGGACTGGATTCAAGGTTATTTATTTTAAAACAATCTGGCTGTCACCCTGCTCCTCATAAAGTTCCTGGTGTCCTTGCCTTAATTCTGCTGAGTGATTTGCTTGCTGCTTGATTTCTTCCTCCCCTTGCTCTGGATTTTTCTAATGTTCTTGCTGCTTCACTTCTCTCTCTAGGTTTGATGCCTAGGTTTTGGTCGCTTCTCTGGCTTTCAACCCATCACCTTATCTCTTGGCTCACACTTAACTCACTTCTCTTAGTTTGGTCAAGTTGGGGAGACAAGTATTTTGAATGACTCTAATGGCCTTAGAGCCGCTCCTAAAAATAACTTCAGGAAGTGGTGGCAGACCATGTTCCTGGGACCTACCCCATTCTTTGGTTTTGGTTCCTCCCAGAATCAGGTGTCAGACCTTGTCCTTCCTCATACTGTGTGGCAGTTTTGTCCTTTTGGCTGTAACGCCACCATGTTTGTCTCAGATGCGAGCTTGGAGCCATGAACTTACCTCTCGGTGTTAAGGTTGGTGCTGCAAGCACAAAATAGACCCGAAATCTGTAATAGCTCAAGTACAGTTTGTGGACATTCCATGTAACAATTCTTCTGCAGAAGAAACTATTGGCTGGTGGGAAGGTGATGTCCAAGCACTGACTCCAGGACGTTGGTTCCTTTTGTCTTGTGGCTCCACCGTCCCCTTGGACACGGTCATCATCTGTAACCAGCTAATTAATGGATGGGGAAAGAGACCCTGAAGGAGGCATTTGGCCTAGAAATGAAGAGTATCCCTTCCACTCACGTTCCAGTTGGTCACATAGCTACAGATACCTGCAGGAAAGGCTGGGAAATGTGGTCTAGCGTGTGTCCAGGAAGAGGAGAACAGAGATTTTGTTAAATAGCTTACATTCTCCCTAAAGAAGACAACTTCAAGTCCCATCCAGTTATTGCAATGTTTTCCAAGTCCCATTTCTCTGGTGATGCTCCCTCCTTTTCATCATGTTCAGTGACCTGGGAATGTAAAGACAAGTTAGCTGCTCCCCAACCTCCACCAAATATACAATGTAGAGCAGGAAGTGGTTAACTGCAATTAAAGTTCTCATTTGAAAAGGGGAAGAATGAAAAACGTAACAGCAGTCAGGGATTCATAGCAGGGAAAACCCCTACTTCCCTCTTAGCAGAAAGATGGAGGAGGAGGGGCAGAGGGAGAGAGAGAGAATCCCAAGCAGGCTCCACACCCAGCGCAGAGCCCAACACGGGGCTTGATCTTACAACCCTGAGATCATGACCTTAGCTGAAATGGAGAGTCAGTCACTTAACCGACTGAGCCACCCAGGAACCCAGCAGAGTTCGGATTTACTCTGGATCTATTCTCTGAGAGAAGCTCCCGTATCCGTTATTCTCTGTGTCCTTCTGCTCTGACTTCCGGGAAGGGTTACCTGTGATGGTTTCATCTGAAGCAGGCATTGAGAACGGTTTCCTTCCTGAGGGTTATACAACTTTCATAGATGCTTCATAAGCATGCAGGTTTCCCTGAGGTTGCTCTGAAATAAGAGATGACACTTTATTTTTAAAGATTTTATTTTGGAGAGAGAGGGTGAGTGGGAGAGGGAGAGAGAAGTTGAAGTAGACTCCGCGTGAGTGCAGAGACTGACGCTCGATCCCACGACCCCAAGACCATGACCTGAGCCGACACCAAGAGTCGGCCACTTAACCCACTGCTCTACCCAGGCGTCCCAAGAGGCAACACTTTAAATATAAATTCTGATCTTTGCCATATGATGAGTCCCTTTGTTTAGCTGAGCAGTCTTGATAGGCCTTTCTTACTGAAGACCCCTTTTAATATGTGGGGTTCAGAAGCAGGAGACTTATCAAGCCCCTACAGCACGTAACCTCTGGGCTCTCTCCATTCCCTTCAATCTCTGCAGGAAAGCCATTTATTTCCTGCCCGAGTTTACTTGTATACTTGTAGTTATTTTTCAGCAGGAAAAATATTGAATACACTGTTGCTCTGGCTCTTTCCATTCATTTCCCCTGAACTATAGGTTCGTAGTCTTACCGACCACCTTCCACGTACAACAGGCAACTGTTTTATCAAATGTTTTGCCCCTGCGTGATATGGGTTATAGTTTTCAGCCTGCTCTTAGCTATTCCCCCACTGCTGGGTGCTTGGCTGCTAAGCCAATGTCACATACTTGTAAACATTCATTCTCGAAGAACCCCCTGCAAGGTCCCAATATTTGTTTTGGTTTCGATTGTTTGTAGTTAACAAGTGGGCTCTAAAATGTGTAAAGGCTCAAGTACAGTAGAAGTTTTTCTTCTCATTTATGTTAACATCCCAAGGCAAAAACATCTGGTTGTCTCTTTCCTGTGAAGTGACTCAGTGACCCAGAATCTTTCCAACTGGTGGCTCTGCCATGTCCTTGGCTTTCATTTTCCTCTGTATCCAGCCAGTGGTAAGTGAAAGGAGGCATGGAAACAGCACATTTATTCCTTAAAAAGCCTCTTCGAAATTGGTGTGCATCATGTCTGTTCATATTCCACTGGCTAGAACTCAGTCGTATGGCCATTCCTAATTTCAAGGGAGGCCAAGAAATGTAGTCTTATGACACCAGAAAGGAAAACATGGATTTTGGTAAAGAGTGGGCAGTTTCTATCACATGTTAAAAGGATTGCTTGGAAAGTTTTCCCTTAGATATGTTTTCCTTATGTCAACTTAGTATATGCCTTCAGTTTTCCCCTCTAGCTAATACAAGTTTCTGAGATTCTTATATAATTTGTCCCCATTTATTTGGCATTTAATTACATAGAAGCATTAAGTGTATTATTTTAATTGATTGAAAAGCACTAATTAAACAAAATTTTTCACATATTTACTGAGACCTTTTATTTTTAAATTGAGAATTACTTTATTTTCAAATGGGAAACATCATGGAATATTTTGATAATCTACGGAAAGAAAAAGTTGACTTAAGTATTTTGCATACTGGAGATCAAAAGAGTTACAATCAATTTGCAATTAAAACATAATCTTGAGTATTTATTATATATATATATATATAGAGAGAGAGAGAGAGAGAGAGAATATGGTATGATGAATAACTACCTAAATCCCTCTGCAACAATAAAAACATGGTAATTTAATGATTTTCTAGTTATAGTGCAGATGTGCCTATTTTCTGCTGGAAATTTCACTTTATATCAATTGTAATTCTGTGGAAGACAATAAGCCATGACCCAAATAAATACCACTTTTTGGGGGGTAAGCGCATAAGCAAGTCTATTATTTTTGCTTCTTTAACCTTAAATGTCTTAATAGTGAAAACCCAGCCTGTTTTTTGTTTTTGGGGGTAGGGGGATGAATTCAGCAACGAGTACTGGGAAGGGGTATAATTTCCTTAAACTTAGCTGGAGATTAAATTATGAACCCATTTATTTTAAGCAGAAGTGTTTCACATTTTGTGTTTCAGTAGATGCAACTCTATTGAAATTTAATTTTAATTAAAAAAAAAAATTAAACCAGAGAAATCGAGCATCGGTGTTCTAGTCTTAAAAAAAGTTAACTGAAAAAGACTTCTGGTTAATTTATGGAACTAAAGATTCAAAGACAGAGATTAGAGAGTATTGTAGCAACTTTAATTTCTGTCAGTTTTAGAGCACCAAAAGTTTAAATTCTTTTCAATATGGAAAACAGTACTTGCACAGTCTGTTCTTATAAATCTTTGTTGCTGGACATGGGAATAAAATATGAAAAAATATATCTAAACTCAAGGTCTTTGGGAAATAATACAATAAATGCCTAATAAAAAAGGACTGGGAATCAACAAACTGCTATTGCCAAATACAAAATGATTTTCTTAAATAGAATGATGATACCAATGAATTATGACACGTTCACAGTAAGCTAGGTAACAGTGTACGTGTATACCTATTCCAGCTGAAGATGCTGAGATCACTTTGAAGCTAGTTTCATTCTTGACTTATTTGTGAACTTCAAAGGAGATGATTTTAAAATGTTTAAATTTGCTGTAGTCTGTTTTCTTTGGAGGTCACATTTGACTTAGAATTAAAATAAAATGACCCAAACATTGTGACAGCAATATTTTATAGCATGTTGAAATGAGATTCCTTTCAAAATCGACATCTTAATAACATTTACATGTCTCCATCCGATATTTGCTTATGCAATTGACATTATTCTGGGCAATCATCATATTGACGCTTGTCAATGATAAGAATTTGGGCTGGTTTTTGTGTATGCTCATCCGAGAAGACGACTGCTTACCCATTCCAAGTGAATGCTAACACGTGAAGAGATTTCTGACAGAAAGGTGAAGAAGAAAAGGTAACTTTTAACCCACACAAAAATTTATTCTCTGGAAAATCAAACTGCCATTAAAATTTCCTTGGATTAATAATTTTAACAGTTCTTATATTGTTTACAGAGAGGTCAGCGATTTTTTTTTACGTAATACAATTATACAAAAGGAAAAAGGCACCGAGACAATCGGTGTATAGATAGTAGAAAAGTAGACAGGAGAATAAAATACCACATATAGCACATTTTCAATTACATGAAAGTGATTAGATATATGCTCATTCTATAAAATGGGTTGTTTCACACACACATCTGTTTATATTTTCGACCCCAAATGCAAATGAATATGTGACGATAGTACAACACTGTTGATAACCATAAAGACACTTATATATATTAACAAGATCCATTAATGGTGTAGAGTCACTAGAAAATATGGAGACAATTGAAGACCAAGGGAAATGTTAATCAGCAGTGCATTTCTTCAGGTTGTTTAATAGTTTTGCTCACAGAGCATTTAAACTTCACCACACTGTTATATCCATTTTTAGAAAAATAAGTAAGAAAGCTCTGTAGAAACTATACTATTAAGGAAGTCTCTTTGCCTCCAAAAAAAAAAAAAAAAAACAAGGAAAGAAAGAAACAAAAAGAAAGGAAAAAAGAAGCAAAGTAAGGGGATATTCAATGTAACATTCCACTAATGGAGTTTTCCGTAAAAATTATGTTCCTTTGAGAAATAAAACACAATGCAAGAATACTGAGCAGTTGTGAACATCGTGAGTTTTAGAAAAAGAATAGATCCTAACGTTTATCGAGAACCTTAAAGCTCATATAATAATTGGTTCTTCATAAAGACTAACTGAGCTGAAAAGGAACATTGATAACACTTTATTTCAAAATTCTAATAAAAATCCAGCCAAAGTTTGGCTGTCCTCTCTAGGACAGTTTTAAAGATTCCTCAAAATTGTTGCCACTGTATTTTCACCACAAAAACAGAAATCATCTAATTAAAATTAGGCAGAAACATTATAAATTAATTTTGTAGTGCAAGCTACTACTGGAAACTTTCTCTGACGTAAATTTAAAGTGATATTTATAACTGCAAGATACTGTTAGAAGTGTCACCATTATTTTCTAGCTGTGATTCAAGTAATTGTTTAGATATATTTAAGTACTAAGCCAGCCGATTTATATGCAAAAGCTACCCTGGTTTCCCCTCGCAAAACAAACGTGACATAATCACAGAATGTTGTAAATGTTCTCAGTATTTGTCCAGAAGCACTGCCCCAAGCAAAAACAAACGCCCCCTCCCTCCCAACACAAGCCTTCCTATGACTCTATGGTCTTTACTTCAGTTTCCCTTTTTTGAAATTCTGCCCAGTGAAGTCAACACTTGACATTTTTAAAACCATGGCTTTTTGAGGCTTTCTCACAAAATTAAAAAAAAAAAAAAAAAAAGAATGTACGAGCGAGAGGGAGAAGATAGAAGACCGAAAGGAGGGAATTTAGGCTAGGACATAATGCCCTTAAGTCTCACTTCTGAGAAGTGGGCTTCTATTCTGTTATGACTAGAATCAAGTGTAGGTATTCAGGTTACCATCCTGTGCTGGGGGCTCTAAGATATTGTTCCTTTATGCTTTTGGGGTCCTTTTTGCCTATTGGTGCTCATGTGGTACTTCCATCCACATTAGTGAGGTTAGGAAGAGGAATCACTGCGGAGGACCTACCCCCGGGGTAGAAAAGGTTTGGTTGTTACTGGAAACAATACCACGCGGAGGAGGTGAGCACATTCAGAAACTGACAGATGAAGGGCTGGTGAGAGGCTCACAACCATCCCCCTTCGACCAGATGTGAGGCAAGACAAGCAATAAATCTCAGAGAAATGGGAAAATTCCTACTTTCTCATTAAGCAAAATAGTCACATTTAATATTAACTGCACTGGATGTTAAATAGCTAGAATTTAAATAAAAATTTGAAGAAAAAATATTAACTGCTTAGATTTACGGAAATAAGCATTCCAGCGATATCTGAATATATAAATGAATACCAGAAAATTATTTTTTTCGGTGCATAATGGAGTACTATATTTCATCTATTGGGTATTCATTTTAAAAACAATGTGTCAGGTGAGAGATCACATGTTAAAGGAATGAACAGAAAAGTAGTAAGGGTGTTCTTTTTAAAGTAGTCTTGAATATTTAAAAAGACAAGCTCAAACATCAAATACTGATCAGAATAATAAAGGGTGAAGAAGGAAAGTAAACTAATAGGACAATGGAAGATACAGACTGTCAAACTGACATGGAAATCACATCAAAAATCTTGCACGACGACTGCCATAGCAGTGACTTTGCAGTTATTTAGAGATTTTTATGTGCTAAGGGTTGAGATTCTGTAATAAAATATGCCAAACTTCTGTTGGATTAATGCTCAAGTTTCCTTCTCCGCTCCTGACCCGGACAATGTTTTAGGGTACTTCCCACTAGTGGAGGGGAGTACAATCATCTCCAGAACAAACCTAACCTCCAGTGAGTAACAGGAAACGTGCTTTGCTCCCTCACGTCATCAGGAAAACCCAACTGGTCCTCCCACTGTCAGGTCCATGTGATTAACAAAAAAAAGGCTATGAACTCCGGTATTTGGTGTGAATGTATGTGAATGCAAATGGGCAAAAAGGCAGGGAGGAAGAAAGAAGGACTGTAAAGAGAAACATACCTGTCTAAACAGGGAGAGAAAAGAGCAAGACTCATTTTTGATAATGGGCTAATTCCCGTCTATCACACACTTTCACGTTAAATTTGCATTAACCGGGTCTCAGGTTATTTATAACCAGACCAAACACAATGATACAGCAGCAGTTACAAAACAGCCCAATTCCCTACCAGATCATCTGAAACATTCAAATAACAGCATTTTTCAGTGCGTTAATCACAGATCTTTCTTGGGGGGGAAACATTTCCAAATGTAAATTTTATTCATGTGAAATACTACACGAGAGAAGAAGGTATGTCTACATTTTGAATGAGGGAAGAGAGAAACTCAGATGAACTGCATGCACAGTATTTATTTTTACAGAAAGGGGAAGGCAGATCCTAAGAAAGAGCAGAAAGAAGCAAGGAAATAGAGATTGGAGAAGAGGTGACAGAAACACTGGTGTTGCTAGTGAAGAATCCAGAAATGAGGTTCATGTGATGAGTGTGAGGACAGGGAAGCCACTGATGAGAATGCTAAAAGTTAATGAAGCTGACTACCCACAGGAATAAAAAATGCCACCATTTACAGCTGTTACCATAAACTTACCTACAGGTCAGCCTAATTTCGTTGAGAATACCGACAGAGAGATACTCGGCAAATAGCTCCTCAGACTCTCTCTTTGCCTTATATTTATCACTGTAAAGACTGCTTACAGGGGAGTATGTGAACCATAAATTAAGTAATTTTCAGGAATCATAAAACATAATAGAATTTATTATACCAAGGAACACTTTGAAAAAGTTATGTTGAATGTGAATGTACAGGAACTCATAATTAAACATCACTTTTAATGTTTTTGTTAAATATTTTTCTTTTTAAGGAAGCACAAATAAAAGATCAATAATAGCACTAGCCCCAGTCATAATCTCACTCTTAATTATCACTATTATAAATTTAATCTATGGACACTGAAACATTGCTATCAGTAATTCTGTATCATGAGCTCAATATTCTAAATCAAGGTATCTCACACAGAATTTCCTGGAAAGCTTAATAAAATGTAGATTTGTGGGCTCCACTCCAGACCAAATGAAACAAACATCTCTGGAGGTGGGGCTTTGGAATACAAATTAAGCTCTCGAAATAGTTCTTAAACACCATTGTTTGGGGACATACTACAGTTGTTTCAGATTTTGCCCTTGGAGAGAATATATTCCTTGTGTTTGTTCTTTAAGATCCACCTCAAGGGTAAACTTCCCCAGGAAGATTGTTCTGATCCCACATTGTACTCTACTAAATGCATATCATTCTTTGGCTATCTTCCTACCTTAGAATGCAAGCTCCATGAGAGCAAAAAGACTTTGTCTCTCTAATATACGATCTCTGCATCTGTAGTACTTAGAACAATACATGACACATAGTAGGTCCCCTTACAAATATATATATAAAATAAAAGAATAAATAAATCCATGCATTACATAAGATTCATAAAACTGAGACCTATATAACAGTATTATTGATTTCTTTATAGGAAATTTAGTTCGATTCAGTATTTATTATATGCCTACTATGAGCAAGGGGCACATTAAAGATAGTAAGACAAGGCATTTACTACTATTAAGGAAGAAAGAAAGACATGTAATAAAATTAGCTGTAATGCAGTTATACCTTAATAAAGGGTATGTAAGAAACAAATAAATTACAATGAGAGCACAGAGGAAGAAAGGGTCATTTCTCTCAGCACTGATATGGGCAAGATACCTGCTAAAGGATACAGGATATCTACTTCATAGAAAGGCGATCATATACAATTAAAACATCTTGGATTCCCAAAAGTAGATAAGGAGCAGAACCAATTGATTAACATATTTTCAGAATATAAGTATAGGTTAAATTTGTAGAGTAAATTAGTTTCCAAGTCTCTGGAAATCAAAAGTCATCTACACAATATTACACAGAAGTACCATTTGTATCCTGAGGGAAAAAAAATCTCTGATCTTCTTTGTCTTGTGTTTCTCTTTCCCAAGCTCTCATTTTTCCTTCTTTTTTTCTAGTTCTGCCATTCCATTAGGTGGATGGGATTACTGATGAATACAATGTTGTCCTAACTGTTTTTCTTGCAACTGGTAAAGAGGGAATGCAATTGCAGTGAGTGTAGTATAAGTCTTAGAGTAATTTACACCTGGGTTCTAATCTCATTTCTACTACTTACTTACTGGATGACCTTGGGCAAGTCTGCTTAACCCCTATGCTGTAGTTTCTTCATCTATAAAATCTGAAAATATTCTTTACTTCATAGCATTGTTGTGAGAATCAAAAGAAATAATAAATTATAATGCTAGACCTTAATAAATTATAGCAGTTACCATCATCATCATTATACATTTTGGTGGGCACAGATGATGTGTTAAAAGTTAATTAAAAAAATGTTTCATCGCATATTTAGCTTTCTGCTCAATATTGAGTTTGGTTGGTGGGGATGATGATGGCTACCTCCAGTGCAGGCCATGGGTGAGCTGGGGGGGGGGGGTGGTGAATGGAAGAAGACAAGAAATAAAAACTGATGGATGAGAACTATCAGTGTGAAATAATGTAATGACCATCGATGAGAAAAATCTCTATGAATTGTCCATCTAGTCCATCTAGGCGAATGGCAATTTTAGGCCAGTGGATTTGTGTCATTTCTATCCATATCAGGATAAAATTTGTTGGTGACTACTGTTCTTATTTCATCTGAGATTTATACCTTCAAATAGCCTCTCAGTTCACTTGAAAAGCTGTGATCTCATTTGGTCTCCATCTTCATCTTAACACCCTCAATTCTATGACCTCTTACCCTATGGATGCTGTCTTACCTTGCGATCAGTGATTATACTTCTGACTCACCTGAGAAGTAAATGAAAATAATGAGGGTATCAAGAAAATGATTTAACATGTAGCCCTGGGCATCTATCTGCACTAGGCTGGATGAAACCACCCTACCAGGCCCTACACTTAAACTTATGTGTATACTAATCAAGGTAGCTTCGATACTTTCTTACTGGCTTTTCTTTAAATTTAAAATTGTGGTCCAATTTATTATTTCTGACACTAAATACATTATGGAGAATTCACTGAATGCATAGTAAGAAGACAAACAAATAAATGGATTTCACACAAAATGTGGACAGTACAGAAGACACGAGAGTATAGAAGAACGCTTCTGAAAGGTAAGAGGATATTCTACTAAAATTCTTTACTGATTTGAAATACCCTCTGTTTCCTGGGCAGTAATAAGCAACTACATTTTGCAGCTCATTTGGGAGACAGATAAAGCCCGTAATTCCAGGCTCAGGAGCTCTCATGAATGCCAGTCAATTGCCATATTTGGACTATCTCATTTTTTATAAAACTTAGGGGACTTTAAGAGAACAATAAGAAAGTGCGTTGTCTTGCTCAAGTTTCTGAGACAGCACCTGCTGCCCACCGGTGGGCCCCTATTTGCTGCAAACTGCTGAGATATAAGATTTTGCCTTTACGCTTTCATGCAAATTTAAGCACACAAAAGAGCAATAGCACTGTCTTGTACATTAGATTCAGTAGAGTGAAGTGGGTCTCTCGAGACCTATTTAATCTTTTTCTAAAAGAATAGATAAATTTGGGGGAGTAATTACGCTAAGTTGTGTCAATCCACAAGATAAAAATATACATATTTTGCTGTGTGTGGAGGAGAATGGTAGCAAATAGCACCCAAAACCAAATATAATTTCTAGTAAATAGAGGAGAAAAATAATCCATAAACTTGATAAACGTTTCTCTAATTAGTTATTGGAAAAAGCCAGGGCACCTTCACCTTTACAAGTGTGTGTGTGTGTGTGTGTGTGTGTACGTATAGGCATGTGTGTATATACAGATACACATACACATAAATTCATAATCTTTGAGGACTTGGCAGCTGGGGTGGAGGTAGGGTCCTTCTTGAAAAACCTTTAATATTGTTGATTAATTTTTAAGCCATATTGGATTTGATATCTATACCAGATAACCCTGTAATGACAGACCAAAGCGCACACACAGTTCTGGGCAGAGTCTGAAGAAAGCCAGATTTAGCAAATAACAGCTAGTTAGGTCTTTTCATCACTGAAGGAGAAAGCACCACACTGGTCTCATAATGTGTTCAATTACTGATTAGGCTTTGTTACAGCTACGACTAAGACTAACTCTTTCCATTAGGAAGATCCCAGTTCTTAGCAATGCAGTCAGTTGTTTCAAAGCCAGAAAAGATCCTCGTTGTGTGAAATGCTTAAATCCAATTTCTCACTAAGGTCTACAACCCCCCTTCAAATCTCTTCCCATACTGTTGCTGAAAATATGTACGTGAGATATTTCACCATTTGATACAGATTCTAACTTTGTAACTTAACTCATTTATTAAAAAAACCCTGGAAAAAGCTCGTTAGTGTAACAATAGAAGAATGGGTTTTCTCTTTAATGCAATTCTGTAACATACATTCTTAAACCTCAGGTCACCCAATGTAACATCTGTATTTTATCTTATAATTCGTGTATATGGGTGCATAGAGCTGCCATTTTTTAAACTAAAAAATATTAGGAGTTCACTGTCTTTTTGGATTTCTTTTAAGGCCTTTCAGTAGAGCCAAGCTGAAATAATAATGTCTATGCACGGTTTTGTTATTGTGGTAATAACAAGTCCTCGTGTAATAACAAGCACTAATATATAGTGCTTAGTTGGGACTAGGAACAATGGTATGCTGCTTTTTAGTAACTGGTAAATAGTATGTTTTTGTCTAGTTTAATTAGAAATTAGAAAGAGAAGAAAGTATTTTTCATATATACAAAACATATTCTATTTTAATAAAGTATATGCATAAATTATATACTGGGCAAGAAGCAAAATTAAAAAGAAAACAGCTTATGATATTCCTGATTAATAAGAGTTCCTAAATATAAAAACAACAAATGAAAATGCCTTGCCATTTAAAAAAATTAGCACATTATACAACTTTTACATACTTCAGAGGAAATAAAGATCTTGTGACACTGTTCTGAGGAATCTTTACATTTATAAAAATTGAAGGCCTAATTTTGCAAATACAACTTTCAAGCTGTATGAGCAAATGTAACTTACATGAAAGGCACAGAATGACGTCACGTTGAAGAACGTATCTGTAAGTTCCATAAAATCTAGTCACAGGTCACTAGAAATTTCATAAGGAATCTCAGAACTGTTTTTAACATGATGTTCTGATTCAAACTGAGAACTGGAGAGTCTTTAGATCACAAGTACAAATCGAAGTAAGACTGAAGAAGATTTAGAGAGAGAACAGTTTCTTATTGGAACTATCCCTGCTTTATGCAGTGTTGGTCATTCCATTCTCAGAGCAATTAACATTTTCTTTAACTTGAACGGTTTTCAATTTTCAACAGCTTATCTACTCTATTTTTTTTTTTTAGTTTGTAAAAAAAAAACGTATCTTCACATTACTACAATTTTAAAGAGTCAATTGTTGAAAGGATTTGAAAGGAAAGTCCTGCTCTATTAGCTTCCTACATTGGAATACAAGAATACAGGAAGTGCTTTCAACAGAAAGTTACGTAGTTCTACAGTACAACCTGTCTAAGAGACTCTTGCAAAGGACCAGCCCAGGGACTGGGTCTCTTTGGATCAGGCAAAAGCAGAGGCAAATGAAGAAATGAGTTGTTGGGCTTTTCTAAATAACATATAGAAAAATTCCTTTATGAAAATGAATACTTGCTTGCACTTGAGATTGAGTGCTATTGAGAAGAACTGAGGCACAATGAAACTAAGTGCACAAAGGGAAAATTTCTGAAATAAGACAATTTTCTATGTAATTGAAATCCTTCACCATTAGATATGCCTCATGATAGAGCTGGAGACCTACTTTTTCAGCTTAAAGAACATTGCCAACACCAGGGATGGGCCAGTCAAAATACGTGTTTCCTGGTTAACATGTAGGGTGATCCTAAAACAGTGTTGCAACTAAAAATTCTGATTTAAAAAAATCACTTATAGTTTTGATTTTTTTTTTTTCATGAAATTACTGGCTCTTTTGCCAAAGTAAACTTAACTTCAAACCAAAAGTATGTTCTTAAAGCTCTGGAGGACTGTTAACAATGATGATGCAAGTGTCTCATTTCCCAAACAAGCTCTACCAGAGACACATCTTTTCTTCATTTGTGTCAGTATTAGACGCTCTTTCCGCAGACCTTAACGCATTCTGGTAGAATGTTGAGGATGATGCTTCGAAGAACAGCTCTTCTAATGGTGACTAGGTAAAAACAGTGATGCTGCAATCAGAGATAATGCTGCCTTGGATTGTAATTGCTTGGTGACCCTATTCATCATGACTCTAGTAACGCATGCCATCTGCACACTTGCTGTCCTTTCGACTCTTTCATTTCAGTCCAGTGATTGAGCTCCTCTTCTCCAGAGCTGTTCAGACCTAAAGAAATCCAGCCTATCATCTCTTTTCTTTTCATGCTGCGTTTGTTATACACAGACAGTATGAGTGTCACATCAGAAAGTTGAAATAGGGCCACTTGAAAAACAAAAGTTTCCTTGTATACTGGATTAGGCTGCCCTCTGCGGATGGATGTCTTGCATTTGGACATCTCTTGACCCATGGAATTCAGGAGAGTTAATTTAACATACGTATCTACAGAAAAAAAAAAAAAAACATACCACAAATATCATTTGAAACAAACTCAAAACACCTTTCTTGTGATGTTTGCTGAGAACGTGAAGTCTTTATACTTTATAAGGATATGGTGTATACCATGTTTAATGGAAATTCAACGAATTCCATTTTGATGCTGATGCTTATAGAATGTGACAAGTACAGAGAATGCAAATCTTTTGTGGGTCATAATATCTTAACCTCACTACTTCTACGTCATAGTTAGAATTTAAAGGTATACCTCATAATCCTTCCTCCACCCTCCCACCCCCAATCCTTGACCTCCCACTACCACCCCTACCCAACCCCATCCCCATTTAGCTTCACTAAGCAGGACATCATAGCATTAATAAACACTTAGCAAGCTCAATTAGCCACAACACTGTAAAGCATTCCACTGTGTTTTCAGAGAATAAGAATAAACAAACAAATAGAAATGAAGGCAAATGGTAAAGAGAAAAAGAAGACAAGAATGCAAAGATGACATCAAAACAGCTTAGGATGAAATGTCAAAAAAATCTCTGCATGGATGTGGTTTTTAAATATATTTTAAAAACATTTAAAAGGGCCAAAATGAAGCCAAATGCATTAAGGGCTCAAAGTTTAGCAAATCAAGGAAAACTTTCTCCTGGTTTCATGCAAGAGTACATTTAATGTGCTTTTTGGATAGTTAAAATAAATACTACAGGATTCTTTTTTTTTTTGGCAGAATTTAATGTAAAATTTAAAGTATGGTATTCTTAATTGTTTTCATGAATTACAAAAAAAATGGATGTGATGTTTAGTGTACAAAGTGAAACATAACAGTTCATTGCCTGATTATTTGGGAGATAAACCCTCTCTTCAAACAACTGTGTTTTCAGGTTCTTTAGACTCATGCAAATGATCTTCAGCATGGTGATCCATCATGTGTACTTCATATCAAAATTTCAATTAATTTTAATGAAAATTGCAATATTTCTCATGAGATATCTATTGTATGAATCAAAATACAATACATGAAAAATAAAACCTTTAATTTAAAAAGTTTTGCTTATTTTATACATACTCTGAATACCATCATCCATAATCAGAGATAAATTCTAAGTTAGTTTTATTTAAAGTACCACAGATAATAAATGTGCATTTTTTTGGAAACCAACATGGTGGACAGCTTCCCTGCTGGCAAGTTTTAGGGTATTTTGTTTTTGCATGAAAAGACAACATCCAATTAGCCTCTACAGGAACTCACCTCGGATTATATAAACCTGTCCACCTATCAAGTGTTTTAGACAACAGAACAGTCCATCTGACAACAGGGGGTGGAAAGCAGTAAAAGAAATAATGACCAGATGTCAATTGTTGGGTGAAAGAGGGTCAAAGGTTAGAATTAAAGAGGAAACACTGTTCACTGGAGTTGGAAGAACACAAAACTTTAGCATTTTAATTCAGGTAGAGGGGTTGAACAAAAGGGTTGTTGGGTAAATTTCATGGAATGAGAATTTTTAAGGTCCTTGTGTAATCTTAAACAAAAAGTACACTGTTTTAAAGGGGGAACATCTTTATAATGATATCCTCTTGGTCTAAAGCACATTGAACATAGAATCATGCAAATTATCAGACTATATAAAAGACTGAATAAAAGTCATTGTAAGACTACTATTATGCTAAGTTTTGAAGTCTATCCATGCAATAGTAAATATTTCAAATACTTCTATTACTTTCAATGTAATACAAAAAAATTAAGTTTAAACAAAATAAAATAGGACTATTAAAAGTTTTGCTCTTGAATGTTCCGATTGTTTCTCTAGATTATTCAGTTGATAACACAGTTCAAGGCCTAGAACTAGGTATATACGAAGAGTCACAATCTTCTATAACATAGACAGTATAAGACAGACCGATAAAACTGTATTATATTTTACTTTATAAATACTCCATACAATTTTTTTAAAGATTTTATTTACATACAATTAATTTTAATGTTGACTTATATTTACCTACTAGCTGCCTCCCAGCTAACACCCTTAACCACCCTGATATTGAAGATCTAATTCTAAAATAATGGAAATTGCTCTAACTTACTCTTTAACCTGAAAACACCTACTCTAAGTTGTGGATGCTAATCTCTCAACCTGTTTATTATCCACCCTGCCTCCATTCCCCCTCCTCTTCATTTTAGTTCTGGTTTCTCTGTTTCTATCAGAGTGGGTACAAGCAAGGACAGAAAGGCAAGCATATCATTCCATTCTGCTCGCTGCTAGCATCTCAAGATAAATATACGTCAAAAAATCAAACTGTTAGCTAAAGCAGGAATGGCAAGCTGAGAGCTGCTGGCTGGATGTAACCCCACATAATATTTAGTTTATCTGTTACAGTGTTCAGAAGTTTTGACTCTGAATGTCTCGAGGCAGGGTATGCATGCTTGCATTTGTCACTGCCTCCCAATGCTCCTTATCTTTCACCTGCCAAGTTTGTTCATTTAAGTTACTTCCCAGACCATTTGAGTTTGCATTTTAAGTATGTATCAATAAAGAGAACCCAGGTCACACTTCCAAAGCTGTTTATTCTAGTAATTGCTTCTTTCCTCCCTCTGAACTCTTCCTTCTGAAAGGAGAAAGGGGACAATAATAATTCCATCCTTCTTTTATGCACCTTTATCTGATTTGAGTCTCACAGTTACCCTGTGATAGACACAACCTCAATTTTACATATGAGGAAACAGACTTAGGGGAGTTAGGTTACTCATCCAAGGGTAGAAGAATACACATAATTTTGGCCTTCTGACTTTTAATTCAGGAATAGATACATTCCATGATATCTGTAAGAAGCAAGGTTTCCAATATTACTTAGGGAAAACCAAATATATTTTTGTGACTTTTCACTTGAATTAAAAAGACAATGTTGAAGACATCTGGAGGTAAATGAATTAATTTAATTCAAGGGAGGAAAAAGTTTCCCCTCCAATAATTACTTGAGACTCTGAGTAAAAGATGGCTTTAAGCAAGTCTGTGAGAAATCTTTAAGTAAATTTAAGGTGGCCATTACTATTCAAGATTTCCTTTCAACTTTTTTAGCTTAGGAGACTAACAGCTTTGATTTCAGAGAAGTATAAAGAAGCTGTTACGTTCTCAACTCATTCCTACAGATATCGACAAACGGTTTTGGAGGTCTAGTGAGCGACGATCTCTCTGCACTCCCATAATCTGCCTCCACCCCCATGAGCAGGAAGAGAGATAAGGAGGGAGGTGTGACAGGCATATAGAGCAGGGCACAGTACCCCATCTTGCTTTCCTCTCCTCGCATCTAGGGGAAATATCAAACTATTCCTTATTCTACTTGTCCTGGGAAAGGCAAAGCCAAGCCATTTAAGAAAAGACTCGCTGGCAGTACTAATTTATAATATTAAAGGAGGAAAAATGTGAGGAAACAGTTTCTTCTTAAATAATCTTAACAGAGAAAAGAGAAAAAATACAGAATTATTAACATTAGTTCATAGTACTGCATGCAGACAGAAAACACCACATCATTCTTCCGTTGACACCAACAGCCATATATATTCTTGACCATATCTGTGGAATATTACTAACTTTAAAAAACTCTGTAACTTTTTCTGGCATTGGAAGATAATGGCTATAATAGGGATAATTTATTCGGCAGACACTATGAAAAATTAAAAGTCTTGTCACCTTACAATATTTTGAATTTCAAATTTTTCTACTTCCCAAATGACTGGAAATAGAAAACATGAAACAGATTGGCTGATGATTATACCATTTCATTTTGATCGGTTAAGACTAAATGATAGGATTGAGGCCCCTAACACTGAGAGTCCCGTAAGCGCAGAAAACATAAGCATTAAAAAAATTTTTTTTCACTCACTGGGTGGTCTGTTTGCTGCCAAGTTTTTGAAGTGGCTGCCTTTTATCACTTCTGCTGATAGTCTTCCAGTTGTGGCATTATAAAGCAGGCCAATGAGAATTTCTGGAACCGAGCCATGTTCAAGAGACTGACATGAGGATGTACTTTCACTACAGGACATTTCTGACACACTCATTTGGGAGTCACAGCCCTGTAATCAAGAATGAAATCTTTATAGTATTTTGTGAAAAAGATATATTAAGAGATACATCGTTAATGTTGTGTTATTGGAATTAGGTAAATCACAATAAAGACAAGAGCTGCCGGCAAAATTCCCAAAACACTAAATCAGAAACGTTGTTCTTAGTGTATTTTAGTCCCTGGATCTCTTTTCATTACATAGCAGTCAAAGAAATAATAGGACATGAGAAGGTTTCATAAATCCCTACACATTTATATACAAATCAGAGAGGATAAATTTCTTACACTCACAGGTGTTAATGAACTATTTTCGGAACGTGAAAAATTGTTGTTTAAAGACTAACACAGACTCAGACTCAATTACAGTAAGTGTAAATGTCTTCACTGTGTCTTTAATGACAAAGATTGGTAAACTCTGATTAAATAAATAAAACTATCTGCTATTTATAAGTCAATAATGTAAAACACTGAGAAACAGAAAGTTGAAAAGGATGGGAAATTATTTATCGTGTAAATAATAACTAAAAGAAAATTGTAGCTACATTAATATCAGTCAAGGTTAGCCATTAATAGTAATAACCATTACTAGAGATGAAGAGATAAACTCAGTTTGAACTTTCAATTTACCAGGAAGACAAAATAGGTCCAAATTTGCATGTATTTAGTAACATGGGCTCAGAATATAGAAAGCAGAAATTGCCAGAACTAGAAAGAGAAATAGGCGAATCTACAACCAGTGGGGATGACTTTAGCATACTTTCTTTTAGTAACAGACCAAACAGACAAACACAGTAAATATGTAGAAGATTTGAATATCACAATAAGCAAAACTGACCTAATGGTAATATGCAGAACAGCATACCCCACAACTATGAAATACACATCTTCTTAAGCATGTAGTGGTATTTTTACAAAACTATTTATAAAAATGAAGCAAATAGCAAAGATTTTCAAATGGCAGAAATCATTCAGAATAGGTCTTTTAATCAGCTAGAAATCAAAACTATCTCCTAGTAAAGAATACCTATATGCTTGGAAATAACCCATGGTAACTAAATGATAATGAAAACAAATTATCTGAAAAGAGTACTAAAAATAGGTAAATGTTAGAGAGTCCAATTTAAGAAGAAAGAGAAGGCATGACTAGCAAATATCAGGAATCAGGAATGAAAAAGGAGACATCACCACATATGCTATAGACCACAAAAACATAAAAGGATAGTAAAAACAACTTTTTTCCCAATAAATTTGAAATTCTGATGAAATGGACAGATTCCTAGAAAACCACAGCTAACGAAGATGCACACAAGAAGAAATAGAATATCTGAACAGTGTTACTGAAGAGATTGAATTTATAATTAAAAACCTTTCCAAAACAAGCAAAAAACAAAACTAAAAACCTTTAGCTAGAAGGCTTCACTGGTGAATTCTAATGAATACTGCTAGTCTTAGGAAAACCCTTCCAGATAGGAGGGAAAGAGGAAACTCTCCAGTTGACTTTCAGAATCTAGCAAAACCTTAAAGTGAAAGCCTGACCAGGACATTATGAGAAAAATTACAGAATTTTCTCTTTCATGAACTTAGATTTAAAAATCTAAATTAAATGGGGGCGCCTGGGTGGCTCAGTCGTTAAGTGTCTGCCTTCGGCTCAGGTCATGATGCCAGGGTCCTGGGATCGAGCCCCGCATCGGGCTCCCTGCTCGGCGGGAAGCCTGCTTCTCCCTCTCCCACTCCCCCTGCTTGTGTTCCCTCTCTCGCTGTGTCTCTCTCTGTCAAATAAATAAAATCTTGAAAAAAAAAAAAAAATCTAAATTAAATGATTAGCAAACCAAATCTAGCAATGTGTAACATCATACTTAAGAGAAAAGTTTTTAAATGTTTCCCCTTTGAAACTGGGGATGTGACAATGGTACCAACTATTACCACTTCTAGTCAACACTGTAGTGGAGATTCCAGCCAGTGAAAGTCCTAGCCTTACTAAACGCAACGCAACGCAACGCACGCAATGTAACGCAACGCAATAAAAGGTATAATGATTTGGGAGGGGAGGAGATAAAACCGTCCTCAGGTGCAGATTATGTAATTAGGTACAAAAGAAATCTAAAGTCCACAGATGAATTACAATTGTATACAAAGGTAAAAATTTTAAGTCCATACATTGCTATACGCCAGCGACAAATCTAAAAATAAAATTTATTCAAAAATAGCATTTAGGGGCGCCTGGCTGTCTTAGTTGATAGAGTGAGCGACTCCTTGGTCTCAGGGTCATGAGTTCACGCCCCACATTGGGTGTGGAGCCCACTTAAAATAAAAATTGGAAAGAAAATTTTTAATTAGCATTTATATTAGAGCATAAGATATCAAGTATCTACGAATAAATGTACAAGTGATACATGAGGCCTCTACACAGAAAACTATGAATAGAAGCAAACTGAGAAGCGCTACACAGATATACTATTGTAATGTAGCAGAAAGCCCAATTTTGTAATATTATCTCTAAACTGATCTACAGATGAAATGCAGTAACAGTTGAAATCTCAACAGGTTTCTTTATGGAGCCTGACAAGCTAATCCCGAAGTGCTCACGGTCTATACATACAACGCAGTATTATTCAGCCTTATAAAAGAAGGAAATGTGACAACATGGATGAACCTGGGGACCTGATGCTGAGTGAAATAAGCCAGACACAGACAAATACTGCATGATTCCACTTATATGAAATATGTAAAATAGTCACAACCACAGAAGCAGAGAGCAGAACGTCGGTAGCCAAAGGGTGGGGGTAGGGAAAATGGGGAGTTGCTGTTCAACGAGTATATAGTTACAGTTATCCAAGATAAATAAGTTCTAGAAATCTGCTGTACAATGTAGTGCCTATAATTAACAATATTGTATTGTACGCTTAGACATTTGTTAAAGGGTAGACATCGTGTTAAATGTTCTTACCACAATAAAATAAAATAATAAAAAATTAACACAGTAGAATGCCCTGTTCTACGAGTATCAGAATTTATCATAAAGCTACATTATTTAAGATAATGTGACAAAAACAACGTAAAATACACTAAGAGAATAGAAAGCCCACAAATTAACCTAGGCATAACAGACAATTTACAACAAGGGTGGAACTACAAAGCAGTGGGGAAAGGATCATCTTTTTAATGAATAGTGCTAAGACAATTGATTATCCATCCAGAAATAAATGAAAATTAACCCCTACCTCAAAACATACCAAAAAGTCCATTCTGAATTTAAATATGAAAAGCAAAATGATAAATCCATATGTTAACATATGGGATTATATTCATGATCTCAGGGTAGGGAAAGACTTCCTAAAGAGGACAGAATCATAAAGGAAATCTTGGGTGAATCTGAAAATGTTAAAATTAAGCATTTCTGAGCTTCACCAGAATCTTTCAGGATGGTGAAAAGGCAAACAACCGGGTGTGAGAGAGGTCTAGAACACATACACTGCACGATCAGCTCAAATCCAGAATACGTAAAGAACACTTATAAATCAACACAGTATAAAAAGAGCCAGACACCTGAACAGCAACTTTACAGAATAGCCAATAAATATATGAAATGTTGTTCAACTTTATTAGTAATGAGGGAAATGGAAATGAAAACCATGTGGTATCCCTATACAGAGAGGCTGAAATAATAGTGTGGCTAGGACACAGAGCAATGGGAGCTTGCAAGAGCCCTCTGGTGGTAAAGAAATATGGCTTTTAAAAATGTTAAAAACACATATACCTTATGACCTGCCAATATACACCCATCAGAGGTAGACGAACCATGAGAGACGATGGACTCTGAAAAACAAACAGGGTTCTAGAGGGGAGGGGGGTGGGAGGATGGGTTAGCCTGGTGGTGGGTATTGAGGAGGGCACATTCTGCATGGAGCACTGGGTGTTACGCACAAACAATGAATCATGGAACACTTCATCTAAAATTAATGATGTAATGTATGGGGATTAACATAAGAATAAAAAAAAACAAAAAAAGAAAAACAAAAAAAACAAACAAAAAAAATATACACCCATCAGAAATATGTGATATGTCGTATCAAAAGACATATGAAAGAATGTCCATAGCAGCATTGTTCCCAAGGGCCCCAAACAGCAGAATGGATAAATAACTTGTGGTGAGTTCATATCATACAGCAACGATACCGTACACGCTCCACAGCAATGAAAACTAATTATAACTACATTTACAAACATGACTTCCAGTGAAAAATGTTGAACCTAAAAAGATACTTGGCTGTATTAACTCCATTTATGTAAATTTCAAAGACAGCAACCACCACCACAACAAAAAAAAACAAAACCAAAAACCAAAGACCAGATAAAACTAAACCATAGTATTTCAAATGCATGAATAGGAGCAAGTAAGAAAGTGATCAATGTAAAAGTTAAAATTGTGGTTAACTCTAGGGGTGAGGAGAGAAGGTACAGTGATTGGGAAGGGCATGATGGGGGTATCTGGGGGTACTGGTAACGTTTACTTCTTGACCTGGATTGCAGTTTACATGGGTTGTACATTTTTGTTTTTCATACTTTAAAAAAAAAAATACTTTATTGATTTATTTGAGAGAGAGCGCACGTACAAGCAGGGGAAATGGCAAAGGGAGAGGGAGAAGCAGACTCCCTGCTAAGCAGGGAGCTTGATCTCAGGACCCTGAGATCATGACCTGAGCTGAAGGCAGATCCTTAACCGACTGAGCCACCCAGGCGCCCCTGTTTTTCATATTTTTCTAATGTGTGTTAGATTTCAAAAGATAAAAGGCTTAATGAAAGAATTACATAATACAAGGACACAATATATACACAAATTAATGTATGGTGATAAAAATAAATATTTAGAACTTTCTCTTAAGATTCCTAAGGGAATTAACTGCACAAGTTCAAAAAAAGAGAACACTATTTTCTATAATGGGTTTTTAGATTTAAAACATTTTAGATGTAGATTTTTCAAATTTAAAAAAAATCTAAAAATGTTTTATACAAATCTTCGAGTCTACAGTTGGCTTTATATGTGGTTAAGGATAATTAATGCATACCTGGGAACCGAAATAACTCACTGGGCTAGTATTCGGAGGGAAAAAATCTCATATTTTCAAATCTAACTCTAAATCACAGAGGAGAAAGCCAAAAGGAATATATATCTTATATTCCTAAATCATGGGTACACAAAACACATAGTTTGGTATGTTTTCATGACAGTTGGAGGAGAAAACATAATTTTAGTAAGTTTCAATTAGGATATATCATCACTTATGAAAACAGTGTCAAAAACATGCTCAAGCACATTTGGTGCATTTGCTACATTAGGCTATTATACTAGCAGCATCTGTTAGAATATTGTGAAATACATTTTTTCATAATACAGTATTTTTCACATTAACCTACTGTCAGGTAATAACATGTGAATCTAATATTTTCTTATTAACGCAGAGGTCATATTGCCAATTTTGAGCAACAAAGTGATGTACCAAGAAAGTCCTGGGAAAGGCCTTTCTTGGGCTTCTGAGGAAAACAGCCAACTCCTGTCCTCACTTTACTGCCGCAAAAAATGTCCTTGTCTCCAAGCTCGACAAAAAAGCAAGAGTGATAAGATCCTTGGTGATCACATTCTATTTCAGGAAGCCCTGCTGAAATATAGTAGTGTTAAAGAGAAAAACAAAACACAAAAAACACAAAACACAAAAACACTATCGTCTAAAGGAATCCATTCTGAATTTATTTGGCCCCTTAGAAAAATGCCCATCTCATGGCCTTCCCACCACCATCGGTGTAAGGCCCCTCCGAGGCTGGCATGGGCGTGGCAGTCCAAGGAGATCGTGGAACACAACAGAAACAGTGTGGAATAACTATATAAATAGACCAACAGCAGGAAAGGCAAATTAAATACAGATCCTTTATACTCCAGTGGCATCTTTCCTCCGTTCCTCAGGGCATGCTGCTCCATTCAATGTATACTCAGGAATTTCTCCTCTCTCTGCAGACCCCTTCATTAATTTATAACTGGGGCTTGCCTAGGTTGCAGTAACTGCAGGTGATTAACCCGAAGTCAAACAAATCCCAATCATAATTAGGTTACTTAAAGGAATAGTCCCACAGGCTCCCCAAAGTAAAAGTGTATCTTCTTTCCATCTAACATAGTTTTTTTTTTCTTTTTAATACTTCCTCTCCTCCCCCCTGAGTCCTCTGCCCTAGGGTGGAGGATTATAAGCAATTCTGTGCAAGTAGGAAGAAGTCTATTGAATTTTTCAGAGAAATGAGTAAACTCTATATAATGTTTACAAGCAGAATTAGTGGTTATGACACCCACTACATGTCCTTAATGGAGTTAATAGGTTAAAATTAGGTGGGAACTTGCAAATACAGAGGAAAAAACCCGTAAGATTAAAAATACAACATAATTCCTATTAAGGAAATGTACTGGGCTTTTTATTAATACTAAATTGATTCTACCTTACTTGTAACCACTTAGACTCAGTATTTTTAAGGTAAAACTGCTGAGCTGTGCAATGGTAATTACTATAACTTTGAATAGTTTGTTGAATTTATTTTCACTGTGGCTGGAAGATATTCTCTGGTTTTTAATGTAATTTACACATGAAACGCTTCCATTACACTTTTCTGGAAATGGGCGACGAGGATGCGGAGGGTGCTGCAGTGTGACAAGAGGGAAGTCACCTGCTGCAGCACCTTCCCTCTTCAGGGCCCCTTCCCAAACCCAAGGTGCTCAACTTCTCTCAGGCTAGGGAAGGAGGCGATAACAGAGGCAATTTCAGGGAAGAGAAAGCAAGAACAGCGTAAGGGCTCCGAATCTTGCCGCACTCCCTCCCCAATCCAGTGTGAAGGAGAAGCATTCTGTATTTGAGTCGGGGCAGAGCTGCCGAGCAACCCCAGAGGATAATGTACGAGTGAGCTAGGGATGGGTGGAGAGCTTAAATTTCAGAGTAGTGTTGGACTCAGGATCCTTTCAGTTGCCAGGGCCAGGATCTCCAGCTTTAACTAGCTGAAGCAGCCCAAGGGAATGTATTGGCTTCTGTAATCCAACAGTTAATAAGGAGGCAGCCTCAGGTACTCACCGATCCACACTTAACCCAGGTCAGGAGGAACGAGTTGTCCTTGTCCATTTTTGTGGGTGTGTTCCCCAAGTTTGGCTTTATTCTCAGGGAGACTCTTCCCTCCTAGTTGCCAGATCGTTTCCAGCAGTTCTGAGTGTTGTAGGAAAGAGGGAGACAGCACCCTGACTGCTGCAAGCCAAACCCCGGAACTTATGAGTTAGGGCCCACGAGATTGGATTCTGGGGCTTTGGGATAAAGTCACTTCAGCAGAAGCACAGGGGCAACCTGGTCTCCCAAGCAAAATCTGGGACTGTGGCTACAAGGGGAAGGTGTGGGTGCTAGGTCGTTTGCCCTCTGTGCGGACCATCACCCACATTACGGAGGAGCTGCTCCTGCGCTGTGACTACTTCCCTCATGCTCTTTGCTGGGTTGGCTCTGCAGTCGTCAGCCTTGCAAGAGCCACGGAGGAGGAAAAAATGGCTCAGCGGAAGGGACGGTTACTCTACTCTTGGCGCACAGCTCTGACATTCACGTTGGGTAACGGAGAGTGAAAGAAGACGTAGTAAACTCTCGCTTTCTCTTTCACAAAGTTTTTCTCATATTAACACTGAAAACTTAATGCACTGATAAGTTTAAGATATAAGGAAAATGGTAAAACAAACAGAAACAAAATATTTTATGTTATCAATACTTGACTACAGTACCATGTAGAAATGGTCATGCAAAATTCCTGCTTTGATTAAGATGTATATGTAAGTATATACGTGTATGCACACAAGTGCACGTTATTTTTCTTGCTGTGTTCAATAGGAACATATTTAATTTGACACTCCTGTATATATGCTTGTAAGATTGGTTTATAAAGTTCATAGATTTTTCTCCTATGCCATATAAACTATATCAGAGGATGCAAAGGAAAAGTACCCAGCTTCTCTTTTGAGACTTGTTATAATTTTGACACCGACAAGAACAACATAAGAAAATTATAAGCCAATCTCATTTATAAACATATATGCAGAAATCCCAAATGAGACACTGTTAAGTTGAATTGTGCAAAATATATATACACTTATGCACATATACATATGTAATCATATACATATATACATACACATATATGTTTTTCATCAAAGAGGCATTATCCTGGGAGAGTTATTTGTTCCCTGAAGTTGGGTAAAACTTGCCTCTGAAGTTCAACCATCTTCTTTTTTCTTTCTTTTATGAGAATCTTTCTACTGATTGAATTTCTTAATGGTAATAAGTCTTTTCATATTTTCTATGATCCCTAAATCACTTTTTAGAAATTTGTATTTTTCAAGAAAATTGCTCATTCCAAAAAGTTTTCAAGTTTGTTTTCCTAGAGTTATTCTCCTTATGGTCTTAAAATTTCCACTGAGGGGCACCTGGGTGGCTCAGTCAGTTAAGCACCCGACTCTTGATTTTGGCTCAGGCCGTGATCTCAGGGTCGTGGGATCGAGCCCCACATGGGGCTCTGGGCTCAGCACAGAGTCTGCTTGAGATTCTCTCCCTGCCCCTCTGCCCCTCCCCCAGCTTATGTGTGTGCTTTCTCTCTCTCTCAAATAAAGTCTTCTAAAAAAAATAATAAAATTTCCACTGAATTAATGATTATGTCCTCCTTTTCATTTAACATACTGTTTCTTTTTCCTTCCTGATAAACATTTCCAGGGGTTTATCTATTATACTATTAATTTCAAAAAAACTTTTTTGTTAAACCTCTTTACTATTCTTCTTACGATAATTTTTTATTTCAAACTTCTTTAGGTGGAAGAATTTGCACTCTTTCTTATCTTCTTACAAATACATTCAAGGCTATACATTTCCCTCTACTACTGTTATAGCTGCACCATACAAATTTAATAGTGTTTTCATTTGTTTGATTCTAACTATTTCTAATTTCCATTATGTTTTTTCTTCTGACTCAGAGTTAATTTAGAAAGTTTTTTTGTTTGTTCACTTGAGTATCCAAATATACAGATTTAGGGGATGGGAGTGGTAGGAGATTGCCCTTTTACCTCACCTTCTAATATGGTACTCCTTAATCATGAAGTTCTAGCTGAAGAGGCCTCCTTGCTATTCCTTTTAACAACACACATACTCTGAGCTCTCAGAATTGGCTGTTCCATCTGTTTGCAATGTTCCTTCCCCAGATATGCACATGGCTAACTACTCCTTGCTTCCAAGTCTTTTGCTCACATGTTACACTCCCAGTGAGCTTTATCCTACCTCTTATTTAAAATTATACCTCCTTGAAACCAAAAGTGACAGTATAAAGGCAGGAGACACAAAAGCAGTAAAAATGAGTATTTCTGTAAAAATCAGTCGAGGAACTCACACACAAAAAAGCATATAAAATATAATAACATACACCTAAAACATGGGGGGAAGAGGAGGAAAAATGGGTTCAAACTTGAATGACCATCAACTTAATATAGACTGCTATTTGCAGGAGAGGTTATATCCAAACCTAAAGGTAACCATTTATCAAAAACCACTAATAAATATGTAAAGAATAAAGAAAAAGAAATCCAAATATATCACTAAAGAAAATCAACAAAACATGAAAGATAAGAAAGGATCAGAGAAAATCTCCAGAAATGACAAAACAGATAATAAAATTTCAATAAATATGTGTATCTATCAATGATTACTCTGAATGTAGATGGACTAAATGCTCCGATCGAAAGACAAAGGGTGTCAGAATGGATAAAAAATCAAGATCCATCTATATGCTGCCTACAAGAGACTCATTTTAGACCTAAAGACACCTACAGATTGAAAGTGAGGGGATGGAGAAACATCTACCATGCAAATGGATGTCAAAAGAAAGCCACAGCAGAAATACTCATATTGGACAAACCAGACTTTAAAACAAAGACTGTAAGAAGAGACAAAGATACCATTTTATAAAGGGGACAATCCAACAAGAAAATATGACAATTGTAAATCTTTATGTACCCAAGGCATGGGAGCACCCAAATATATAAAACAATTAATAACAAACATAAAGGAACTAATTGATAATAATGCAGTAACAGTAGGGGACTTTAATACCCCACTTACATCAATGAACAGATCAATCAAATAGAAAATTAACAAGAAAACAATGGACACACTGGACCAGATGGACTTAAAAAGATACATTCAGAACATTTCATCTTAAAACTGCAGAATACACATTTTTTTCAAGTGCAAATGGAACATTCTCCAGAATACATCATATATTAGGTCACAGAACAGGCCTCTGCAAATACAAAAAGTCTGAAGTCACACCATGCACCTTTTCTGACCACAACGTTATGAAACTAGAAGGCAACCACAAAAATAATCTGGAAAGACCACAAATACATGGAGGTTAAACATGCTACTAAGCAATGAATGGGTCAACCGGGAAATCAAAGAAGAAATTTAAAAAGTACATGGAAACAAATGAAAATGAAAACACAATGGTCCAAAACTTCTGGAATGCAGCAAAAGCGGTCTTAAGAGGGAAGTATATAGCAATAGAGGGCTACCTCAAGAAGAAAAATCTCAAATAAACAACCTTACCTTATACCTAAAGGAGCCAGAAAAAGAACAACAAACAAAGCCTAAAGCCAGCTGAAGGAGGGAAATAATAAAGATTAAAGCAGAAATAAATGATATAGAAACTAAAAATAGAACAGATCTTTGAGGGGCGCCTGGGTGGCTCAGTCGTTTAGCGTCTGCCTTCAGCTCGGGTCATGATCCCAGGGTGCTGGGATCGAGCCCCACATTGGGCTCCTTGCTCAGCAGGGAGCCTGCCTCTCCCTCTGCCTGCCACTCCCCCTGCCTGTGTTCCCTCTCTCGCTGTCAAAAAATAAATAAAAATCTTAAAAAAAAAAAAAAGAACAGATCTTTGAAACCAAGAGCTGGTTCTTTGAAAAAATGAATAAAATTGATAAACCTTTGGCCAGACTTATCAAGAAGAAAAGAGAAAGAACCCAAATAAATAAAATCACAAACAGCAGAGGAGAAATAACAACCAACATCATGGAAACACAATTATGAGAATATTGTGAAAAACTATATGCCAACAAATTGGACAGCCTAGAAGAAATGGATAAGTTCTTAGAAACAAAAACTGAAACAGGAAGAAATAGAAAACTTGAAGAGACTGATAACGAGCAAAGGAATGAATCAGTAATCAAAAAACTCCCAACAAACAAAAGCCCAGGACCAGATGGCCTCACAGGCAAATTCTACCAAACATTTAAAGAAGAGTTAATACCTATTCTTCTCAAACTATTCCAAAAAAAAAAAACAGAAAAGGAAGGAAAACTTCCAAATTTATTCTCTGAGGCCAGCATTATCCTGATACCAAAAGCAGATAAAGACACTACTAAAAAAGAGCACTACAGGCCAAAGTCCCTGATGAAGAGAGGAGCAAAAATTCTCAAGAAAATATTAGCAAACTGAATGCAACAATACATTAAAAAATTTATTCACCACAATCAAGTGAGATTTCTGGGTTGCAAGAGTGGTTCAATATTTACAAATCAATCAACATGATACATCAAATTAATAAAAGAAAGGGTAAGAACCATATGATCATTTCAATATGTTCAGAAAAAGCACTTGACAAAGTACAACATCCATTCATGATAAAAACCCTCAACAAAGGAGCTTTACAGGGACCATACTTCAACATAATAAAATCCATCTATGAAAAACCCACAGCTAATATCACCCTCAATGGGGAAAAACTGAGAGCTTCTCCTCTATGGTCAGAAACAGGATAGGATGTCCATTCTCACCACTTTTATTCAACACAGTACTGGAAGTCCTACCCAGGGCAATCAGACAACAAAAAGAAATAAAAGGCATCCAAATCAGTAAGGAAGAAATAAAACTTTCACTACCTGCAGATGACTTGATACTATATATAGAAAACCTGAAAGACTCTACAAAAAAACTGCTAGAACTGATATACGAATTCAGTAAAGTTGCAGGATACAAAATCAATGTACAGAAATTTGTTGCATTTCTATACATCAATAATGAAGCAGCAGAAAGAGAAATTAAGATATCAATCCCATTTATGATTACAACAAGAACAGTAAGATACCTAGGAATAAACCTAACCAAAGCTGTACTCTGTACTCTGAAAACTATAAAACACTGATGAAAGAAATTGAAGATGACACAAAGAAATGGAAAGACATTCCTTGCTCATGGATCGGAGAAACAAATATTGTTAAAATGTCTATACTACCAAAGGAAATGAACATACTTAACTCAATTCCTATCAAAATACCAACAGCATTTTCCACAGAGCTAGAACCAACTATCCTAAAATTTGTATGGACCCACAAAGGACCCCGAATAGCCAAAGCAATCTTGAAAAAGAAAAAATAAAGCTGGAGGCATCACAATTCTAGACTTCAAGTTATATTACAAAGTTGTAGTAATCAAAACACTATGGTACTGGCACAAAAATAGACACATCGATCAACAGAATAGAAAACCCAGAAATGAACCCACAATTATATATGGTCAATTAATCTATGATAAAACAGAAAAGAATACCCAATGGGGAAAAGAATGTCTCTTCAACAAATGGTGTTGGGAACCTGGAAGCAACATGCAAAAGAATGAAACTGGACCACTTTCTTACACCATACATAAAAATCAGTTCAAAATGGATGAAAGACCTAAATGTGAAGCCATCAAAATCCTAGAAGAGAACACAGGCAGCAACTTCTTTCTAGACAGGTCTCCTGAGGCAAGGGAAACAAAATACAAAATAAATTATTGGGACTACGTTAAAATAAAAGCTTCTGCACAGCAAAGGAAACAACAAAACTAAAAAGGCAACCTATGGAATGGGAGAAGATATTTGCAAATGACATATCTGATAAAGGGTTAGTATCCAAAACATATAAAGAACTTAAACAAATCAACATCAAAAATCCCAAATAACTCAATTAAAAGTAGGCAGAAGACATGAACAGACATTTTTCCAGAGAGGACATACAGATGGCCAACAGACACATGAAAAGATGCTCATCATCACTTACCATCAGGGAAATGCAAATCAAAACTACAATGAGATATCACTTCACACCTGTCAGAATGGTTAAAACCAACAATACAAGAAACAACAGGTGTTGGCAAGGATGTGGAGAAAGGGGAACCCTCTTGCACTGTTGGTGGGAATGCAAGCTGGTGCAGCCACTCTGGATAACAGTATGGAGGTGCCCCAAAAAAGTTAAAAATAGAACTAACCTATGATCCAGCAATTGCACTACTATGTATTTAACAAATAAATACAAGAATTCTAATTCAAAGGGATACAGGTATCCCTATGTTTGTAACAGCATTATCTACAATAGCCAAATTGTGGAAAGAGCCCAAGTGTCCATTGATTGATGAATGGATAAAGAAGATGTGGTGTGTATGTACGTGTGTGTGTGTACGTTATATATAATATATATGTATAATGGAATATTACTCAGCCATAAAAAAGAATGAAATGTTACCATTTGCAAGGACATGGATGGAGATAGAGAATTATGCTAAGCAAAATAAGTCAGTCAGAGAAAGACAAATATATGACTTCACTCATGTGTGGAATGTGAGAGACAAAACAAATGAGTAAAAGGGAAAAAGAGAGAGAGAGGCAAATAAAGAAACAGACCCTTAACTATAGAGAACTGATGGTTACCGGAAGGGAGATGGGTTGGGGGATGGGCAGGTGATGGGAATTCAGGGGGGCACTTGTGATGAGCACCAGATGTTGTATGTAATATTACCTGAAAGTAGTATTACACTGTATGTTAACTAACTGGAATCTAAAGAAAAACTTAAAAAATATATATAAAATCACACCTATCCTTTCCCACTAGCATTCTTGATTCTGCTCATCCTGTTTCTTTTTCCCCCCCATAATACTCATAACCTTGTATGCTGTACACTTATTATATTTATTTATTATGTTTATTGTCTCTCCCCCCCACACAATTAATTAAGTTCCACGCAGGTCAAAATTTATTCCTGTTTTTCATTAATGTACACCAAATAACTAGAACAATGTCTGGCAAAGTATGTGTGCAATAGATATATGTTGAATGAATTTCTAATTTCATTGCAATGTGGTCAAAGAAGTTTATTTATATGATATTGATTCTTTTGATATTTGTGGAGACTTCCTTTGTGGCTTAGCATATGGTTGACATTTGTAACTGTTCTACATATGCTTACATTTATTAAGTAGAGGTCTCATATATAAATCAGACTTGTTAAGTGTTACTCAAATCTGCCATATCCTTACTTGTATTTTTCTGCTTGATCTCTCTCTGCTTATTTCAATTCTCTAAGTGTTTAACATTCTCTTGGCTCACCATCAGTTCTTCCATCTTACTTTTTCCTTTGAATTCAACGTTTTTTAAAAATTTTTTTATTAAAAAATTTTTTTTATGTTAATCACCATACATCATTAGTTTTTGATGTAGTGTTCCATGATTCATTGTTTGCGTATAACACCCAGTGCTCCATGCAGAACGTGTCCTCTTTAATACCTATCACCAGGCTAACCCATCCCCCCAGCCGTCTCCCCTCTAGAACCCTCAGTTTGTTTCTCAGAGTCCATAGTCTCTCATGGTTCGTCTCCCCCTCTGATTTCCCCCCCTTCATTCTTCCTCTCTGCTATCTTTTTTCATTTTTTTAAAATATATAATGTATTACTTGTTTCAGAGGTACAGGTCTGTGATTCAACAGTCTAACCTCAATGAGATACCACCTCACACCAGTCAGAATGGCTAAAATTAACAAGTCAGGAAACGACAGATGTTGGCAGGGATGCGGAGAAAGGGGAACCCTCCTACACTGTTGGTGGGAATGCAAGCTGGTGCAGCCACTCTGGAAAACAGTATGGAGGTTCCTCAAAAAGTTGAAAATAGAGCTACCATACAATCCAGCAATTGCACTACTGGGCATTTACCCAAAAGATACAAATGTAGGAATCTGAAGGGGTACATGCACCCCAATGTTTACAGCAGTAATGTCCACAATAGTCAACGTTCTTAAAAAAGTATATGCTTTAGTGATTATTCCAGCAACAATCTATGAGTGGTAAACTCTCTTGGTCTTTGCCTGAAAATATCTGGAGTTTGCCCTCTCCCCTAAGTGATAATTTAGGTGGTGATAATATTCTAAGTTGGTAGTTCATTTACCTTGGCACCTTAAAGATACTATACCACTGCCTTCTGGCCTTTAGCACTGTTGAGAAGCCTTCTGTTAGATGAATTGTTGTTCCCTTATATTTTCTCTGTGGTTACATCCATCATTTGGTCTTTGGGATTTTGTCCTCTCACTGTAACTCTTATAGGTGTGCATTCATTTTGATAATCCAGCATAGGACATGTGTTTTCTCAATCTGATGATCTAAGTATTTCAAACATTGCCTCTCATTTTCTGTAGTCTTTCATTCTGCAGTTCTTTTAAGAAAATATATTTAACGTTTTCATTCCACCCTCCATTTTCCTTACCCTCTTATTCATATTTTTCATTGACTCTATTTTTAATGACTCTATTTTTCATTCTGGAAGTTCCATATGGTCATTATTTAAATCTACCTCCTTTTCCATATTGTCTTGTTCTTTCCTCATGATTTCTATTACTTCTTTTAGCTCTTTACTCATTTAAGGCATATTTATTTTATAATCTCCTTCACCGTGTTCTATCAGTTTATGTCCTAGAGATGACAATATACCTACCTCTGGGGTCTACTGACTATCATTCATGGTGGATCATTTCTTTCTGCTTACATTTTTAAAAATGTGAGTTAATCTTCAGGGGGGGATTATTTTTTTCTGTAGGAATTCTGTATGGCCTGGGTTTGGCTACCTGAACAAAACAGGATGTCATTTAAGGAAAGAAGTAAGAAGTAATAGGGATAGCATATTGGCAGAAAACCAACAGTGTCCATAACTTTTAATGTTTAATGTTTAATGATTTTTAGAATCACTCATATTCATCTCACAACCCTGATTTGTGACCAGACTTCAGGCTAGTTGCAAAAAGTAATTATATACAGTGTATATTGTTTCTGTCTTCCTAAAGGAAACAGAACAGAGGCAAAAGAGGTATTTGGGAACCCAGCAGTATAAATGTTTATTGACTGCTTGTTCTGTTCAAGGTACTGTACTAGGAAAGAGATTAATTAATTTCAAGGCAGACTATAAAAAAATGCCTTGAGAGGCTTTATGGGAGAATATAGGTGGATATGATTAACTTGGGGAAATCAGAAACTGTATTCCTGAGAAGATATATTTGAAGTTGGCCCTGAAGGGATTTCAATAGGCATGGGGAATGGCATTTCAGACAGAGTTTGAGCTAAGGCCCAAATGTAGATAGCATGTTTGGTAAATGTCAGCTGATCTGGTATGGCTGGTATATGTGGGGAAAGGAGTAAAAATGTAGCTAGAAAGGAGGGCTGAAGCCAATTTTACTCACTGAGCACTGTTTCTATCAGAGACTTGTCATACTGCACTGTAACCTTTGCTTTGTCTGTCTTTCCTACCAGACCGTAAGTCCCTTGAGGGCAGAACCTTCGTTTTATTTATCTTTGTATGTCCCCAAATATCACTCAGCAGGCATTTAATAAATACTTTTGAATGAAAAGAACTGTGAAAGATATGAAACGTGGTGGCAAGAAAAACCGGACCTGCCTCTAAGCAGTGGGAAGCAGGAGAGGCATTTGAAGTGGGGAGTTAACAGGCTCAGACCTGTGTCTTAGAAAAATAACCTAAGGCCAAACACGTGGCAGGACTGAGAGCCTGGGCAGAGGGCACAATTTACTTTGTTGTGCTAGTGATAGCCAAGTCTCTCCTTGAGACAGGACTCATGGTCTGTGTACATTTTACATCTTCAGCAAAAAACTGCAATTTTTCACCTTGTAGCAAAACATGAGACTTTAAAAAATCTGATTTATAATAACTGATCTTAGAGATCTAGAAACATGTCATAGTGGCAGTAATCACTTAAGATTTTTGTACCCTAACAGATTCAGCACATATTAAGAACTATGACTTTTATTTCAAAATTAATGTAGCCAACTTCCCTGTCTTCTTAGGGTCTATCACTTTCTGAAAATTGTAAAAGCTTTTTTATTTTTTTTTAAGATTTTATTATTTATTTCAGAGAGAGAGCGAGCGTACATGCACGCAAGTCGGGGGGAGGGACAGGCGGAGAGGGGGAGGGGGAGAAGGAGAGAGAATCAGACTCTCCGCTGAGCACAGAGCCCAAAGCAGGGCTCAATCTCACGACCCTGAGGTCCTGACCTGAGCCGAAATCAAGAGTTGGACGCTTATCTGACTGGGGCACCTAGGCGCTCCATGCAAAAGCTTTCTTTCTCTGAGATGTTTGAGTCACTGGCAACAAATATTGGGTTGTAAGTTAGTAAAGACTGTACCCCAGGAACGCCCTCACGTATACATCTGGGGGAGGTGTGAGCTCTTTAAAACTGGTCACTACGCTTAAAGAGTGCTAGAATCACAGTTACTCCTGTGCAAAATTAGTGTATCCCACATGTGTTAAATGTTCCCTTTAATTACTGTTTGAAATGAGATGATTCAAATCTATGTTTTTAATAGAAATATATATATTTTTGAACTACTGGAAAACGAAATAGAATGACAATTAGAAAATAACAGCCCCAAATTATTTCTAAATGTCTTCTAAGTTTGGAATTATATTCTATTATCCATAGGCTCCTAGTTTTCCAACTGTGGTTAGTGCAAACTCTTGAATTTCACTTTTAAAATATAGTTTTATCTATTTAAAGAAGAAAACAACAGGGGCGCCTGGGTGGCTCAGTCGGTTGAAGTCCGACTCTGGATTTCAGCTCAGGTCATGATCTCAGGATCCTGAGATCGAGCCCTGAGGCAGGCTCTCCGCTGGGAGTGGAGCCTGCTTAAGATTTTCTCTCTCTCCCTCTGCCCCTCCCCACCCCAAGAAAAGAAATAATAGCAGTATATGCACATAAATGAGTATTAACATAAGGAGGCAGCACAATGTGCTGGTGAGGAAAGGAAACTAAGAGTCAAGCAGGGTCAGTAAGTTATGGGAATGTGACTTTCGGATGCAGTCTTAAGCATCTCCGAGCTTTAGTTCATTTATCTAAAAGACATGGAGTAACTGCTTCCTTAGTAGCTCTTCCACTTGTTAACATGGAGGGGAACGGTGTTTGTATCTATACCGCAGGTTTCACTCAACATTGCTTGTGTTTGGGACTGAACATGTCTGTTTAATTGAGAATTATTTGGAGATTGCGGAGTAAGCTGTTTAGAGAGATACCATTTCCAACTTCTTATCTGTGTGAATCACTCTTCTCTATATGGTGTAATTTGAAAAGAGAACTGAATTGGACTTAGAGCCGAAGTAAGACTAAGACGTATCATCAGCAATTGTATAATTGTAGGTATGGGTGCTCTGGAATAAGACAGTTGGGCTTCTCTCTGACATTTTGCCATCTGTGTGACTTTGGGCATGTTTTAAAATTTGCTTGAGACCCAATTTCTTCATCTGTAAAAGGAAAACAAAACTAGTGCTACCTTAAAAATTTTAGTCTAAATTTTTTGCTTATTAAAACAGCTCCATGATTTTTAGCATTTGATGTTGTAAGTAAATAGTACAAAATAAGACTTCTGTTAGTAAAGTATCACTATTATCTGCTTTATATATTTGGGTTACAAATAATATTTCATTTGAAATAAAGGGTGTGAGTGCTTAAAAAACCTGAAAACCATGTACCACACTATCTTTACATCTTTCTGTTCGTGAATGGTCCATTCAGATGACCAAATTTTAAACACTGTAAGATGGTGCTGCCCCCTGCTGACTTCGTTTCTCCAACGTATTTTGAGTCTGAGGAAGTCAAAACTTAAGTATAATAGTTAAGTAACCCTAAGGTAGGCTAAAAGACTATAATAATGCAGATGGTAAAATATTAAATGTAGGTTTAAATAATATATGAAGTTTGTCAAGATACTGAAGTACAAACAATCTCATGGTGGGAACAAATAAATACATTAAATACTCCTAACTGTAATCTTTAACAAATTTAGATATCCCATTCCAAATAACCATTACAATTGCTATTGTTTTAAGTGCTGCTGACACCTTGTGGAAAATGAGCAAAATATATACATTTTGGCCTAATTTAAATCTTCAATAATTATTTTCCTGATTCTTTCACTGAATTAACAGCAACTTGATCTTTATTTCCTCCTATTAGAATAGCATTTGTCTTTTGACTAGTTCCAACGTACTAAATTTATACTTTCTGTGCTAGAAATCTTGGGCATCTTCTTTCTTTCTTTCTTTTTTTTTTTTTTTTTTAAAGATTATTTATTTATTTATTTGAGAGAGAGAATGAGATAGAGAGAGAGAGCATGAGAGGGGTGAGGGTCAGAGGGAGAAGCAGACTCCCTGCTGAGCAGGGAGCCCGATGCGGGACTCGATCCCGGGACTCCAGGATCATGACCTGAGCTGAAGGCAGTCGCTTAACCAACTGACCCACCCAGGCGCCCCATCTTCTTTCTTTTAATCTCACATATCCAACCAGACATATCCTGGTGATTTTTCCTGCAGAAATCATCTCAAAATTGGCTCATCCTTACTAGTAACAAAAACTCCTCTAACAGAGGCTTATCACCTAGTAGTGCAAAGAGTACTTGACAAGAAATCAAAAGAGCTAAGAGTAATGCTACCTGTTGTTAGCCCTAAGATGTTTGGTAACTTACTTATTGAGATTTTCATTTTTCATCATTATAAAATAGACTCTTTTTCATATCCTGTCCAGTAATAAGATTACATGAGCTAACATATAGTAAGTGCTATGAAAACAGATCACTATGACAACTTTATTTCTATAATGCAATAGCATCTAAGTTAGCTTTTCCCCATTTTAATGTTTTCTATACACCATGATCTATGTACTCTGCCATGGATGTATGGAGTGCGAAGTGGGGGATGGGAAGGATGGGGAGAAAGTAGGCAGAGAAGAAATTTTCTACATTCAGTTAGATCAACCACCTTGTCCACTCAATCTGTTACTTATACTTTTGATTCTTTGAACTTTGGCCTTATAACTCTCCTCTGTAATGTTCTTAGGTCTTAATTGGATGACCATTTTGAGTCAGCTTACCACACTCTGTGTCACCAATCTCCATATGCCAGAGGAAAAGACATCAGACACTAGTAAACCAGACTTCCATAAAATTGGCTTTGATGGTGATGCACCTCTTCTCAAATACAGTCAAAGGCAGAATGATGAAGTAAGGACCTCTGACAATCTGCTCCTTTATAAAAGCGAAAAGAATACTGGCAAAAATGGTCAAAATCAACTTTTTCAGGACTCCTAGTTACCCAAAGGCTTGCAATAATCCAAGGACTGTTTGTGCAAGAGAAATGGCTGAATACCAGTAAGAACAATAAGCTTTGTGGCATTTTAAATTTACCCTATTCCCATCTTCCACTCCCCAGTTCCATGGTGGCCTTGAAAACCGAATCTCACAACCCTATGGTAGCTGTGAAAAACAGCAGCTGAGCAGACCGTGGAGGGATAAGAAAAGGTTTGGAACTTCCCCAAGGCCTGATTCCCAGAGAACTATTATTTTTTTTTAAATATTTTATTTATTTATTTATTTATTCATGACAGAGGGGGGGGGGGGCAGAGGGAGAAGCAGGCTCCCAAGGAGCAGGGAGCCTGATGCAGGACTCGATCCCAGGACCCTGAGATCATGACCTGAGCCGAAGGCAGACGCTTAACCATCTGAGCCACCCAGGCGCCCTCCCAGAGAACTATTATTACTTGACTTGTCTGATAGGTCCCTGATAAGCTCCATTCTCAAGCTTTGTTTTGATTTCACCTTACCCAGAGCTTGATATATGTGTACAGCATGACTGTATCCTAAGGAAATTTGGGGAAACAATTAGTGGCAACTGCTTAAAATCACAGTCACCTGCGAAAGCAGTACTAGTTGGGGCTAACAAGAGATTGATGAAGAAACTGAAACAATCTTGGGAATGAGAAGTTCACAGGGGGCTTTGATAAGCTCCAAAACATTCCTAGGACTCAAAACTCCATGCACATATGTAAGGCTATGCACACACCCAGGAAAGACCTGGGAAGGTCCTAAACTCACCTCTAGCAGAACTTGAGGCTCAATGCATGCATGAAGTAAAAGATAAGGCGCAGTTGTAAACTTGCTGCCGGAGCACTGAAGGCATGCCAAACACACAAATGCTAGGAGATATTATAAGGCATTTAAGGAAATCTTGACAATGGCTGGGAGATTTATACAACATATTTAAGGAAATCTTGGTCCAGTCATTAGCTGACAACTAATCTTTTCTTAATTTTTTATCGTTATGTTAATCACCATACATTACATCATTAGTTTTAGATGTAGTGTTCCATGATTCATTGTTTGTGCATAACACCCAGTGCTCCATGCAGAATGTGCCCTCTTTAATACCCATCACCAGGCTAACCCATCCTCCCATCCCCCTCCCCTCTAGAACCCTTAGTTTGTTTTTCAGAGTCCATCGTCTCTCATGGTTCGTCTCCCCCTCCGATTTCCCCCCCTTCATTCTTCCCCTCCTACTATCTTCTTTTTTTTTTTTTCCTTCACATATATTGCATTATTTGTTTCGGAGGTACAGATCTGAGATTCAACAGTCTTGCACAATTCACAGCGCTTACCAGAGCACATACCCTCCCCAGTGTCTATCACCCAGTCACCCCATCCCTCCCACCCTACCCCCCACTCCAGCAACCCTCAGTTTGTTTCCTGAGATTAAGAATTCCTCATATCAGTGAGGTCATATGATACATGTCTTTCTCTGTTTGACTTATTTCGCTCAGCATAATACCCTCTAGTTCCATCCACGTCATAGCAAATGGCAAGATCTCATTCCTTTTGATGGCTGCATAATATTCCATTGTGTATATACACCACTTCTTTTTTATCCATTCATCTGTCGACGGACATCTTGGCTCTTTCCACAGTTTGGCTATTGTGGGCATTGCTGTTATAAACATCGGGGTGCACGTACCCCTTCAGATCCCTACATTTGTATCTTTGGGGTAAATACCCAGTAGTACAATTGCTAGATCGTAGGGTAGCTCTATTTTCAACTTTTTGAGGAACCTCCACACTGTTTTGCAGAGTGGCTGCACCAGCTTGCATTCCCACCAACAATGTAGGAGGGTTCCCCTTTCTCCGCATCCCCGCCAACATCTGTCGTTTCCTGACTTGCTAATTTTAGCCATTCTGACTGGTGTGAGGTGGTATCTCATTGAGGTTTTGATTTGGATTTCCCTGATGCCGAGCGATGTTGAGCACTTTTTCATGTGGCTGACAACTAATCTAACTGAATAAACTCCAGTGGCCCTCCCTCTTTCTTTATCCTTCCCCTACCCCCTACATGTACGCATGCACACACTCTCTAAAAAACAGTAACTCAAACCACACAAAGAAACAAAGAGAATTAGTAAAGGTAACCACATAGGTAAATAGAGAAGACAGTATAAATGTATTTTAGTTTGTAAAGTTGTGGTAGGGTGAATAATGCCCCCAACAAAGAGGTCCATATCCTAATCTCCAGAACCTATGAACATTTTACCTTATACGACAAAGGAGACTTTAGATGGGGTTAAGTTAAGGAATCTGAGATAAGGACATAATTCTGGATTATCTGAATAGGCCCAGTGTAATCACAAGGTCCTTAGAGGGAGGCAGGAGAGGAAGAGACCAAGAGAGAGGGAGGAATGTGAAGACACTAGGCTGCTGGCTTTGAAAATGGAGGAAGAAACCCATGAATAAATGCAGATGGCCTCTAAAAGCTAGAAAAATGAATGAATGGGGCGCCTGGGTGACTCAGTTGGTTAAGCGACTGCCTTCGGCTCAGGTCATGATCCTGGAGTCCCTGGATTGAGTCCCGCATTGGGCTCCCTGCTCGGCAGGGAGTCTGCTTCGTCCTCTGACCCTCCCCCCTCTCATGTGCTCTCTCTCATTCTCTCTCAAATAAATAAATAAAATCTTAAAAAAAAAAATGAGGGAGCCTGGGTGGCTCAGTTGGTTAAGCGACTGCCTTCGGCTCAGGTCATGATCCTGGAGTCCCGGGATCGAGTCCTGCATCGGGCTCCCTGCTCGGCAGGGAGTCTGCTTCTCCCTCTGACCCTCCCCCCTCTCATGTGCTCTCTCTCTCATTCTCTCTGTCTCAAATAAATAAATAAAATCTTTAAAAAAAAATGAATGAATGAATGAAGGAATGAAGAAAGAAAGAAAAATACTTCTTTGGTACTTCCAGAAAAAACAGCCCTTCTGATATATTTTGGACTTCTGACCTCTGGAACTGTAGGATAATAAATTTTTGTTGTTTTTAAGTTTGTGGCAATTTGTTACAGCAGCAATAGTAATATAATACATAACTCTTTTCTTCACTATCTTATTTAAAAGACATGAAATAAAGAATAAGTATAATCTAGTTCAGATTAATACCAACTTAATTTCAATAGTATATAAAAACTTTAATAAATAGTTCCATTCCCTTCCTCCCTTATGCTATTACTGTCATATAAATTATATCTTTGTACATTATAAATTCATCAACAAATTTTATACTTAGATTATTTTAAAATAGGATGTTAATTTTTATCCCCAGGCAAACCACTAAGAACTTAAAAAATAGAGTCAAAGAAACAAAGCAATTAAAATGGTATATTTGAAAATAACTATTTAACGTGAAAGAAGGCAATAAGGGAGAAATAGAAAAACAAAAAAAGGCATAAGACACAGAAAATAAATAGTACAATGGCTGTTTTATTAATCAGCAATTATACTGAGACTAAACAGTCCAATGAAAAGGGAGGGGTTGGCAGAATGGTTTAAAAAAACATGACCCAATTATACGCTGTCTACAAGAGTCACATGTTAGATTCAAAGATCCAAACAGACTGAAAATAAAATGACTAAAAAAGACCTACCATGCAAACAGAAACCAAAAGGGAGCTGGCGTGGTTATACCAATGTTAGACAGACTGTAAGACAAAAATTAATACTAGAGACAAAAAGCATTTTATAGTAATAAAAGAGTCAATCTATCAAGAAGATATAAATCATATATGCACCCAATAACAAAACCCCAAAATACATGAAGCAAAACCTGATAGGATTAAGAAGAAAAATAGACAATTCAACGATAGTAGTTGGAGACTTCAATACCTTGTTTTCAATACTGGACAGAACAACTAGACAGAAAATCAAAAATGAAATATAAGAGGGGCGCCTGAGTGGCTCAGTCGTTAAGTGTCTGCCTTCCGCTCAGGTCATGATCCCAGGGTGCTGGGATCGAGCCCCGCATCAGGCTCCCTGCTCCACGGGAAGCCTGCTTCTCCCTCTCCCACTCCCCCTGCTTGTGTTCCCTCTCTCGCTGTGTCTCTCTCTGTCAAATAAATAAATAAAATCTTTAAAAAAAAAAAAAAAAGAAATATAAGACTTGAACAATTTTAAAGCAACAACATCCGAAAGATATCTGTGGGATACTCTAACCAAAAGGAACAGAATGAACATTTTTTTCAAGTGCACATGGAACAATTCTTTATGGAAAGAACAGATGTTAGACTAAAAACAAGTCTCAATAAATTTTAAAAAAGCCCTAAAATCATATAAATTACATTCTTGAACCACAAAGGAATTAAATTAGAATTCATTAACATAAACAAAAGTTGCAAATTCACAAATATGTGTGATTTAAACAACACAATCCTAATAACCAATAGGCCAAAGATGCAATCACAAGGGAAATTAGAAAAAAATTTGCATAAAAACAAAAACACACCATTTCAAATCATATGGGATGAAGTGAAAGCTAGCGTAGAGGGCAATTTATATCAGTAAATGTCTATACTTAAAAAGGAGAAATAACTGAAATCAATAACCTAACTTTCTACCTTAAGAAACTAGAAAAGAGTGAACTAAACTCAAAGCAAGGAAAAGGAAGGGAATTATAAAGATGGCATTTTAGAAAGACTAGAAAAAATAATAGAGAAAATCAACAAAATCAAAAAGTTATTCTTCGAAAAGATCAACAAAATTGACAAGCCCCTACCTGGCCCCTACCTAGGAAAAAGAGACAGCACTCAAATTACTAAAAAAAAGGCATAAAAGAGGGGTCATCACTACTGAATTTCCAGAAGTAAAAAAGATTTTAAGAGAGTATTACCTACAATTAAACAAGTTAGATAATCTAAATGAAATGGAAAAATTCCTAGACAGACATAAACTACTAACATGGACTCAAGAGGAAATAGAAAATATGAATACACCTATAACAAGTAAAGACTTCTTAAAATAAAGTAACTTCCTACAAAGGAAAGCCCAGGCCTAGATGCCTTCACTGGTACGTTCTATCTGCTGCCGATTGAATGTGCCCCCTACAGATATGGGCAAACCTTAACGCCTGTTACTTACAAATGTAAAGTTATCTGGAAACAGGGTCTCTGAAGACTTACTAAGATGTAAGTTAAGATGAGGTCATACTGCTGTAAGGTGGATCCCTAATCCAATATGACTGGTGTCCTTATAAGAAGAGAAACAGACACAAAGACACACCGGGAGAACACCGTGTCAAGATGGAGGTGGAGACTGGATTGAAGCAATTATTTCAGGGCCAGGGATGCTAAGGACAGCAGCCATCACCAGAAGCCAGGAGAGAAGCATGGCACAAATTATCCCTCAGAGCCTTCAGAAGGAACCGATCTGCCAACATCTTGGACTTGAACTTCTGGCCTCCAGAACGATGAGAGAATAAAGTTCTGTTGTTTCATGGCTCCATGTTTGTGGTACTTTGGGATAGCAGCCTTAGTAAACTATATTGCCAAATGTTTAAAAATACTGTCAAATAACAGAAGAAGAGGTAACACTCTCCAGTTCATTCCTTGAGACCAGTAATACCAGAGCCAGGAATAGGTATCACAAGAAAACTACAGATCTGTGTCTCCTATGATATCACAAGAGTCCTCAATAAAATACTAGCAAACCAAATCTAGCAACATATAAAAAGGATTATACATTATAATTAAGTGAGATTTATTCTAGGAATGTAAAGTTGGCTTAACATAGGAAAATCAGCCAATGTAAAATGTCATAATATAAAGGACAAAAACCACATGATCATCTCAATAAATGCAGAACAAGCATGTGAAAAACCCAATACCCTTTCATGATAAAAACACTCAACAAACTAGGAATACAGGGAACTTTCTCATTTGATAAAGGGCATATATGAAAAACCTATAGCTGACTCACATCATACCTAGTGGTCAAAGATTGAATGCTTTCCCCAAGATAAAAATCTCTGTTCTTACCACTTCAATTCAGTAATGTACTGGAGTATCTAGTCAGGACAATTAGTAAGAAAAAGAAACAAAATGCTATTAAAAATTATTCTGACACTTGTTAATACAGCAAGGAAGTCTTTACAAGCACACCTTGGAGATATTATGGGTTAGGTTCCAGATTACTGCAATAAAGCTAAGATCACAATAAAGCAAGTCAAACGAATGTTTTGGCTTCCCAATGCATGTAGAAGTTATTTTTACCCTATACTGTAGCCCATTAAGTGTGCTATAGAGCATTATTTCTAAGAAAACAATGTACATACCTTAACTAAAAAAATACTTTATTGCTAAAATATACTAACCATCATCTGAGCTTTCAAAGAGTGATAATCTTTTTGCTGGTGGAGGGTCTTGCCTTAATGTTGATGGCTGCTGAGTGACCGGATGGTGGTTGCCAAAGGCTGGGGTGGCTCTGGCAATTTCTTAAAATAAGACAATGAAGTTTGCAGCATAACTGACTCTTCCTTTCGCAACCGCTTTCTCGGTAGCATGTGATGCTGTTTGACAGCATTTTACCCATAGTAGAACTGCTTTCAAAATTGGATGGCAATCCTCGGAAACTCTGTTGCTGTTTTATCAACTACATTTATGTGATATTCTCAACCCTTGGTTGTCATTTCAACAATCTTCACAGCATCTTCACCAGGAGTAGATTCCAAGAAACCACTTTCTTTGCTCCTCCATAAGAAGCAGCTCCTCATCCATTCAAGTTTTACTGTGAGATCGCAGCCATTCACTAACAGCTTCTGGCTCTACTCCTAACTCTAGTTTTCTTGCTATTTCCAACTGTAGTTACTTCCTCCACTGAGGTCTTGAACCCCTCATAGTCATCCATAGGGTTGGAATCAACTTTTTCCAAACTCCCCTTAATGTTGATATTGTGACCTATTCCCATGAATCACAAGTGTTCTTAATGGCGTCCAGAATGATGACTGCTTTTCCAGGTTTTCAATTTACTTCGCCCAGGTCTATCAGAGGACTCACTCTCTATGACAGCCGTAGTCTGATGAACTGTATTTCTGAAATAATAAGGCCTGAAGTTAAAATTGCTCCTTGATCCATGGCTGCAGAATGGATGCTGTGTTTGCAGGCACGAAAACAACATTAATCTCACTGGACATCTCCATCAGAGCTCTCGAGTAACCTGGTGCACTATGAACAAACAGTAATATTTTGAAAGGAATCTTTTTTCCTGAGCAGTAGGTCTCAACAGTGGGCTTAAAATATTCAGTAAACCGTAGCAAACAGATGTGCTGTCATCCAGGCTTTGTTGTTCCAGTCATACGGCACAGGCAGAGTAGATTTAGCATCACTCTGAAGGGCCCTAGGGTTTCCAGAATGGTGAATGAGCAATGGTTTCAGCTGCATTAGCTCTTAACAGGAGAGTCAGCCTGTCGTTTGAAGCTTTGAAGTCAGGCACTGACTTCTCCTTTCTAGCTATAAAAGTCCAAACGACATCTTCTGGTACAAGGCTGTTTCATCTACATTAAAAATCTGTTGTCTAGTGTGGCTAACGTCATTAATCATCTTAGCTAGATCTGGACAACTTGCTGCAGCTTCTAGATCAGCACTTGCTCCTTCACCTTGCACCTTTGTTATGGAGGCAACTTCTTTCCTTAAACTTCATGCATCAATCTCTTCTTCTGCAGCTTCCTTACCTCTCTCGGCCTCCACAGAATTAAAGAGAGTTAGGGTGTAGCTGTGGATTAGGCTTTGGCTTATGTTGTGGCTGATTTGATCTATCCGGGCCACTAAAACTTTCTCCCTAACAGCAATGAGGCTGTTTGCCTTTCTTACTATTCATGTGTTCACTGGAGCAGAGCTTTTAATTTCAAAAACCTTTCCTTTGAATTCACAACTTGGCTGTTTAGTGCAAGAGGACTAGCTCTCAGCCTCTGACATGCCTTCCTCACTGAGTTTGCTCATTTCTAGCTTTTGATTTAAAATGAGAGACAAGGAACCAATATTGCACTCTATGTTAACCACATAAAACTTAAATTAAAAAAACGAGAGATGTGCAACTCTTCCTTTCACTTGAACACTGAGAGGCCACTGCAGGGTCATTAACTGGCCTAATTTCAATACTGTTGTGTCTCAGGGAATAGGAAGGTTGAGGACAGGGAGAGATGGGGGAACAGCCGGGTGATGATGCAGTCAGAACACACACAAAATTTATCAGTTAGGTTTGCGGCCTTCTATGGGTCTGGCTGGTAGCACTCCAAAATAATTACAGTAGTAACATCAAAGGTCGATCGTCACAGATCACCGTAACAAATACAATAATAATGAAAAAGTTTGAAATACTGTGAAAATTATCAAAATTTGACGCAGAGCCATAAAGTGAGCAAACGGCTGTTGAAAAAATGGTGCCAACAGACTTGCTTAATGCAGGGTTGCCACAAGTCTTCGATTTGTAAGAAATGCAGTATCTGCAAACCACAATTAAGTGCAGGGCAATAAAATGAAGTATACCTATATTCGAGTCTACCACAATAGGTGTCAAGACTATGGCAACCGGGGAGAAAGTTCAGGCTCAACTCCAAATACAGCAGAGACAAGTGGAGATTTATAGCCAATGAATACAGCGAGGGGGTCAGTGAATGAAAATTTCCAGAGACTGCAAGGATGGGAAAATTCTTGCTGATCTGACTTAACAGCATTTCTACTGAAGGCAGGTCAAGGACTATTACACCAAGGTGGGGATGAGAAATTTGATCTATGAAAGGTGGGGGGATTCACACTAAACTGACTAAGCAGCATTCTCTGCTAAGACTGGGCTGTGCTGGGCTGGTCAAAGACAGGACCACCGTCAAGTTGAGGGCTAGTCAAAAAGAGGGCTCAGGGAAGCCTGATTAAAATTGGTTCAAGGAGAGAGTCTTTGCCAAGGCATTCATATTGGGGAAAAAAAAAAGTAGAATTATCTCTATTCATAGATGACATGGTCTTGAATATAGTAAATCCTAACATACACCAAAAAACAAGCAACAAACCCTATTAGAACTAATGAATGCATTAAGCAAGGTTGCAGATATGTGATCAATATACAAAAATCAATTGTATTTTTATACACTAGCAATGAACAATCTGAAAACAAAATTAAGTAAAACAATTCCATTCACAACAGCGTCAGTAAGAATAAAATTCTTAGGAATAAATTTAACAAAAGAAGTGTAAGACTTATACACTGAAAGCGACAAAACATTTTTTGAAAGAAATTAAAGACAACCTAAATAAACGAAAAGTCTTTTCCTATTAATGTACTGGAAGGTTTATTTTTGTATTATTATTTTTTAAATTATGAATTCCACCATTCATTCTTAAAGTATACATCCAGCACGGGACTTGAACTCACAACTCCAAGAACAAGAATCACATGCTTTACTGACTGAGCCACCCAGGCACCCCCTAGAAGGTTTGTTTGTTTATTTATTTATTTATTTATTTATTTATTTATTTATTTATTTATTTTTTAAAAGATTTTATCCATTTATTTGAGAGAGAGAATGAGAGACAGATAACAAGAGAGGGAAGAGGGTCAGAGGGAGAAGCAGACCCCCCACTGAGCAGGGAGCCCAATGTGGGACTCGATCCCAGGACTCCAGGATCATGACCCGAGCCGAAGGCAGTCGCCCAACCAACTGAGCCACCCAGGCGCCCCCCCCCTAGAAGGTTTATTAACATTACAAGATGGTAATACTTCCCAGAGCAATCAACAGATTCAGTGCAATCCCTATCAAAATTCCAATGGTATTTTTTGCATAAATGGAGATGCCAATTCTAAAACTCATGTGTAGCAAGGGACTCATAGCTACAACAACCTTGAAAAAGAAGAGCAAAGTTGGAAGGACTCACATTTCCAATTTTAAACTTAGTACAAAGCTACAGCAATCAGGACAGTGTGGTACTGGCACAGTATAGACATATAGATCAGTGGAATATAAATGAGAATTCAGAAATAAAAATTTAAATTTGGGGTAAATTTTTTTTTTTAAGAGTGCCAACACAATTAAATGGAAAAACGGTAATCTTTGCAACAAATGGTACTGGGACAACTGGATATCTCACAGGCAAAAGAATTAATTAGAACTCCTACCTTACACCATATAAAATAATGAACTAAAAATGGATCATAGACCAAAATTTAAAAGCTAAAAGTATAAAATCCTTAAAAGAAAACATAGGAGTAAATCTTTGTGACCTTGGATTATGCAAGGGTTTCACAGATATGACACTAAAAGCACATATAACAAACGGACAAATAAATTGAACTTTTTGAAAATTAAAAACTTTATGCTTCACAGGACATCATCAACAAAGTAAAAGGACAGCACACAGAATGGGAGAAAATATTTTCAAATAATTTTTCTGATAAACAGCTTGTTTCTCAGGATATATAAAGAATGCTTTCATCTCAATAATAAAGAGACAAATAAGCTAATTTAAAAATGGACAAAGGATTTTAATAAAATTTCTCCAAAGAAGATATACGAGTGGCCAGTAAGCACATGAAAAGATGCTCAACACCATCAGTTACTAGGGACATAAATACCCAAACCACAATGAGATACTGCTTTACACTCACTAGGATGGCTGTATATATATTATTGTATAAACACACACACACACACACAAAGAAGTGTTGGAGAGGATGTGGAGAAATGGGAACTCTTATACATTATTGGTGGGATAGTATATGTGCTGCCGAAGCGAGCACATTATTGGTGGGATAGTAAAAGAGTGCAGCCACTTTGGAAAACTGGCCGTTTCTAAAAATGTTAAGCATAGAATTGCCAGCAATTCCAGAACTAGGTTGTCTACTCAAGAAAAATGAAAACGTATGTTCACACAACTTGTACACAATTGTTCACAGCACTATTATTCATAATAGTCAAGAATGCAAACAATCCAAATGTCTATCGACTGATGAATGGATAAACAAAATGCTGTATATTCATAAAATGCAATAATATTATTAATCCTAAAAAAGCAAGGAAGTGTGGATAGATGCTGAAACATGAATGGACTTTGAAAACATCACATTAAGTGGAAGAAGCCAGACACAAAAGACCATAGATTATATGATTCCATTCATATAAAATGTCCAGAAGAGGCAAAACATCATAAAGACAGAAAGCAGATTAGAGGTTGCCAAGGGCTGTGATTGTTAATGGGTATAGGGTTTTCTTTCTAGCTGATAAAAATGGTTTGGAATTAGATGGTGGTGATGTTGCACATCTCCATGAATATTCTAAACACATGATTTGTATACTTTAAAAGGGGGAATTTCATGGTAAATGAATTATATTTCAATATAGTTATGAAAAATTATTTAAGGGCTCCATATATCAGCATGAAATAATTTTAGAAAGAACCTCAAAGAAATTGAATCCAGTGGTTTTCAAAAATCTTACTAATAGTACCCTTTGAAAAAAATAAAATCTTACTCCAAGTTCAAACACATGAAACAGACAGGTGTAGCGGTTTGTTGGAATGCACTTATTATCGAGTTCTAATTTACAACAGGCCATTTGGATAAAAAAATTTGACAGTAATGTTGTGGACGACAGTGCAGTCATGGATTAGGTTGGCATCCAGTGTTTGTGTTTCATTTTATGTACAATATTAATAAAGGCCTGATAAATTGTGAATTACTGTGCCTTGCAATGTCAGAATATTAATCCATCTAACTGACCGAGAAAATGGAAAGATAAAGTTATGGGAAATTAAAGAAACTTCTGAAGTTTCGTCACTAATGGTATCTAACAATTACTTACATCTTAAAGAATGTATTACCCTAAATTCAGACAAATCACTAAAACTACCTGACTACTAGGTCATAGCAAAAACACTGACTAGTATTGACTGTAATACACCAACTTAGTAAAATTGTATGGGCAGACATGGATTGGAGCAAATTAAAGAATATATCAATACCAAGCTATAATATTCCTAAGCAAGGACATAATTACAAGAATTTCAAATACAGAGAAATACGGCAGCTTTATTAGTAAATCTATAGGGAAGAAAAAGTACATAGTGTGGGTTAACATGTTAATAGCTTCCACTGGATTAAAACTGAGTACAAATCAGTATGTGTACTGATTTTTACAATCTTATATTCTCATTTTAAAAAGAAATTTGTTTTTAAAAGATTTATTTATTTTAGAGAGAGAGTGAGCATGTGTGCGCACATGAACAGGGGGAGGGAGGGGAGAGGGAGAGGATCTCAAGCAGACACCCCACTGAACACAGAGCCTGACTGGAGGCTCGATTTCAGGACTCTGAGATCATGACCTGAGTCAAAACCGAAAGTTGGATGCTCAACCGACTGAGCCATCCAGGTGGCCCCACTTTCAAAAAGAAATCTGAAGCAAATGTTTCCAGGATCCAGAAAGTATTTCTGTAGAACATGGTTCAAATCCACCTATTTACCTAATTATGCTTATCTTAAAGATTGGAAAAGTCAGGCTAAATATTTAATTCCCCAAAGTTTTATATCCAGTTATCCTACAGAAAATGAACTAAGGTTCAGGATTCTCAACTCAGGATTCTTAGTACCATAGTCACCTCTTACTACCAAGTTGAAATTCCTCATTTTCAAGGGTCTCTCTATCTGGCTTCATTCTAATACTTCTTTCCTCCACAATTCGTAAGAGCAGTGAAGTCCCAACAATTCTACTGGAGAAGATGGGGAGCAATTGTTGGACAAGCACTGGTGAGATGGGGATGGAGATGTTGGTAGGGGGAGTACCAACAGCTCATCAAGAAAGCAAATACAGGGGCTGGAGGCTGTGTCTTGTCCATTCCCCTCTCAAACGTGGGGCCCGCAGCCTCGTCCTGAGAGTTCCTGTTATTATTTGAGAGGCTTTCAGTGGGGGCTGGTAAAAATTAAGGAATAGGATAAAGTCCCCTCAAGCCTGCTCATAACACTGACACAAATTTATTTTATTTATTTTTAAAGATTTATTTTAGAGAAAGAGGGAACATGATTGAGCTGGGGGGAGGGGGAGAGGCTGAGGGGGAGAGAGAATCCCAAGTGGACTCCCTGCTGAGCACTGATGTAGGGCTCGATCCCAGGACCGAGATCACCACCTGAGCCAAAACCAAGAGTTGGACACTCAACCAACTGAGCCCCCCAGGCACCTTGACACAAATTTATTTTTATACAATTTTGAAGTAGTTCTAGAATCCCTGAGCCACTTCTGTACAACATGTTTCAGTCTGAAGCTCCTGCCATCTGACTGCACCATCCTTCCTCCTCAGCAGTGTTTTCAACTGGCACATTGACTGAAGATTTTCACCTGGCTCACAGACTGCCCTTTTACCCAACCTCCGACTTCAGGGGCATTCAGTTTCTACATGAATAACCCCTGGGCACTAAGTTATTTGATTTTTTTTCATTCCTACTGATTTCTTCCTTCCAGTCTCATTACTTCTTAGATCTCAGCATCATCAGAGGCTGCTGGTAGGTCCTCACCAAAATCAGGAAGTAAAAATTCCAGGTGCTTAATTAAGCACAAGCTCTTATCCATGTGATCTGATCATTCAGTTCTCTCACAACATCACTGACTGGACCTCCAGTCTCTTGACACCGTATTTTTTATTCATTGGCTCCTTTCTGTCCTCACTTCCTCCTCCATCAACTTATAGCCCAACATTCATCATTTCAATCATTCTCTTGCCTTAAACTTCCTTGCTTCTCTGTCTATTCAACATACCTAACTGGCTAGCAAAATGCTAACCTTGGATGAACTTGACAACTCCTTCACTGTACTGGGGGGATGATCACACAATGGAGTGGACTGTAACCTTGTCTGGGCCACCATCTGGTTATATATATAATTTTGTTATACTTCTCTAATAAATTTATTTTTCCAGTTTCTCAATGATTATAAACCTTCAGTTCTAAAATCACCTGACCCCATTTCTTTTCTCCTTCCTTATTTTTGCCTCCTTCTATACACACATACATCTGTGTAATCTTCCTCAGTTTTCCTCCAAAGTATCTACAAACTTTCTTACATCTAAATCCTCTGCTTCTTTCTTGCCATTGTTGTAAGAGAAAGTATCTCTATTTCAGACCAATTTCTCCATGTCTGGATTCTATGTCCTCAAACTTTCTTAAAAAGATATTGCGTGTCTCTATTTCTCTCATATCCTAAATATCTCTCTTCACTGGATTCTTCTCATCCATATTTAAACATGCCTAAGTCTCACTCATATTTTTAAAAAACTTTTTTTAGATCCCAAACCTTGTTCCAGATACTCTATTCTCTTTCCCCTTTCTCTTCTATCTTTTCCCCATTCAGTGTCAGACTTGGTTAAAGAGTTTTGACTACATTAGCATCATATACTCAGTTCCCACTCATTCCTGAGCTCATTATGCTCCCACTGCTCCACCAATACGACTCTTATTAAGATCAACTGGTGAGACCTTCATATTCAATCTAATCGGTGTTGAGTGTCATCTTAGTTAACCATGTAGTAACATTCAATACAGTCAATCACTTTCTGTTTGAGACCCAATCCTTGGCTTTGGTGATACCACCCTTTTTTTTTTCTTTCTTCTTCTTCTTCTTCTTCTTCTTTTTTTTTTTTTTTTGCTATTCCTCTGCTAACTGTCCACAAAAATCTATTTTCCACTTCCTTCTGGGCTCAAGGCTTCCATATTTTCCAGCTTCTTTTGGGGTCAGGTATGGACATGTGACTGAACGTGTAATGTAAGCAGAAAAGACACAGGCCTGAACCTTCAGTCACTGGGTAAGCCCCCTCTCTATCCTCCTTCCCCCTTTCTTATCACCTGGAATCCAGAAGCAATGGAGATCCAGCTTTGAACAGTCGCATGACCATGCCCTAGAGTAAGAGCCGGTAAAGTACAGCTTGTGGGCCAAATCTGGTCTGTGGCCTGTTTTTCTATGGCTTGGAAGCTAAGGATAGACTTCACATTTTTTAAAGTTGTAAAAAAAAAAAAAAAAGAAGATGATGAAGAATATGATAGAGATCCTACGTCACTGGCTAAGCCTAAAATACTTACTTTTTAGCCCTTTACAGAAAAAAATCATGGACCACTGTGCTAGGGGACAGGTGGCAGAGCAACACCAGGAGACAAAAATGGACTCCCGGATGTGTGTGCGGAACAGAGGTTCCCCTTATCTTACCCCACGGGCGAGCGACCATCTGGGCCCATCTGCACGGCCAGGTGCGACCGGGGCACAGGGGAACTGATGTAGACCTCCTGATGCTAACGCTGCTGCTACGTCAAGGCTAATTCAATCCTTACTGCCAGCAGGTGTTACGTTGCGGCAGGCGGATCCGTCAGCTAGAAGTAGGTCAAATTCTCTGCCCCTTCACAGTTAACAGTCAACTTCGGTGTTAACTATCTTTCTTTGAAATAACATACAGTTTTTAAGGGGCACTTGGATGGCTCTGTTGGTTGAGCACCGCCTTCGGCTCAGGTCATGATCTCAGGGTCCTGGGATCGAGTCCTGCACTGGGCTCCTTGCTCTGTGGGGAGCCTGCTTCTCCCTCTGCCCCTCCCCTTGCTCATGCTTTCTCTCTCAAATAAATAAAATCTTTTAAAAAAATTTAAAAAAGAAATAACATATAGTTTTAAAAACTGAGAATTTTTAGAGCATTTAGTCCATTTACATGTAATGTTATTACGGAGACATAGTCTTTTGGGCTTCTTTCTTTCTTTTTTTTTTTTAGAGAGAGAGAGAGAGAATCTTAAGCAGGCTCCATGCCCAGTGCAGAGCCCAATGCAGGTCTCAATCTCACAACTCTGAGATCATGACCTGAGCCAAAATCAAGAGTTGGATGCTTACGAATCGGCAAAGAAGAAGTCAAACTCTCACTTTTTGCAGATGATATGATACTTTATGTGGAAAACCCAAAAGACTCCACCCCAAAACTGCTAGAACTCATACAGGAATTCAATAAAGTGGCAGGATATAAAATCAATGCACAGAAATCAGTGGCATTCCTATACATCAACAACAAGACAGAAGAAAGAGAAATTAAGGAGTTGATCCCATTTACAATTGCACCCAAAACCATAAGATACCTAGGAATAAATCTAACCAAAGAGGCAAAGAATCTGTACTCAGAAAACTATAAAATACTCATGAAAGAAACTGAGGAAGACACAAAGAAATGGAAAAACGTTCCATGCTCATGGATGGGAAGAACCAATATTGTGAAGATGTCAATGCTACCTAGAGCTATCTACACATTCAATGCAATCCCCATCAAAATACCACCCACTTTTTTCAAAGAAATGGAACAAATAATCCAAAAATTTGTATGGAACCAGAAAAGACCCCGAATAGCCAGAGAAATATTGAAAATGAAAAGCAAAGCTGGTGGCATCACAATTCCGGACGTCCAGCTCTATTACAAAGCTGTCATCATCAAGACAGTATGGTAACGGCACAAAAACAGACACATAGATCACTGGAACAGAATAGAGAGCCCAGAAATGGACCTTCAACTCTATGATCAACTAATTTATAACAAAGCAGGAAAGAATGTCCAATGGAAAAAAGACAATCTCTTCAACAAATGGTGTTGGGAAAATTGGCCAGCCACATGCAGAAGAATGAAACTGGACCATTTCCTTATACCACACACAAAAATAGACTCCCAAATGGTTGAAAGACCTAAATGTGAAACAGGAGTCCATCAAAATCCTAAAGGAGAACACAGGCAGCGACCTCAGCCACAGCAACTTCTTCCTAGAAACATCGCCAAAGGCAAGGGAAGCAAGGGCAAAAATGAACTATTGGGACTTCATCAAGATAAAAAGCTTTTGCACAGCAAAAGAAACAGTCAACAAAACCAAGAGACAACCGACAGAATGGGAGAAGATATTTGCAAATGATGTATCAGATAAAGGGCTAGTATCCAAAATCTATAAAGAACTTATCAAACTCAGCACCCAAAGAACAAACGATTCAGTCAAGAAACAGGCAGAAGACATGAACAGACATTTTTCCAAAGACATCCAAATGGCCAACAGACACATGAAAAAGTGCTCAACAGTGCTCGGCATCAGAAAAATCCAAATCAAAACCTCAATGAGATACCACCTCACACCAGTCAGAATGGCTAAAATTAGCAAGTCAGGAAATGACAGATGTTGGCGGGGATGCGGAGAAAGGGGAATCCTCCCACACTGTTGGTGGGAATGCAAGCTGGTGCAACCACTCTGGAAAACAGTATGGAGGTTCCTCAGAAAGTTGAAAATAGAGCTACCCTATGACCCAGCAATTGTACTACTGGGTATTTACCCCAAAGATACAAATGTAGGGATCTGAAGGGGTACGTGCACCCCAATGTTTATAGCAGCAATGTCCACAATAGCCAAACTGTGGAAAGAGCCAAGATGTCCATCGACAGATGAATGGATAAAGAAGAGGTGGTATATATATACAATGGAATATTATGCAGCCATCAAAAGGAATGAAATCTTGCCATTTGCAATGATGTGGATGGAACTGGAGGGTATTATGCTGAGCGAAATAAGTCAAACAGAGAAAGACATGTATCATATGACCTCACTGATATGAGGAATTTTTTTTTATTATGTTATGTTAATCACCATACATCATTAGTTTTTGATGTTGATATGAGGAATTCTTTTTTTTTTTTTAAGGTTTTATTTATTTATTTGAGACAGAGAGAATGAGAGAGAGAGAGCACATGAGAGGGGGTAGGGTCAGAGGCAGAAGCAGGCTCCCTGCTGAGCCAGGGAGCTCGATCCAGGGACTCCAGGATCATGACCCGAGCCAAAGGCAGTCACTTAACCAACTGAGCCACCCAGGCCCCAGATATGAGGAATTCTTAATCTCAGGAAACAAACTGAGGGTTGCTGGAGTGGTGGGGGGTGGGAGGGATGGGGTGGCTGGGTGATAGACACTGGGGAGGGTATGTGCTATGGTGAGCGTTGTGAATTGTGTAAGACTGTTGAATCACAGACCTATACCTCTGAAACAAATAATACATTATATGTTAAAAAAAAAAAAAAAAAGAAGATAGCAGGAAGGGAAAAAGGAAGGGGGGGAAATCAGAGGGGGAGACAAACCATGAGAGACTATGGACTCTGAGAAACAAACTGAGGGTTCTAGAGGGGAGGGAGTGGGGGGATGGGTTCGCCTGGTGATGGGTATTAAAGAGGGCACGTTCTGCATGGAGCACTGGGTGTTACACACAAATAATGAATCACGGAACACTACATCAAAAATTAATGATGTAATGTATGGTGATTAACATAAAAAAAAAATCCTAAAAAAAAAAAAAAAGAGTCGGATGCTTAACCAACTGAGCCACCCAGGTGCCCCTCTTGTGCTTGTTATTTTTTTTTTTCCTTCCTACTTACATATTTGATTTTTAAAAATCAACTTTTTAAAGAATAATTTACATAGAATGAAATCAGCATAGCAATTTTAAGAGCACAAGCTCAATAAATTTTTATAAATGTACACATTTTGTGTGTAACCACCTCCCAACCAATATAGAGAACACTTAAATCATCAGAAAGTGTTCCACTGTGCCTCTTCCCAATTAATTCTCCCACCCACAACAGGCAACCACTGATCTGATTTCTATCACTATCACTTTTAACTTCATCTAATTGTAATCATATGGTATATACACTTGGGTATCTGCCTTCTTTTGTTCATAGCATATTTTTGCTATCCAACTGTATTATTAGTGCTTATTAATTTTTATTATTGATTTGCATTTCATGGTCTGACTATTCAACATTTTCTTTATTCAGCTGTTGATGGGTACCTGGAATGTTTTTAATTCTTGGTTAATAAGTTTCTATGAAAATTCAGGTACCAATCTTTGATGAAATTTTTTAATTTCTCTTACATAAGTACCTAGGAACTTCTGGGGTACATGATAAGGGTTAATTTAAAAAGAAATAAAGTGATTGTACTATTTTACATTCCCATCAACAGTGTATGAATGTTCCAGGCATTCCATAGTCCCAGCAACAGAGTCTTTTTGTTGTTAGTATTTTTGTTAGTCTTTTAAATTTTAGACATTCCAGGGATTGTATTAATAATATCTCCTTGTGGTTTTAATTTACATTTTCCAAAGACAATCTTGTCCATGTGCTTATTAGTCACGTGCATACTTTCTTTAGGGAATTATGAGTTCAAATGTTATGCCTATGAATTATCATATTGTTTATCATTCTATTATTGTGTTTTAAGAGTTTCTTATATATTCGTTTTTTAAAAAATTTTTGAGAGACAGAAAGAGAGAAAGAGAATATCCCAAGGAGGCTCCATGCCCAGTGTAGAGCCCAATGCAGGGCTTGATCTCACAACCCTGAGATCATGACCTGAGTTGAAATCAGAGTCGGCCACTTAACTGACTCAGCCATCCAGGCACCTAAAGAGTTCCTTACATATTTGATACAAGTCTTCTGTCAGATTTACGTGTTGGGAATTATTTTCTTTTACTCTGTGAATTGACTTTGTTTTTCTATACATAACAATACATTTTCTGAAAAAGAAATTAATCAATCCTACTTACAATATCATCAAAAACAATAAAATACTTAGGAGTAAATTTAACCAAGGAGGTAAAAGATCTCTAATCTGAAAACTACACGACATGGATGAAAGAAATCAAAGAAGACACAAATAAATGGAAATGTATCCTGTATTCATGAATGGGAAGAATTAATATTGTTAGAATGCTGATACTACCAAAAGCCATCTATGGATTCAATGTAACCCTATAAGATTCCAATGTCATTTTAAACATTCCTAAAATTTATATGGAACCATAAAAACCCCAAATAGTCAGAGAAATCCTGAAAAAAACAGAAGGCTTCACACTTCCTGATTTCAAGCTATACTATAAAATTATAATAATTAAAACAGTATGGTAGTGGCATAAAAACAGACCAGACGAACAGAACTGAGAACCCAGAAATACACCCAAACATATATAGCTAGCTAATATTTGACAAGGGAGCCAAGAATACTCAATGAAGGAAAGACAGTCTCTTTAATAAATGGTGATGGGAAAATTGGATACAGGCATACCTCATATACACATGTATTTGTATGATCTCACATGTAAAGCCTAAAAACATTGAACTCACAGAAACAAGACAGTAGAATGGTGGTTGCCAGGGGTTGAGGGGTGTAGGGAATGATGAAATGTTGGTCAAAGAGTACAAACTTTCAGGTATAAAATGAATACGTTCCAGGGACCTAATGTACAGCATGGTAACTACAGCTTACAACACTGTATATTGTGTACTTGAAAGCTGCTATAGGAGTAGAGCTTTAATGAGCTCACAATAGCATGAACAAGATTGTAAGTACATGAGATAAAAAAAAAAAAAGTGCTAACTTTATTGCGGTAAGCATCTTGCCCTGTATGTGTATCATATCATCACAATGTATGCCTTACACTTACACATTATGTCAATTACATACCAACAAAGCTGGAAAAAAAGACAAAAATCTCAGAAACAGGTAATAGGCATAGTTAGACCTGTAACCTGTAAGATTCAAGCCAGCTAACAAGAATTCAAGAGAGAGACTAGGAATTTGTTGGTACCATGGATAGTTCCATGGTCTTTAAGGTCAGAAATTATACCTAGTTGCAATACTCTGAATTTTATACTTGGTGGCCATTTTATATACACTTGGAAAAGATAAATATCTCAATTATTTGTGACAGAGAATGGCCGTATGTGATGTAATATTGGCCAATATAAGTTAGTTGCTAACATCATCATCATCACCGACCTCACTCACTAAAGGACAGTCAAGTGATCATTAATTTACAAAAATCTATTATATCCAAGCAAGATGAGGAGGGCATCCTCATGGATGAGTGGCATATCAGCCTTGACAAGATGAGGACTGTGTACTTGCTGGGGGTGGGGCAGAATATATGAAGTGGTAAGAGGGAACCCGGATGGGCAGCCTGGTGGTGGCTACCAGATCCAGCACAGAATGAAGAGGCTATTTCCAAAGAGGGGTGGCCTAGGCTGGCGTGTAAGAGCCCTCCCCCCACATGGGTAAGGAGGACATCCCGCAGAGGGTGTTGATGGGTAACACAGAATGGGCTCTCAGAGCCTCAGCAAGGTGAGGGCATCCATTCAGAGACGTGAGTCAGTATGAGATACTAGATCCTAAATAGGGTGAGGATACTTCCACAGAAAGGTGGTCCAGTTTGGGGTGTCGTAGCACTAGCAGAATAAGCCAGGTGTCCCTGCATCAGGGTGGGGGTTGGGCGGACTGGGTGTCAGAGGTCAAGCACAGGTGAGGACTTCTTTGCAGGAGGAGCAAACGGACACAAGGATTTGGAGTCTGAGTTTGGGAAGAAGGGTATGAGAATGGAGTAGGAGATGGCTGCAGTGGAACCCGAGTTACCTACAAAGGGACTGATCAAATAGTTTAATGCATTGAGAAAAGGAGCCAGGCTTCTATCAAAGAAGGTAGTTACAGATCAGAATGAACCCTGGGGTGCTGAACTGGAACTGGTGATCTCAGTACGAACGCACAGCTTTCAATAAACAGAGAAATAAATATAGATGTAAATACGAATGTGTATGGATATATATACACACATACATATTAATAGAATAATAATACTTGAAGAGAGAATAGGATAAATATTTCATATGTCTTGCCTCGATGAAAAAGTGGTGCAGACCATGAAAGATATCTTGGATGGTTCATATGGTACTAATGTAAAATGAAAACTTAAAAAATTTACATTTCTTTCATATTTTATAAAAAGTTTTACTTCTGTATTAGTACAACTATCCATGTCAAAGGGAGAATTTAAAAAAAATCATCCATGTATAATGTTAACGGGGACAAAATGGATTATGGCAGTAATTAACTGTGGCTTCTCACCAACAGGAAACTGAATTAAACTACCCTATTCTTATGGAAAAAACAAGTAAAAGGTGGAAGTAGAAGTGGTGATTTCATGGCAAGGGAAATGTTACCCTTAACATTTCATGGTAAGGGAGTGATGATGCCTATGATATTAGTACAACTAATATTTACTGAGTGCGCACTAAGTCCCAGGTACCATGTAACTGCTTTATACAAATTAAAATCTTAGAGACACTGGCACCAAGGCATTAGGAAACGATGATTTCAGTTTAAGTTTATGAACACCTTCAAGTTTCAAATTTCCTCTCTTAAACTTTAAAATGGTAGTAACAATTCTCTTATGCCACAAAGCAGACTATTTGAAGATTAGTTCTGATTCAAATGTTGAATGTTACAAATAATTTAGTGACAAATGAAACAGCAAGGTATGATTTCTATGTTCAATATAATGTGAATACAGAAGGATATTTCTGAGAGTCCTTAATGCAACTTCATAATGAATTCTCCAGTTACCTGAATTATTTCACATAATGTTACTACTGTTTGTTCATATCCTCACAGAGCATTCAGAGCAGTTCCCAGGAAATGAAATGTTAAGAGCTGTAGAAATAGCAGTGCTAAAATTTATTTCACTTTATCACGATGCATACCACTTTAGAACAATTTTTTATACTATTTCCATTTTACAGTGTGATTTCAGATGACACTATAAAGATGGCCTTGAGGACTGTTAATAGGCCACCTGGCATATTTTCCCAAATTCAGGTTCCTAAAAGACCAATGAGGCCCAGGAAGTGTTGAATTTGCCAACTTCTAAAAATTTACTTCTAATGTCTTCAGTGCCATGATAAACTTTGTTTAAATAAAACCGAATTCAAAGACAATCTAATCTATAATATTCTAATGTTACATATAATGAATGTTTTTTGACAAAATAGTTTTTTCTTATGGCCATAATGACTTTAATCCCTTTTAAGATGTTTTTCATCTTTTTCTGTTCTGAAAATATGTCAAGCTTCTGATGAATCAAGGAGATAAATAATTTTAATCTTATAATAGATCTGAAATATAGAGTTTTGAAAGAAGCCAAAGGCAATGAAAGTTAACACTTACTAGTGTGCATAACCATTTCTTCCTATTCAGGCCTATTTCAAAATAATTTATAAAAATCCAATTCTCATTACAAGTATTTTAAACAAAACCATCTGTATTAAAGGTGAATTTTAGTAGTTTAGTTGGTTGCAATTTGAGCAGATAGTTTGGGGAAAAAATTTTATACTATTAACAAGTCTTACAGTAGAGTTTTCTTAACGATATGGTTAGTTTCGTGTTACATCTTATCAGATGTCAAAACTTGGCAAGGACTCATTTTAGTCCTATGGCTACCCAGGAACTAACAGGAGAGTGTAAGATGTGGACATAAGATAGATTCTATAGGGCAATGATAACCAATGCTACTCAGGCACTAGTGTCTATCTTTTTAAGGGTATGAAGAACCTGGCCCTATTCCTTTAATATTTTGATTCAACAAGTGGAAGCCTATTCACCTTTATTTTAAAAACTTAAGTCATACTAATGTAATCAGGATTGAGAATCATAATTTTCAGAATTTAGCTCACAGCCAATTAAGCATATCAGAAAGACACTGTTTAACACAGAACTCAAGATTCCTAAAACAGTACACAGAGAAGTATGCCTAATTCTAAGGTATTATCACATTGATTAAAATAGGATTTCATCCATGGTATGTCCAATCACTAAAGTTTTAGGGCATATGGAGAGGGAGAGAAAACTTCAGCAGGCTGCACGTCCAGTGTGGGCCCAACATAGGGCTCAATCTCACAACCCTGAGATCATGACCTGAGCTGAAATTAAGAGTCAGATGCTTAACCGACTGAACCACCCAGGCGCCCCTAGTGAATTTTATTTTTAAGAAATTTAAATAAACATTATACTGGACTTTAGTTATCTCCATAGTATTTATTCATCACTTCTTCCTAATAGTGAATATACTCCTTTCCATCCCTTACCTAATGTAGTTTGGGAGGTGATCCACTGCCCAGCTCTAGGGCTTAAGCTAAACAGTAGAGCCCATCCCTGTGATTGGTTCTGGGATAGGCAGGTAACCTAATGAGACACAAGAAGTTTCAAGAGGGCAATTATGTGAAACCTCATTATGATATTGACACACGGAAGACAGGGTGGGGGGTTGGGGGGGCAGTGGAAGGAGTAGAAAGAGAGAGAAACCAGGACTTTAGTGGTACTATTTGAGTCACTGGATCAAGCCACGCCTGAAGACAGGATTACTCTCTGGATGGTCCGTTACTGCTCAAGCCCCTTCCCAGTTCCCCCCATGCTTACACACTCTCAAAAAAAAAAAAAAAAAAAAAGACTTTTACTTTCCTCTTTTCCAGACTGTTAATGTTCCTTCTTATTCTGAAACTTGAAAAACACAATGCAGTAATTTTTACTTATGGACTAGCACCTAATGAAGATTACTACTGTAATTAGAACACTAAATTTATCCGCACATGAGTAACACCAAATTAGTTAACAGTGTCAAGTTCCTATATGTGCCAGATGATGTTTTAAGTTCTTTACATGGATTATCTCCTTTAAGTCTCACTAACATTTCTGAGGCAGCTATTGTTGTTACTATCCCCTTTTATGAATGAATACACAAGGCACAGAGCGGGTGAGTATTCACCGAAGAACACAAGTCAGGAAGAGGTGGGGAACTAAGATGTGAAACCAGGGACTGCAGAGCCCTCTATGCTCCCAACCTCAAAGCCACACCGACCCACCCAAATGCAAATATAAACTTGGTCTTGGATGCCTAACAAGTTTGACATTAAGACTGTAGATTTCCACTATCTGGTAATTAATCTTTTATGAAAAATCACAAACAAGTTAGTATAAAGAAACATTTTTTATAACATGAATACAGCTTAAGGGACAATGCCAGCGTTCATTTCAAAGTAAAATATAACCCCCCAAATTAAGCTAATATGAAAAATCTACTTATAATACATGCTATTTTCCATGAACTAGATATCTTATTCCTTGAAAAATGAACTAAATTAAAGTTTAATTAGTTCACTTTATTTTTAATTGTAGAATATTAAGAGATATAGAATTCTGATTATATAAATTATATACTTTGACGATACAACATGAGAATTTAAAAACTGTGTGTACCAAACTTACTCAGTTTTCAGTTCCTATCAGCTCTATCAGCTTTTTCTGCTAGAAAAAATGTAATCAGTACCATTCTAGTAATCAGCTGCCCAAAGAGACAGATTATAAAAAGACCACTATAAACCAGTAAGATATAGCCTATATAAACAATTGCAGGTCTAAGATTAGATAAAGGAAGGATAAGACATTATTTTTTGTTAGATAAGAGAGTACTTTTTTTTTTTTGAGAGAGAGAGAGAGAGAAAGAGAGAGAGAGCATGAATGGGAGGGGCAGAGGGAGAAGCAAACTCCCCAGATCGCGGAGCCCACGGGGGCTCCATCTCATGACCCTGAGATCACCACCTGAGCTGAAATCAACAGTCGGGCGCTCAACCGACCGAGCTTCCCAGGCACCACGAGAGTATCTTTAAAAAACAGTAAATGATGGCAGAATGATTCAAATTAAGGATAACCTATTTCATTTCAAGTTAACAACTAATATTTCTAGTCTATGAAGGTTTTCCTGTGGCTCATTCATTTACTCATCCCAACCTTGTGAAGTAGTCAGGTCACGTACTCCCGTCGTATCCCTGGTGCTAATATATACACTAGGGAGAATTAGGCTTTTGCCAAGAATACCTCTGCATGCTCAACACTTAGAAACATGCATTTCATTTGAACAGGAGCTTCCAGTAATGAGTAAGCACACATGGCATATGCAGGACGACCATGCTCATTTTTGGTGATAGAAATCACTTAAATATATCTGCCTAATAGAAACAGCATCGGGAAGTGATATTCAGGCTTATCGTGTACTATCATTTTTTTGACCAGAATTATTCTTTGCTCTGAATAGAATTAAGTAAAATGTAACTGTCAAATGGAGATATTTTCTGGCTCCTTACAGGTCCCTATAGAGTCCATAGAACAAATGTGATGATCAGACTGAAAACTCACTAGTAATAGATTTCCTTTAACTTTAATTTTTAAAAATTCAGTTCCCTTGTCCTAGGCCTGATCAGTATTTAAACTCGTATTCCATTCCAAGAACATTTATGTGTCAAATGCAAAACTGCTTTTCTAAATTAAATTTCAAATTTTCTAATGAGAAAAACATTTTTGTAATTAGTATTTATCAGCTCTCTTTAAATTTGCACTGTATGCCTAAATAGGCATTACTCTAGAAAAGTAGCATTAAACCCTGTCAAGTTCAAAATAAATGTCCCAGCAGATAAAACCACAACTCTTTTGGGAGATGCATCCTCAATACTATTAATTCAGATGAGAAGACTATAAGCAATATTATTGTTACGGGTCGGTTTAAAAAATGTATTCTGATAAAATACATTTTCGTATCTACCATGCTGCAAAATTAGTACCACTTTAATAATTTTTCCAGTGAAGAACTCACTGTTTTAAATTATCTGTCAAGACTTTAAACATGAAAATCCTAAAATTGAGGATTTGGGTTTTGAAACACATCTGCCCACTGGATACTGCCCTATTTAATACGAACATGATGGGGGGAAATGACTAAGAAAAAATTAAACGTTGCTTCTGTTTGCTACTTCTTTTATCTGTAAAAGGCAGGCCTCAAGGACAACCTCACTCAGTGTTATTGTTCATTAATTATCAGCCACCGCACCACATAAACAACACGCACAGTGGCTATAACTCTTCCACTATTGTTCAACAACCCAGAAGAAAGGGAATTGCTCATGACAATGTACTAAAGCGCACCTTTTAAGGGAAGTGCATATAACTCCTGCTTGGTATTAACGAAGAAGGTATGTATTCAGGATGTCCACCATCTAGACCCTCCAAAAGAATACTTTTTAAAAATAGCAGTCAATATTTATAATTTGAACGTTGAATATCTTTCCATGATGTTTCTATAAAGTACATTACATTATCCCCTCTTGCTAATGCACTTTAGAGTGTTCTTAATTATAGAAATATGCTGCCCTCTGGAACCTAAATTTAACTGTCATAATCCTTATTCCACTCTAAACTGATCAAATAGTACTGTCTTCCCATAAAGCGTTTGTTAATTTCTCTCATTAGTATTACAAATAATTGAAATCAGTATCTTGGAAAAGTTAATTGCATAAAATAAAATATAGGAGAAAAGGAACACAATACCTGTACTTTAAGCTTATTCTTTAATTTCCTGGCTTTAGGAAAAAAAAAAAAACCACGAAACAAGAAGGAAGTATAGGTTGATCCTCAGTAATTTATAGTTTAGCACTTGGATGGTTCAACGGAATGAATCCCAGTTGAGCTGATGTTCTTTATTCCCTATACTCCATATACAAAATAGTAACCACTGAAATTTCAGTTTTTCCCACTCAATTTTTCTGCATGTTCAAAAAACTTGATTTCTTTTTGTTTTGTAAAGTAAGATCTGATTTAAACGAAAAGCTTCCTTTTATGCTCTAATTTAGCTTCTTTCACTGAGAGATTTATCTGATAACAATTCTTCATGTGAGACTAGAGTTATTCCTCTCCACTGATAATATATGCTCACCTACTTTGAATAACTGTCTCTAAATAGGTCTGTAACTATTTAGTTTTATACTAAAGTGAGCCATGAGTCATATTAGTGTTATCATCTAGGGACCTAAATTGCACACATGCAGCTTTCCCCTTCATGTAGTAACTGTTAACTGTGATCATCAGTTTATCGTGAAGTATCTACTTTAAATTGCTTTAGGATGAAGGAGTGTAATCTACATTTAGAAAATGTAAATTTCTGACAAGGTAGTATGTGAATGTAGTGAATATGAAAAAGGGAGAAGCCAAGTTTTAAAAGACATTTGCTAATAGTACAGACTAAGGTATGATTCTTAGAGGGACACACATTTCAATTACAGAGTGTGAGCAATAATTTACCTGTCTTAATAATAAAAGTCACAGTATAAATATCAAACTAAATTAATTCAGTCTATTAACAAAAAAGATAGGCTATTTTTGAGATATAGGAATTTTAGGAATTAAAGGTTGAAACAGCAAGTATCTAAAAGAAGATCATCATTTCAGTAAGTCATGAGGAAGACTGATCACTCTAAAAGACTGTGGCATTAAACTCTTGAATAGGAAATAATATAAACATATATGTCCCTCATTGATTATTATTTAGGAGTAATACTTCATGATGTGTTCCTACTTAATTACTCTAAGATCATGCTTATTGGATTCTAGGTCATAGAAGATTCCTAACAGGGCTATTTTAAGGATACTGGTACCTGTCAGGGAATAATGTTATTTGGACCTTAGTAAGAATTTCAGAACTATCGGGTTTACCTGAACATGTTAATAAATCAATTTAACACGTATTCATTGAACACCTATATTCTAGTTCTATGAAAAGTGAAGTATAACTAAAACCATGTAAGTCAAACACACAGACTCTATTTTCAAAGTATTTAAAATCTAGAAGGAAGACACTGAACAAGTTCAATAACAAGAAAACATATGACTAGCTGCAGAAACAAGCATCAGAGGCAATAACTCAGAAATAATATGGACCACACCTACCCACTCACCCATCCTCCCAACCAACATTCACACAGCAATAACCAGGATTCCATACTTGGTATACAAAGACAGAGAAGATCAACTAATTTAAATTTGTATCAGAAACAATCTAACAAATTTCTATAAAGATGGGATTTAAATTAGACTTTAACATCTGAGATTTAAATAGATTCAAATTATAATCAGGACTGACATTTTAGAACAATCTAAATGAAGGTGAATCCCTGATGATATTGGCCAGGTCTCTTGCTTTAACATTCATTCCGTTATTCTCTGTACTTCTTCACTACCACAAACTTCCATCATGCTCCTCCTTTTCTAACTCTTCACTATGCCTCTGGTCCTTCTGATCTATGATAAACTCCTCCAGAACTTTAGTTTCTTCTCTGAACCCCAACATCTTACTTCAACCAAAACCCAATTCTTCCCTGAGGATACATCATCCTCTGCAGACTTCTCATCCTGGCTATTCCCTCACACCTAAAGTGCCTTAGGGTCAAAAAGCAAAGTTCTCTGCTGCTTTCTCAAACATTCCTCCTCTGAATTTATAGGGCAGAATAACTTATTTTTCTTTAAGGTTTATGTCATCCTGTCCTCCTAGACAGTCCGTCCTGGACATTTCCTCTTCATTCCTTGAAAGCAATAATCTTTAATTCAATCTTCTTTTACACTTCAATTTCTGCCAGTATCTTTTGTGACTTCAATGTCCATGTGGATAACCTAACCACCAAGAACCTGGCCTCTCCTGACCAACTTACCCATCTCCAGTGATTCTGCCTCCTATTCCTCTCAGATGCCCACTCTGGACCCTTGCCATCCACCGCATTAACTGAAAGCAGTCTTCTCTCTAGTCACATTCCCCTGTCATGCTGTATTTCTTCAACTCCTCCTCTCACATCTGTCCCTTGATATCCCTGGGATTTTCAGTCCACCAACCTTTCCTTTCCCTGCCTATCAGTCCCTTTCTCTCTTCTTCACTTCTCTCTTCAACTGAGATTTCATGATCCAAAATATAAACACATGTCTTAAAAATACTCAACATTTTTGCCTCTCTCTTCATCCCAGACATATCAAATAATGCCCATCTTCAATTAGCAACCCCATATTGTACCCTCCACCAATGATGACATCAATGGTGTCAGTATTTAAGCATGTTCATGTCTCTCCTAACCTCAAAAAATCTTTCCTAAAGCCCTACTTTCCAAAAACTGTCTCTTCTTCCTTCCTATTTTCATAGCCAAACTTGGTGTAAAGGTTGTCCACATGATTGCCACTCTAGTTTGGATTTTGCCCTCACTACCCCACCCAAATCTGTCCCTCTAAGGCTACCCATTACTGGCATATCCTGAATTCAATGAACAGTTTTCAATACTTAGATTATTGGTTCCATTAGAAGCATTTGACAAAGTTGATCAGTCCTTCCTTTATAACTGATTCTTGGCTTCTGTGATATTTTGCTATCTCTTTCTTCCTACCTTACCCTTCCTTTCTCCAGCCTTTAAGTCTTAGAGTTCCTGAGGATCTTCCTCACCCGAGACAAGCCCACCCACTCCCATGTCTACTTACTACAGATGCTATGCATTCACACAGAAATATAACATGGAACCAGACTTAATGGAACACAGACATCTGGGTGCCTGTTAAGTACATTTAGCATTCAATTTCATCACGTTTTCTGTAGGTCAGAAGGCCATATGGGCTCAGCTGGGTTCTCTGCTTAGGGTCTCTCAAGACTAAAATCAAAGTTTCAGCTGGGCTGGGCTATTACCTGAAGGCTCTGGCCGAGAATCTACTTCTACGCTCCTTCAAGATGTTAGCTGAATGCAGTCCTTTGCAGTTGTAGGACCAAAGCCCGCATTTTCTAGCTAGTCACACTGTGTACACATCATGCTAACTAAATACTGTCTGTATAAGGAAGGGTTGTGTATGTTCGTGAGAGACAGAATGAAGTCTCATTATTAATGAATCGTAAGAAAAAATCTACATTACTATTAAGAAATCTAGTAAGTTGACTAAGAAATACAACTGGACTGAGGAAAGGAGGAAAGGCTATTCCAGGCAGCTGTTACACACAGGAATGCAGAGCCAAAAATGCAGGTGAAGAAGGTAACTGGGGTTCTACACTAGGGAAGAGTGCCATATGAATGCAGCCGAGTATATGATAAAAATAGCAATTGTAAGAGGGCTGTACCACGGTAGGAAGGGTAACTGATAACACTCGAGCTGTTGAGTATGGCTTAAGAGATCACTAAAACAAGTAACTAATAAACCCTACGGCTATTTCAACATTTATCAGTCAGGGTCCTATTTGAAAACCCTGGAAGCTAACTCGAAGTGGAATAGTAATTTACTAAAGGAATCGGGATGACTAGAGAACGGGCTTATGGGTAAACTTCTCAAAAGCAAAACCTAAAGCCGTCCTGCAGAACTGGCCTGGTGAGGAAATTTTGCTGCTGCCCCCACTGGACACTTCTGTGCCAAGGTCTCTCCTCTCCTACAGCTGTCACTGTCTAGCACCACCAATGCTGTTCCTGCACCAGCAAAGCTATTTCAGAATTTTTACTGACTCTGAGGATCCGATTCCTCCACCATCAGCCTCATGCAGACATGAGGTGAGCGCAGCACCCTCTTCTCTGTTCAGTCCGCACTGAGGTTTCCAGGAAGATAGTTCGTATTTTCTCAGTTAATAACGAGACTGCCCTAGCTATTGGTCAGACTGGGAAGTGAACTTTAGAGCTTACCCCGGTGGGGGCGGGGGGGGGGAGGACTAGTAGCTGGGGCTTTCTCAGACATTAGGAGATGGTTGAAAAGACAGGGAAGAGTAAGAAAACATAATCAGTGTCCGAACAAAATGTCATATATTTAGCACACAAAACTCATCTAAAATCCACCCATTTCTGTTCTTACCTAACGCCTTTCCCAATATAAACTAGTAGAATTGGAATATCAGAGAGAGATGGACATTTGGTTTAATTCCCTCATTTTACTAATGAGAAACCTGATGCCTAAAGTGATTAGATCATTTATCCAAGGTTATAACCACAACTAGTGGAAAAAACTCATGTTTTTTTCAACCCTTTGTATATTTTCTATCATTCAGTGATCAAACTGTATCTTTATCTTAAAGTTCAACTTAAATCCTACCCTACGGAAAATTCAGGATTTAATTCTCAAAAAGTCTTTGGGTGATAGTGGTCACTTTTCTCTCAATGTACTGATTTGATCAGTTCCTGAAAAACTAGCTATAGAGCTAAATGTTACATTGTAGAATTCTATTTTTCTATTATTAGCCATGAAGGTAAACTATAACTAGGCTTCAAATATGTTTTAATCCGAGTATATAAATTTTTTGGCTGGATTAAAACTGTCCCTTGCCAAAGGCTAATATTCTTGCAACAACAACACGTAATTATTTAAAAGCTACAAGAATAAATGTCTCATTATGAAAGAACTTCTCACTCATACATTACATTTTACAGAATTAAAGCTAAAATCACCCATGTAATCTATAATCACATGATTTCTCCTTATCAAAACTTAAGCAAAGGGAACATTAATACTGTGGCATACACAGAACACACACATTCTAGTAGTATTTTATTATGATAAGACAAGTGATAGACAAAATTATGAATCTTGACCTCACAAAACTGCGGTGTGAATTGCTTCTGGCACAGAATCTAAAAACAAGCAATGAGATTTTGAGAAGATAGAACAGGAAAGAAGGTAAGAGAGAAGAACAATTAAACACAGGCATTAAATTTGGAGAGCGTGGCAATGTAGAGAAGAAATTCTCCAAGAGCAGAAGATGGTTTTATTCAGATTTAAATGTTATGTCTTAGAAGCTGTTTGTCCAGCACTGTCTTCTTTTTGTGAACATGCCTCAGAAATTTATTGTACTGGTTGCCAGAAATACAGAATCTATGACCATAAGCTAATACATGTACTGTAGGTGTGTACAGAAATAATTAAGTTTGACCAGACATAAAACCATATCATTTTCTATAGCTTCATTTTCATTGTGAAATGAATATAATTAATACAGAACTGGGAATGGATAATTTGAAGTAAATAAACACAAAATACATACCTCGTGATGACACAGCCATTCTCTTTTAATTTAAATCAGGTACTTCTCTAAAAGAATGTATTTTCCACAGATTAACTAGTCATCACTCAGACCAAATCATGAAAATGTTTAAAATCCTATTAAGAATTGCAGACTATTCAAATTTTATTAAAAATATCTTTTTCCCTCTGAAGTATTGCCTGGACTTTCTTTTCTCTCTCCTCTGATAAACTGATAACTGTATTTTTAAAAAGGACACTTCCCCAAAATGGTAATTCTGCAATTTAAAATTATAACAAGTTATCAATAAAGGCTATTATCCTACAAACCAATAGGGATATACTATATTTACTATCACCATTTGGTTTTAAAAATGTTGAAATCATGTAGCTAAAATGGTATGGTGAAAAAAAAAAAACAAACCCATCTATTGTAAATGACTGTCCTGTAAGATCAAATGTTATCTGGTATAAATTCAGTGAGGCTCTGATCTTGGATTTGTGCTTACACCTTTAAAAGCTTAAAAACAACTCTAAAATATTATACTTTTACTTAAAAATATACATCCATTCTAAAATCTCCGTATTTGTATTATAAAAATGCTTTTAATTCAGTATAACCCAGAGAGGAATAAATGTAATTCATAATTTACATTTATAGCATATCACAGATTTTCTCATAATCTAAATAACTATGTGGCATAATGTATTTCCCCAGTTTAAAGAAGTTGTTCAGCTCTCCTGTGCTTTGCAATGTGGGAATTTAGTTAAAAATATGGAGAGAGAGAAAGAGACTTGTATGTGATCAGAACATGGAGGAAAAAAGAGAAAAGGGAGAGCAGCTCACAGACCAAACTTAAGTATTCTCCCAGATATACTGTAAAATCTTTGCTTAAAAAGGGTGCAGAGTATAACAAGGCCAGGTTTTCTTTTGAACCTTTAAAAATAAGTTCACAGGAGTTCTGGAAAGATAATCAGTCATGAGCTGGGCAGCGGTATATATTCTATAAAAGTAAATAATTTCTGCACTATATTAAGTAAGATACAGGGCTCGGTCTTGCTAGAGCCCTTCGTTTTAACCTGGAAAGAAAACAATAAATTCTACAAGGAGTTCACTTGATGTCATAGTTAATCATCTAATAAATATATAACCAAGGAACAAACGTGTAAGACACAGCACCAGACCCTGTGAAGGATAAAATACATAAAATGAATCACATATAATCTTCAAGGGCAACTTTTCCAGAAGGAGGAAAAACTATACCTACCTAGCCAGGGCTTAGAAATTTTGTAAAGGTATGACTATCACATGCAAAAAACTGAGAAAGTTGTTGGGTTGATCATGGCTTTTAAAAATTATGTATATGTTACACAGCATGACGTAAACCGTCTTCAGGCTTTTTGATCAGATACTCACAGAATGATTGTAAGAAGGCTCCAGTATCACAGGTAATGACATTTTCCCTTGAAGATTCAATTTTGTTAAATAAAAAATCTTTTCCCCCACAATCTTTTCTTTTTTCATGCGATGCACACCGTATAGTCTAAACCGAACTGCATAATTTCCAATCATCTCAGATTCAACGTGATTAAATTTGAATGTTTCTGTGAAGACAGGGCATGGTCCTCTCTGGATGCTGGTTTTTGCTCTCTGTTTCTTTATAGGTAGAAGAACAAGGTGTACTTGCCATGAGTTGCCACCTGTCCTGTTATGTGTTGGGATATCTGTGACAGCCGTCACTGTTACCAGAAGCTTCTGTTCTTGGGAGTCATAGTCAAAAGTCACATCCAGTGTGCCGTATTTAGCTTCTGGCTCAGGATCAAAAGGTTTAGGAAGCTGTGACGATGATCCTTGAGCTGACATATCCTGAGAAAAGCAAATTTAAATGTTTTCAGTTTTTAGCTCTATCATTTAATCTAGCATGTAAATAAACACCTGATATTTCTTTAGGGAGATGATGTGAAAACTGTCTTGATTTGCTGTCAGAAAGAAAGAGTAATTAACGGTCAACTACCATCAAAAGCGCCTCTACAGGGCCAGGGTGGGAAAAGTGGTAGGTTAAACTCACAAACTTACTGTAACAAAGACAAAGAATTTAGTATCCCCCATCACAATTTTGAGAAAGTTGGATATATGTCTTCATGATGAGAACTGAAAATATATACTTCAATGTGTATCTCTTTTTGTAGGAAACTACTATATTTTACTTCCGACATTATAAACAACACAACTGACAGCTCAGTATTAGGCTGGCGAGAGAGATAACATAAATACGAGTGTAATGCCATCGAAAAATTTGGTCCCATTTAAGTCTGTTCTAAAACGCCTCTATCTGTAATAGAATGTAAACACATACAGGCTTGGAAATCAATGGAAATGTGAAATATGAAAGGATAAATCCAAAGGCCTCAAAAATATTTGCAGCTGAACACTTATTTTCCGTAACACACACACACACACACACTTTTTTACACTTTAACTTTTAATCTGAGTTTAAAACTATGTATGATTTCTTAATGTTAATTACTGCTGAAAATTGATGACTACACATTTCAAAAGTTCAAGAAAGACTGAAACTATACATTTTGATTATAAGTTTGAAAGAAATTATACCCAATTTACCCGGAGCTGTCTCAAATTCCTGCCAGTCTAACTCCCTGGAAGGTAACAGGAGTGTCGGCTAGTTACCAACAGCGCCAAACCCAGGTCTCTGACCTTTCAACTATAACTACTTTGCCCCTTCAGGTATTTTAATAAATCTTAAATGTTTTTTATTTTGAAATGTGGACAGATTTTGCAATTTTCTAACTGTTGCTGAGCTTGTTCTTAGTGCCTATGGTAGCAGTCACTAAACTATTAGTCCCAGTCTTCCCTTTTTGCATTTCTCATTAGACCTACCTGAGTTTTAGGCAGAAAAATACTGCCTGGCAAGAGCCTGTACTTCCATACTTGCCTTATGGCTGATACGCTCATGAGACTCAGCCTTGGTCAATGGGAGGCAAACAGAAGTTACGTCTGAAATGTCCAGATCAGGTTTACACAAGGCATTACTAGCCCTTCACTCTTTCTCAGTCTTCCCACAAGCAGACACGCGGGTAGGATGTGGCTCTGCCTGGACCAGGTGGACTAGGACAGTACTCTAGGGGACGGCAGAGTGACAAAACCCAACAATGGCATCAAAACCCTGGGTCCCTGAATGATGTTGTAGAGCAAAGCCACCTACTCACACTGGACCCTGGACTGTCGTTAAATGAAAGGCAATCTTTGGTGGTTTTTAGCCACCGTATTGGTCTCTTCTTAAAGCAGTTTAACACGTACCTATTATACTGTGTGCCAGGCCATAGTTTAGGTGGGGGGGGCGGTACAGTAGAGAACCAAAAATATTCAGGTCTTTTACCTTATAAATCTTACACGTCTACTTATGGTGACCGGCTTGGTACCATGTATGAAAAGAAAGATAACAAATGAAGAATACTTGGGGAGAGGCAACAAACTCTTAAAGAAGAATTCAGGTTTTTTTTAAATGGAATATGATGAAATCAGGGTAACGTATTCTTATTCTGTCAAAAAAACTGACAGCCTAGAGAAAAATGGTTTAATGTATGCCACTTCATAACTGGCAATCAAAGATGATTAATTACATGGCTTTGATTTTTCAATGAAATGTTTTCTAAAATAGTATCATAATAGCTAGGATTTTCAAGGAAGTAAAAAATTTCATAAGGTCCTAGAGAGGGTTAAAAGGGGGGAGCCTTACAGATAAAAACTACTATTTGTGTTCTGTAACAGACAACTAGAAAATAATTCTTCCTTTCAAGGTGTCTGAAATAAAGTTTTGAATCATTGTTAGCTAGCAACAGGTAGTCGACAGTCTGTGACCTCCTTACCAGGGAACTTTCCGGAACCCTCACTCCTATTTCAGTTCAGTCATTTATGTGGATGGGCTCTAACATAGCTATATCCTGGATAAACCAAGAAGAAAGTAAGAATTTTCTATTTGATAAATAATATCTATTAAAGGAACAGTAGGAAGCAAAATAAACTTGAAAAAACACCAGACTGGGCTTTGTACTAATAGGCTATAAAAGCACCTAGTTATTGATATAATCTGCATTTGCTGTACTGTTTGAATATATTCAATTCTGCTGTAGAGACACAAAACAAGCAGCATACAAGAGACTCATCAGTGTTAACAGAGAGCAAGCTGGCAACTTCTGAAATATGGGCAAAACTCAAAGGTTGTATTAACTATAAATAATGAATAAGGAAGTAACTTGAGAGACAGGCAAAATTCAGAAGATACAGTAACTACAGATATTAACTAAGTTAATAACTTGGAATATATGCCAAAGATAGACATAATAAACATATTATAGAACAAATGAGCACTACCTTGAGAAAGGGGTGTGAAGCCCACGCCATGATCACATCACCTCTAAGCTAACAGCTGTGTCACCCATGTGTTCCTTAAGCAGAAACGCAAATAAAAAGGCTAACTGGCAAGTTTCACTGATGACCAGGAGTACCTGTCCCTGCATCTCTCTCAGAAAACAAAGTTTTTGGCCCTTGGCACCCCTGTTCAAATCTTGACTCTTGGGGCACCTGGCTGGCTCAGCCAGTGGGGCATGTGACTCCCAATCTGGGTGGGGGTCGTGAGTACAAGCTCCGCGCTGGGTGTACAGATTTACCTAACAAAATCTCAACTCTTGCCCTTGTCATCACACCGTATAAAGGGAACACTGATGGGGCAGAAAGAATGACAGGGACATATGGGCAATACTTAAATCAAGGCTCACACGGTGTGTTCCTGCCACCTGTACCTCCTGGCTTCCTATTCTAAGTGTGTTAACACCTAGCTCATCTTGCTCCTCTTACTTCTTTATATTTGAAACAGATTAAAACACACACACGTACATGCACGCACACACACACACACACACACACGTAATCTAAGCATCTGAATTTGGTCCACAAGTCCTCCGAAATAGCTTGTCTGGTGGTGTACTGGGAGGGTACAGATGCATCGAAGTAATTTCCCACACAATGATTTAGGTCAAGAGGGGCAAAAGGATCTAGTCGGTAAGAGCCCTGTGTGCGGTCGGACCTGGGTTTGGATGATAGCGCCACCATCTGAGAGGCGCTTATGGGCGGGCAAACTGCTTCACTCTCTGAGTCTGAATGTTTTCGTTTGTAAAGTGGAAGTAACTTCCTGAAGATGAGATTACTAACATGGAATGTGCTGACTGTGAAGCTTATAGCAAAATCTCTGGCATAATCGTGGCCAGCCACTGTTGTTGTTAATTCCACGATCCAGGCTTGGCTGCCAGCTTGCCGGCCAGCTCTGGGGCAGGTAAGTCTATACAACAGTGGTCTCGACATGTTCAGGCACAGGGCACAGGGAAGGATTCTTGGGGAAGATCGTGGAATCCTGATGGATTAAACTTAAAATCCCAATGTGGAATTTTCTTCTAAGTTAGATACTATATTAGAACACTAGAAATAGTAGAAAAGTAGTAACAGATAAAATGTGTTTTTAGAAATTATATAAGAAAAACTTAAAATTAAGGGAATTCTGTTCATAGCTCTACTTCCATTATTTAGTTTTGGGTGGTAGATGAAAATTCACCCAGTAAGAACACTGACACACTATAGTATTGTGAAATGTTGTCTGGGACAAAAGTTGTAAAAACCTACAATCTGAAAGAAATAAATCCTAAAAGCACATACTACCTAATGGAAACCTTTAAATTACCTTTACCGTTTTCATCATAAAAGGAAGATTAAAACAAATCCTTTCTAGACATGGAGAGACTTCAAAAGTTCAACACACCTATTTTTATTGTTATATTCACATTTTTGCTTCAAAATAGGAAATAACTTAAAACACAAACGACTCTAAACACATGATGCCATGCATTCAAGTTTCATTAGTAAAGCTGAACATCACTTATCCCTTCCATATTCCACGATATGAAAATGCAAAATCATCATTTTTGAAAAACTATAAAACACGAATGAGCAATCTCCCCTATGTAAAAATATCCCAAATAAAATAATTTTAAAAATAAAAAGCACATAAATAGGAACCTCAAGATGAAAGAAACATTTAAGTAATTCCAGAATGTTTTGTATAAAATGTGAAAATAGAAAGACCTATCTTGAGGTTGAAACCTAGGGAAGATAATATGTTTCAGTATCTTGTGAACTGCTCTCATTTTTAGCTACCCATCTTCCTTTTGGAGAAAAGGGAGGCGGGTGGGTGGAGAAGGATTCGGACAGTCCTGGTAAGTCCGCCGGATAAAGAGGAGATCCAGGATAACACTGGTACGTAAGCCACAAAGGACAGGAGAGCGATAAAACCTTCTTACCGAGAGGAGAAGCACAGGGTTATCGTCCTCCAATAACATGCACGTAAAAAGCTCTAGGTGTTGTGTTACTTACTTCCGGGCTCAGGACTGCGGTGCTGTCGCTTGGAACATCTTCTTCATATCCTTTATTAGGAAAACTTTCTATTTCACGACCTATGCTTCCTTCACTTGGGCACTTGTTATATGAGCATCTTGGACTGTTGCTGCAGTGGGAAAATTCACATTTACTGTCCCCAATTTCTGAGGGCGTACATGAGAGATGGGGAGAACCACTGTCATCCTGATATGGTGGTGGCTGCAATTCATCCAGTGGGGGTGTTCTTCTCATTCTCTGAATGCAGTTTCCTGACAATGATTAAGAATCTGGTCACTGTTTCCAATTAGCCTCAACATGCAGTACAGTCCACAATTACTGTAAATAACTTTAAGAAAACTGGATCAAGAAATTTGTGGCAACATAACTAGTAGATTCACTTGCGAGTTTCCTTCTTCCCTAACGGAGAGACGCAGAAGTAAAATAGCCTGGTCTCCCACTCCTCTCCTCCTGCACAGTAAGATTAGGAAAAATAAAAGTCACATACGTGGAGAGATGCTGTTATAGACCACAAAGATGGGAGAGTGATAAATATTAGTGAACTAGCTTATTTATTTAGTTCTTTCTTTCACAACAATCCGGAAGCATACACATATTTTGCCTACTACCCTATGATGTGGGGCCTCTCTAGCTACACTAGGTACAAATACGGGAGGGACCACAAACATAAAAACCTCATTTATTTTCTTCAGCTAAGGGGATGGACTTAAACTAGCACTCAGCTCAGCCATGTCAGAAACTATTTCTCCACATCCACATGAGATCCAGAATCCTAAAATGAGGTGCACTGTGAACCCAGGCCTAATCCCCATTAACGAGCAGAAACCGAATGCTGCATTTCAGCCAGTCTCCATAATCACGTGGCTGCTCCCTGCCCCACTGTGGCTCTCCCTGCCCCACCCCTGCCGTGGCCCCCTGCCCCCAGTGCCGCTCCCTGCCCCCACTGTGTCTCTCTCCCCCTTCTAAAGTATATGGCTCCACCTTGTCTACAGCAGGCATCTCTACCTCCAGCAATGAATCTGAAACCACATTTTCTTGTAGTCTTAAATTATCCTTTTAATTTTTACCTCAATGATCTGTCTCAGGAGCTCAGAATAAATAGGTCTGTGAACAGGATAGAGGTGGGGGGAGGAGGGGGATGTAAAAAAATAGAGCTGAGTATACAATTTAAGAGTAGCTAAGTCTCTGTAGATAAATCCTGAATGCAATATCAGGTATTAAATTTAAATACTACTCGTTTTTTCTTTTAATGGACTGTGAATCTCCGTTCTTAAAAGGGGCCCTGAAAAAAGGTATTTTGTATTATAATTCTTATAATGGAGTTCAGTTCAAACGCTCAATAGGTCTTCTGTTCTTCCTAAGATAGTAAAACTTTACATAAGAAATACAAAGCTCATTTAAAAATTATCACAATGCCTGGTTCAATGAAAAATATTAATTTGCATGAACTTAGCACAAATTTACATATTTGCTCAGAAGCAAATTTTAGAAAAAGAAAACTAAACATCTTACCTAGTGAGTCTAACATACCAACTTTAGTTTATAAAACACAAGCAAAAAATAAAAAAGTTACGGAATTAACATACTTGAAGCTAAATTTGAGAAGGGAAGATAGATTAAATTGATACACTGCACTTAGTAGCAAATAAATATCCCAGATTTCAGAGAGGGGCTTCCAGGAAACCTTTGGTTTTCCTGATAAAAGCAGGCAGACTTAACTGGCAGGCACTTTTTGTCCCTTCTTTTTCTTCCTGCCTGGAGCTGCGGTAGCCATCTTATAACCATGAAGTATACAAGCATGACAATGAAAGCTAAGGAGAAGGAAGCAGAAAAATAGAGAGTATCTGGGTAACTGAAACATCACTAGGTAGCTATCGCCAAACTTTCTGAAGCCTAAGACAAATCCCTCTAGGTTAAAAAACATAACAAGAAAACAGTGACAGTTGGATTTTCTGTTTCCAAATATACTATCTATTGATACTTCTAAAATTATTTAACCAATATCCCCCCTCATTAAAAATGTATATTTAATCAGCCATTGAATTATAAATTAAATGGTAATACCTAATATTTGCTGTAACAGGAAGTCAATTAAAAATTTCCCAATGTAGTGGTTTTAGGAGTCGGCATACATCTTTTCCTTTACCTTTATTTTTTTTAAAAGAGAGGTGATCTTTCCCAGATCTCAGACCTGATTGCCCAGCATATTATCTCACAGGTCACACTGGAGAGAATTGGGTACATATCTATTCCTCAAACCATCTCTTAAGGCAGGGAGGATGGGATCACCACAATTGACTTAGATTAATCAGTAGCCATCAAAGTGAAGCTGGGGATGGAGTCAGCTTCAATGTCCATATTTACATGAGAGAGAGTAGATGCCACTCACCAAGAAAAAAAGAGAAAGAACTTAAATGAATAAAATCAGGTATGAAGATAGAGACGTTACAACTGAAACCACAGATATAAAAGATCATACAAGATTATTATGAAAAAGTATATGACAACAAATTGGACAACCTAGAAGAAACATAAATTCCTAGAAACATACTAGCTACCAAGATTGAATCATGAAGAAATAGAAAATCTGAACAGACCAATAACTAGTAAGGAGATTAAACCAGTAATCAATAACCTCCCAACAAACAGATGTCCAGGGCCAGATGGCTTCACTGGTGAAGTCTACCAAAACTTAAAGAAGAATTAATACTAACTCATCTCAAACTCTTACAAAAAACAGGGCGCCTGGGTGGCTCAGTTGGTTAAGCGACTGCCTTCGGCTCAGGTCATGATCCTGGAGTCCCGGGATCAAGTCCCGCATCGGGCTCCCTGCTCGGCAGGGAGTCTGCTTCTCCCTCTGACCCTCCTCCCTCTCATGCTCTCTGTCTCTCATTCTCTCTGTCTCAAATAAATAAATAAAATCTTTAAAAAAAAAAAAAAAAAACTCTTACAAAAAACAGAAGAGGAGGGAACACTTCCCAACTCATTTTACCACGTCAGCATTACCCTGATACCAAATCCAGACAAGGACACTACAAGAAAACTACAGGCCAATATTCCTAATAAATATAGATGCAAAAATTCTTAACAAAATATCAACAAACCAAATTCAACAATACATGAAAGGCATCACACAATATGATTAATTGGGATCTATTCCAGGGATTCAAGGGTGGTTAGACATCTGTAAATCAAGTGATGCAATACAACACATTAACAAAATAAAGGATAAACAACATATGATTATCACAATAGATGTAGAAAAAGCATTTGACAAAATTCAACATCCATTCGTGACAAAAACTCTCAAGAAACTGGGTAGAGAGAACGTTAATCAACATAATAAAGGCCATATACAACAAACCCACAGCTAACAGTATATTCAACAGTGAAAGCTTCTCCTCTAAGATAAAGAACAAGACAAGGATGCTGACTCTTACCACGTGGAAATCCTAGCCAGAGCAATTAAGCAAGAAAAGAAATAAAAGGCATCCAAATTGGAAAAGAAGTAAAACTGTCTCTATTTCCAGATGACATATTATATATAAAAAACCCTAAAGACTCCACTAAAAAACTGTTAGGACTAATAAATGAATTCAATAAAGTTGTAGGACACAAATCAATATAAAAAATCAGTTGCATTTCTATATACTAACAACAAACTATCAGGAAAGAAATTTTTTAAAATTCCATTTACAATTTGCATCAAAAAGAACAGAATACTTACGAATAAATTTAGTCAAGGAGATGAAAGATCTACCTGCACCATACACTAAGAACTGTAAGATATTGATGAAAGAAATTGTAAAAGACACAAAACAAATGCAAAGATATTTTATGCAAATGGATTGGCAGAAATAGTATTGTTAAAATGTCCATATTACTCAAAGCACTCTACAGATTCAAAGTGAACTCCATAAAAATTCCACTGCCATTTATTCACAGAAAGAAAAAAACAGTTCTAAACTTTGTATGGAACCACAGAAGACTCCAAAAGCCAAAGCAATCTTGAAAAAGAAAAACAAAACTGGAGATATCATGCTTCCTGATTTCAAACTATATTAAAAACCTACAGTAGTCAAAAGAGTATGGCATTGGCATAAAAACAGATACACAGATCAACAGAATAGACAGCCCAGAAATAAACACATATATTGCCAATTAATTTATTACAAGAGCCAAGGATATACAATGGGGAGAGGAAAATCTCTTTAATAGATGGTGATGAGAAAATTGGACAGTCACATGCAAACTAATGAAACTGAATCACTTTCTTATAAACAAAAAACCAACTCAAAATGGAATAAAGACTTGACTATAAAGCTTGAAACTATAAATCTTAAGTGAAAACATAGGGAATAAGCTCCTTCACACTGGTCTTGATAATGCCAGAAGTAAAGGCAACAGAAGCAAAAATAAACAAGTGGGACTATATCAAAATAAAAAGCTTCTGCATAGAAAGCCATCAAAAAAATTATAGGCAATCTATGGAGTGGGAGAAAATATTTACAAATAATATATCCAATAAAGGGTTAATACTCAAAATATATAAATAACTCCTCCAACTTAACAGCAAAATAACAATCTGATTAAAAAATGGGCTGAGGAACTAAACACATTTTTTTCAAACAAGACATCCAAATGGCCAATAGGTATATGAAAAGGTGGTCAACATCACTAATCATCAGGGAAATGCAAATCAAAAGCATAATGAGATATTTCACACCTGTTAGAATGCCTAATATCAAAAAGACAATGGATAACAAATGCTGGCTAGGATGGGGAGAAAATGGAACCCTTGTACACTGTTGGTGGGAATGTAAACTGGTAAAACCAGTTTTAAAACAGTATGGAGATTCCTCAAAAAATTAAAAATAGAACTACCATATGATCGAGCAATTCTACTTCTGGGTATTTATCTGAAGAAAATGAAATCACTATCTCAAAAAGATACCTGCACCCCATGTTCACTGCAGTATTACTTATAATAGTCAAAACATGCAAACAACCTAAGTGTCCATCAATGGATGAATGGATAAAGAAAGACACACTGGACTGTTATTCATCCAAAAAAAGAAGAAAATCCTGAATCTGCGACAACACAGATGAACCCTGAGGGCAAGTGAAATAAGTCAGGAGAGAAAAATACTGTATGATGTTACTTATATGTAGAATCTACAAAATCTGAACTCACAGATATAGAGAACAGATCGGTCATTGCTAGAGGTGGGGATGGGGGGGTAGTGAATGAAATGTGTGAAGGGGCTTTCCAGTTATAAGATAAATAAGTCCTGGAAAGTAATGTACAGCATGGTGACAGCAATAATGTATTGTAGACTTGAAAGATGCTAAAGGAGAAGATCTTCAAAGTTCTTTTTTTTTTTTTTAAAGATTTTATTTATTTGACAGAGAGACAGCGAGAGCAGGAACACAAGCAGGGGGAGTGGGAGAGGGAGAAGCAGGCTTCCCGGCGAGCAGGGAGCCCGATGCGGGGCTCGATCCCAGGACCCTGGGATCATGACCTGAGCTGAAGGCAGACGCTTAACAACTGAGCCACTCAGGCGCCCCTAAAGTTCTTTTTTTTTTAAAGATTTATTTATTTATTTATTTGACAGAAAGAGATAGGAGAGAGAGAGCATACAATCAGGAGGAGCAGAGGCAGAGGGAGAAGGAGAAGCAGAAGCAGGCTCCCCGCAGAACAGGGAGCCCCGACGGGACTCGATCCCAGGACCATGGGATCATGACCTGAGCTGAAAGCAGACACTTAACAGACTGAGCCACCCAGGCGCCCCAAGATCTTCAAAGTTCTTATTAGAAGAAAAAAATGTCTAACTATGTGAGGTGACCGATGTTAACTAAACTTACTGGGGTAGTCATTTTGCAACATGTATATATATCACATCGTATGTTGTGCAAATACCTTGAACTAATATGTCATATATTGATTATATCTCAGTAAAACTGGAAAAAGAAAAGTAAAGAATGACTAAACACTTCCCTTTCAAAAGCTTATACACTAATTGGGAGTATAAAAATACATATACATGGGGATTAACATAAGAATAAAAATATATATATATAAAAAAATACATATACACATGAAACCAAAGCAAAGAAACAAACCAAAAGAATATATGCCTAAAGAATATAGGGTTCAGGAAGAAGGAAGATAAAGGACATTGGCTAGAACCAACACAATCAAGTCCTTGCCTTCCAAATCCTTCACTCTGATTCCAGTTTTCATCTTTATTAAAATACCTTCTCTCTCTGTGGCTCTTTCTTCTTTAATAGCAGTTTCACTGTATTAACCCTTCTCATGTAACCAACACAATCTAACTTCTGTCTGGTAATAATCTTATACCTTACCTCCTTTAGTTTGCTTTTTTTTACATCAGGTCCCTGTCTAGCTGCCAGCCAACTAGGATATATTTACACAGCTGAGCTCCTGTCATCTGGGTCTTGTTGAGATTCAGTGTAACCACACTCCAGAGACCAAGGCATAAGTTACCCAAAAGACATTTAGTGATATTTAAAGATACTAAGTAGGCTCCATGAGTAGACCTCACTAGTGTTTCTGGATTTGAGAGAAAAAATTTTAGAGCTGTGAATTTTGGAATATACATATCAGGACATATAAATTATATACATATAATTTATGATATATAAAATATACTAATAAGAATAAATAAATAAATATATATTAGGATACCTTATATTTATTATATATTTATATGACACTTCATAATTACATAAATATATAATATATAAATTTATAACATGTAAATTATATTATTTATATATTTATTATGTATTTATATAATTATAAGGTATTATATAAATCCTTAAAGTTTTAAAAATAATAATACCATACGTTTCACTTTTCACTTTACTTTTACATTTTACTTTACAAAGTGAAGAACACTCAAATGTATCCAGAACAGGAATTTCATTTAAAAAAACGCAGTTACGAAGATTTTTCCTTTTTCAATCTTTTGCAACAATATCTTCTTTCTCTAATTGGCAACTACTTCATATCATATTCACAGTATAATAACTAAGAGTTGGCTAAAATTTAATGAATATTGGAAAATTTTTAATACAACTGTTTTATAAAATAACAATTTATACTATAGTTGTTAAATTACACTGTAACCATCCAACCTTAAGGGGAAATTTCTAGTAGAACTATCAAACACCAAAATGATGATAAGCTACTATTACTTTTTCCCTCATTTTACAACCTAATTCCATACCCTATTTTGTGGAAATGATAGATCCATAAAAGGATTCATGCATGGAAATATTTTAAGCATGTTAGCTTACCACCTGCATATTGCAGAGCACCCACAAAAGAAGATTAAGTATGTTTCTACCTTACAAAAAACCAGGATGCATGCATATCTGGAATATGACCTGGAGTTTTTAACATATTTGAGAGTAGTTTTCTAAGCTTCAGAACTTCAGTTCTAAAAAATGGTGAACATTCTACATCTCCAGAATTCAGTTTTCAAGTGTCTGTAAAAATTTGCCAAAACTGATCACATACAAGTTAAGGCTCGACACATTTCACAAAACTGGAAGCATAAAGAAGATACTTTCTGACCACAGTGAAATTAAACTAGAAATCAGAAACAAAAATATAACTAAAAAAACTATAGAAATCTAGATAAAATAACCAGAAATTAAAATGTACTTCTAAATAATTCATGGGTCAAAGAAGAAATCACAATAGAAATTAGAAAATGTACTTAAATAATGATAATAAAAATAATCTGGGAGCACCTGGGTGGCTCAGTCAGTTAAGCCATCTGCCTTGGCTCAGGTTATGATTTCAGGGTCCTGGGATGGAGCTCCCCATCAGGCCCCTCACTCAGAGGGGAGTCTGCTTCTCCCTCTCCCTCTGCCCCTCCCCCTGCTTGTGCTCTCACTCTCAAATAAGTAAATAAAATCTTAAAAAAAATAATCTGTATAAAATCCTTATGGAATGTGGCTAAAGCCATACTTAGAAGGAAATTTACGGGCCGAAGTGCTTATGTTGGGGAAGGAAGGGGAGTGAGGAAGGCTGAAAACAAGGACCTATTTACTCACTTCAAGAAGTTAAAAACTTGAAAAACAAACAAGTTAACTCAAAGAAAGGAGAAAGAATGAAATAATAAAGAGCACAAATAAAATAGAAAACATACACACAAAAGAGAGCATTAGTAAACCAAAATAAAACTCACTGAGAACACTAATAAAATCGATGAATTGCTGGAAGAGACTAGTCAGGAAGAGAAAGAGAGATGGTATAAATTATTAATATCGGGAATAAGAAGGAGGACATCATTTCAAACCCTCCAGACATTAAAAGGAGAGCAAGCTTTTCTTTTGTCCTCTCCTTTTTTGGAAATTCCAGTCCTAAAGCTAATCAGTGGGGCTGAAGGAGGCAGCAGTCTGCACTGGTAGTAGCATCTGTCAGAGCCTGGGTGAGATGAGGATGTCTACCCATGGGAGAAGCCCAGCATACTATTTTGGAGCCCAAGAGAGACGAGAAGGGCATCCATGTCCATACAGGGACAGCCCAGCATGAGGTGTCAGAGCTCACATAGGGTAAAGAGGGCACCCATCCAGGGGGCATCCCCTAAACAGCATGCCGGAGCCCAAGCTGGGTGAGAAATGCCCAGCATGGAGAGCCAGAGCCTCACCAGGATGAGAAGGCTCCCCACAGTGGGGCAGCCTCACATGGGGCAACAAAGCCCAAACGGGGTGAGCAGTGTATCTCCAATGAGGGAAAGGGGAGTCAAAGCCCGAGGAGGATCAGAGCCATGGAGGGGGGACCGGCGTGGGTTGCTGAAGCCCAGGAATGCAGAAGAGGGAAGCCACACAGGCACACCTGTGGAAGTACATCAGCACAGTTGGCCTGACACAGGAAAACCAGACCCGAAGCAGGATGGGGAAGGTATCCATGTGTGGGGGTAACCTGGCGTGTAGTGTTAGAGCCCAGGTGGGGTGAGGAAGGCAACTGTGTGGGGAAAAGGGGAAGTCCTGGAACACAGTGTCCGAGCCCAAGCAGGAAGTCAGAGCTTTGGTAAGGTGGTGAGGACATCCAGTGTGGATGGTATGCTAGTCTGGAGTGTCAGAACCCACGTTCTGAGGGTCATGAGGACATCCACAAGTAGAAAAGGCTGCAGGGGATAGCAGAGCCCAAATAGGGTGAGGGGGCATGCATGCAGACAGAGGGTGCGATTAATTGAATAATAAATATGTTAAGTTTAATGGAAGCCAGGTCTATCTCTCCGTGTTGGAAAAGGAAGTTACAATATGGAAAGGGGAAAATCTAGAACTCTGGTCTTGGATTAGAATTGAGAATATCAGTGTGAACTTAATTTTTAAATATTAGGTAAATACAGCATAAATATGCATATAATATGCATACAAACCATTTCGAAGTATCCTAGCTCTGTCCACTGAGAGGGTTTAAGAACACCTCAACAGGGGCTCCTGGGTGGCTCAATTGGTTAAGTGTCCGACTCTTTATCTCAGCTCAGGTCTTGACCTCAGGGTTGTGATTTCAAACCTTGTGTTCAAGAAGCTTGTCCAGTAGCTGGCCAAGAAGTATGATGCTTTTTGGCTTCAGAATCTCTGATCAAGCAGATCCCACGAATCCTAGGCCCAGGCCTGAGTAAGACTGGCGAGTTCTCTTCCTTGATGATGCACAATGAGAACATGGTGGCCAAAGTGGATGAAGTGAAGTCCACCATCAAATTCCAGAGGAAGAAGGTGCTGCATCTGGCAGCAGCCACTGGCCATGTGAAGATGACAGATGATGAGCTTGTGTATAACATCCACTTAGCTGTCAATTTCCTGGAGTCACTGCCCAAGGAGAACTGGCAGAACATCTGGGCTTTATACACCGAGAACTCCATGGGCAAGCCCCAGTGCCTATACTAAGGCATGGTTTAATAAACTCTAGTGTGCTACCATTAAAAAAAGGAAGAAGGAAGAAGAAGAAGAAGGAAGAAGAAGAAGGAAGAAAGAAGAAAGAAGGAAGAAGGAAGAAGGAAGAAGGAAGAAGGAAGAAGGAAGAAGGAAGAAGGAAGAAGGAAGAAGAAAGAAGAAAGAAGAAGAAGAAAACACCACCTGAATAGTAGTGTACACATCTAGTGCCCAGATCTTGGCTTCTAAATCTACTCTTCACTGAAAGGGACCAGGACTCCATGAAGAAACAGCAAATTTCAGGGCTAGGATAAGAAGTTGAGAATAAGAATGTATTCAGAGAATAAGGGGGACATATCAAAAAGACAAAGACGCCAGCTTGAAGTGATTTGCACTGAACAAATCCCACAATTCGAGCTTCAAAAAAAAAAAAAATAGTTGAAGTAACTGATTATAACACATTGAAGAAAAGAGGAAAATTTTAATCCATCTAGATTAAATATATGAATAAATTGAAAGAACTTTGAGGAACAGATTTATGCCCATAGTTACAAAGTACTTAATTATCAAGAGTACATACTTCCTTAAGGAAGAGATCAAAGTGAATAATAGGAATAACATGACAAATCAAAGTGTGCATCACCTGATAGGATGCAATGAGAGGAATAAGCACCACCTCCTTGGCCTTCCAGTTAAAGGTGCATAACCTGAATCTAATCATGAGAAATCTCAGACAAATGCAGATATTCTAAAAAATAACTGCTCTGTAATCTTCAAAAAGGAATGACTGAAAAACTGATCTAGCCCAAAGGAGACTAAAGAGACATGACAAAACATAATTTTGAACTAGATCCTTTTGCTCTAAAGGACACTATCTGGACAACTGTTGACCATGAATGGATTCTGAAGACAAGATGGCTATATAAACCAATGTTAATGTCTTTATTTTGATGGTTGTATTGTGGTTATGTGAGAGAATATTCTTGTTTGTAGAAAATATACACTAAAGTATTTGGGGGTGATGAAGCATCAGGTCAGCGGGCGACTTACTCTGAAATAGCTCCAGGGGTAAAAAGGATTTTGTACTATTTTTTGTACTATTTTTTGGTACTATTTTTCCAACTTTTGTTAATTTTGTGAATGTTTAAAACATTCTCCATAAAAAGACACTGTTGTATCTCTTGAAAATTTGAAAATCATAGGATACAAATTCCTAAAGAAAAAAAACCTAAACAGATCCAAGAAACAGGAAAATTATATAATCTTACACCTATTACAGAAACTGAACTCATACTTTAAAACCTTCCTAACAAAGAAAAGTCCAGGCAAATTTACCATTTAAGGAAGAAAAATCGCCAATTTTATACAAAATATTTTAGATAATATTAAAAAGAGGGAACACTTGTGAAATTATCTTATGAAGCTAGTATAAACTAGCTACCAGAGCCTGATAAAATATCTTACAAGAAAAGAGTAGGCCAATTCCTCTTGTGAACACAGATACAAAAATTCTACACAAAATACTAGCAAATGAAACCCAGGGTCCTATAAACAGGGAACTACATTATAACCAAGTTGGGTTTATACCAGGAATATAAAGTTATTGTACAAATGCAAGGTGGATTTACTTTTACTGCATTAAAAGAATAAAGGTAAAAAGTCACGTGATAATTGAATCAATTTTTTAAAAGCATTTGAAAAAAAAAGCATCTGATAAAATTCATTATCCATTCATGATAAAATCTCTACTCTGCACAAATGAGGGATAGAAGGCAAATTCCTTTATCCCATAAAGAGTATCTTTGAAAGTCCTACAGCAAACATCGTATTTAATGGTGAAATGTTGAAAACGTTACGTCTGGTATCAGGAATAAGACAAGGACGCCTATTTATCACCACTTCTATTCAACAATGTACTGGAAGTTCTAGCCATTGCAATAAGGTGAGAAAAAGATGTAAAAGGATTGGAAAAAAAGAAGTAAAACTGTTTTTACTCTCAGATGACGACTGAGATATAGAAATCCCCAAATACTTTAGAGATAATCTATTACAGCTAGTAAGCAAATTTAGCAAAGTCACTGAATATGGTTATCAATGTAAAAAAGATCAATTGAATTTCTACACACACAAATGAAAAATTAAAAAATGAAGTTTAAAAACAATCCCACATAAAATGGCACCAGATAACACCAAATACCTAAGAATGAATCTAAGAAATCATTTTGCTGTTATCTCTCAGTTTAGGGGTTTATAATTAGAATTATTATTAGCAATTGGCAGAGTCCACACTTCGGCTTCCTAAGCAATGGCTATATGGTGTAGGAAGGGATTGCTAGAAACCACTGGACTTTCCTTTCTCTAGGAACAAGTCATCCCAAGAGAAAAGGAGAGATTAGTCTACCATCAGAGACTTGAGAATTCCAAGTTTGGTGAATGTCTTCACTAGTTTGGTCACTGTGAAAATTAGTAAGCTTGAAAAATGGTGGCAGATTATCATAAACTTCTAATTAGACGATGACTTTAACTGGAGTTGCCACTCCAGATGGAGTCTCCTTATTAAGCAAATTAAAACAGCCTTGGTATTTGATATGTAGCTTTTACATAGAAAATGCTTTTTCCTTTGTAACAATCCAGAGAGAACAAAAGTAACATGTTGTTTTCACCTGGCAAAGACAGCAATACTTCTACTTCCCAGGGAAACATAATAAAATATTCTTGTTCTATACCACAATCTGCTCTGCAGAGACCTTGGCTGCCTCAACATCCCATTCTACATGCCCTTGATCCTCCTCTGAATGACAGCCAACTATTAGGACCTGGAGAGTAGGAGACTTGAGGGATTGAAGTGCCTTGGTAAAATATACATGTGTGACAGAATTGAGAACTCAATCTTATGAAATTACAAGGACTTGCCTCCTCAGTAAAGTTCCTGAGAATACAGGAGTATGATGGAATATTCCTCCCAACGTCAAAGAGAATTTCCTACCCCTTGTCTGTGTCCCACTAAGAAGGAGACAAAAAGTTTCGTTGGCCTTTTTACACTCTGAAAACAGCACATTCCATAGCTGAGTATACAGCTTTGATCCATCTACTAGGTAAAATAAAAAGCTTTTAGCCTTGAGTAGCACCCAGAACAACAGAAGTCTCTTTAGATGATCCAGGGTACGGTGAAATGAGCTTTACACTTGACCTTTAAAGACCCAGCAAACCAAATGGTCTTCAAATGTCTGTAGTAGGTGATGATGCTTAAAAGTATTAAGAAGCTCTGATGGTAGAATTCATTGGAGGACTCAATATATTTTTTTTTTTTTTGCCATATCTTTGCTGACATTCTTGCTTCTTTTAATTTAAAATACTTTATTTATTTTATTTGAGAGAGTGAGGCCGAGAGAGAGAGAGAGAGAGAGGCCAAGTGGGCAGAGGGAGAGGGATCAGCAGATTCCCCACTGAGTAGGGAGCCCAATGCGGGGCTTGATCTCACGACTTTGAGATCATGACCTGAACCGAAGGCAGACACTTAACTGACTGAGCTACCCAGGCGCCCCGACACTTTTGCTTCTAAGATTTTAAAGCTTATTGCCAATCTGATGGGTAAAAGTTAGTATCTTGTTTTAATTTGCATAGGGAGGAGGACATCTTTATCAACCACTTATATTTTCTCTATATTCCCCACTAGATATTTACCTCTTTGAAGTGCTACAGTATTCTGTATATATTAAACACAGTATTCATATATTATTGGTATTTGGTATATGCTACCCATAGCAATCTATATATTTAATGCAATCCCTATCAAAATACCAACATTTTTTCATAGAACTAGAATAAAACTAAAATTTGTATGAAACCATAAAAGACCCTGAATAGCCAAAGCAATCTCAAGAAAGAAGAACAAAGTTAAAGGTATCATAATCCTAGATTTCAAGATATACTACAAAGCTATAGTATGGTACTAGCATAAAAAACAGACATATAGATCAATGGAACAGAATAGAGAGCCCAGAAATAAGCCTACACTTACATAGTTGATTAATCTACAACAAAGGAAACAAGAATATACAACAGGGAAAAGACATTCTCTTCAACAAATGGTGTTGGGAAAACTGGACAGCTACATGCAAAAGAATAAAACTGGACCACTTCCTTGTACCATACACAAATAAACTCAAAATGGGTAAAAACAAACAAGCAAGCAAACAAAACAAAACAAAAAACCTAAATGTGAGACTTGAAACCATAAACTCCTAGAAGAAAACACAGGCAGCAATTTCTTTGAGATCGGTCATAGAAACATTTTTCTAGATATGTCTCCTTAGGCAAAGGAAACAAAAGCAAAATTAAACTACTGGGATTACACAAAAATAAAAACCTTGTGTGCAGCGAAGGAAACCATCAACAAAACAAAAAGACAACCTACACTGAACGGGAGAAGATATTTGCAAATGACATATCCGATAAGGGGTTAATATCCAAAATATACAAAGAACTTACAAAACTCAGCATGAAAAAAACCACCAATCCAATTAAAAATGGGCAGAGGAACTGAACAGATTTTTTAAATTATGATTTTTTGCACCTCCAAACACATTTTATTACAAGACAGAGTTCAGATTATTTTTGTACCATGACTTAAAACCCTTAATCTTTCTCACCTTATTTTCCTGGTGGTTTGAAATAATTTCTGAATCAAACTATATTTCACATAGAACTACTGACTTTCTACCAGTACAATCTTGCTCAGTACATCTATTTTCTGAGTGAAAAATCAATTCACGGTCTCTCATTTCTTGACTTTTAGGTTTTGTTAAAGATCATAGTCAGTTCAAGTGAAATGAGAAGTGGTCTGTTTGTTTTGAGAAACAACTCCTGGCCTACTATTAATATGAAACAGAAACTAACTGGAGGATCAAGAGATGCCAGGTAGCTACTGTCCAGGAGGAAGTAGATAGCATGTGCTCATCTAGCTATAAAGTTGGGGATGTCAAGCTGCACTCCATCATCAAGGGAAACTAGCAGATACTGGATGAGGACCGAGTAAGCTCTGAAGGCACAGGCAGGTATTATAGGTACGCCTGCTGTATTTTGCTTAACCCGCATGCATTGCCTCGTGAGTACAGTATGACTAGTGAGGGCTAACTGAGGGTTAAAACATTATGTTTAGTGATATGCCAAAACCATCAGAAGTGAAATGTTCTAATATTATAATCCTTTCAGAGGAGGCCCTGAAAAACAATATGGAAGGAAAATCTCGGTGGACAGAATTCTTAATAGCCCATTTGGTTTTCAACTTTGCTTAGAGTAAGAGTTGATCTCAATGACTGGGTTGCCAATGGTCTGGCTGGATGTAAGGACTTGAGAGAGACTGGCAGACTGGTGTCACCTAGAATGGCTCTGGGGCCTGAAAACATTAAATCCCCAATACAAGTTAAAACACAAATATGCAGTAAATACCATGACTTCTAAAATTTAACTTTATATATTTTAAGTCTGATTCTTTTCCAAATTGAAAAAGGCAAGATTTTTGATAAATTAGACTCCTAGATGAATTTTGAAAGCATGCCCCCAAATTATGTCAATTTCATTCAATATTTTTGTTTCTCATTTTAGCTTTGTGTTCAATGTTATTCAATTTTATCTACAGACAATATTTAATATTAATGAATGATTAAAAATAATATCAAGCAATTTCTGTTTTTTTTCTTTTTTTTTTTTTTTTAAAGATTTTATTCATTTACTTGAGACAGAGAATGAGAGACAGAGAGCATGAGAGGGAGGAGGGTCAGAGGGAGAAGCAGACTCCCTGCTGAGCAGGGAGCCCGATGCGGGACTCGATCCCGGGACTCCAGGATCATGACCTGAGCCGAAGGCAGTCGCTTAACCGACTGAGCCACCCAGGCGCCCCAAGCAATTTCTGTTTTCATGCACAAGGGAGTAACTGGTGTTTGGTCAGTCTTCCTGCTGTAAACAACTACCAAACTGGACAGAATACATGACACAACTGTTTTCAGATGGAGGACAGCATGCAGTGTGAAAAGGAACACTCACAAGGTGATCCCCTCAACTGACCAACTCTCTGCTTGGGAACAGTATCCTAACGATAGCAGAGAGAATTAAGGTCTGCATAGGGCCAAACAGTCACCTGAGCTGAGGAGGCAGAGGTAAGGGTTTGAGGCAGCTACAGCAGCTGAACAGGAGGGAGGGAGCTCTACAGAGAAAATGGGACCTCAAAAGTCTGTGTGGAGGACCCCCACGAGTCCCCGGCCAAAGGCTGGCTATACCCGTGCAGAGACAGACTGCCCAGGGCGTACATGGAGATACTAGAGGCCCAGCAGTGCTGGGGGAAGAGCTGGGCTCTTTCAGAGTGACGTCGACTTTTAAAATCTATTTTATTGTGATATAATTTATAGACAATAAAATCTATCCATTTCAATGTTTCAACAAATGTATACAGCCCTGTAACCACCACACAAAAGAGATGGAGAAAGTTTCCATGCCTCTCAATTCTCTCCTGTTCCTTCATCTCCCATAAGTCCAGCCACAGGCCAACTACTGACCTGCTTTCTTTCACTAGTTATGCCTTTTATAGAATCTCATACAAATAGGGTCATAGAGTACATACTCTTTTGTGTCTGGCATTTTGTACTTCCTGTAAATGTTTCCCTGATTGTTGCATAACTTTTTGTCAAGTTGTATTCTACTGTACGGATACAATTTATCCTTTGAAACTGTTTTCCAGGAGGCTGTACAATTTGCAAAGTATGAGAGTTCCATTTATTCTACATTCTCACCAATATTTGGTATTGCTAGTCTTTTCAATTTTAACCACATCCCTGGCTGTGTAGAGCTATATCATGGTGGCTTTAGTTTGCATTCCCCAAATGACTGGAGATGTGAGCATATCTTCATGCATTTATTTGCCATTCATAAATCTCCAGTGATGCATCTGTCCAAAAATGTGCACATTTTTAGGTTGTAAATTTCCTGTAATTGACTCAGAGTTCTGTGTAATCTAGATACAGCCCTTTATAAAATGTACATTTTCCCTGTCTATGGCTTACCTTTTCATTTTCTTAATAGTGTCTTTTGAAGAGCAAGTGTTTTTTACTTTAATGTAGTCATAATCATTCCAGTTTTATTTTATGATTCATGCCTTTTGATTCCTATTGAGAAAATCTTTGCCTAACCCAAAGTCACAAAGATTTTCTTGGTCTTCTAGTAATTATATAGTTTTAGCTTTTACATTTAGGTTTATGATCCATTTGGGATTAATTTTTGTGTATGTTGTGAAGCAACACTTGTCACTTATTTTTCCATATGGATTTCCTGTTGTTCCAGCACCACTGATTGAAAGCTTTTTATCCTCACTAAATTCACTGGACACTTTGTTGAAAATAATTGTCATGGGGGCACCTGGGTTGCTCAGTTGGTTAAGCGTCTGCCTTTGGCTCAGGTCTGATCCCAGGGTCCTGGGATCGAGTCCCACATCGGGCTCCTTGCTCAGCGGGAGGCCTGCTTCTCCCTCTTCCCTTCCTTCTGCTTGTGTTCCCTCTCTTGCAGTGTCTCTCTCTGTCAAATAAATAAATAAAATCTTTACCAAAAAAAATTGTCATGTGTGTGGGTCTGCTCTACATACGGACTCTCTCTTCTTTCACTGACCTATACATTAAGACTTGTGCCAGGGGCGCCTGGGTGGCTTAGTTGGTTGAGCGACTGCCTTCGGCTCAGGTCATGATCCTGGAGTCCCGGGATCGAGTCCCGCATCGGGCTCCCTGCTCGGCAGGGAGTCTGCTTCTCCCTCTGACCCTCCTCCCTCTCATGCTCACTCTTATTCTCTCTCAAATAAATAAATAAAATCTTTAAAAAAAAAAAAAAAAAAGACTTGTGCCAACACCACACTTTCTTGATCACTGTAGCTTTACACTAAATCTTGAAACCAGATAGTGTTAAGTCCTTTTTTTTTGTTTATCTCTATAATACTTTATTCCTACATGTTTTGCCTTATACTTTTTAAAATTTAAATTCAATTAGTTAACACATAGTGTATTATTAGTTTTAGAGGTAGAGGTCAGTGATTCATCAGTCTTATATAATACCCAGTGTTCATTACATCACATGCCCTCCTTAATGCCCATCACCCAATTACCCCATCCCCCCACACCCACCCCCAGTAACCTTCAATTTGTTTCCTATGATTAAGAGTCTCTTAGGTTTTTGTCTCCCTCTCTGATTTCGTCTTGCTTTGTTTTTTCCCTCTCTTCTCCTTTTATTTTGCTATTCTTTTCCACAGCTTTTTTGACCACTCGGTGCCCATTTCATTTCCATAAATATTTTAGTTTCCATAGTGTAGTGGTTATCACGTTCACCTGACATAAATATTTTAGCTTGTCATAGGATGCAAAAACAAAAAAGAAAAAAAAAAAGGCCTCCTGGAATTTTAACTGAGATCATATTCAATCTTTAGATCAATTTGGGAAGAAGAGACAACAATATTGAGTCTTCTAATCAATGAACAGGATATACTAACACATTTAAGTCTTCTTTAAGTTATCTCAAGTTTTGTAGTTTTCAGTGTAAAGATATTGCTTATTATTCTTATTCCTAAGAATTAATGATAGTTTAAGATGTATTTTTAAAATGTATTTTCCACAATTCACAGCACTCACCATAGCACATACCCTCCCCAAGTAGTGCTGTGAATTGTGCAAGACTGTTGAATCACAGATCTGTACCTCTGAAACAAATAATACATGTTAAAAAAAAAAAGAAGAAGATAGCAGGAGGGGAAGAATGAAGGGGGGGAAATCAGAGGGGGAGATGAACCACGACGATGGACTCTGAGAAACAAACTGAGGGTTCTAGAGGGGAGGGGGTGGGAGGATGGGTTAGCCTGGTGATGGGTATTAAAGAGGGCACGTTCTGCATGGAGCACTGGGTGTTATACCCAAACAATGAATCATGGAACACTACATCAAAAACTAATGATGTAATGTATGGGGATTAACATAACAATAAAAAATTTAAAAAAATAAAATGTATTTTCAATTACTTTTGCTAGTAAACAGAAACTAGATATTTGTATATTGACCTGGTATCCTAAAAATTCTTTATAGATTTATTAGAAATTTCTACATAGTCATATCATCTGCAAAGATAGTTTGGTTTCTTCTTTTCCAATCTCTATGACATTTTTTTTCTTGCCTTATTGCACCAGCTAGACCCTGGATTAAAACACCATATAAAACAGTAATGAGAGAGGGAATGTTTACCATATAGTGAATTTTTTTAAAAAGCATTCAAAATTTCACCACTAAGTGTTAGCCTTACGGGGTTTTAAAAAAGTTTACTTTGTTTTGTTAAAGCCTGTAATCAGAGATTAAGAAAGTTTGTTGGAACTTTGTCATGAATGGAAATTGAATTTTGTCAAACACATTTCTCCTCAAGTGTAGTGAATGATTATGTGATCTTCTACTTTATTCTGTTATGTGGAGAAATGCAATCCTCCAATGTTAAACTAAATCTGTATTCCTAAAATGAACCCTACTTGGTAATGATAAATTATTCTTTTTTTACTGCTAGATTTAACTTGTTATCTTTAAAGGATTCTGCACCTAGGCATAGAGCAACATTGACATTTTTCTCTTTGTAATACTCTTGCCTGTTTTTGCTATCGTGGTAATTCTGGACTCATACAAAAACTTGGGAAATGTTACCTCCCTTTCTTATTTTCTGGAAGAGTTTTGCTGAATTGGTAATACATTTCTTTTTAAAAATGTTTAGTAGAATTCATTGATGAAGCCAGCTGGGCCCACAGTTTTCTTTACAGGAGAGTTTTTAACTATAAATATAGGGCAACTGAAGTTATCTCTCTTCTTGAGGGAGATTTGGTTCTTTGTGTCTATTTGTCTATTAGGTCAAATTTATTGGCATAAAGTTGTTCATAATATTCTCTTATAATCCTCATAACATCTGAAGGATCTGCAATAATGTACCTATTTCATTCTTGATTATTTTTCTTTCCTTTTTTCCTGGTCAGCATGGGTTGAGACTTATAAATTTGAGTTTTTCAAAAACCAGCTTTTGGCTTCATTGGTTTTTTGTTTCTTCATTTACCTATTTGTTTTCCACTCTTACTTTTATTATTTCCTTTCTTATGCTCAGTTGTTTTTTAAAGTTCCTAATTTCTTATAGGAAAAGCTTACATGACTGATTTTCAACCTTTTTCCCTTTCTACTATTAGCAATTAATGTTATAAATTTCTGCCTAAGCACTGCTAGCTGGATCACAAAAATATTGATATACTATACTTTCATTTTCATTCAGTTCAAAATGCTAATTTTCCTTATGATTACTTATTTGACCCATACTTACAAGTTTTTTAAATGGCCATATTTACAGATTTTCCAGATATCTTACTACAACTGATTTCTAACTTAATTCCATTGTGGAGAGAGAACATAGTCTACGGGATTTCAATACTTTTAAACTTATTGAAACTTTTTTTAAATGGCCCAGAATATGTGTTTCTTGGAAAATGTCTATGCACACTTAAAAAGAGTATATATTTTGGGGTGCCTGGGTGGCTCAGTTAAGCATCTGCCTTTACAGCTCAGGTCATGAGCCTGGGGTCCTGGGATCAAGCCCCGCATCAGGCTCCGTGCTCAGCAGAGAGCCTGCTTCTCCCTCTCCCTCTACCTGCAGCTCCCTCTGCTTGTCCTCTGTCAAATACATATATAAAATCTTAAAAAAAAAAAAAAGGAGTATATATTTTGCTACCACTGAGTGGAGTGCTCTATCAATCCAATTGGTAGATTCTGTTGTTCAAGTCTTCTGCATCCTTACTGATTTTCTTTCTACTTCTTTCTTTAGGATTGTTATGTCATCTTTTTTTTCTTTTTTAAAAGGTTTTATTTATTTGACAGAGAGAGACACAGTGAGAGAGGGAACACAAGCAGGGGGAGTGGGAGAGGGAAAAGCAGGCTTCCTGCTGAGCAGGGAGCCCAATGTGGGGCTCGATCCCCTGGGATCATGACCTGAGCCAAAGGCAGATGCTTAATGACTGAGCCACCCAGGCACCCCAGACTGTTATGTCTTCTTGATGAACTGACTCATTATTATGAAAATGTTCTTCTTTATCCCTGGTAATAATTCTTGCTCAATAATCTTCTTTGTCTAATATAAATATAGCCATCTCAGCTTTCTCTGAATTCATGTTTGTATAGTATATCATTTCTGTCTATCCTTTTTTTTAAAAAGAAAATATTTTATTTATTTATTTTGGAGGCGGGGAAGGACAGAGGGAAAGGGGAGAATCTCAAGCCATCAATCCGCAATGTGGGGCTCAATCTCACGATCCTGAGATGATGACTTGAGCTGGAATCAAGAGTAAGATGCTCAACTGACTGAGGCACCCAGGTGCCCTTCTATCCTTTAATTTTTTTTTTTTTAAGATTTTATTTTATTTGACAGGGAGAGACACAGCGAGAGAGGGAACACAAGCAGGGGGAGTGGGAGAGGGAGAAGCAGGCTTCCCGCCGAGCAGGGAGCCCGATGTGGGGCTCGATCCTAGGACCCTGGAATCATGACCTGAGCCAAAGGCAGACGCTTAATGACTGAGCCACCCAGGCGCCCCTATCCTTTAACTTTTAAATGATCTATGCCTTTATATTTAAATTAGGTTTCCATACATATGTATCTTGCTTTTATATCTAGTCTTGCTTTAAAAAACAAAAAATTTCATCGGACAACCTATAACTTTTAATGGGCATATTTAAACCATTTACATTTAATGTAATTACCTGTATCAGTGACTGACAAACTTTCTGTAACAAATCATATGGTAAATATTTTAGACTTTGTAGGCCACATATAGTGTCTACCACATATTTATATGTGTGTGTGTGTATGTCATATACTGCTTTAAACCATAAAAATCCATACAGGGGTACGTGGGTGGCTCAGTGGGTCAAGCAACTGCCTTTAGCTCAGGTCATGATCCCCGGGTCCTGGGATTGAGGCCTGTGTCAGGCTCTCTGCTCAGCAGGGAGTCTCCTTCTGCCCCTCTCCTGCATGCATGCGTGCTCTCTCAAATAAATAAAATCTTTAAAAAAATCTGGTAATACGTACAATATAATATTTTTCAGCCATAAAAACGAATGAAATTCTAGCATATACTACAACATGAACAGATCTTGAAGACATTATGCTAAGTGAAATAAACCAAACAAAAAACAAATACTGTATGATTCTATTTTTATGAGTTACCTAGAGTAGTCAATACAATAATCTATGGTCTATACAAAACTTAACATTACTTAATACTTAAGAATGTGGGTTTTGGTATTAGCCTGCCAGGTTCTAAATCTACTTCTGCCATTTACTAGATGTGTGACTACGGGAAATTTATTTATATCTCTGGTGCCTTTATTTCCTCATCTGTAAATTAGGAATAATTAGGTATAATAGCACCAATGTCACTGGGATTTTTGAAAATTAACTGAGATGTTTAAGTGCTTGATTAATACAAGAATCCAAGAGGGTAGGTGAGACTCAGAAAGGGAAAATGATTTAGATCTAGATATTTTTCATTTTTTTTTAGTATTCTTAAGAAAAAGCAAAAGGACTTCTAAATCTGTTTGCAGATAAATTTTGCAGGAACTCTACTCTGGTAAATTGTACAGAACATTATGTCACCTTATTCCAACCTTATAAAAAAGAGGACATAACAAAAAGTAACCGAACAAGGATTTTTCAAAAAGCAAGATACAGGATTACTGCTCACCTCATGTCATTTAGCAATATATATACTCCATGCCATCTTTATTAGTATGAGCATTTTAATTTACAGCTTTTACTTCGGATAGACCTAGTAATCAATATTAATCGTGACCCTAAATTATCACTAAAGATTAAATTAAGCTAAGTATAAAACACAAATCGGAAAGGTTTCCATTTAAAAATTAAAGAATTCTCAGGCTTAAGAAATGAATTCCCCATTATTTTTGAGGGATATAGGTAGCTAGGGGTTTATGGTATTCAAATTACATCAGAGATGCAACAAATCTAATAAAATATAGCCAACTCCATTTTCACGTTCAAATTTTCGATATCTGGTACTTTCTCAAGTCTCCCACATTTATATACTCCTATAATTTTATATGCTCCTGTCAATCAGCACATAAAGTATGCACATCAGTAAATGAGTAAAAAAAGTGGAAGTTAAAAAATACAACTATGTTATTAAATCATATCTGCTACATTTCCCCTTAGCAGCTTTTCACATGTCTGAGTTTTAATTTAAACCAATCAATAATCTGAAATAATATATTTTAGCTTTATTTGCCTTATCTGATGTACTGAATCAGGAAATATAATTCTGTAGGTGCTATATATGCAAATAATATACTGTAATTGATATTATAACACATACCAAAGATTTAATTTTAGAATCAGCTTAAGCCCTGTTGAGATTATATATTACATTTTTTGCTATGAATAATTTGGTGAGAAGTTTTTATATTTGTTTCATGAAATGGAAAAGAACCAATATTCTTAGAAAGACAAAAAATGTAATTCAGTTCTGGCCTGTAAAATATACAGATTTACACTGGATGATGTTAACAGTGTAGTTTGGTGGGGGTGGGGGTGGGGGGGTGGTTATATACTAATAAAGACAATAATGAGAACAACTAAGTAGCTTTTACTTATGACATGAACTGGGGATGTGATCTCAATTCTTTGAGGATAAAACAATAAGGCAGTTTTCATTCCCATTTTGTTTTAAAAGACTTCAGGCATTCTTAGGACTTTTTATTTTTTCATTTTTATCACACCAGTAACCAGACATTTCAAAAATAGATGGTTGAAATAGTAGCAATTTAGGATTATGAAGCTGTTAAGTGCTTCACAATGTTGATGTAATATAGCAATTATAGACCTTTGTAATTCAGCAAAAAGGCTTTGTTTTCTTGTTACTCATATTGAACCTATATAGTAAGAATACCTCTTTATTTTCACAGAAAAGGACTCAAATTTTAAAAATCTTTGCATTAATGTTTTGACCATTGTTATGAACTCACCACTGAAATTTATTATTTTGTAACTAAAAATGAAATGAAGCACTAAGGGGGAAAAGGTTGTATAATGTTAGAATTTTGATTAGCAATCACAGCTGCACCAGAATTAGTTTCTATAGCAACAGGAAGAAATAATGTGTTGAATTGCAATGCAATACAAGATTATTCTTCACAGATTGCAATTCAAAAGAAAATCTTTCAAGAATTTTGTCTTAAAAGTTATTAATCTTTTATCCATCATAATTCTCTTATAGAAAATACTTAATTATTCTAGTCTACTTTCCATGAATCCTGTTTTAACTCATTCAAATTAATATGTTCCAAAAAAGATTGAAAATTTAACATACCTGAACAGTAAGAATTTTGGCTACTGTCTTATTTGTGTTTTAAAATAAAAATGCATGGACTCATTCTTGCACATTGTATAGATAGAAAGTATGTTTCCTAGGCCCATTAGAATCTACAAAGAAAAGCCTAAAGGGTCTTGTTTTGAATAAACCATGTTGTTGGAATAAGAATTAAAAGCAATAAACAAACTCAACATTTTTATCAATATAAAACGAATCCTCCCTTTTATCAATGTGCACTCCCATTCCAAATTATGATTAAGAAACTACACCACTGTGAATATTCAGAGTGTACATCTCCCTTACTTTAGTAAGAGAAAAGACAAGCATTAAATTTCATATGCTGCCCATACCATTTCTAACAATGAAAAATATTATTTCATGGCATCCTTTCCACTCCTAGCTATTTCTGGAAACTAATTAAAAGCATATGCCTGAACCTTTTATGTATTTTGCCCTTATAATGAGACCCATTACTGTGGCTTACTCTATCCATCTGAGTTCCAAAGTATCTTTGGAGTTACCATGGATACCAGTGACAAGCATTCTCCCACAACTGCTTTCTGTGTCTCATCAAACACAAGAAAACTGACATGGCAGGAATCAAGCCATCTAGACACCATGAATTTCTAATTGTACTAGTATTTGTGCTTTTTTAGAAAATAGAAATATATATATACATATTAAATTAAACAAAGCAGCTGACCAGCAACTTATTTAAAAAATCTGAGTAGACATCAAATCACTTGGTAAAAAATAAGAGGTTATAAAAGAAAAGGTACAAACATTAAAACACATCAGTACAACAGTCATCAGTGATTCATAGGGTCCAAAGTGAAACCTGAAGCCCAAAATAAACTTGGGTTTTGAGATCTTCAGTAATGAAAACTCCTTATTAAAGACAATATATAATAGGGACACTTGTATCATATAACCCATAACAGAAAATGTCAGAAGTCATTTATGAGAACATACAGGATGTCCAGGGTTAACTGCTGGCTGTTAACAAAAACATCCTTGTAAAATTGAATAGAATGCTTTTTTTAATTATCAGGCAAAATTACCAGTAAAAATTATTTAGTCTATGTCAGGAATCATCTCATTCTATCTGTACTTTTTTCTTATCGTAGCAGTCTAATCTCTCTTAATAAATTAAAACCTTTTACTAAACAAAACATCTTTTTAAAAAATCAAGAACTGAGTATCAAACTTGACTTCTAACAAGAAATATTTTCAGCATCTCCTTTTGTGACTTACATTTTAAAAAACAGCATAAATATGTAAGGAGTGTGAGACAGATTTCCTATCAGAGCTATGTAATTTCATTTTTTAAAACAAATGTAGACACACAAGTCAAAGGTTTCATTCTCTTCATACAACATAAATCACAAGAATTATATTATTAAATGTAGAGAGAGATGTCCTTTTAACGAATGTTTAATTATTCTAACTTTAATGATTAAAAAACTTCAACCTAGTACTACGTATTATTCCATCTACAAGGACCTGTGACTTAAAGATCATATAGATTAGGCAAACACAATGTTTTTATTGCCTAATATGTGAATATATGATTTACTAAGGAAAAGCTCTGGAATTTATAAGCATTACATATAAGATACACATTCAGTCTGATACAGTGAATTCCACACAGAGGTTCCAAGTCAAACCTCATAACGCCTCAATTTCTCCATTGTAGAGGGGGAAAGAACCTATTATAGTTATTGAATGATTAGAAAAGGTTAATAGAAACCATAAGAACAGTTAAAGGAAATAGGACTATTTCGTTTAAATTAGAATTAGCTGAGGGAAAAATAATACATTTCTGAAATTCTTACAAGGACTCAAAGGAAATTTTTAGTACCTGTTTTCCTTATCACTAAGGACTGTGGAAAACATTATACTCTATTCTTGTTCAATTTAGTTGAACAGAGAAAATTTATCCACCTAAATCAGCTTCTCCCATGACTGGAGCAAGAGACCCAAAGCCATGTTCTGTTAAGACTGGTTTGGGGAAATAACATGTAGACCTCTATTGAAAACACCCGTCTAATTTTAGTGTGCCTCATTTTTGCCCAAGTTAATGAAGTGCAAACCGCCTAAAACAGAGCAATTCCAAGTTTACCTGTTTTTCTCTCCCAGGAAAAGGTAAACAACATGCATTTATTTTAGTACCTATTTTGTGGTAGGCAATATGGAAGGTACTAAAATGCTACTAGCGCTCAGAAGAAAACCTAATTTGTGATGCTTTTATGTCAGGGATAAGGAGAATAACACCAAACGGGGAGGGAGAAACCCTGGGTGTGAGTCTATGATCTTCTATGAAGAAGCTAAGTAAGCATTTAAACTCTAGGCCTATGTTCACAAAAGGAAGAGAATGAGCTAGATCACTAAGATCCCTGCAATAACAATAAAAAAAAGATCTCTGCAATTTTAACTACTATGAATCTGTAATATTTAACGGCTCCATTTTGGAACTGGAATAAAAGAAGGCATTACTTCTCTTAACTAATGATGCAATGGACTATGAAAGGGAACTAGAGGATCTCCTTTCTGGTTTTACATTTTGATATCTGAGACATAACTACTAGCTCTCAAGATCCTATCTGGTTTGTGATTCAACAACTAAATGCATGGTGACTGAACAATGCGAAAGGACTTGGAAAACAGGGCATAAAAGTTGTTGTAAAGATTAAAAGAGGAAAAAACAAAAACATTTTTTCCTCCCGAAAATAAGATGTTTATAGCAAGTAATCTTAGTGACCATTAAATTTTGTAAGCATTTTACATTAATACTATTCTAGATCTTATTAGTAATTTCAACTTTAATGTGAACAGTGTTTTCTTTGTGGCTAAATTCCTAAACATTTACAAATATACCCTTTTCTGAGGATATTTCTAGAGATATAGATGCCACCAAATGTAAAGACCACCAAAAATTTCTACACACTACATTACAGTCTTAAAAAGTCCATTAGAAGGAGGAGTTAAGATGGCAGAGGAATAGGGGACCCTAATTTCATCTGGGCCCTGGAATTCAGCTAGATAGTTATCAAATCATTCTGAACACCAGTGAAATCAATGGGAGATCTGAGAAAACAATTGCTGCAGTTCTACAAAAATCCCATCAGACAAAAGCAAAAAAGGAAGACAAAGCAGCATAGAAAAGTGGAGTGAAGAGAAAAATAATAGGCAGAAATGAATTCAGACATATGAATAACTATAATAAGTACTGTAATAAATACATGGGAACTAAAGTTTAAGAAATAGAACTAAGAATGTAGGAAGGCTGAATATTAAAGCATAGAAAAAGACATATTTGACAAATATTAGAAAAAAGCTATATAGGTAAGTGTATTATATCAAATGAAATAGATTTGAGACTCTTCTCAAAAGGCATAAAAATAAAGGGAAAAAGAGGGTTAATACTATGTAATGGTAGAGGAGATGATTTATCAGAAATATATAAATTTGTGAACATGTAAGTCCCTTGAAACATAACTTTAAAATAATTAAAGAAAAATGGACAGAATCCCAAGAGGAAAAAACTGACAAATCCACAATCATAGTGACAGGCTTAACACATCACTCCTAATGAATAAAATGTGAAGCAGAAAAATATTTAGGAAGGATACAGCAGATTTGAACATAATAAGTTGACTAAAGGACATTCATAGAACCTTGCAACCAAGAATTTAAAAATACATATTCTTTTCATGGACACACTGAACACTGACAACCTTCCCCTTCCTCCTAAATAAATATATTAGTTACAAAAAAGCAAGTCTTGGGATGCCTGGGTGGCTCAGTCAGTTAAGCATCTGCCTTTGGCTCAGGTCATGATCCCAGAGTCCTGGGATCGAGCCCCGCATCGGGCTCCCTGCTCAGTGGGGAGCCTGCTTCTCCCTCTGCCTGCCGCTCCCCCTGCTTACGCTCCCTCTCTGACAAATAAATAAATAAAATCTTTAAAAAAAAAAAAAAAGCAAGTCTTAACAAATGGCAAGAGTCAGTATCTGTTACCTGATCACAACACAATTACTTAGAACTCAGGAACAGGAAGAATTTTGTTTTGTTTTGTCTTAACTGAAAACATTGGGAAATTTTCTCTATGTTTGGATATTTTTTAAACTTCAGGGCATGATAACCAAAAATCACGACAGGAATTAGGAAAATTATAAAAACAAATGGAAATGGAAAAACTATATACTAAAATGTGTGATACAGTTAAAACAATAAAAAGAAATGTATATCCTTAAGTGCGTATGTTAGAAAACAAAAAAGATAATAAAGTATCTAATTCAAGATGTTAAAGAAAGGAAAAGTCGATGAGATTTAAAAATATATTCAACAAAGACGATTGATAAAAACCCAAGCCAGATTTCTTGAAAAAAACTAAGGAAAAAAGAGAAACCCTAACAAGATTAAGCAAAGATTATGATTAATAACTTCATTACCATGACTTGAAAACTTATAAAATAGAGAATTCCTGGGAAAATATAATTTACCAAAACTGACTCAAGAAGAAATAGAGAACCCAATTACTCCTACAACATTTAAGTACTGAATAAAAATCTACCCACAAAAAAAATCCTAAGGTACAGGTAGATTTTACAAATTAACTATGCCAAGCATTTAGAGAACAAATAACTCTCAATTTCATATAATGTTTTTAGGGAAATGAGAAAGAGGAAATAATTTAAAACTCATTTGATAATTTTAGTAAAACCTTGATTCTAGGAACCAAACAAGGTCAATATGAGAAGGGACATTTTTATAGTAAACTCCTTCAGGAACATAATTGTAAAAATCCTAAGGGAAACAAAAGAATGAGCCAAATACAGCATGACAACTTTGATTCAATAGCCGGAATGCAAGGTTGGTTTAACATAGGCATTTCTTTTAATATAAGTTACAAAAGCAGCAGATCAAAACTTAAAAGCCATGTGATCTCGTAAGATCAGAAAGAGCAACCGGTACCATTAAACATCGATTGATGACTAAAAAATAGTCTTAAAAAACTAGGAACTGAAGAAAATTTCCTTAACTCAATAAGGGATATCTTCCAAATACCCACAGCAAACATCACAAAAGGAAAACATGAGAAGCATTCCCTTTACAACCAGAACAAGAAGCGGTCACTAGCATTCAACATGGTACAGGTGTTCCTAGCCAGAGCTAGAGGCAAATTATTAGAAATAATGACCAAAGCTGCTGGATGATAATTTGCCTATATAGTCTCTTTCCTTTTCTAAGCAATCCTATCATTTCTCAACAATGTCTATTTTTATTTCTTCCTTTCAGAGCTCTACAAATTTCATTTCTTTTCCCATCTTAACTGTTATTCCTAGGGACTCCACTACAATGCTGAGTATCATCCACTAGATTGCCAAAAATGCCTAAATCTGGCAACTACAAGTATTGATAAATATATATAAGACCAGTAACAATGGTTACAACTGTTACTGGAGGGTAGATTTTTTTAAATGTAAAAAATGCATGAGAATGATAAACACCAAATTATAGGCACTAAAGATGCCTATAGAGAGATCTTTAAATCTACCTAATGTCTCATGTCTTTAAAAAAAGGTTTTGGAATATAGTAAAATGTTAGAATCTAAAAAAGCTAGAGAAGCATGCATCATGATGAAATTACATTGCTTAAAACATTTAATTTAAAAACAAAATAGGAGACCAACCCACAGCATTGCATTATAAGGAGCTCCACTGATCCATACCCAGTGAAACTGGTAAAACCTGTATGTTTTTAAAAAGGCCATATAAAGTCATTGGAAGTGAACAGGAAATGAAGAAACATCTGTTCAAGAACATCTGAAAATACACCAAGGAAGAAAAGGGTCTACAGTACTTGAACCAAGACTGCTCCCTCCCTCACCCCTCCTAGCTTAGCAAGGCAAAGACTTTACTCCAGATTGATGCAGCCAAGAACAGAGAGCTCACCTCCCCTCAACACCCGGATGGAGGGCTTTTTCCTGGAGGAGCAAAATGCCAGCACTTTATGCTGTTCCCAGCTACTGGTTACTGAGGCTAAGTCTCAGACAAGTGCAACTGAGAGGTGGGCTTCCTTCTTCTGCTCAGTCCTCAGTCATGCAATGAGGGCTCTAACCTTGGGAATGGTGTCCTGAGAATATTGCAGCTCTGATCAGCTTTGCCCCGCTTGTGAGGCATAGTTTCACACTGGGAAAAGCACCTCAGGCTGCTTCTCCCCCCACAGTGAATACTCAGCTCCTAGAGCAGGAGTGTCAGAGAAAAGTTTGCCATTGTGTCCACCCCATCTCCAAAGCCCTGGCTCAGAGATGTTGCCTCAGGGGGAGAAACATGCCATAAAACACACACACACACACACACACACACAGTGGAGCATCAAGAGGAATGAAATTCTGATATATGATGCAACATGGAAGAAACTTAAATTATGCTAAAGTGAAATAAACCAACACAAAAGACTAAAATTGTATGATTCCATGATTCTGCTGATATGAAGTTCCACTTCTGTGCAGTAAATTTTCTGCTGTGTTTATCACAATAACAAAATTACATTTAAAAAATTTCACTAGAGTGAGAGAGTTGAAATCCAGCCCCAAGTGACTGGAAGTAACACCTAGTGAAGATATGTAGGTATTGTTAACTAGCCTCCAGGAGAACTTGAAAGGCAAGGAAAGAGTGTTAGTACAAGGTAACTCCAAAGATTAGGATGTTACCTCAAATACTAAAAACAAAACAAAACAGGGCGCCTGGGTGGCTCAGTTGGTTAAGCGACTGCCTTAGGCTCAGGTCATGATCCTGGAGTCCTGGGATCGAGTCCCACATTGGGCTCCCTGCTCAGCAGGGGGTCTACTTCTCCCTCTGCCCTCTTCCCTCTCGTGCTCTCTGTCTCTCATTCTCTCTCTCTCAAATAAATAAATAAAATCTTTAAAAAAAAAAAAGTAAAAACAAAACAAAACAAAACACCCACACAGACGAAGATTAGAAGGATGGACATTGTTCATGTAGGGAGACCTAGAAATGTTTAAGAATGGAAGAAAGGGAGAGGCGCCTGAGTGGCTTAGTCAGTTGGGCATTCGACTCTTGATTTCAGTTCAGATCATGGTCTTGGGGTCAAAGGATCAAGCCCTGTGTCGTCAGGCTCCGCACTGGGTGTGGAGCCTGCTTGAGATTCTCTCTCTCCCCTTCCCTCTACCCCCTCCCTCCCTCACATGTGTGTGTGCACTCTCTCAAAAAAAAAAAAAAAGAAGAAGGAAGGGAATCATGGAAAGAATTAACTTGCACAATAAAAAAAGATAAGTGATTGCTGATAACATCCCAGCTAAGGCCAAATGGAGAAAGTAGCAAAGGCATATAAAAATGATTTGACCCCTAAAATATAAAGTGGAGAGGACGGATAAAAATAAAAAGGTATCTTTATATGTAAAGGAGGGGCACTGAAAAACTTCACATTGGTAATTAAAGTCAATGTTAAAAAGAAATCAAGAAACACCCTTGATTAAAGGTCAGTGTGACCCCTTGTCAAACTAGCATGAAAACTGTTCTAGAGTTCATCTAGAAGAATTAATGTAAAGGAATAACCAGAAAAAAATTGACCAAAAAATAATATAATGTTACAGTATTATCATTAGACACTGTAACAGAGAAAGTAACTGAAACAGAATAAAGACACGAATCCAAAAAGAAACTCAGCATCTGAAAAAGTAGTATTTCAAATTGGTGGTTAAAATATTACATTTTTCAGGAAATAACAGTGATAAATTTGGAAAAGAAATTTAGTAATTTGAAAGAAGAAAGCTAAATCACCACTTCAGTCCTTGCATCAAAATAAATCCCAGCTGGATCAAAGATTTACATGTTAAAAAAAAATGAAACCACAAAAATACTAGAAGAAAACATGACAAAATTTTGCAAACCTTAAAATATGAAAGGTCTTTCTAAGCCTAACATAAAATCCAGAAGCCATAAATTAAAAGACTTAAAAATCGCAATCAACATAAAATTAAAAATCTGGGTTGGAAAATCACTATCAATAATACAGAAAAACCAACTACAAAAACATTTATTAACATACAAGAAAGGCTAATTTTCTTTTTTTTTTAGATTTTATTTATTTGTGAGAGAGAGCAAGAGAGAGAGAGCGCGCACATGAGAAGGGTGGAGGGGCAGAGAGAGAAGGAGAAGCAGACTCCCCGCTGAGCAGGGAGCCTGACTCGGAGCTTGATTCCGGAACCCTGGGATCATGACCTGAGCCGAAGGCAGACACTTAACTGACTGAGCCATCCAGGTGTCTCGAAAGGCTAATTTTCTTAATATCCACGATCTCTTATGAATTAGTAAGAAAAATACTATCAGTGCAAAAGAAAAATGAGTCAAATTTGCCAACAGTCACAAACGCAGATACACATAAACATACATGTAACATAAGCACGTAAGCTTTAGAAACCAAACACTGAATATCAAATTCCAGAACTATTCTTTTCACAATTTAAAAGCTATTACAGCTTCATAGAAAATTTATATTTAGAGATATAATATAAAATATAGGTGTCAAGGATATGCATTGTCCTTAGAATTGACTGATTCCCCCCCCCAATTTCCATGACAGCGAAAGGTACAGGATTTTATGAGACTACAATGTCAAATGTCATTTGTAAACTACAATGTTTAGTTGTACCCACTGTAATTTTAGAATTCAAAATGGACATGCTGATGGTAGGGTGCTCTAACTAGCAACAAAAAGCTTGCCGCCTATTTATTTAAAAAAAGAAATGGCATGCCTGAGCCATCAACTCATAATCTGTGAAAGGTAATCTTTATTCACTTGCACATTACAGTGTTTTTGTTTTCTACTGTCAAAAGTTCAACAAATTAGAAAAAATATCACTGACCTAGTAAACCTATCAGATAGCATCTTTTGCATTTGTAATATACAAAGCAAGTTATGGGCAGTCAACCATTTGCAGAGATCATCCCTGTACAGTTTTGCACTGTAAAAATCAAATTTCCAAATATGCACTTGGTTATTAGTTCTATTTTTAACCTGCCACTCATACACTGTCATGTACTTAAAATTCAGAACATGTTTACATTATCCATCCAGCAGGCTAATGCAACTGCACACCAGACAGTCATGCATAATTCAAATCAATATCCTCAGGCTTGCAAATCTAAGTCAAGGCTGCCTTTAAAAAAGCTAGGGTGTGACTTTAACATGAATAAAGTATATCTAATTTTTCTTTTTATGTGACAAATTGATACTTGCTGCAACAGAATGCCAAAAATGCAAAGCCACTGTATAATAGATCTTTATGCTATTGAAAAAAGAGATAATTGAAAAATAAATAAGGCAACTACAGTAGTCTTAGGAAATTAATTCTAAATAGTAAAAGAGATCAAGCTCAACAAGATTCAAATAGCAAAGCTCACAATATAACAATCGATTATATGAAGTTTTGCCAACAATCAGAATGTACATAAAATTACAAAACCAAGGATCTAAGTTACACTGTGAAATGGAAGTTCTTTTTACACTTAAATTCAGATTACAGTTTTAATATCTGTAAAGTTAGTTTCATTTAAATTCCTTAAATAAAAACTCCACTACTGAATTTCTATAACTAGTCATATGTCAAGAAATGGTTTAGGTCTAGAAAAGCTTGAGTCTATCAAATATAAATTGAGGTTTATTGGCTAAGTATGTCGAGATAGAGCCCTGAATATCTACTATACCAGACTCTAGTCTCTGTTACCTTTACAGCAGAGATATGATTTTTTTTTTTTAAATAAGAAAAGAAAGATACTGGGTCTTATCTACAAAGGTCTCCTTTTAAGGCTTCTAAAAACATAAGTATTTACCAATAACTTGAAATGTGACACATAACTGATCTAGATTAAAATTCTCATAATAAATGTATATATTTTGGTAATTATTCCTCTTGGAAGCTTCAGATTTGACTCATTTAAAGAAACCCTCCAGATATGAATGACATCATTGCTCGGGCACCTCAACTCAATTATGAAAATTTTACATTAGTCCTATTCAATATTACAGACATACCAAACATAATATCCTTTACAATGACAGTCCATTAATGTCAAGGTGCAGTAATATAAAGGATGAAATTAATGGGATAGAGAGAAAGGATTCAACAGTATCTGAGATAATGAAAAAGAAGATTAAATGGCAGACCTTTGGGAAATTCAGTAAAGGCATGGAAGTCCTCCCAATGAAGACAGAATCTAGTTCAGGTACACAGAATATATCTTTTCAGTTTTCTTGTAGAGATGGAAAATTTAAACAAAAGTTCAGATGACAGAATGGATAAATCAAAGATGTCTTCATTGATTAAGACTTGAATTTAATTAGGAGCTTATAGATAACACTTGTTAGCCACATCAGTCCAATAACTATTCTTCAAGAAAGTAGCAGAAAAAAAGTTTGATAGCAATTCAACTACCAATTAATGCTAAAGAAACGATTCACAGAAATTCAGAATTATAATAGCAACAGCTAATGAAAAACTGCCCTAAAAAAGAAAGTTCAATCTCACCTAGCAATAATAGTGGCATGAACCATGGACTGAATTTTTCCCCTTCTTCTGGGGATACGTTCCTTTAAATTTCCATAGTTCTTGCCCACAATTACCACCATGTAACAGTTTTAAGGCTCTCCAAAGATAAATCAATTTTTAGATCAGAGTTGTCTTCCTTTGTTTACAAACCTACTTTGGAGAATATTTGTGGTATAGTATAATAGTTCAAAGAGCACAAAGATTCAAAGAGCATTTTCATATTAATTTTGACATGGAGACTAATGATAGGTTTTAGGAAAGTAGCCAACAAAAAGAACCATAAGAATGATTACAGACTATAAACTGCATACATAAATTATTTTTCATAACTTATTATACTAAAAATTACGAAGGCAATAAAATGAAATTTTAACAGTTCTACTTAGGAACATATGAACTCAGAATGTGAGATCTGGAATGAACCTTAGATCATTCTGCCCAAGTCTATCATTTCTGCAAAGGGAAGCACAGAGAGCCTGTGACATGCCCAAAGTAAGAGCCTATAGGAAGGATAAGATTAGAAGCCATGTTTACCACTTACGGGGCTGCTGGGTACAGACCTGTTCGACCCTACATGGTGGTGGCTCTAACCACTTATATGAAGTAGGTTTAGGCAAAAAGAAAAAAATAATGAAGTTGCCAGTAAAGTTTTAATGATAATACAGATATAACAGGGGCCAAAGTTAGACTAGAGCTTAGATTCAGGTATAGCTCATAGATGAAATTAAATGACACCCTTTATCACCCAAGTTCCTCAACTCTCACTCTCCACACCCCCACGGATCTACCTACATCTCTTGATTTATGTAGTGATTTATACACAGGCTGAGAAGCCTCCCAGGAAAACATCTTAAGTTAGACTACATGGAAACATGTCTGGTATATAAGAGGATAAAGCACATGAGACAATCACAATTTCTGAAAGGAGCAAGAAGACTCCTGCCCCTCACGATAAGGGAAGGAGACATCTGCCCTAGAAAGCCATTCTAAGCTATAGGGCCTGAAGTCAGAGAAAGGAGAAGCTCCCGTGCAGGTGACGGATGGTAAATGCATCCATCCTGCCAAGTTACTGTGACCATGCGTTCCCATTCTGGGAAGACAACATGCTGTGCATGAGCTGAAAGCAAGCCTCTTAGACTCTGGGACCACTTTAGAGCCCAGAACTCTGGCACAGGATTCGCCAAATAAAGCCTAAAGCAGAGGAGAATTCTTTTTCTCGCCTGCAAAAGAATGCTGAGCCATCGTGTCTCAGCGATAACCTAGTGCCATGCTGCTAGAGGCCAACTGGTAAGTTCTTCAGAGCAGCGCTGACAATGTGTCCTAGGTGACAGGACTGGTGAATGAAGAACAGTTTAGAGCAACACGGGTCAAGAAAGGGAGTAGCTAGCTGGCCTAATCTGTGAGTTGATGAACGGCACCCCTTGAGAGCTCCCTAAAATCGTTGAAGGAATGGGATATATGAGAGATTAGAGTCTCCATGAATAGGTAAAGCTGACACTATTACGATTGGAACATTGATATTAATGTTCAGGTTCACATGATGAAGGAACTTGTCAATGTTTGGGTTATCTATGTACGTGCAGACACAGACACACGCACAGTTTCTCTTATCAGGTTAAGCAAGGGTGAATTTATCAACTCTGAAACTACCAGTTTCATTCACAAATTAGGAATATGATATGCTCTATATAACCCGAATGCCGTACTTCACTAATTATAGATTAATACAGCTGGTTTTCATGATATACTATGTATGTTTATATTTATGACATATTTTAAATATACTAAAGCTGAGTCCAATTGACTTTAAATATGAATATAAATAAGCAGTTTATTAAACAGTCTCAGTTCAGTGGATTAGGACACAAAGCAGCTTCATTTTCATGCTAATCTCTATCTTTCAATTGTATGAAACTGAATTTCCCCACTGTCCCCCTGATTTGACCTTAGGGCAGAATTCAGACACTCTCACTTTCCGTTAGTAAAGAATCTCAAGCTAGTAGAATTTAAAATTCTATCCCCCAGAGGTCAAACTCAAATCTCAACTCTATACCCTAAGTTTTGTAAAAGGGAGTTGATAACAATCCATAGCTGACTGACCTGTTACAAGATTAAATGAATTAGCCGAAGAGCTTAAAACAGTGCCTGTTACATAGTGAGCACTATAATTCCCTCCCAAGGATGCCAACTACGCTTTTGCTCACAGAACTTTGAGTGGGAGACACAATGTGAGGTGCACTTATTCTCTTTTTTTCTTCTTAATCCCCTTCATCTACCTCACACATCACCTCACCTACCTCCCCTCTGGCGACCATCAGTTTGTTGTCTGTAGTGAAGAGTCTGTTTGGTTTGTTTGTTTTTTAGACTCCACATCAAAGTCATTACTTTAACAGGAAGAAAAAGAAAAGAAAAGAAAGAAAGAAAGAGAAAGAGATCCAGCTCTCGATTCTCCTCATTTTATTTCTCACACCTTATTTTGTCTTATTCCTGGGGAAACTACTACCAAGAATCTACAGGACCCATTCATGGAGCACAGGTTTAAAACTATTATATATTTTGGGTCTCAACTAGCTTTCAGTTGTTCCAAGTCTCATCTAGTATCATACCCTATGGACTCCTTTACTCAGGGTTTCACTGCAAGCTCCTCAGACACATCAGCCCCAAAAGGCTAAATGTTGGAAATGTTTGTTAGTACAACTTTTGTAACACAAAGATGTCATCAAATATACTTTAAAGAACATAAACTTCATGACAGTTATGGGTATAACATGTCAATATTTTAAATGATTTTAAAATAAGCAAACTTTGCTTCTACCTGTATAACTACAGAGCTTTTACCAACACCCAGGTTACTCTTAGGCAAAAGAGCAAATACTTTTTAAATACAGCATCGAAAATCTTATTTATATGGTGTTTTTAAATATTCTATAAGAAGAGAGACATCATTTTTAGAAGTGGTTTCTGAAAGGTTTGTCAGAGGTGACATGGCAACGGTCTCTGGGAGCTCAATTTAAATTTTAACTGGTATCTAACCAACAGCTGTGACTGGAAGTAACTTTCTGGGCAGAAGACAATTCTGTTCTTAAGAGGAACATTCTGACAGGGAAAAATGAGATACTCTGCCCTTCTGACTAATAAAATACCAATAAGGGACGCCTGGGTGGCTCAGTCGGTTAAGCGTCTGCCTTCGGCTCAGGTCATGATCCCAGGGTCCTGGGATCGAGTCCCGCATCGGGCTCCCTGCTCCGCAGGGAGCCTGCTTCTCCCTCTGCCTCTGTCTCTCTCTCTGTCTCTCATGAATAAATAATAAAAAAAAAATCTTAAAAAAAAAAAAAATAAAATAAAATACCAATAAAAGCCAGCCGTTACAATGCTTTTCGGTAGTTTGAAGTTTACGAACTCTATTTTTCCAACAAATTAGCAATGTATAACTATGTGATTTAATTTTATACATGTAAAGACCTTTCATATGTACAGGTATGTTAATAGCTAACATTTACTCAGAACCGCTATATCCAAAGATATGCAGAGTTTCTAGTCCTTACAGTAAGTCTTTAAGGTAAGTTTTATTAGCTATGGTTTACATTTACAAAAAGGAGCTCGGAACAGTTAATTATGTCACATGGATGATAATAATCAAGGATAGATTTGAATTCAGTTTTTCCACAGGGTATTCATTTCCTGACTATGTGACTAAGTCAGAATATGATAACAAACAAACCAATTCACTCCACAGAGCTCCAGAAAGGCTCAGGTACTATGGAAGGTGGTGGGTGAGGTGTGTCTGCTAAAAACAAGAAAAGGTGGATGAAAGGCTGCATAATAAGCAACTAACAACACTCCGGACCCCAAATTGCATCCTCCATACTAAGCATCCAAGCATCCAAAGGGAGCTCAGGCTTAGGAAAAAGAGGAGAGGCATCATACCGAAAATGGAGAATTAAGTGGAAATCTATATGGTGAATGGTGAGATGCCTAAACTGCATTTTCTCTCTTAGTTCCAAGAGTGCTGGCAGTCAAATAATACCACACACTACCAAAAAAAGGATGATGGAGGCTTCTTCTGAAAAACTGAATGGTCTCAGAGACTGTAACTTACAATAAATTTGTGCCCAAAGTATATTGTTACAAAAAGAAGGAGAATATCCATACATTTCCAGAGAAAATAAATCATCTAAGAATGACTGAGAACCAAAGTGCCACAGGCTTCTTACAACAACCGTAGGAAGACAACAGAGCAATGTCTTCAAAATTCTAAGGGAAATTATTTTCAAGCTAGCATCCTGTACCTGGCCAAATCAACAATTAGGAGGTTGGCCTAAAAATATTTTCCAAGTAGAGTACTTCAAAAAGCTTGCCTTCAATGTAACAATTCTCTGGAAGCTACTGGAAGATATGTCCTACACCAAAATGAGAAAATAAACCAAAAAAGAAGACTGCAGATTTTTTATACACTTATCTACATGAATTATTTTCATACAACCTAAAAGATAAGATCAGGGTTAGAATAATGATTAATGGCTTTAGATTTTAGCAAGATTGGTACCAGAAGTTGAACATTTAAGCACTCATTCTATAGACATAATCCACAGAATTGCCTAAGGCATGCTAGGAATTATTACAATTGATAAAATTTTCTATTACTGCCGAACTAAACATAAACATCTCTTGCCTAAACAGTTAACTTAGCTTCCCACCTCCCATTTCTCACATGTCTAATCCATTCTTCATAGACTTTGTAGTGTTCTCTTCCTAGAACAAATGTCAGGTCATGTAATGCTCCCATTTAAAAAAATCTTCTAGGGCACGTGGGTGGCTCAGTTGGTTAAGCGACTGCCTTCGGCTCAGGTCATGATCCTGGAGTCCCTGGATCGAGTCCCGCATCGGGCTCCCTGCTTGGCGGGGAGCCTGCTTCTCCCTCTGGCCCTCCCCCCTCTCATGTGCTCTCTCTCTCTCATTCTCTCTGTCTCAAATAAATAAATAAATAAAATCTTAAAAAAAAAAAAATCTTCTAGGGGCGCCTGGGTGGGCTCAGATGGTTAAGCATCTGCCTTCGGCTCAGGTCATGATCCCAGGGTCCTGGGATCGAGCCCCGCATCGGGCTCCCTGCTCGGCAGGAAGCCTGCTTCTCTCCCTCTCCTGCTCCTCCTGCTTGTGTTCCCTCTCTTCGCTGTGTCTCTCTTGGTCAAATAAATAAATAAAATAAAATAAAATAAAATAAAATAAAATAAAATAAAATAAAATAAAATATAAAAAAAGCTTCTAATTGCTCTTCAGTGCCAAAACAGAAGTCCAAACGGCTTCACCCAGCAGCTGAGACCTAAACAATCTGCATCAACTTAACTTTTCAGTCTATGTTCCTACTATTGCTCCTCCAGCCACACGTGACCACCTGCTGCTTCTCAGACTCAGCAGAAAGAAGTTCATTTTCTCTTAAAAAGCTATTTTTTTTCCCCATCTCTGTGCATAGCACAGTTGGCATTCCAAAAAATACTGTGGCATAAATTAGTGATTCATTGTAGTAAAAGAGCAAAAAAGAGTCTGCTACGATATAACCATATCCTGTATGTATCAAAATAAAAAAAGTAAAAATGTTTTTTTCTTTTTTTTTCAAGAGTTTATTTATTTGAGAGAGAATGAAGGGGAGGAAGAGGGAGAGAGAATCTGAAGCAAACTCTGCACTGAGCGCAGAACCCAACACGGGGCTCGATCCATGACCCAGGAGATCCTAACCTGAGCCAAAACCAAGAATCAGACGCTCAACTGACTGAGCCACCCAGACGCCCCCAAATTGTTTTTTTCTACAGTGTATGTATGGATATAAAATTTCCCCATTTTGGTGTAATTTGGCCTTTTTTGATCTGGGCTATGTATTTATATGAAAATAAATAAAGGAAGATTCACAGCCATGTAACAGACATTTTATAAAATTCTAATACTGGAAATTGTAAGAAAATGAGAAGAGAGAAGACTAGGGCATTTAATACTGCACCTAAAACAAAGGGTAACACATGGACTGAATTTTTTAAAAAGGGAAATATAGGGGGCGCCAGGGTGCTCAGTCAGTTAAGCGTCTGCCTTTGGCTCAGGTCATGATCTCAGGGTCCTGGGATGGAGCCCCGTATCAGGATCCCTGCTCGGCGGGGAGTCTGCTTCTCCCTCTCCCTCTGCTGCTCTCCCTGCTTGTGCTCTTTCTCATGCTCTGTCTCTTGCTCTGTCAAATAAATACATAATCTAAAAATAAATAAATAAAAATAAAAAGACAAATATGTAAACTTTAAATAGGCAAGTGGAACTATTTTTAATTAATTAATACATCTCATTAATTTCCTGTTAAGAACCTGTTGAATGGATCTCTAACCATTCATAATGCTCCCTGCCTGTCAACATTTTAATATTTCTTAAATTGCCTAAGAACACCATTGTTTCTGGGCTTGGAGAGTTTTTAATAACCAATTACTGGTTCCAAATAGTTTACCAAGAAGGGGACCCCAAGAGCCTAAATATACTGAAAACTCTATATTAGAATTCAAATAAATTGCTCCTAAAGAGTAACTTAACATGCAAGAGCTTGAAAAGAATTCAGTAAATCAGGGCGCCTGGGTGGCTCAATTGGTTAAGCGACTGCCTTCGGCTCAGGTCATGATCCTGGAGTCCCTGGATCGAGTCCCGCATCGGGCTCCCTGCTTGGCGGGGAGTCTGCTTCTCCCTCTGACCCTCCCCTCTCTCATGTGCTCTCTCTCATTCTCTCTCTCTCAAATAAATAAATAAAATCTTTAAAAAAAAAAGAATTCAGTAAATCATTGTTAGCAATTTCTCTGAAACAATGCTCCTAATGAATTTCAGTTCAGAATACAAACCAAGAAATTTGACTGTATAAACTCAAAAGGATCCAAAAGTTAACATACATAGCAGACAACAAGAAAGTTAAATAATCTGCTAAAAACAACTAAGATATAGTTAGTAGTCTCAATCCTATTAAGCATAAAGAAAACAAAGTAACAGATACAAAGCTAGTCTTTTAAAGAAATTTGATATTAATATTCTACAGAAAGTAGTCTGAAAAGTATTTTCTCCTTTCAAGAGTGTACCTTGGGGCACCTGGGTGGCGCTTGCGATTCTCACTGCCTCTCCCTCTGCTCCTCACCCCCCCAATGCGTGCTCTCTCTCTCTCTCTAAAATAAATAAATAAATCTTAAAAAAACGCGTACTTTACCTGCAGATACAAAACAGAAGGAAGATCTCTATGACCTCACATGGGGTGACTTCCACGATAATTAAGTGGCAAAAGGAAGGTGCAAAAGAAAAAACACACACATACACACATAATACATACACACATACATATATATAGTATACTACCTTTTATATAACACCAAAGGGGAAATAACAAAACACACAGTTATTTTTGTAAAACAAAACACAGAAACAAAAAAATACAAACTGAACTACACTTATTCCAAATAGGTAAATAACCACAATGAAGAAAATAAAAAGAATTAATCCAGGTGACTTTTGCTCAGTTATATACCCTTAGTGGGATATACTCTATGAATAATTAGAATGCGAAAACGGAATTTTCTTTAATAGGTTTACTGTCAGAAGCTGTGTGTAGCAATGCCTAAGCTATTCTGTATCGCAGGACTGAGCAAGTGAATAAATGCATGAACGGTGCTGGGAACCACAGTTCCTACTATGGGTGAGAGTAGATACACAGAATGGGGAAAGGAGAGGAAGAACTCTGTGGTGTTGGGATTCTAAACTGTGGTATCAGAATGAACTCTACCCACTGAAGAGCCCAGAAGCAATGACACCTGATAGTAACAAGCAATCTAGATCTTAAACTGAATATAAAAACAAAACAAAAACAAAAACAAAGCAAAAACACATTTAAGACATGATACCTTTTGTGGAAGTTCAAGTAAATTTTAAAATACATGCTAAAAAAAAATACCACTCCTCATAAAAAAGAGCAAGGGATAATCAAAAAACATGACTGATTCTTAGGCTGGTCAAGGAAAATACAACAGAAAAATAGAACTTCTTCTGCCAAAAAATATTTAAAGTTAGAAAGTGCTCAAGGTCTGATGGGGAAATGTTGGAAAGATACAGGGGTCATGGTGAGTGCATCTTTTCATGTGTCTGTTGGCCACCTGTAGGTTTTCTTTGAAAAAATGTCTATTCAGGTCTAAAAAGATATATGCACCCCTATGTTTGCTGCAGCATTACTTACAATAGCCAATATAAGAAAACAGTGTTGTGTAGTGACGGATAGCACCTCAATTGTGGTAAGCATAGCATGAAGTATAGAGAAGCTGAATCACTTTGTTGCACACTTGAAACTAAAGTAATGTTGTGTGTCAACTATATTCAAATAAAAAAGAATTTTAAAGAGAGGAAAACCAAGAAACAGACTCTTAACTATAGAGGACTGATGGCTAGAGGGCAGGGGCAAGGGGATGGGTTAAACAGTGGATGGGGATGTATGTAAGTGTTGAATCACTAAATTCTACACCTGAAACTAATATTACACTGTATGTTAACTAACTAGAATCAAAATAAAAACTTGAAAAAAAAAAAAAAAGACAAAGGAGTCAAGAGCAAGAGCCAAAGTTGGGACATTTTGAGCATCCAAATGAAAAATAACAGGAATGGATTATAATAGTGAATACAAAAATAACCTATGAGTGCTAATAAAAAATATTTAATAATTGATTTAGGCAAGAATCATCAAAGAATGCTAAAACCACTAGGTGTTGGTGAACAGGATATTCATATGCTATCAATGTACAACCAAGAAATTACTCATTAGAAGGTGGAAAAGGATCCTTTAAAATGAAGCAATCTAATGGACACCACAGTATTGAAATCAAACAAAGTTAGTAGCACCAATGAGACCAACCGATCATGTGGCCCCTAATGTAACACACTGAGGATCCTTCATCCAGGTAGTAGTCCTACAGAAACAGTGTTACCCTGAAGACGGTGGGCATTTTATTATTCATGTTTTGTATAATATGTAACTAGCATTTCCAATTCTTTCATTCTTTCATTCTAATGAAATTATCATCCACATTAAATTTTTCAAGTTAGGATACATAGGAAAAAAGGTGAACAACAATAAAGGCAGAAAAATTATACCTAAACCTAAAGAAAAATCCAAACAATTTAAAATTTTTATTTGGCTACATTAATTCCAAACACATTCATAGGATACCTTTCTATGTACTATACTCACAGTGCTAAGCAAACAAGGATGATTATGGCAAAGTACTTTTTTCACAAAAATTTCAAATCATAATAAATCCAATGAAAAAGAATATTTACCTTAATTCTGGTTTAAAAAGACTATATAATGGTGGATCTAAATTAGTCAGAATCATCATTTAACTATATCAATATAGTGAGGGCAGAGTAATATAAAATAAATATCATATTGATTAAATACAGAGGTAGATCTGTGATTCAACAGTCTTGCACAATTCATAGCAGGAGGGGAAGAATGAAGGGGGGGAAATCGGAGGGGGAGACGAACCATGAGAGACGATGGACTCTGAAAAACAAACTGAGGGTTCTAGAGGGGAGGGGGGTGGGAGGATGGGTTAGCCTGGTGATGGGTATTGGGGAGGGCACGTTCTGCATGGAGCACTGGGTGTTATGCACAAACAATGAATCATGGAACACTACATCAAAAACTAATGATGCAATGTATGGTGATTAACATAACATAATAATAAAAAAATTTAAAAAAAATACAGAGGTAGAAAATATAGTGATTAGAAACAGGGAATCTACCTGGCTGAATCTGGGGCCCAAAGTAAAATGGGGAAGGGGGGCCTGTGTGGCTCAATCGGTTAAGCATCTGACTCTTGATTTTGCTTCAAGTCATGATCTCAGGGTCCTGGGATCGAGCCCCACCTTGGGCACCACGCTCAGCGCAGAATCTGCTTGAGATACTCTCTCCCTCTCCCACTACCCTCCCCCCGTTTGTGCACTCGCTCTCTCTCTAAAATAAATTAATAAATAAATAAAATCTTTTAAGAAAAGTAAAACGGGGATGATATAACTAACTTACAGAGATGTTGTAAAGATTAAATGTATAATGTACATGAAAGGATCTTACCATACTTACTGGCAACCACAAAGATTTGCATGAGAATGTTCACAGCAGCACTGTCTGTAATAGTTAAGAACTAGAAATGTGCTAATGTTCATCCATGGATGAATGGATAGGGAATATATGGTATATCTATACAATGAAACACAATTCAGTAATAAGAAGGAACTACAAATGCTATTCCACTATTTTAATCTTAATTTTTTTAAACAGTTTGGAAGTATAACTGATATATAAAAAACTGCACATATTAATGGATACAATTTGGTGAGTAATAAACATATCCACCACCTCGGAAAGTTTCCTTTTGCCCCCATAGAAGATGCACTATTAGTAAGAGAATCACTTTCAGGAAATTCCAAGGAAGGGGAAAACTTTTAAGGTACTTTTATCCTTCCTTAGAATGAACATGTCTGAACAGTAAGATATCTTTAATATCAACACCATTCGATCTAGAAAGAGTAAATCTATCATATTTGATAGAAGCAGCATAAGTGGATATGTTTTGTGGTTAAGACCATAACAGGAGATCTTAAAGAAATTTTTATTAAGAGGGTAGATCTCATCCAAATGCTATTCTAAACCAAAGATCAGAAGATGAGAAATCATGTTTCATTTGGTAAAAATCCCTTCTTGTTTATTAATGTAACTTTCACTATTACACTTCAGAGATGTGAAATGGCCAGAGGAAGCTTTTTTCAAAGGCTTCACCTCAGAGGGAGGAGTATTCCTTCAAAAATGCTTGTAGCATTATTCTGTTTTTAAAGTATATTTTATCTGAATTAAAAAAAGAAGAAAAAAACCCACACAGAATGTGTCCTCCCTTAAAGTATACTAAACTTACAAATTTTAAAATGTGTTAATTTGAAATGTAAGGTTCTGAAGTAAATGAACTTCAAATTAAATGCATTCGAAGCATCTCATATATTTTTTATAGAAATCTAATTAATTTGGGAAAAGCATTTACTTTGTATTTAGCCCTATTTTGAATAAACAGATCTTCGTTTGACAAGGTTTTATAATACATTAGGAAAATATTTTGTAGACTAATTTACACTGATGAAATTAACTTCTATAATTTTTACTGTTTTAGAAGCTTTCAGCTGAATGTGTGTAGCACTGAATGCTATTATTTTAAAATCTAAATACATAAAAATTATAAATATTCAATAAGAAGATGCACTATTAGTAAGAGAATCACTTTCAGGAAATTCCAAGGAAGGGGAAAACTTTTAAGGTACTTTTATCCTTCCTTAGAATGAACATGTCTGAACAGTAAGATATCTTTAATATCAACACTATTCGATCTAGAAAGAGTAAATCTATCATATTTGATAGAAGCAGCACCCTGGTAAGTTCTAAAACTGAAACAAAAGAATCCTAAGGCCTTAATTGACTAATATGATAGAAGCAGCACCCTGGTAAGTTCTAAAACTGAAACAAAAGAATCCTAAGGCCTTGATTGACTAAAAGACCATCTCAAGCAACAGATTTCCACAAAAGGATAGAGGCCAGCAATGGCTTAAATGGGGAAAAAAATTGAGGTACACTTTCTAAAGGATCTAAAACATATAATTTATCCTTACAGAATTTATCCTTACAGAGATTCATAGAGTAAAACACAAAGACTGCTACAAATATTTCTGTATTAGTTAGCAACAGGAACCAACTAGAGCTACCATAAGCCAAAGAAAATAAATGTATAAGAAAATGCAAGGATATATGGAACATGATCCCCGAAATCATTACAAAACTAAGCCTTATAAAAGGCATTAAGCAGGACCCTTCCGGGGACCCAAAAGTAGAAGTTTATGTACTTCCTCTTCAGAACATTGCATCAACAAGCACAGCAGCAAGGGTAAGGTGGTGAAATACAGACAAAGCTGCTGGGGGTCCAGCCTTAGACCTTCGAGATAGTTCCCAGAGGAGGGAGAAGTGCTTTAAACTGAGAAGCCGAAACAAAAAGAGTATAAAATTAAAAAAAAACAAAAACAAAAAAAAACTACATGTCCACATTCCTGAAATTTACCTTGTCAATATTATCCTAACAAATGATCTGGAATAGTCTGTTAGACAGATCTGATTGCAGTGTAATGTATAATAAACAAGTATAACTAAAAGAGTCCCTGGTTTTAAATACCATACTGTCTATAGACAGTAATGATTCCCCAAATCATATTTCTAGCTTGGACCTTTTCCCTAAGTAATCAGACTTATCCAGTGAACCATCAGTGTGTTACGTTAAGTGGATATTTTGAAGTTGTCTGAACATGTCCACAAAATCCTTATTCGTGTCCTATTCTTTCTCATACTATCCTCATTTATCATACAAAGCCCCAGGAATCTATCCTAGATTCCTCACTTTTTTACCTACATACTGAACCCAAAACTTGTTGATGCTCCTTCCAAAATATGCTTCAAATCTCCCTACTTCTCTCCCCAGTGCTACTCCTGCAGCTGAGAAAAGTATGATGTGCCACTTGGATTACAGTAACAGCATCTTCCTATCAACACAACTTCCCCTTTTGGGAAAAAAAAAAAAAATCAAACATTTCTTTGTCTGGGTAGGGTAACAACACATAGTCTCCTCTGTTTCTCTGTGCTTTTGGTTTTTAGAGAGTATGTTTCCAAATTTAATTTCCTTATATTTATGTAAAACAAGGTTTGTCTGAGAAGTTGCTTCCATCCTTTCCTTGCAGATAACTATTTTTAGAAGTTCTTGTTTTCCCTTCCATTTTTTTAAATATAAGCAAAGACAAACCTATGTCCCCTTTCTTAGATAAAACATAATATAGTGCACAAAATTTTCTGCGCCTTGCCTTTTTTTTTTCACTTAATATAAGCCAGACATCTCTCAATAGAAGAGTAAATGTTAAGCACTCATATACTGCATGCCACCCCCACCCCCCCCGCCGCCACACACACACATCCAGAAACACACACTCTTCCTCTAGGAAATAATTTTTTGGTAAATTCTAGGGCTTCACCTATTTCACCAATTATCAAACCATAATCAGTGATCAGCTCAGGGCTGACATTCAGCCATATGGTACCAGTAAAGTTTTTGTTTCCTCATTTAGAAACTTCTTTGAGGCTGGTTGGTGCCTCAGCAAGGAGCCACCACAACAAGTCCCACCTCCTGGACATGCAAGGACTCAAGAGGGTTGACTGAAGGCCTCCTATCTGGCTCCTTCCAGAGCCTTGGGTAAAGGCTGCCCTAGCATGCACCAGTGCTCAGGCCCTCTCCTTACCTGTGCCTACACACACCACAGAAGGAGACAGCCTTGGCAGCCCAGCAGACAAATGCTCCATGTCCATCTGGTCTACCTGCTGCCTATCTACATCCCTTCATGCTGCTCCTTCTAGTAACCGCAGCCTCTATAGGACTGGCTCTGAAAGATCTAAGGACTGCAGAGGAGTGGGTGGTAATGGAAGTCACCAAAGGCACTGTCTTGGTGCCATACCACAAGCACTCCCATAACAGCATGGACTTCATGATTTGAGACGTGGAAGATGCCCTGGACAGGGAACCCCTGTCCAGAGTTTCACAAACTGACTGTCCAGCTAACGTCAACATAGTATTATCAACAAAAATGACAGCTAACCTTATCCATCATTTGTTCAGTGAATGGCACTGTTATAAATAAATATTACCTTATTTTGGTATTATATTTATTATCATCATGTCCATTTACCAGATAAGAAAACATGAGCACAGAGAGTCAGGAATCAAACCTAGGCAGCTCAACAACAGAGCCCAGGTTCACCACTTTTTTTCTTTCTCTTTCTCTCATCTATCCTGAAGGATTAAGTCTAAACTTATTAAATATGAAATTCCAATAAATTATTTTTTTTGCATTTGATGTTACTAGAGATAGTGAATATATAAAAACAACTGTCAGTATGGCAAACATTTTCATGTAATTGTTCAGTTCAGCAGGAGCTGATAAAGGATTCTCTACTGTAAACAATATCATTCTATTTGAGAAAGTTTCTAGTTATTGTCACTACAAGTCAACTAATGACTACAAATTGAATGGAAAAATAACTGGATGAGTTTGAAATAGTTCCCAACGTCAAATCATGGCTCAGAAAAGCATATCATTTAGCTAACAGTAGCAGCAAATTAAAGATCACAGCATTGATTTCTAAAAATAATTAAACGATTTTGAAATCACTAGAATAATTTGATAGTTTTTCCTACAACCTATACCCTTTGGTAACTAGTTTTTTTTTTTTTTAAAGATTTTTTATTTATTTATTTGAGAGAGAGAGACTGAGAGAGAGAGCACATGAGAGGGGGGAGGGTCGGGAGGGTCAGAGGAAGCAGCAGACTCCCTGCCGAGCAGGGAGCCCGATGCGGGACTCGATCCTGGGACTCCAGGATCATGACCTGAGCCGAAGGCAGTCTCTTAACCAACCGAGCCACCCAGGCGCCCCGGTAACTAGTTTTATTATAAATAACCTTTAATGTAGTGAGAGAATAAATATATCCAATTTATTTACTCTTTATTCATGTTAGTTTATATTAACCAGTTGTTAAATATTTTTAATATCACCTGAGTCCATATAATGCCCTCACAAATGTACAGCACCTTGAATTATTTACAGAATACAAAACACAACATGCACAAATCACATCCAGACCTCTTATTAAAAACAGAAGCACAACTGAGGGTTTTAGAGAGGAGTGGGGTGGGGGGATGGGTTAGCCCGGTGATGGGTATTAAGGAGGGCACATATTGCATGGAGCACTGGGTGTTACACACAAACAATGAATCATGGAACACTACATCAAAAAGTAATGATGTACTTTATGGTGACTAACATAATAAACTAACTAAATAAAAACAGAAGCAAAGAATGAAAAGAACTCCTTTGACCAGTGACATTCAAGTCAGAATCTTGAATCAGAAAACAGAAAATGCCAGAGAACATGGTAGAAAAGAAGTCATTTTAAGATATTAAGAACAACCTTATCCACAGGAAAAATCAGAAACAGACTAAAGATCAGTAACTAAAAACTGCTGAATAAGCATGGCACACCCATGTAATAATATATTGTACAATTTGTATATGTGATGTTGTGAAGTATTTATGTTGGCAAGAAAAGATGTATTTTTGAGTGGAACAAAAGCAGATCACAACGCTGTGTAAGAAACCCATTTTAATTTTAAAAATATGTATGCAAATAAAAATGTCCATAAAAGGATACAACAAAATAGAAGCAATGGTATTCTCATGATGGGAATATGAGTAATTATTCTTTTCGTCATCAATAATTTCTGATTTTTCTATAATGAATATACATTACTTACATATTAAAAACAGCAATAAAGAATTTATTTCGGGAGTATGGGTGGCTCAGTCAGTTAAGCATCTGCCTTCAGCTCGGGTCATGATCCGAGGGTCCTGGGATCGAGTCCCACATCGGGCTCCCTGCTTACTGGGGACCCTGCTTCTCTCTCTGCCCCTCCCCCATGCTCATGCCTGTTCTCTCTCTCAAAAATAAATAAATAAAAATACTTAAAAAAAAAGAATTTATTTAGGTGTAAAAGTTACATAAAAAGACAGATTCTTCTCACAGGACATCATCCAAGGTATTTCAGTGGAGAGGCTCAGTGCGTTAGCTCTGAGGACCAAGGACTGGTACTTGAACCCTGGCTCTCTCGCATACTTGCTATATAACCCTAGACAAGTTACTTACCCTTACTGTGCTTCAGTGTCCTCTCTGGAAAATACGGACACCAACAAAACCTGTGTCTTAGCGTAATTGTGAAGGTTAAAAGACTTAATTTATATAAAGTGCTTAGAATAGTGTTTATAATCATTCATTATATTACAGCTTATGTTATTTATGGAACTGTAATTAACCTGTTATCAATGTACTCAAAATACAGATTTTCAAACTTCAAAAATATTTTAACCCATCATCTTGAAAAAGCTATTCATTAAAAAATTTTTAAAAGATTATAAAAATTTATAAATACTTTCCTCTGGATTGCTAATGCTTAAACTTGTACTTAAAGCATTTCCGGAGTTACCAGTGACCAAATTCCCTTACTATGTTTTTCCCTTAACTACTAAAACAAGGCACAAAGAGTAAAAGATTGTGTAAACTGTAAAATGCAAAGGACTTCATAACTATCTAGACCTTAAATAACTACCATACTAATTCTCAAAATCTATTTAAATTATCTTAGTTTCAGTTGATGGCATTACTCAAAACCTCAAAGACTTAAATATAACCAAATTTTCTAAGAAAATGTTTATCTTTTTGAGTGCATATTAAGCAAAAGGAAAAAGATATGCCAAGGCATCAAAATACCTCTCAGCTTATGAAGGTAATTTTTGACTCATTCATCAGAGATTTTAATGTAATTTATTTTCTCAGAGGAAGGAAGTCTCAAAACGAGAGCCCCACATCAAGATTGCTTACAGGAGAGATTTTTCAGAATTTTAAAATTAAAATAGAACCTCAATTTCATTTCACCAAAAGCTGTTAATTAAGTTGTTACCTCTTTGAAACAGCTCAGTAATTATTTAACATGAATGAAGCAGGAGGAGTAACTACATACCATGATGTGTAACTTGTATCACTGTATCTCTAATTCAACTTTCATTGTCTCTCCTCATTGCCCAATAAAAGTTTGCATCCATTCATGCCTTCTCTCCTTTTACTTCTCAAAATTCAAACTGTGATTCGCAAACTGATTCTCAAACATAGGGCAGACAGGATATGGTCTTCTGATACTGTTATGTAAACAATTTAGCTCATGCTTTCATGGTCATAACTGTTTTTTCTCCCTCTCTTAACTCTTACACTAGTTTGTGTTATAGCAGAAACTGGAAAGAAAATATTTGAGTGACCTTACCCCATACTGAGGTTTAGTTTCAAGGCAAACTCCTTTTTTTTTTTTTTAAACAAAAAAGTGTTAAAATTTCACGAGTGTTGTGAACCAGTTTAGAGAATATGTAAATAAACTTAGTGCAAATGCTTAGTTAAGTCTGTATCACATAAAATGTGCAGAGTGGGAAACATGGAAGAACAAACTGGAAAAACAGCACAGGGAAATCAATCAATTTCTAATTATCATCTTCACAATAAGAAACCAACAGCATCAATACATTCTTCAGTTCCAGTAACCACTGATATGTATTTATGTTCTCTTTCTCAGTGATAGATTTTTTACTGAGCAGTACAGAGGCAGTATTACTTATTAAAATAAAATAAAAGGATATATGAGGAGTTAACATCATAAAGAATTATGATTTCATGTTTTAACACTTACTATATTTTCCTTTCCAACTTTTTTTTTTTTTTTTTTTTAGAAAGACAAGTGATAATTTAGAAACTTCTAAACGTAAAGAATTTTCCTACTGGTCCGTGAACTATACATTAATTGAGAATAATTATCTCTTCAAGATAAAAATCTACCCAAGAAAACTATTTGATGGCTTTAACCAGATTATGTTCTACACGAGGGGATGGGAGGAAAGGGGTATTAAGAGTTGAAGACAGTCCCTGGTCTTCTTCACTTCCTTTCACTCACCATGGACTTCACTCCCTTTTTCCCAAGGAAAAAGCAACATTATACCTTCAATGAGCCTATGATAAAACCATTTGTGTGAGTTTAAAAACACACAAAAGTATACTTTCTATTAGCAGCTATGTGTTTATAAAGTATGAAGACAAAGACTGGAAGGATATATGCCAAACTTGTAACAAAGGTGGCCTCTGAGAAGGGGGTGGGGGGAAGGATCAAGAGAAGGAAACATTTATTAATTTCCTAACAGGTTGAATTTTTGAAGGAAAATGTATTCATACATTGCTATATAAACTGTTTTAAGTTACAGCCATAAAAAATTCTGGAAAAAAGAATCCTGAAGTACGAATGGTGGCTGATTCTGAGTGATATGAACATGAGTGAATTTACTACTGAAGTTGATACCAGTCCATCACAGGGTAAGGTGCAGCTTTTTATCGGCTGACTAGTTCATGCTACCAGAGATGTTTACAACAGCTCCTTCATACTGCACCTGGAACTACACTGGAGCCTCATACTGGTGGTGGTATCTTTAGTTACTGCTGAGACTGTTACAAAGACTTAAAATATTAGATGCGGCTTCCGAAGTCTCCTATAATGGATTCTAAAGCAAAGGTCTACAGGAATATTTCTGCCACGACATGAAAAAATAACAATAAAACTAAGGTGTGACACTGCAGGGCTGGGCAGCAAGCTGCCGGAGTGGGCCCTCTCGCTCTTGCTGTGGTATCCTTAATCCAATCATACCTCAAGGGGACGGGGTGCTACTTCTGGATTCCTGTATCCAGATGGAATACTTCCCATGCGAGCCAACTGCTAAAATCTCTCCTCTTTAAGTGAACGCTAACAAGAGCCCACCATGGACAAGTTCTGTAGTATCTCAATAAACCCCTGCTGCGTTTCTTGGAATTAAGGCTAGAGGTCAAGTGACAAGTCACTGGTTTTCCCCCCAACTTTCTGTATTGGGTTTTGAGGATAAGAAGTCTGCACATAAACCCTGGGGTCTTACTAGCCTGCACAGCCTGCAGAGGGCTGCCCAAGGTTTGGGTTACATACGGCTGGCGTGAGTCCTGCTTCGTCTCTGAGTCCGAGACCAAAACCCTGGGTCCTTCCCAGTGGTATGGTTCTTCCTTTTCCTGGAGGCCACAGTCGTCACAGAATTCTCTTACAACAATGAGACATCATTTTTGGAAGAAAAAAAAATGGTTTCTTTATCCTCGTGCTAGGTAGGAGAGTAGCTGACGCGGTAGAGGAGAGCGCTCAGGTGCCTGAGCTCTGGAAGCAGCTGACCCTGCGTTTGCACCCCAGCTGTCAGAGCTGCTGGAAACTGGAAACATGGGCATGCTAACGTACCTCTCTAAGCTACTGTGTTTTCAAAACCGGAATACTCATTAATTAATGAGACAGAAAAATAAGAAAATAAAAAGATTGCTGTGAGGATAAAATTAAATATTCTACACAAAGACTTGAGCAGTGCCTGAAGGACCGTAAAAATGAATGTTACAACAGCCACATTCATCAGCATCCCGCTGGCTAGAGGGTTCCTTCCTCTTCAGGCCTCCCCACTGTACCGTCCTCCCGAACTCCACTCCCCGCTGAAGCAGTGAGGGTCTTCCCCAGGCGCTAGACTTGACAGGCATGTGAGGCCGTTCTTAGAAGTAGCTTCAAATTTCTATTACACCACCTTGAGGAGATTATCGCACGTGCTGGAGTACAAATGGACTTGCGCCTCCCTCATTAGGGACAGTTTCCTACGAGATCTACTTCATTGGTAAGCTTGAACTGACAGTGAATACAGATATTCTCATCACTGCTTCAGGTAATAAGATTACTGTCAGTCCATTTGTGACTCTATGTCATGCTCCCCCAAAATATCTGAGACTGAGCTCCTATAGGCTTTGCTAACAGAAACCTGTAGAGAATGTGTTAGGTCTCCATAATTGCCAATTTGCTGTTAGCATTATTCCTCTACTTAGCAGACATGCCTCTTCCCCCTAGCAAGGGACACAGCCTGTGTTCAATTTATAGTGCATCTCTTATCTATTCACTTGGTTACTGAATAGTCCTCTTTTAAAAATTTATTTTTAATTGAAGTATAGTTGGCATATTTTATACACGCACACATTTTTTTTTTTAGAGAAAAAGAGAGCGAGAGCATGACATGAGCGGGGTGAGAGAGGGGCAGAGGGAGAGGGAGAAAGAGAATCCTAAGCAGGCTCCACGCTCAGTGTGGAGCCCCGTGTGGGGCTGACCTTATGACCCTGACTGAGATCATGACCTGAGCCAAAATCAAGAGTCAGATGCTCAACCAACTGAGCCACCCAGACACCCCGGTGTACAATATTGTATTGTTTCAGGTGTACAACATAGTGAGTCAACAAGTACACTCATTACAAAGTGCTTACCACAGTAAGTATGGTTATCATGTGTCACCATACAAAGTTATTACAACATTACGGACTATATTCCCTATGCTGTACTTTTCATCCCCGTGACTTATTTATTTTATAACTGGAAGTCTGTACTTAATCCCCTTCACCTATTTCATCCATCCCCCTACCCACCTCCCATTTTAATCACTAGTTTGTTTTTTATATTGATGAATCTGTTCTTCTTTTTTGTTGTTGTCGGTTTTCTGTTTGTCTGAATAATTTTTTTAATGCATTGACCTCTCTGGTTACAATCACTTACAGCTTCAGTTTTGCCATTCATGAATTTTATGATCTTAGTAAAATCACATGACTCTGGGTTTCAGTTTTGTATTCAAAGATATCTTTAATTAACTCTCATTTAGTTTCTATCATTCTAGCTACCTACTACAAGTATCTCAGACAAAAAAAGAAATGTGAAGGATCAATATAGATTCACCATGGAAAACACAAATTCTACTAACTCATTTTAAGATTAGAAATGTAACACAGGTGCTCAGGGCCCTGTGTAGTTGTGCAGTTTGTGCACTGCGAAAAGTTACCTGAGGGTTTGCCAAATCTTACAACTGGAGGAAGGGATGCCTTTTCTTCTTATATAGGTGCTATCTGCTCATGACGCAGCGTCTGCTCAAAGGTGATACCTTTTTCTAACTTGTCCACAAAGCAGACTGGACCTTTACCTGAACTGCACAAAGATATCTCACCTTACAGGTCACAGGCAGCCCGCAAAGATTCTACTCGACTGCGAGTGACTGATCTCATCACATAAAAAGATCTCCAGAACACAAAGATGCAGAAGTCTTTAAGATTAATTTCTCTTCCAACTAGCCATATATAAAGCTATATACCCAAATTCTTCAGAGAAAGAAGAAAAAAAAAAAAAACATAAAGACCTGAAATCAAAGAAAAAGTTTACCAAGAATCTGAACAAACCAACCTTTCACTGTTCTAAGACACTAAACATTTTTGTGACAAAGGCATCTGGAAAATACAGAATTTTTCTGTACTTGCCTTCTTCGCAAATTGTGAAAATTAAGAGAATAATCTTTATAAAGCAGTCAAAATGCACTTGAAGTATACATAATACGTATATACATACGTATTACATAATTTTTTAGTATACATAATTTATTTAAAAAGTATAATTAGTTATTCTTAAGCATTAAATTATTTTAGAAGTAACATTTAAATAAAATGCACAAGTCAATATGTTTTAATGCCCCTAATCTTAAGATAACATCAAAATTAATAGCCTGAAGCTTGTGAAGTAGCCATAAGAAAGAGAATGACAGGTGTGTGTATATGTCTGGGCCACATAACCCTAAGAAATAAGTGGTGCTGGAAATTATTTTAAATAGCATTTTCAATTAACTCACCCTGAAATAACAACATATGATTTTAGTTATATAGCTATGCCACAATATGTAAATATAGCTTGGTAATCCCTATGGTGAACTAAGAATGGAAAGCTATAAGTAATAGACATCCTAATAATTTTACACTAAATTTGTTCTTTATATATAAAATCATCTTTAATAGGCTTCTCCTATCTAATATAGAAATGGAAAGTACTAATTTGCATGAATGGAATTTCAGAGGTTCTATCTTACCAAATACAAAATATCTGCAGCCTACTACTTAACTCTGAAACCTTTTAAAAATACAATAGGATTATCAGAAAATGCCTTCAATTTTAAGAACACCACAGTAAAAATAAAATTAAAACTGTGAACAAAGGAAACTGGATATATTATTTTAATGTTTATTTTTCCTGGAAAAATTTCTTATAGATATCATTCCCTTTTGTAATTCAAAAAAATGGAAGATTAATATGGCCACCTAGAGGAGAAAACATGATAACAAATATGCCATCACATTTTCTTACTTTTTCTAGAGTATCTGTATTTCAAATTTATATATATAAACTGTTCTAAAGAACTCAACTGAAGAGGTTAATCATGTATGAAAGAGACCTTGGTTGGATACCAGAGTAGTAGTGATGACCCAACAGAAGCTAAAACCATATTTGTTTTGGAGTGGACCTGACAAATAGTTCTTATAACTTACCGTGTCACCTTAGGTTAAAAATTACCTACTTGATCTAAAATCTCTTCTCACTTCTATAAAATGGGGATAATCTTACCTACCACAATGATTTGCAGTGAAGATTAAATAGTAATGGTGTGTACAGAAAGTAATAGTCAGGTACACAGTAGGAGCTCAATATGGTAGTTCGTACTACCTGGTCAGAGAGTTCTGTACTATTCTCTCCTAGCCCTATCCAGGCCCTCCCTGACCCTCCCTAATCTCACAGATACTTCCAGTATTGGCTGTTCCAAAGCTTCTCTACTAGAATTATTCAGTGTTGAGAAATGAACTAATGGTTCCTTACCAGCACTAATGAGGTAACAGATTGTCATGTAAAAAATGGACATTTAAGAATATTTTTCCTCTACCTTGTAATTCCCTTTAGTTACCTCAACCTACACCTTTCAGTTAACTTTGATCCCTATAAACTTGCAGAATAATATGCAGAATAAAAGGTCAGAGCAGTAGAGAAACATAACCTACTATATCCATCCCTTTACTTGTACCTCAGGAAAATGAACCAAATTCTACCAAGAGAACTATACTCAGCAGTCCTCTTAGGTGACCAGCCACCAAGTATTTCTGCTGAGTTAGCTACTCAGAGGAATGACCACCTGGTGGAGACTCAAATGTGTATTTGAACCAAATCCCTTTCCTTCCCAAATATATGCCAGAAGAGGGTTACCACTGCTGGGTTGGAGGGAGAAGGTGAACACTATGGTTAGAATCTCATATGTACTTCTGTATCTTTCTGAGGGGGCATGTTAAGAATTTACTATCACTTGAAATTGCTTTTACTTAAGACCTTGGGCTCTGAAATCTCCCCCTCCAATCAAATTCTTTCTTCCCCCACTCCACTGAATCTTATTTTGGGCTCAAAGCGACTTTGACTTTTCAATAAGCAATAACCTATGATACAAAACTATTCTCCTAGTCTATTGTTTTCTTACATTATCACTTGGTCATCTCTCCATCCTAAATCCCAGTGACAGCATTTTAACAATAAGGATATCCATCTCCACCCCAATGTTTCAGACATTAAATTACCTCCTCCCACATAAACTTACTTCTCTAATACCTCTCTAAACTAATTAAAAATACTGATTCTTCACTCACTGCACATATTCAATCATTCAAGATATACTGAGATCATCCTTAAATCTACAAACTCTGTGTCCCCAAACTCACTGCAAATGAAGGTCTCATCACTGTTTGTCCAACTGGTCCTTTCTACCTCCAATAGTCCCACCTCCAATTCATTTTCTGTTACAATAGTTAAATAATCTTTCTTAAATACATTTCTAAAAGTGCCACACTGTCCAGCTTAAAAAAAAATCTTCCAGTACTCTATATTTCCTATAAGACAATGAAGTCCTGAACATGGCATTCAAACCTATTACCTACTTATTCTCCAAACACAGATCCTAAGCTAAAGACACTAAAATACACTCTCATTTGCTTTCACGCCATCAAGATTCCATGGCTGTTGAAACAGATCTTACTCAAGTCCAGTTCACCTAGTCTGTGAGGACTACATTAGACCTCCCCATAACCCCACCTCCCCAACAATTGAGTCACCTCCTTCTTTGAATGTCTATAGCACTTTGTTCATGAAACTATAGTCAATGGTCTTCCTCCTCTAGTCTGTGGGCTCTTCGAAACAAGCTTGTTTTATTCATCTTTACATCCACAGTATATAGTATGGCACATAAAAAGCTTTCGACAAATGTTTATGAAATAAATCTAATTTCAGAACACCTAAAGTCAATCTACCCTCGGTGTTTTATCAATTATTGTAGAGTAGAAATGGTAAGAAAGTAGAGATGGGTCCCAAAGATATACGTAAAATGAAAAGAGAAGGTGACTCCAGGACATTGGCCCCAGTTCCAGAGCTTAGGGCAAGAACAGAAGAGCCACTGAGGTTATGCTTCTCTCCTCACTGCTCTTCTCCCAGACTACAGAGCCGTGCTAGAATAACAGAACTGTGGGGAAGCAATCAAGACAGCACGGAAGTGTAGGGAGTGAGAGGGACGAAGCAGTGAGGAGGAAAAAATCAAAACCCTCAACTGGAGCTACAAAAAGGGAAGTGTCCCGGGTCACAGATGACAAATGCAGCCCATGCTCAGGACTGCTCGCTCTCATCACCAGTACTGTTTGCACCACCTGCAACCACAATGACCATTTACTGGTCACCTACCCACAGGGGCCAGAACTATGCTACAAACTACCACATATACCATGTAATGTTCATGACAACCCTGTCAGGAAGGTATTATCCACGTTTTAGAGACAATGAAACAAACCTAAAAACCATTAGCTATACTGCCCGAAGTTTGTAGCTAATATGTTAAGTCGCCCAGCCAGAATGTAAACAAGGATCAGGTTCAAAACCCATTCTCTTGAGGCTCTACTATTCACGTGCCAGGGGTGGATGGGGTGGATATATGCTGGGGACAGGCTTCACCGCTTCGCGTCACTCAGTTCTCTTTGTAAGCACGGGCTTTCTTTCCTCTAGTACTAGAAAGGTATTTTTGAGGGTAGAGTCTGATATTTTTTATTTCTTCCCTACCATCTCATAATGAACTTTCTATATAGTAATTTGATTAATTTATTATAAATTGTGTACTAGTAGAAAGAAAAAGGAGGTACATCAGTCATTAGCTAGTATTAAGCCGAATAAAAAAAAGGATGATTTAGCTCCTTTGACAACTCTATGTGCTGGGGTAAGACTTTATGTAATCAATAGTTATAGGCCCTTAAACACAAACCACAGCTACAAAATGAAGGATAGCTTGTGTTTGATGTAATAAAAAATTGTTGTCTAAGATATACTGCTCTCTTCTTCATAAATGAGTATAAAGATAATAATTACTAGGAATACTCATACATTCTATCAAGCATGTGAACAACGTACCTAAAATGTAGAAATAAATATGCTTCAATTAATGGCAATTAATTTCCCTTATAGAAAGATGTAAAAACATGTTAGAGTGGACATGTATCTTCTATATAAGTTGAGTTTTAAGCCAATGTCAGTACATGAAGCAAAGATCAATTAGAGACAAAATAATCCTTGAAAATTCCTAAAGTCATCCTTACAGCAAAGTATAACACAGTACGAGCTCTCAATCCATCCTGGACACTTTTTCCCCCTACGCAGAACAGATCACCATTTCTTCGGCTGTGTGCCACATGAAGTATTTGGCTTCTGTTTAGGGGCCACACAGAATGAAAAAGCATACATTTACACACTAGGATCAAGTTCAACACTATAAGAGACTTAGACTCTCCATCAGTTCCTATACCAGGCATTTAGAGACCGATTCCACGTCAGAGAACAGCAGACTCACATCTTCTACCTCATGCTTGCATTGTGGAAAGAGAAGCAGAATTACTACGGTATTTAAATTATTTGGTGTTTTGCTTTTATTTAGGTGTTTTAGGTTGGGGCTTCAGTCCAAAGATCTGAATTTTGATAAATTATATTCACAGAAATGTGACTCTGTTTATCTCTTGTTTATTGTGCAGCCACAGATGCCTAGAGTTTTAGGTACAAATAATCTAACACTATAGTGTGTGATCTAAAAAAATAAGTAACCTGTGTTACCTTCATCTATCGATGCTTCGCTACTGTAGCCATCATACTCCGCAGACAGAGGGCTGTATTTTTGTCTCGTTTCCCAAGCATAGTTCTTTTGTCTCGAATCTGCCAATGGTAGTCTGGAATTGTGGGTTCTGGACAAGGCCTCGTGATATTTACCCAGTGCTTCATCTTCACTTTCAGAAGATGAACCATGCTCATCTTTATCCATGTAGGAATTATCTATTTGGAATGACAGGGAGAACAAATCAAAATTTTAATACAATAAAGTATGATGAATTTGATACACACAAAGAGATATATGTCACATATATCCATATGCACATGAATATACATATACATACACAATGTGAATTTCCAGCTTTAAATAAGTATAATTTTTTCATTCAAGAAACCCAAAGCTTTAGATTTTCATATTTTTAATAGAAAAAAAGATCAATTTGTATATTTTAATTATAAAAAAATATTAGTTGCAGGGATTTTCCAAACCATGTTACAGATAAAGGAAATAACGGAACTTGCCACCTTACACAATTTTTTAAAGGATCAGTAGCACACAAAGAGACTTAGAAATATCACCAGTACATATGGACCTGATTCAAACTAGAATGTGACTAGAGGCATTTTAGTTATCATCTGGGTCCAAATTTTGAAAAATGATAAGGCTTAGTTCTAGGAGAACAGAGAAATGGGCAGACATATACTACTGGTGGAATTATTACTGGTACAACTCTTCTAGACAGCAATTTGGCAATACATATCAAATTTTAAATCTGCACCGTCTGTGATTCATTTCTAGGAATTTACCAATTCCATTTCCAAGAATTCGGCCTAAGAAAATAATTAACAGGTGAGCAAAGATATGTATTTCAGACAATTCACTGCACTGTGTTAAACAGCAACAGAAAACAAAAATAAAATATAATCTAAACGTCCATCACTGGGCCTTGGTTAAGTACGTTGTGATATATTTATGCAATGATACAGTATGCAGTTACTACAAATGAGAAGGTGAACTCACAGGTACTCACAGGGAATAACTACTACAACATCATGTTAAGAGAAAAGAGAAGGTTATAAAACAGAAGGCATACCTATGTTCTTATTTAAACACACACACATATGCAGTGTATGTTCATATACACATACAAAAATATGTGGAAGGATACACTTATTTTCTGTGAAAAGGAGAATTACTAAGAAAATTTTACTAAAGTATAACTAAATTTCAAATAAAATTTTTAGGACATATAAAACTTGCATTATTCTTAAAATAAGAGCAAACTAGTATAATAATAACTAGCTGTTACCATTTTTTTAAAAGTAAAAATTTTGAAACTGCACTAATGTTGAGGTTCATTTAACCTAAGATGAGCCTTCTCAGAAAAATAAAACAACTCTGGAAAGATAAAGAGACCACAGCCGGTAGAATTTATTAGGTCAGTCGAGATATTTTTCTCTTTATAAACATTTGAGATCATCTGCACAAAAGGAATCAAGGTTTGACATTCAGGAGGGGAGACACAGAAAAAGTAATTTAAAAATATGGTAGAGGAATGGTACGTTTAGAGTCAGACGGAAGGGAGCTTGGATGTCACTAGTCTAAGTCCTCCCTTTTAATTCAGTAAGAGAAAGCCATGAAAGGGTAAAACTATGACCTGTATCATATTCTGCACGGCCCAATACGTAGTCACTAGCCACATGCAGCTATTTGATTCAAAATAAAATAATTTATGAAAGTTCTTCTGAAAATCTCCTTTTCCTTACCTCCCCCAACTCCCAAGTATATAATCAGCCACCCCTCACCAACGCTGGGGCAGCAGCTCTTTCTGCACACGGGTCCTGTCGCGTGCTTTAATAAAACCACCTTTTTGCACCAATAAACAAATAATAAAATAATTTAAAACCCAGTTTCCCCGGTGCTACTGGCCACATTTCAAGTGCTCAATACGTGCGTGTGGCTAGTGGTTACTACATGGAATTTTTCCATCATTGCAGAAAGTCCCGTTACACAGTGCTGAGGTGATAGCGGATCTGGTCTAGAACCTGGGCCTTCTGACACCCAGTTGAGAGCTGTAGCATTTTGTGGGCTACCATGGTGATGGTCTCTAAGGCAGCAGGAGAGCTCTGAGAAATTCTGCCGTCATACTTCACCTATCACAAAATATTACCTACAGCAGTCCTGCATTCAGAAATATAGAAGGAAACTCTTCCTTCTCTTTCTAAATCCTATAAGGTCTATGAACGAACCTAGAACACAGGTACTAGTAATACTGATATTACTATTAATGAATAATATTAGAATTCAGCTATAATAAGAAGTAGTCTATGGGTCAAATGATTTTCAAACGATTTTTAGAACATAATATGTTTACGTTTAGTACTGACTATAATCTAGAATATCTGAGAGATACTTGGGTTTTCCAGCGACCAGCATGATTCTGAATGAAAACAAATCAAAACAAAATTAACTCTATACTGCTATGTGTGCAGCTTTTATTACTACTGCCTATTCTGTTATTTTCTGAATAACATAAGTATTCTATTTTGTTTATTTTTGCTACTTCAAATAATAAGGCTAACAAAACTAAACTATGGCTACCCAAAACTACTGATTTGGATAATTAAAAAACTCCTAGCAGAACAGACTCCAAAATGGCCATATTTCCAAAAACTGGCTTTCCTTTTTAATTAGTCTATCCATCCTGGATCAGCCTCTATGATATCACTTAAAAATCATTCATATAATTGATAAATAGCAGATCTTGATTATGTATGAATTCACGAAGAACTGAAAGTCTTCCTCATTTCTGCCGCCACTCAGATTTTTGTTATTTTTATGAGAATCTAAATTTAGAGAAAAATGTCAGATATATATATGTATATATATATATATATATATATATTTTTTTTTTTTTTTAAATAAAAGCCAGTGTACTTTTGGCCTTGTGATCAGATCAGCAACAAATGGAAATGACTAAGGGATTAACAGAAGTAATCACTAGCCATACAAAGCAATTCTGCAACCAACCCAAATAACTGTCGGCTCATTGTTTTGAAAATTGTCACAAATACTGTAGTTAAAAACTATAAATGATTAGTTGGAATCTTAATTCTACATAGAGAACTCATAAAAAATAATAGATTGTTCACGTATACTCATTGTAAACACAGAACTCATATAAAATTCTTAATATGTGGCTAAGTGAATAGGCACATATCCTGAAGCATGCTATTCAATAAAATAAACTCTAGGGGCACCTGGGTGGCTCAGTGAGTTCAGCATCTGACTCTTGATTTCAGTTCAGATCATGATCTCAGGGTCAGGGGATGGAGCCCCTCATCGGGCTCTGAGCTCAGCACAGAGTCTGCTTGGTCCTCTCCCTCTGCTCCTCCCCCTGCTCACACTCTCACACTCTCTCAAGTGAATAAATAAAATTTTTAAAAATAAATAAAATTAAAAAAACTCTATTGCTCTAAAGGAAAAATATAAAACACTTGATACAGATTCTTATTGGGATAGACTCGAAGGGCAACATAGTATAAAGGTCTCAGGAGTTAGTTACAAAAATATAAAATTTTAAAATTCAACTTTAGCACACTAAATATACTCCAACTAGAGAATGCACACTACTTAAAGCTATGGAGTCTCTGGTTGTCTAATAAACAATCATTAAGAAAAATTAGCCAAATAATGCAGGGACCAGGGACAATACTTAATTTAGCAGTGTACAAAGAACATGAATGCTTTCAAAATGATGGTCAGAAAAAAAAATGAATGACCTTAAAATTGTCTCCCAGTAAGAGGATTCAAGAAAATCTTAAATTAGACATATAGACATGTATAGGAAAGTTTGGAAATTTGGATGTTTTCTTAATTTAAAAAATCAAGAGAAAAGTTTATCACTCAAACCCACAGTAGGAGACCTCACCTTTTCCTGGTATTATCTTAGAATATTTTTCATCTTTACTCTTTGCTGTTCCTTTCTGGGCAGAAATGGCTTCAGTTTTCTTTGTTTTTATGTCTCCTTTCACTTTGTAGGATGTTGTTGGATTTTTCTGTTCTTTGATTTTTCCATGTAATTTATCCTTAGAATTAGCTGTTGGTGCTGGATGATTGTCTTCTTTCATAATGGGTTTCTGTATCATATGTCTGTTGCTTGCCAAAATATCTTTTGGAGAACACTCATTTCCTGACCACTCATTCCCTCTGGATCCTTTACTTTTAATATGTTTTTCAGCTTTCTTTAAATGATTTTCTTTCATTTCTTGATATCTTACCTCCTTTAAATCATTCTTACCATCATCGGGCATTCCTAATCCAACTTTTTTACATCTGTCAGTATGTTCAAGTTCTTGACAAGCACATCCAGCCCTTGCATTCTGCTTGATAAATGATATCTCACCGTCACTCAGGTGAGCTTTCAAAGAAGAATCACCACCGACATTACTGCTTTCTTGATATTTTGATAGAGTCCGTTGCCTATCATTAATATGTTTGAATACTCTTTCTTCATTCATTCCGTGATCTTGCTTTTGTGAAACTGAAGTATTGTGACAACTGATTCGATTTGCTCTGTGCTCTACACTGGACTGTGTTTTCTGACAAGTAGTGTCTTTGGAGACTTCTGGTGACACGGCGTTTGTTTGTTTAGAAGTAGCTACTACAGCTTCTGCTACTGCACAGCTTTCTTCTTCTGGGCGAAAGCCATTTATCATACTTGTTACCTGTTCAGCAACTGAGTCAGTGAAAGCGTAGCTGACTTCCCCCACAGCAGTGGTTAAATCTTCTACAGCATTACTGATTGTGTCCACCAGAGAAGACACTGAAGGCAGATTCTGCTGGAAAGTTTTGAAAAATGCCATTTTCTAATTCCTTATTCCTAACAGATGCAATAATGGAATTTTCTCTTCTCAAAATATCAACCACTTAGGAATCTGAATTTAAAATGTACTTAAATGTTGTTACTCATGAGCTTGGTATTATTATTTTGCATTGTGGCTTTTAATCTTTCTGTAAATGCATTATGCATTGAAAGAAATACGTCGAAGCAAAGACTCTTCCAAAAAAAAAAAAATATCAAACCACTTGGTTTAAATGTAATGACATTTTTTCCCACTCCATAGCTATCATAACAGCAGCAAGACAATATTTTCCCCTCAAATACTATTGGTTTTTTATTCTATACCTGCAAGAAGAAGTATAAAAAGGATTTTTATTATGAACTTCTGGTTTATTTACTAACAGTCTATGTAGGGTAACTACCCTATATTATTAACAAACTACCAATATCATTTCAAATTAAGACACCTACTAAGGGGAAAATAAGCAATTTGCACAGAGGTCAGGATAGAAAAAAGAGCAGAGGGTGAACACCTGCAGAGTGGCTACTAGATGCAAGGCATCGTGATTTACAAGTTTTATCATACCCGATCTCACAATAACTCTAGGAGGAAAATATTATTATTCCTATTTAATAAGTGAAAAAAAAAAAAAAAAACAAGGCTCAGAAAAAGTAAGACGGTTCCCAAAACCTTTCCAAAGGATCCTCAAGGTCAAAACTATTTTCATAATAACAGTGAGGGGATATTTAACTTTTTCACTTTCATTTGCTCATAAATGAACACTGGAGTTTTCCAGAGGCGACATGGCAGATTGAATGCAGAAGGAGACATGAGAATAACAGCTGGTTCTTCTTCGCCAGTTATTAAAGGGATTTGCAAAAAATATAAAACAATGGCACTTCTCTCACCATTTTGCGGGGGGGAGTAAAAAAATACATAGTTTTTTAAGTTAAAAAATGTTACTTATATTTAACATGTATGTAATAGGCTTATTGGGTTTTTTGTGGGGTTTTTTCATTCTAAGTTCTTATTTAAATTCTAGTTAGTTAACATATAGGGTACTATTGGTTTCAGGAGTAGAATTTTAGTGATTCATCACTTACAAATAACACCCAGTGCTCATCACAACAAGTTATTGGTTGTTTTTTTTTTTTAAAACAAATAAGTTGATAGGAATATTTTTAAATTCTCTCAGTTTTAACTTCTAATATGGTACATATCAATAGATACAATTCACATAAAAAAAGCTCTTTGGGGGGGCGCCTGGGTGGCTCAGTTGGTTAAGCGGCTGCTTTCGGCTCAGGTCATGATCCTGGAGTCCCGGGATCGAGTCCCGCATCGGGCTCCCTGCTCGGCAGGGAGTCTGCTTCTCCCTCTGACCCTCCTCCCTCTCATGCTCTCTGTCTCTCATTCTCTCTCTCTCAAATAAAAAATAAAAAAAAAAAAAAAAAAAAAAAAGCTCTTTGGGGTCTTCAATAACTTTTAAGAGTGTAAAGGGGTCATTAGACCAGAGAAAAACCAGAAATGCTGAACCAGGGGATTCCTGGAGGCTGCCCAGAGAGATATCTTTAACCAGTTCAACTCTACACAAATGATCAAGAAGCAAGACTGAAGTATGAGAAACGTTAAACTTAAATCAGGGGGCGCCTGGGTGGCTCAGATGGTTAAGCGTCTGCCTTCGGCTCAGGTCATGATCTCAGGGTCCTGGGATCGAGTCCTGCATCAGGCTCCCTGCTCCTTGGGAGTCTGCTTCTCCCTCTGCCTTTCTCTCTCGTTCTGTCTCTCATGAATAAACTTAAATCAAACTCACAAAAGTACTACACTTTCCTGATGCAGAAGTCACAGATGTAATTCAATAACCAATAGATTTTTTATAAACAATAATGCTATCACTTTTTAAGTTACCAAGGGTAAGAGAAAAATCTCTCTCCAACACAGTACACAGACAAGAAGAGCAAGGTTTTGGGCGCCTGGGTGGCTCAGATAGTTAAGCATCTGCCTTCGGCTCAGGTCATGATCTCAGGGTCCTGGGATCAAGTCCCGCATCGGGCTCCCTGCTCCTTGGGAGCCTGCTTCTCCCTCTGCCTCTCTCTCTCTGTCTCTCATGAATAAATAAATAAAATCTTTAAAACAAAAAAAAAAAGAGCAAGGTTTTTCTGCTAATGCTCTGCAATACTGTTCTAAATTAACACCTTGCTTTTATAATTCTCAACTCGCTTCTGCTATCACTTATACAAGCCAGTCTTTGGAAACAGCAAATAAAAAACTCTTATAATAATATAAAAAAAAAAAAACCTCCACAGAATACTTTTCATGAAAGAAAGAACAAGATTACAGTCCTCATCTCTCTTAATACGTAGTAGTAGTAAGTGATATAAAGTGATATCATGCCTATGGTACCAAGGGAGGGAGAGGAACACTAATTTTTATAAGCAGACTTTATCTATACACTAAGTTAATAGAGAAAACTACTTTCTCCAAACAATAAAATTATCCATCAGCTGAGAATTCAACAGCAGGTAAAGAAAAAGGGTGAATACTTTCAAAAAGCCTTCTATGGGAATATGGGAAAAAAAGACAGTATGATTTAAGCTATATAGAGAAGAAAGATACTTCCTTCTTAAAGCATATCTACTCATATTACAGGCTCAGAAGCACACCTTATATATGAAAAATAAAAATGGCATTTTCTGATAGCAATTCATCTTTATGCGATATATTTGCAATTTGTGAACAGAAAGATAATTGAACATAATTTACTTAATAGATTTTTTTTTTTACTCTCACAGAAAAGTGGCTCGAATGTTAGTTTACAGTATGTCAAAACCAACCTTACCATATTATGTTTAAAAAAATAAAATAACAGAACGGTATAGATACAAAGAACAAATAAAAGCAGTGATGATACTTACAAATTTTATCTTGTGAGTTCTTCCTTGTACTGTATCCTGAACCAAGATCTGGAAACCCGCCAACATTTTCAAAACAGAACTTCTTATTAATATAGAGAAAAAGGAGCAGCATCAAGATAATAAACACCCCAACAGCTGACAAAAATCCAACTGCCTCTGGAGAGACTAGAGAAAAAAAAGTCACATCTGTAAGCATTTATTCTCCTTTAAGCTACAAGTAAGAAGGAAACCCCTACACATATGTTAGATTACTGCCTTAGTTGAATTATACTTTTTAATTGTCATAGTTTACATAGGTTTATAAGAAAAACAAACTGCACAGTTTAATGAGCTGTTCAATTCATTCAACAGTACTTATTCAAATCTAAAAGTGTCTGTATAAATTATGTTGGAGCAATCTTAAAAGACAGTTTATAAAATAGGCAGTTACATATTTAGTCCATTTAAGAGTATTACAAAAATTTTAGCACAAGAATTAGAAAAAATTATTTCCCATGCACAGGTATCTTACTTAGCCAAATTTATAAGAACATTTATTATTATTCTTATCTCTAAAAGCTTCAATGGCCATTTTATTTAATAAACTCTGGACTTCTTAACGTGGCATTCAAAGCTCCAGCCTCTCTTTTCAATATTACACTCTAATCAAATGGTTCCACCCACTGCCTCCGAATTGGCTATATGCATTACCACACACCTTGTCTTTGTTCATCTTCTTCTCCTCACCTGTAATGATCAAGTCTGCTCTCTACCATATCCCACTCATTCATTCAATCAACAAATATCCTGGACCAGCAGGCATTACCACATACACAGTCCCTGTCTTCCATGAACGGTCTGGTGAAGGCACTTACAACATGGCGTAACAAAGGCTAGGAGTAGGAAGAACAGGGACTATGAGTTACAGAAACACTTAAGCCAGTGTTGAAGGATCCAGTAGGCTTTTCTGAAAGTTATGGACCCCATGATTATATTCTAAGAATTATTAAGAATTAGCAAGTTAACACTATCCCAGCCAGAAGAAATGGCAAGTGCAAAGGTCCAGAGACAGGAAATCACCGTATATTCCAGAAACTCAATGAAACTTTGTTATGATAAACCAGATTCTCAAGAGAATCTGATCTCAAGAGAATACATGAAGACTTCGTACAGTGAGAACAGCAACAACCAAAATCTACAACTCCTTCAATCCTCAGCAATCTCTCTTTCAACGTTTGCATTATTTGTCACTATACCAGTCATTTGGAGTTAAACAGGAACTAAATTTTTTATCCCCCATGCCTCAAGGGATATCCATAGATGAGAATGAATCCTAAGCCTCAAATATCCTCTACAACCTACAATCTACTCTTCCTTCTTCCACTGCTCAAGCAGCAACTAAGATGTCATCTCCTCCAAGATTCTTGCTTTAATCAGAAGAGCCACAGCAATTAGCATCTAAACTCATTTGTTTAAAATGAAGTCACCAACCAGTCCGATGATGACTGTTTTTATCTCCTAGCTTTTCATTATTTGTGAAAGTCAGCCATTCCAGGTGTAGAACTGCTAAGACGTTACAGTCTATTCAAAGCTGGATCAACAATATTATGGTAGAGGATGGAGCAGAGTGACACTGTGAAGGAAAAGGGGAGAGACTGAACAGAAATGCAGTCTAAATATCAGGCCGAGGAACAGATCCTGCTACTAGAAACAAGAAGTCATGCCCAGACATTAACCCTGCCTCATTTTTCAGGTTGGAGAATAGTCAGGAAAGAGAACAGTATTTTAACTTAAAAATCTAAGCTACATTACCAAAAACAGTGGTTTGCATCAAGCCTGAAGGAGGAGGTAAAAATAAAAACAGAAGAATTATCTTCAGCAATTCTTTTTTTTTTTAAACTTTTTTTTTTAAGATTTTATTTATTTATTTGAGAGAGAGAGAATGAGAGACAGAGAGCATGAGAGAGAGGAGGGTCAGAGGGAGAAGCAGACTCCCCGCTGAGCGGGGAGCCCGATGCGGGACTCGATCCCAGGACTCCAGGATCATGACCTGAGCCGAAGGCAGTCGCTTAACCAACTGAGCCACCCAGGCGCCCCTATCTTCAGCAATTCTTATAGCTAGGAAAGTCAGAAGCAGGCCAGAACCTGGTATAAAAGGCAAAATGCTCAGTAAACTTATATTCAATATTACACTGTAAGCACATATGTATAGGAGCTCCCCCTTTAGCCCAGGTCCCAAATACACTTGAAAATTTGATGCATTTAAGTGAACACACAGGGTTAGATAATATGCAACCTGAAAATCTCCCATCTCTTAGAAGACTAATAAATGAGAGAAAACATAGCTCACCTCACTTAAAAAAGCTAATTATTGCTAACAAAAATAGCAAAAAATACATATACCATATATTACGTACTAAGGGCTGTTTTAAGTACTTTACATATATTAACTTTTTAAATCTTCACAATCAGACTACTATCCTCATTATAAATTGTGATATGGAGACATTAAACTATGTGCCCAGCTTATAAGTGGAAGAGTCAGGATTCAAACCGTGTCTGGTTACAGGGTCTGTGCTTTCAACTACTGTTCATACTTCTCCTCCTGTATTCCTTCTCTCCTCTCCTTGCCTCTTCCTATGTCATGTCTCAGTCCTTATTTCTGTGTTTCTCTTTTCATCTCCCTCCTTTGCATTTGAAAATTTAACCTGGGGTGGGGGGAGGGAATCAACTATAAACAAATACGACACAGTAAGTGCTATAATAGAGGCAGGAATAGAAAGTATTACTGGAACACAAAGAAATGCCACCTGGGGACGTTACAAATGCTACAGAAAGGCGGTAACACTTGAGTAGGGTATGAAAGATTAATAAACTATCAAATAGTGAAGGGACAGATGAAATAGCATAGTAAAAGACACAAAATGTGCCTGGCATTCTAGAAACACTAACGGGTCGTGGTCATGTCGGTCTTATTCGCCTCCACGTTCTCAAAGCACCTAGCACAATGCCACAGAGCTGACGTTACGTAAACATCTGTAAATGAATGAATGAATGTATGCTCAGGGAAGATCTAGAATATACCAGAGGAGCTGAGACTGGAGATAAAAGCAAGATCCAAAATATCAAAGAAACTTGAATACCATCCTAAAGATTTTGTATTTGCAGAACTATATTGCTTAAAACATTTAGAAAACTGAAATATGGTAGGGAGTGATTGGTGGCAACGCAGGAGTTGTTCTTTTTTTTAATTTAAATTCAATTAATTTTAACATATATTATTAGTTTCAGAGGTAGAGTTCAGTGATCCATCAGTTATATATAATACCCAGTGCTCATTATATCACCTGCCTTCCTTAATGCCCGTCACCCAGTTACCCCATCCCTCCACCTCCTTCCTCTCCAGCAACACTGTTTGTTTTTCCTGATTAAGAGTAGGAGTTCTTAAATAAAGAAGTAACAGTGGTGACAGAGAAGAGGGGTGAACTCTAGTTTTTGTTCAAGGAAAACAGATAATAACCTAATCGATTAGAAGATGAAGAGAAGCTGAAGATAATTCTAAAGTTTCTAGTTTGTGTGAATGAGTTAATGGTTATGCCATGAACCAAAATGAAAAAATATAAAGGGTAAGAGATATAGTTTAGGGCATGAGGGCTAAGAGGGAATTGGAAAGAGAGAGGTAGATAATGAGTTTAGTTTTTGACATATTACATTAGAAATGTCAGACTATTTCAGTGTGGATGCCTAGTAAAGAAAGGGAAGTATGAGTATAGTGCTCTCGTGAAGGTTGGGTTAATTATACAAGATTTGAGAGTTTTCCTCCTTTTGTTCATCCTACTCCACATGAAAGATTTCACGGACTAAATACACACCAAACTGGCACATGATGGGTAAATCTTATTTTACAAGTTTTTAGACAAATATACTGTGACTTTGGACAAATTTTTTTAAAAAAATCTTTCCCCATCAGAAAAAGGAGAAAGACGCTTAACATAAATATATTAGTCACACAACTCCTTTCTTATCCATCACCTAAATGTTCATTTTCTACATTCTTTGAAAATATTTTATGTATTTAAATTTTAAAACAGTAATATGGTTGTAGACAAGAAAAAAACATTTTCTAAAAGAAAACATTAAAAATCTTCAGACTTCTATTTTTCATCCTTATCTCAGAATTAAAATAAGAAATGACATGATACCTAAGTTGGCCAGAAACAGTTCTAGGCATGAAAACATTTGACAAAGCCTACTTATGCATAAAACTGCAATAGGAAATACACTGAAATTAAAGACATGAATGCTATACACCATCAAAAAAAAAATAAAATTACACTAACTTAGATCTCACTATAGAAAAAAAATATATATATATATTTTTAAAGATTTTATTTATTTACTGGACAGAGAGAGAGATAGCAAGAGCAGGAACACAAGCAGGGGGAGTGGGAGAGGGAGAAGCAGGCTTCCCGCCGAGCAGGGAGCCCGATGTGGGACTCAATCCCAGGACCCTGGGATCATGACCTGAGCTGAAGGCAGACGCTTAACGACTGAGCCACCCAGGCGCCCGAAAATATATTTTCATTCAGTATAAGAAGTTATGCCTAAAATCTTATTTATATTATGAACCTGCTTATAAAGCCAGTCTGCATAGGTATTTCTAGGATTATGATTAAATTATCTGTACATAAACCTACTCTTTCCCAAAATTCTAGATTAGCCACTGCAAGCAAGTAAACGCTATTGTAAAATGCCTATTACCTTTTAAGGAGAAGCTTCAAAATCTATTTAATAGCAAACAGATAATTAGTTTAGGTTAATATTATGCATTTGAAGAATTTAATTTGCTGAATCCGAATTTGAGTTAATCAATAACTCAAAATTCACTAATGCATTATTTTCCCATAATCCAAACTTGTAAAATTTACATGTGATAAACAATAAAACCAAGACCAAATAATAATAATATTAGCAACATCAAATATTTAAGAGTGCTTATTATTTGCCGAGGGCTGTTTTTTTTTTTAATTTAAATTCCATTTAGTTAACATACACTATAATATTAGTTTCAGGTGTACAATACAGTGATTCAACATTTCCATACAACACCCGGGACTCATCACAACAAATGTTCTCCTTAATGCCCATTACCTATTTCACCCATCCCCCACCCACCTCCCTTTCTGGTAACCATTAGTTTGTTCTCTATAGTTAAGAGTCTGTTTCTTGGTTTGCCTCTCTCTCTCTCTCTTTTCTCCCCTTTGCTCGTTTTAAGCATTACATTTAGGAGTTACAAGCATTATCCAGCTGATTCTTCACTAATTTTACAAATTTTACAAATATGGGAATTGAGGCTCAGGAAGAGTCAAGCAGAACTTCCAAGATCTTAAAATTATTATTCAGTGATAGAGTCTTGGTTTGAAGGCAGGCACAATGACTCTTGAGCCAAAATGTCAAACACTAATCCCTATGGCTTCCCATTTGCCAGGCATTGTTATAATCTCTCTCATTTTAAAAGTTAATGGTCAAAACAACTTTATGATAGGTAAGTACTATACATCATCTTAATCTTTAGATTAGTAAACTGAGGCCCAGAGACTAATTAACTTGTCTAAGGTCACAAATATAGGAAATGGTAGAACCTGGATTTGAATCCAGACATTCTGACTCCAGAGCCCATGTTCTTAAACATCAAGCAATACTGCTTCCTTACATGCCAACCTGCAACATGAAATATAAGGGAAAGCTATGTGATCAAAGTAATAGAGCTTACTATATACATTAAGAGAAAATATTTTTAGATTTAGATTCTATATATGTTAAAAAATAGCAACTGATTCAAGCTTTCTCAAAGTAAATATATAAATTATAAAACTGGAAAAAAACTGGAATAATTTTTTCTATTCAAGATTCCTTCCTAAATATGCTAAAATTATAGAAGTATGCTTAGAAACCAAAATGAATGGTACATCCTTTTATTAAATGCGATGTCTGAAAAGTTAAAAACTAAATGTATCCTATAGAATAATAAGCCTGATATTCATTAGTAATGCTCATTAAAAATATATACAGTCTGTATATAGTCCTATCAGGTCTCTGTGAGCTACATGATCCCCTATATGAAGTATATGAAGATTATACTGCAAAATAAAAAGGTGTAATATCTCACCAGGAAATACAAGAAGTTCAGTTTTTCCAAGATTAAGGATTACTTACTTATGTTACATATAGTTAACTGGCTTTATAGTTATCTTTACTATACATTTAGAAAGGAATATATATATATATATTTACAAAGATGAAAAACCTACTTTTTGTCAAAATTCAAGTTTCAATAACAGTAATACAATTCATTTTAATTTCTACAGATAAATTGTTCATAGGAAGAAAATGATGAAATGATAGTCTTAAAAAGTAAAAGCAGGAGCAAATCCATCTTGACTCTGAATGTATTGCACAATTCACTTAAATTCTACTTCCCATTTTGTCACAGAGAAAACATTTTCTACTTAAGTTTTATGAGAAAAATACTAGGATAAACACAAAAATAAGTATAAGGGAGATATTTATATATTGAGCTTTTGTATTTTCAGTATTATTTGTGCTCTTCTCAAAAGTTTATTTGTATCAAAACAAATTAATTACAAATGCTAGATTTACATCTGTAAATTATAATAAATTTTACAAAACTATTCTTTTAATTATATTGTAAATGCAAAATTAAATTAAAAAGTACCCATGCTTCTTATAATTCTTTAAAAAAGAACAATTAAAGAGAACCACTTACAATTTGTATTATAAGGTCTGTATTGCTGATCTGTCTTTAAGAACTTGGCATGAAACACTAGTCCTCTAACTACATGTCATGGAGACTTTAATAATTCATTTAATAGATGTAATTCTATCTCTTGAACAAAACGTGAACTATACAAGAAGTCAACTTTCATTTTAAAAGAAATACTTGCTTACTATTTAATAAGTCCTGAATAATTTTTTTCTGATATTCTAACCAGAAAAATTCCACAATTTGTGTTGCTCTGGTTTGGACATAAAATAGAGAACTATCAGTATTTCTAAGAAACAATGTAGGAAAATAAAATATTAATTTGATATACTTAATCTCCTTGTATAATATCTCAGTTGCTTCCACAAATAAAACCTTCCTTGAAATTTTTATATTAGGATATAAATAACACAAAACTGGAAAGGTGACATATATAAATCAAGAAAGGAATATAATAATATACAACTATTAACTTTAGATTTCATTAAAAAAATCAGTAAAAAACGAAAAAAGCATTTAGTCATAAGTGACATAATTCCCTGCTGAGTAACTTCAAGGGACAATGAGAGGGGAAGGCACAGACGGCAGCGATGTGGGACAGTGCCTAAAATCTTACAAACAAAACTGCCCTCTGGGAGAAAGTCACGTGACAAGGTTGAGACAACCGATGATACCCAACTTGTTTCAAATGTCAAACCATCAATAGATTGAACCAATATTTCCTATAAGTACCATGTAATAAATTGAAATTTCATTCGAATATCAAAACAGTGAAAAATCCTAAATCAGTCTTTAAGAAAACTGGAAAAAAAATCCCAAACATTTATTAAGTATGGAAACCAAATGCATAATATATTTAAACCATATGCCTCATACTTAGACGTGATAATAATATACTTAGCACGCACTTAACAAACATAATATATTTAAACCAAATACTTAACATAAAAACTGTCAAACATTCTCTGGAAGTTATTTTTCTTCAAGGATGCTCTTGATTGAGGCTTCAAATTCCAATTCCAATGAAGCTTAGATTAAGACAAACCTAATTTTCCTGGCAAATCTGCATAGAGCAAAGCAGAGTCATTCTTTTGAACAACAAATGAGGGTTAACTGCCTCAAAATTTCCATTCAATGTGTATGAATTCCTCCAAAATTATCTGAGTGATAAATGGTACAAGCAAATAGAGGGTCACTTCTTTCTGTCCTTTACTTTGCCAAAGATTCTCTGCTCTTCCTTTTCAGTAAGATCTTCATTGCTGAGCTACTATCAGTAAGATTTTGAAAAGTCAACACCAACTGCAGAAGAATCTTCTAGTTAAAGCCGATTTATGATGTCAAACGAGTTTCAGATATGCTTATTTCAGGCTTTAATTCTAGGCCATCAAATTCTGATAAATGCAAATTGGTTTCTTTCTAGTCTCTTAGAGAGACACCACCTTCCTCCTATATTCTAATGTTATGTCAGTCCTAGTTCTTTAAAATTTTTTTTGTTCTTATACATTTTTTTCAAACTTTACTGAGGTAAAATGACTGAAAATTACATATGTGTAAGGTACAACTTGATGATCTGATATACATGTAGATTGTAAAATAATTACAATCAAGGTAATTAATATATCTATCACCTCACATATTTATCTTTTTTTTTCTTTTTGTGGTGAGAATGCTTAAAACTTATTCTCTTAGCAACGTCAAGATACCTTGTACAGTTAATTTTAGTAACATTGTTGTACATTAGATCTCCAGAACTGATTAATCTATTTTAACTGAAACTTTATACCAACATCTTCCCACCTCCCCCTACCCCCCAGCCCCTGACAACCACCATTGTATTCTCTGCTTCTACAAGTTTGACTATTTTAGATTCACATATAGGTGACATCATGCAGTATTTGTCCTTCTGTTTGGCTTATTTCACTTAGCATAATGTCCTTCAGGTTTATCCATATTGTCACAAATAGCAGGAATTTTTTTCTTTCTTAAGGTTGAGTAATATTCCATTGTATATATACACCAGCATTTTATTTATCAATTCATCTGCTGATAGATGTTTAGGTTGTTTCCATACCTTGGCTATTATGAATAAGGCTGAAACGAACACCGAAGTGCAGATGATTTGGGTTTGTTTCCTTTGGATATATACCCAGAATTGGGTTTGCTGGATCATGAGGTAGTTTTTTCATTTTTTAAAGAAAATTCACACTGTTTTCCATAATGGCTGTACCAATTCACATACCTGCTAACAATACACAAGTGTGTGTATGATTATTTCTTTCTGTTGAATTGGCTCTTTTATCATTATATAATGAAACTTGGGTTGAGAGGCAGTTTTAGAGTCTATTTTGTCTGGTATAGTCATTCCTGTATAGTCATTCCTGCTTTTTTTTTGCTTACCATTTGCACGAAACTCACTTTTCCATCTCTTCACTTTCAGCCTGTTTTCAAAGTGATCTCTTTCTACCTTTACACATACACACACACACACACATATATATCAGATATAATGATAGCAAAGATATTTGAAATTTTAAAGAAAATTACCCTAAAAGCTTTGCAAAAGAGCTCTAACACATTCCTCTACTTTCGGCTGCAGTGTTACTCAAAAGCCACTGAATAAGCATGGCAGTGCTGGGGCAGAATCAAGTAGGAAGCAGTTGGAATCTTGGTCTTCAGAAATTTTATTTATTTTTTTTATTTTATTATGTTAATCACCATACATTACATCATTAGTTTTTGGTGTAGTGTTCCATGATTCATCGTTTGCGTCTAACACCCAGTGCTCCATGCAGAACGTGCCCTCCTTAATACCCATCACCAGGCCAACCCATCCCCCCACCTCCCTCCCCTCCAGAACCCCCAGTTTGTTTCTCAGAGTCCATAAATGCAAATTTCGAGTCATTAAAGGACATAATAACCTCAACCTAAAATATTCTATAAAATAAGGGGTGGTGCTGCAAAAACAAAATCAGCGTTAATCATACAGCTGAAGAAAGAAACTGCCAACCAGAAAGAGAAAAGATAAGCAATGGAATGATGAAACCGAAAAATAAAATGTGTAGATCGAACATCTTTCAATAGTGTCTATTTTAGTTGGAGATTTAGGGAAATATATAATTAAATTGATAATAAAGCAAAATAAAATTTCCTGAAATTTAAAAAATAAACGCAGAGCTTTAAGAAACCTTCCTGCTTTTAGCAAGGATCTTTGTGTATTCACAAGAGACAGATGTTCTCTATGCTGTCAGTGGAAAAGTCTGAGAAGTACTAACTATACATGAATTTATTCAGTAAATACTAAGCAATAAGAATGAAGCCTGAATAAGACAAATGTGTTTCCTGAACTCAGAGGCTTAATAAAGTATAAAGGGGCACCTAATGTTGACTTGGGAGATAAGAGAAGACTTCCTGGAATAAGTGACTGCTAAACTGAAATATGAAGAATCTAGAATAAGAAAGAGGAAGGGGGTAAAGTGGGGGGTGGGGGGAGAAGAAGAACAGTATTTACAGTGAAAAGACCCAGAGGCAAGAGATAATGACACAATTAAGGGAACAGAATAAAAGGTGTAAAGCGGTTAAGAGATAAAGCAGGAGAGTAAGCAAGGGCAAAATCAGGCAAGATCTTGTAAAAACCGTTAAGGAGTTTTAACTTTATCCTGAAGGCAATGGGGACTCAGTAAAATATTTCAAGCACAGAAATGATAAAATCATTCTGGTGTACAAGTAAGGATAGGAATGAAGGACTAGTAAGAGGCAGTTTATAAAGTAACTGCAGTAATCCAAGCAGGAAATGATAATAGCCTGAGATGCTAGGTGCCTAAAATGAACAGGCTGGAAGAAAGAGGCTCTTCTTAGAGCCTACATTTTAGGCTGTCTCACTATGCAAATTAGTAAATATAAAAACACACATATAATGTCCTATATTAACTTTTAAAAAGCTTTCTCTGTACTTGCTCCATTAATGCTTCTATTTCAAGTGACAAAAAACAAACTTCCAATTCAAGGCATTGTATGACAATTATCTAACATAATAAATTACTTACTGATCTTATGAATATATTAAAAAGGTAGTAGTTCATTCACATGCTTTAGCAAACAATCTCCCTTCTATAAAAATCAGATTGATATTCAAGCAAGTGAAATATAGACTGTGGGTTAAATGCCAAATGCTATTGTTTTCTAAGAGCAACCATGAAAGTTATATAAGAAAATATTAACACAAGTTATCAAAATACTTTCAATAATCTAGAAAAACATGGGATACTAAGGAGCAATCTGTATGTCTCAACGAAATATGTCAGATAACTTGTTAATTTCCTTCTGCGAAAGAATGACTCATGTAGACAAGGAAAACACATTATGACGTCTGGCTTCCTTAAATAAATCCACATTTTGTCTAAAATGAAATTTCAGTTTAATCAACAAACTGACAGGTAGGATCTAGGTTCTAGATGAAAGATTTCAAAGTCCAAGGCCATACCACGTAGGCTCTCTCTCAGTCAAGCACTGGCATTAGACCTGCTTTTGTTTTTTTTTTTTGTTTTTTTTTGCCTTGTGCCAACCTTTCTGGGTTATCACAGTTGCCTTTTTGATAACTAGGTCTAATGTCACAGAGGCCATTCGAGTCACTCCCTCCCTATTTTTCTGGCACAGCAACTTGAAGTCAGGGAAGAACCAACAGCTGTATATGTGAATGTTTAGATAGATAGAAAGAATGAATATACACAAAAGGATGCAAGATTACATTCCAAACTCAGGGACTCATGATCAGCTTAAAGAGAATCACTCTATAAAACTGTGTTACTTAATACCTTTGCCTAACCTGAATGAAGGAATTGAGAATACATGCATTAATTTTGTAGAAGGTCCTACAATCTAGGTTGGGCACGGTTGCTAATTCACTCAAACAAACATACACCAGGGACCTCAAAATATTAATGAAGTAATACAGCAAAACAAAATGAAGATCAATATGGATAATTGCAAGTTACTACCCCACTAGGGGCCAAACACTGATAAAGATTAATGAAAATACTGGCTCAATAAAATGTGTCAGGAACAAATGTTTCTAACAGGTGAAAATTAAGCCTTCTATTATGCTATCAGATTCCTATTAAAGCAGTATGGTCTCCAATTTCAAAATATAACTGAGAACACTAAAAAGGTTCAGAGAGGAACAATAAAATCACTACACATATATTAAAAGCCTTATGCCAAAGGCGAAATTACTTTATACTGAAGAAATGGCAAAAAGGTGTTTATCAAAGGATATAGTATACACAGATCAGTTGGACCACATAATGCAGAACTCCAACATTATAAAAAAAAAAGAAACTGACCTCTAATGATAATCTAAAAAGTTGATTACAGAAATACTATATTTAACTGTGAGCACTAAAAATTGAAACAGGCTATCAAGAAAGACTAGAGGAGTATAAAATTTACAGGACTGAGATTAACAATTTGCTTGAGAAAAAAGCTAATAAGATCCTATTTTAAATAAATCTCAAATGGCTAAGGTTACTGTGATGAAGATATTAAGAAAGTGCATAAAGGAATTTTGAGAATTTTCAAAACTGAGAAATAAGTTAGTGGTGATAGATGATAATTATAATTGTATAAAAACACTAAAGTGGATCTAGTAACTCAGAAAAGTTGAAAAGAAAAAAGTACACAATGGATTTGGAGACTATTTCAAATGAGGAATAAATCAAAAGGCAGAAGAAAACAAACAGGAATAACATTTGTCAATGAAACTGCGTTAACAAAAGAAAATATATTAATAAAGAAAACTGGTATTTGTAAGGATATGGCAATATTTACTGAATTTTAGGGGGCAACCGGTTTAAATGTCATAGAACACAAATAGCATATAGATACAATATGGTTCCCTTTACAGAAACTTTTAGAAGACTACTAAACACCGTTTGTTTTGCAATTTTGAATACCTGCTGCTGGGAGTCTAACCTAAATAAAGTTCTAGGTCTTTGCTAGTGCAAACAAAGCCCAGAAAGCCAGGTCAGGTCTATTAACAACTCTGACCATTAGGTTAAAGGGAGGGAATCGACTCCTCCTGTCTCCTATTCTTTCCTCTTTTATTTAAGCCTCTCCCCTTCATTCTTCTCCAAATTCAGGTGAATGACAGTCAAACCTCATAAAATCATTTGAAAATTATTTTCTATCTTTGTTGCTCCTCTCAACACATAAAGACTATATATTCTTCTAGTCTTTAGCTTCAAAGCAGTGAAACATTCCTAAAGGAAGGAGAATGTTTCTGAGAACTAGAATTAACTTTGATATTTTTTAGAATACTACTTTGGACAAGTCACTACCTTTTAGTTAAATGGATGACTGAGGTTAATTATTAATGAAGTTTGCCACATTATCCCCCTAGATCTTTAGAGTGAAAAGATCAAGAGATGAAAGGGACTGGGGTATAAAATAGTATAGTAATTCCTTTGTATGTTTAATATGCAAATAGTCTGTACAGTTAAGAGAATCAGAGACCCCTGAAAAAGCATTGTTAAAAACTAAAAATAGCTTTTACTAATTGTCCAAGATAAACTGCTGATTACTCCCTACAAATCAGGAATGTAGTTCCTTAAAAAAAAAAAAAAAATTTATCCTTTATATTTACTTTATCAAAAATTTTTTTAAAAGTTTTTTGACTCCAGTATGGTTAACATATAGCGTTATATTAATTTCAGGTGTATAATATAGTGATTCAACACTTCCATACATCACCCACTGCTTATCATAAGTGCAATCTTTAATCCCCATCACCTATTTAACCCATCCCCCTGCCCACCTCCCCTCCTGTAACCATCAGTTTGTTCTCTAGAGTGAAGAGTCTGTTTTTTGGTTTGCCTCTCTTTTTTTTCCCCTCTGTTCATTTGTTTTATTTCTTAAATGACACATATGAGTGAAATCCTATGGTATTTGTCTGCCTCTGATTGGTGTATTTCTCTTAGCATTACTCTCTAGTTTCATCCATGTTGTTGCAAATGGCAAGATTTCATTTTTATGGCTGAATAATATTCCAATATATATTTATACACATCTTCTTTATCCATTCATCTATTGGTGGACACTTGGGCTGCTTCCATAACTTGGCTATTGTAAATAATGTTGTAATAAACATAGGGGTGCATTTATTCCTTTGAATTAGTGTTTTGTAGTTTTGGGGTAAACACCCAGTAGTGGTATTGCTGGATTGTAGGGTAGCTCTATTTTTAACTTTTTGAGGAACCTCCATACTGTCTTTCACAGCGGCTGCACCAGCTCCTACCAAGAGTGCAAGAGGGTTCCTTTCTCTCCACATCCTCGCCAACACTTCTCTCTTGTGTTTTTGATATCAGCCATTCTGACGGGTGAGGTGATATCTCACTGTAGTTTTGATTTGCATTTCCCTGATGATGAGTGATGTTGAACATCTTTTCACGTGTCTGTGGCCATCTGGATGTCTTCTTTGGAGAAATGTCTGTTCATGTTTTCTGCCCATTTTTAAAAAGATTTATTTATTTATTTATTTGAGAGAGAGAGTCGGGGAGAAGGGCAGAGGGAGAGAATCTTCAAGCAGACTCTCCACTGAGCACAGAGCCTGATGTGGAGCTTGATCCCACAACCCATGAGATCATGACCTGAGCCGAAACCAAGAGTTGGAAACTGAACTGACTGAGCTACCCAAGCACCTCTGCTCATTTTTTCATTGGATTATTTGTTTCTGGGGTGTTGATTTATATAAGTTCTCTATGTATTTTGGATACTAACCCTTAATTGGATATGTTGTTTGCAAATATCTTCTCCCAAGGATTGGTAATTTCTAAGATAGTATTACCGGTTTATACAAAGTGTTATAATACTTCCAATATATACCCAGGCTCTTCTTTCACTCCCAAGTTTCCCCACATACTTGATAGAACTGCCCTTCTCTGCCTCCCTTCTCTCTTCACTTGACCTTGCTAATTTGAATCTCATACTTTTCAGGATCCTGCTCATATGTGGACCCGCCCAGAAATCCCTCTCAGACTTTAAAGATGGGCAAGATGGCCTAACTATACACTCCCACGGTGTGCTGCTCTTTCACAGCACATATCACAATGGATCAAATTCCAAGATTACCTGTCAGCCTCCTCTAAGCTCCATGAAGGCAGGGATTTTCAAAAACATCACTGGTTCCCTTCTGAATGCCTAGTACAGTACCCAGAACGTGGTAGTACTCAGTATTTGTTTTAGGAAAGAGGCACAAATTTGTTTCATAAAAAATTATAATCTATGCTCAAAAAAATTCACATTCCCACATTTTACTTACAAATTCTGACACTGATAAGTATAATGTAATGGCTTAAAGGAAGCAAGTTAAGGAGCATTGCCAGTAAGTGATTGGCCAGCAAGTAGCTTTCCGGGATAGCATTATCTCTGATGAGTTCATCACTGTCTAATATCTTGTCCTCATTTTTAGAAGTCAAAAGCCTGTCTTTGATCAGGGCCTAGAGGTCCTGTATGAGGAAAAAAAGTAGGCATAGAGGTGATCATATCTGTCTTTTAGATTCTGGTACACAGCAGTCAAATTCAAATGGGGGTAGGTTATATGAACAACTTTTAAAACTTACACTGGTGAAAACTCTTTTAGAATAACAGGAATGTTTACAGAACGTCAAATCAGGACACTCATCTTCTTGGTATCAGAGTACCTTAAAAAGCTGAAACTAAAAAGTTGCGAGGTGAGCAGAGAATAAAGACCTATCTGGTGATGCTTTATCAGACATCAAGAATTTGAAACTAGAATTAAAATGAAGTGGTAGTGGTACAGGATAAACAACAGACCTATAGTACAGAAGAGATGGGCCAGAAACAGACACATGCACACAGGGATTCTGATGTATGATGAAGATGGCTGCACAGCAATGGAGACAAATCATCTTTTCAATACACTGAGCTGGAAATATGAGGGGAGAAAATGAATTTACATACAAATCAACTCCAGATAGATTAGAGATCTAAATGCAAAAAGCTTTTGCCAATAAGTCTTTTAGAAAAATGTACAAAGACTCGTCTTCATGATCCCCAGGGAAAGAAGGATTTCTTACTAAACAAGGTACAAAAAGAACTACAAAGGAAAATATTGATAAACGTGACCACATTAAAATTTAGAATTTCTGGTCATCAACAGATATCATATAATGAAAAGGCAAGTCAAAGAATGGGATAATATGCTTGCTATATATATATATATATATATATATACACACACACACATATATATATATGGGGAAAAAGGTTCATGTCTAAAATAGACAAAGAATGCCTACAAATTTATACATATATGTAAATATGTAAGCATAAATATATAATCAATAAAAAGTGACTAAATCTTGACCAGGCTTATCACAAGGGATAAAATAAAAATGGCAATAAACCTATGCAAAGTTGTTCAGCTGTTATTAATCAGTAAAATGCAAATTAAACCATGATGAAACACCACTATTCCAAAAAGACCAAAATTTAAAAGTCTGTCAATACCAGGGATTCACAGGGAAGTGGAGCAACTGGAAACTTTACAAACTGGTAAAGGGCTGATGATTAGTATAACACAGTAAAAAAAAAAAAAATCATGGTACAGATGGTTCCTGACTTACAATGGTTCAACTTCTGATTTTTCAACTTTATGATGGTATGAAGGTGAGAGGCATTCAGTAGAAACTGCACTTTGAATTTTGAATTTGGATCTTTTCCTGGTCTAGTGATAAATGGTACAACGCTCTCATGATGCTGGGCAGTGGCATATGACCATAAGCATAAACGACTGATACACTTACAACCATTTTGTACCCACACAACCATGCTGTTTTTGACTTTCAGTACAGTATCCAATAAGTTGTGTGAGATACTCAGCACTTTACTATAAAACATCCTTTGCGTTAGATGATTCTGTAGGCCAATCTAAGTGTTCTGAGCACATTTAAGGTAGGTTAGGGTGAGCTATGTTCGGTAGGTTAAGTGTATTAAATGCATTTTGGCTTGCAGTATTTTCAGCTTATGATGGGTTTATCGGGATGTAATGCCACTGTAGGTTGAAGAAGATCCATATATTCATACACAAGAAGATAATGTAGCCATAAAATGAATGAACCGGTTACATGCAACAAAATGAATCATATAAACGTGAGGTTGAGAAAAAGCAAGGCTGAAGAGTACATACCGCAAGATTCCAACATAAAGTTCAAAATAGGAAAAATTAAGTAGACTTTTCAAGGATGCACACTTAGGCAGTAAAACCATCAAGAAAAAAAGGAAGTGATTTCCATAAGAGTAGGCAGGGAGGGGGTGGTAACCAGGAAGAGTACATGGGACTTCTAGAGGAATAGCAGCATTCTACTTCTTTACATAGGTGTTTACTATTTTTTATGTCCCTTATGTCTCAAATAAAAAGAGAACATAATGTTTAAGTTTACAGAGGTTATGGTGATACCTGATAAATCTTTTCAGTTCTGCAAGAGCTCCCAACTGGACTACCTTCTTCCACTCCTGTCCTTCTTTGTCTGTTCTCACACAGGATCTGAAAAAGCCCTTCAAAACTCAGAATTAACTGTCTTCTGCTCATAACTTTGGGCTGGCTCCCCATTTCCTACATGACCTGGCTCTCTATTACTCTTCTAATCTCATTTCCTTCCACCTCCCCCCTGCCAGCTCATTCTGCTTGTCATGCAGGACCCTTTAATAGTCCTCATATACTAGCCAGCTTCTTTTTCCCTGGTTGCTACCTCTGCCTGCATGGCATTTTCCAAGCTATTCACACAGATAACTCTTTCATCTCCAAATCTTTGCTTAAATGTTACCTTCTCAATGAGAGCAACTTTGTCCGTCTTATTTAAAAATGCAATACCACCCACTCACCTCCCTTTCCTTGATCTGTTTCCGAATCTATCTTCAAAAGTACCAAGTAATTTAATTTTGCTCTTGTTTATTGTCTCTTCCCCAACTAAAATATAAGCTCCAAAAAAGATAAGATGACAGAGGACTCTCATATCTGAAAATAAATGCTTATTTTTATGTGAGATTTGGGATGGATTGTTATGTAGCATGACTGGATCAAGAGTTGATCTCTAGGTTTATGAACATAAATATAAAAAATTAATATTAAAACCAAATCCATGAATGCAGGGAGAAACACATCAAAACAAAGTTGACACAGAGACTCTACCAAAAATATATGGCAAACAAAACGAATGTAATACATTAGAACCCAAAAGTACTCAATTTAAAATTAGGAACACAGCAAAGCTGCTGGCTATCATTGCATATTTTCAGAATTGAAGTAGAGATCTTAGGAGGTCTCAGATTCAAAACATTAATTTCTAGTCTCCCTGAGTTTCAGTGAAAAGAACAATCATTGATCTTCTATGATATCCCATCTCCTTTATTTCACAAATACCCTAGACAATAAAACTTCATTTTTGCAGGCTAATGAAAACATAATCCAGTCTTAAATGCTGTGTTTTTAATCACAAAAGGATGAAAATGATGAAGCATTCAATCAAAGAAGTTTTGAAAAGATGACATAAAATAGCCCTAAAGAGGAGGAAATAATGAAGATAAAAGCACCAATTAATTAAATTAGATAAAAGCAATAGAAGAATCTAAGAACTTTTTTTTAGTTTTTGTTGTGTATAGGGGAAAGCGGACTAAAAGAAAATGTACAAACCTTTAGCAAATCTAATCAAACTAACATTAATTCACAGCTCTGATCATGCACTATGCCAAGTATTTTACAGGTAGTATTTCACTCAACTTTCACAACAACCCTACTCTTGCAGAAAAAGAAACTGAAACTTGATGAACTGCATAATTTGCCCAGGTTCACTGAGTTGTAAGTAGCACAGTCAGGATTCAAGCAAAGCCTTATTTAACTCAGATCTCATTGCCTGAACCAATATATTGTTTAAAAATACAGAATACTTAAAAAAAATAACAACCCAAAAGCAAAAAGCCCACGATATATACACGAAAACAAGGGTATAATCACAGAGATGAGATATTTAAAATTTTAAAGACTAATACTTTGTACACCTCAGCAGATAGTTTTCCAAATGTCTATGAAATAGGCATAAAATACAAATACTAAGTATCAAAGAACTACCTTAAATAAAAATAATAGTCCTAAAAGGATTTACAAAGAAGTTTTCTAATATGTTCTAGGACACAAGATAAAAAGCTTCCTCATTTTTCAAAGCTAGCATGATTCTGGTAACAAAATTGGACAGGAAAAAACCCTACACAACATTATAAATTAGGGGGTGAAAACTCGAATACATTCAGAGTCAAGTGGGTAAAATAAATGTGTAATTCTAATAGGATAAAAGAGTATGATTAGCAAGACTGTCAAAGAAAATGAGAGAAGGCTCAAATTACCATTATCAGGACTGAAAAGGGTTATCACTATATACCCTGCAGACATCAAAAGGCCAATAAAAGGCAAGCTACAGACAACCTTATAAACAAATTTCACAACATGGTGAAATGGACCAATTCCTCAAAAAGTATACACTACACGCTATTATAAAAATAAATAATTTGAATAGCTCTACAACTACTAAAGAAATTGATTCATAATTTAAAAAGCTATTGAAAAAGACATCTTCAGGTCCAGAAAGATTTCACTGGAGAACACCAAACATTTAAAGGATTAACACCAATTCTACACAAGCTTTTCCAGGAAACAGAAGAGGAGAAAATATTTCTCAATTTATTTTATACCAGTATTGCCCTAATACCAAACCAAAGTCCGTAAAAAAAAGAAAACTATAGGCCAATAACCCTCATGAATAGAGGCACAAAAATCTTTGACAAAACATTAGCAAATAGAACTTAGCAATACATATTGGAAAGGAAAAAATAAAACTGTCCCTATTTGTGGATGACATGATTTTTCTACATAGAATATCCAAAACAAAATGAAAACCAAAACAAAATAAAACCAAAAAAAACCCAACAAACCCTAAAAACAAAACAAAACACAAAATAAAACCTACTACAACTATAGGTGAGTTTGACAAAGTCACAGGATACAAGACTAACACTGAAAAATCAATTACAGGGGCGCCTGGGTGGCTCAGTCATTAAGCGTCTGCCTTCAGCTCAGGTCATGATGCCAGGGTCCTGGGATTGAACCCCACATTGGGCTCCCTGCTCGGCGGAAGCCTGCTTCTCCCTCTCCCACTCCCCCTGCTTGTGTTCCCTCTGTTGCATTCTCTCTGTCAAATAAATAAAATAAAATCTTAAAAAAAAAAAAACAAAAAAGAACTAAAAAATCAGATTAGGAAACCAACTGGAGAAACCCCAGAACAAATTCAGAAAAATCATTCTTAAGACTCTATTCCTCTAGAACCACTCTTAGTAACAAAATCTGTATTAGTCAGGGTTCTCCAGAGAAACAGAACCAATAGGATGTATTTATTGGGAGAGCTTTATTTTGAGGAACTGGACCACATGATTACAGGGCTGACAAATATGAGATCTTCCGGACAAGCCAGCAGGCTAGAAACCCAGGAAAGTGTTGACATTGTAGTCTTGAGTCAGAAGATGCCTGCAGGCACAGTTCCTTCCTTCTCGGCTGGGTCTCAATCTTTTCTCTTAAGGCCATCAGCTAATTAGATGATGCCCATCCATATTATGAAGGGTAATTTGCTTGGCTTAAAAGACTAGACTTAAACACCAATCACATTTTTAAAATACCTCCCAACAACATTTAAACTGGTATTTGACAAAACAACTGGGCACGACAGACTAGCCACACTGACACATAAAATTAACCATCATGATGTCCACACAAAAACCTGTACAAGAATTTTCATAGCAGCTTTACATGTGATACCACTGAACTAGAAAGCATACAAACGTCCTTCAACAAGTGAATGGTTAAATAGACTGTGGTACATCTCTACCATGGAATATTCTCAGTAATAAAAAGGAACAAATGACTGATACATGCAACAACCTGGGTGGATATCAAGGGCATTATGCTAAGTGAAAAAATCCAGTCTAAAAAGATCACATACTATATAATTCTCTTTATATAATATGTTGAAATTATAAAATTATAGAGCTAGAAAACAGATTAGTGGTTACTAGGGATTAAGAATGTTCATTCAGGGGACGCCTGGGTGGCTCAATCGGTTAAGCGTCTGCCTTCGGCTCAGGTCATGATCCCAGGGTCCTGGGATCGAGTCCCGCATCGGGCTCCCTGCTCCGCAGGGAGCCTGCTTCTCCCTCCGCCTCTGTCTCTCATGAATAAATAAATAAAATCTTAAAAAAAAAAAAAAAAAAAAAGAATGTTCATTCAGGGGTGCCTGGGTGGCTCAGTCATTAAGCATCTGCCTTCGGCTCAGGTCATGATCCCAGGGTCCTGGGATCCAGCCCCACATCAGGCTCCCTGCTTAGCAGGGAGCCTGCTTCTACCTCTCCCACTCCCCCTGCTTGTGTTCCCCCTCTCGCTCTCTCTCTGCAAATAAATTTACAAATAAAATCTTAAAAAAAAAAAAAATGTTCATTCAGGTCACTGTGAAGGTGTATTTATCAATATAAGAGATTTTTTAAAAAATTTATTTATTTGAGAGAGAGGGCACACACACAGGCTTGAGCAGGGGTAGGAGCAGAGGGAGAGGGACAAGCAGGCTCTGCACTCAATACAAGGCTCAAACCCAAGGCCCTGAGATCGTGACCTGAACCAAAATCAAGTGTTGGCCACTTAACCAACTGAAATACCCAGGTGTCCCACTATAAAAGGTTTATTTATAAGAATTCATGGTAAGGCCCAGAAAGAAAATGTTTAAAACATATAATGAGGCTTCGCTGAACCAGTTACTAAAATATATTACCAAACTGCAATTAAATAATATGATATTAACAAAATAGACTAGATAAAAAGTATAATCCAGTATACACAGCAAGTATGTATATGATAAGGAAGGAATTTCAAATCAGTACAGAAAACATCAATTTACTGGTTATTTATTAATAGTGCTATCATCTCTCAGTATAGAGATTATGTGTGATTTTTAATTTTTTCTTAATCTCTGTTACCCAAATGTTAATAGTGAATATATAGTTGTTTTATAACCAGAAAAATATGTATTAACTATTTGAAAAAAGTTAAATGGAATTCTATTTTAGGTAAAATTTATAAACATAAAGAAACCGTAAATAAAAATGATTAATAGTTTTTTCCTACATACAAATATGAAAATTCTGTGTATCAAAAGATAACACAAAATTAAAAGTTAAACAATAAAGAAGGGCTAAAATTAATATATGGCCAGTAAAAGTTATCCCTCTTGGGCACCTGGGTGGCTCAGTCGGTAAAGCGTCTGCCTTCGGCTCAGGTCATGGATCCCAGGGTCCTGGGATCGAGCCCCACATTGGGCTCTCTGCTCAGCAGGGAGTCTGCTTCTCCCTCTCCCTCTGCTGCTCCCCCCGCTCATGCTCGCACGCTCTCTCTCTCCCTCAAAAATAAATAAAAATACTTAAAGTTATCACTCTTAACATATCTTTAATATTTTTAAATAAAGAAAATAAAACTACAAGAGTAATTTCCAAAGGACACTCACCAAAGAATTCTAAGTCACCATTAAACATGAATAATATCCAACCTCACAGTAATCAGAGAAATGCAATATACAATAATATACCAATTTCACAACTTTTTTTTTTTTTTAAAGATTTTATTTATTTATTCATGAGAGACAGAGAGAGAGAGAGAGGCAGAGGGAGAAGCAGGCTCCCAAGGAGCAGGGAGCCCGATGCGGGACTCGATCCCAGGACCCTGAGATCATGACCTGAGCCGAAGGCAGACGCCCAACCATCTGAGCCACCCAGGCGCCCCGCACAACTTTTTTTTTAACTAAGTGATAAAAAGAGTTTTGTATCTGATTATTATCAATGTAAACTGCTACAAATTTTAAAAAAGACCTTAAAAATGAGGATATTCTTTGACTCAGGCCAATTCAACACATTTTTTTGTACATATAAAAGACTTTTATCCCCTAAGGAAATAATCAGAGCTATTACAAACATCATAAATTTTTTGTACTCACTGAAGCACTATTAGTAATAGTACAAGAATTTATACATTTAAAACTCCAGAAATAGCAGATTGGCTAATAAAAAATAGTGTGTCCATACAATGGAAAACCATGCCATCATTAAAAATCAGATAAACAATAAAACAAAGTGACAAATGGTCGATAATAATGGTCATATATAATATTAGGTAGGTGTAAATTCTAGATAAAAAACAATCAACAGAATGTGAATCCTATTTTGTTTATATATGTATATAAAAAGGCTATATGTTACTATTCTTAATATTAATATTTGTCACTTGTGGGAGGTACAGTTATGTGTCCTATACACTTCCCAAATATTCTCTGCATTTTCTAAATTTTTGATAATGAACAAGTGTTTTTATATGACCAGAAAAACCAAAAAATTTTATTTTGTTAAAACAAAAAGAATCTATATACATACATGTGTGTGTGTATATATATATACATATATATATATGGAAGGTCTCTATTATTAAAAAGAGAATATAGAACAATTCTCAAATAAGGTTAAAGAGCACTAGATCAAAAGGATTTTAACATGTGTTGTGTTTTTTTTTTTAAAGATTTTATTTATTTGATAGAGACACAGCGAGAGAGGGAACACAAGTAGGAGGAGTGGGAGAGGGAGAAGCAGGCTTCCCGCTGAGCAGGGAGCCCGATGTGGGGCTCAATCCCAGGACCCCGGGATCATGACCCGAGCCGAAGGCAGACGCTTAACAACTGAGCCACCCAGGCGCCCCAAACATGTGGTTTTTTTTAAAGGAAAACAAGGGGTCCATTATGAAATATATTTAGGAAATACTGGGTTCAACAGAGTTGAGCAGTCTTCTTCAGTGCAGAACTTCCTGAGGCTTCAAACTGCTAATTTTTCTAACCTTAGCCACCTCCATGACAGCCTCTAGAGAGCTCCACAGAAATCTAAGAATCTGGAGAACGACTTAAAGACTGACAATCTAGGGCGCCTGGGTGGCTCAGTCATTGGGTGTCTGCCTTCAGCTCAGGTCATGATCCCAGGGTCCTGGGATCAAGTCCCACATCGGGCTCCCTGCTCGGGGGAGGCCTGCTTCTCCCTCTCCCACTCCCCCTGCTTGTGTTCCTGCTCTCACTCTCTCTCTGTCAAATAAATAAATAAAATCTTTAAAAAAAAAAAAAGACTGACAATCTAATCAATCATTCTCCTGTTCTGAATATATTTTATAAAGTATACCAAAAAAAGGAGAGAAGGAGGAAGAATGAATTCTGTCTACAATAGAAGTGAGGTTCTGTAAGGCATTAATTAGTAAGTACATACTGGAACTAGGAAGAGGGAACAAGAATTTAAAAAGATAGCAGATGGGAAGGTTTGTAAACTTGACTTGCTTGTTATAATTGGTTTTACATGTATAAGTTTAATTTATATTGAATATAACTTAAAATATGCTAATTTTATACATAGGCCTTCATATGGGAGGAAAATCAGACACTGATGTAGTTGAATTTTAAAAATACTATAAATTGAAATGAAACTATACATATATCTTAGTGTTTAAATAGAACTGTACCTTGGACATTTAAAGCGCGAAAGACTTCAGTGTTAAATTTAATCAGCATATAAACAAACTGCTAAGCATTATGCTATTTACTAAACAGATTTTCATATTAGCCATTAGATGGCACCATATATCTACTAGTTAACGTAGTTTAGTATACTAATTTCTCCCCACATGCTTAAAAAGTATTATAAAATATAGTTAATTTTTAAGTACGTAAGATACACATTACCTTTTATCGTGGTTAAAATTTAAGCTTTAAAATGAAAAAAAAAAGATATAAACAACTACATTTTTATCACCATTTCTGGAAAATTACTATTTAAAGTAAATAATCCCATCCCAGAAATCAAACTAGAATGGTCTAAGACAACTACTCAAAAGTGAAATGTCAGATGGCTACAGAATGTCTTCCTCTAGGCTAAATCTAAGATAAAGCTAATTTTTCTACCTTAATAAATATTTTACCTTTCATTCATAAACTACATTGTCCAGTTTCTAATTCTTTTTTTTTTTTTAAGATTTTATTTATTTATTTGAGAGAGAGAGAATGAGAGACAGAGAGCACGAGAAGGAAGAGGGCAGAGGGAGAAGCAGACCCCCTCCTGAGCAGAGAGCCCGATATGGGACTCGATCCCGGGACTCCAGGATCATGACCTGAGCCGAAGGCAGTCGGTTAACCAACTGAGCCACCCAGGCGCCCAGCTTCTAATTCTTAATAATCAAATTTCTGTCCACTCTTGTTAGCTAGATTTCATCATATCTTGTTCTCTAATCCAGAATCTCTCAATTCTTCTCAATTTAAAGTGCAGTTTCCTGGTTTCTATCTTAAAATCCTCTGCTCCAGATTTCTGTATCATCATCTATTTACATATCAAAAATGACCCCATTCTGATTACTGCTGTTTCCATTTCCAGTTAAAATAGAATAACAGGGTAAGATTTACCCTACCACCCCAAAACACTAAGCATCAGACAAAATATATGAAACAATGGCACCAAGATACTGGACACAGGCAAGAAAGAGAGTGATCACTGATGAAGAAAAAAAAATTTTCCAAGCTTACTGCCTAGACAAAGTTTCCAGGCTGCAGCAAAGGGAGGAGGAACCCAAGCAGAACCCAGGGGTCTCCCTGAGCTGAGGAGCTGAACCTAGGAGTACAAAGAAGCTAAGGGGGCTAAAGTTTGCATGGATGAAATCCAGAGAATAAAAAGCTGAGCAGAGAGAGAACTCGATCTCTGCACTGAGTCACCTATGGGTATACAGCTAAGGATTACTCAGGACATTCATGTGAGGAAACTATCAGAGGTTGGGCAAAGAATCCTCCCCTCTCCCCTGCCCCAGCCCCGAAAATCAGAGGGAAGAGTGATCTAATCTCACATAGGATAAGAAACAGTGCTTATTCTCAATAACCAAAATTTAAAATCTCAAAGTGATGGGGCCACTGACAGAGTACTATGAAGGATCTTCCTCAGAAGAAAGGAAAAATTAACCCTACGGTAAATGCAGGTAGGGTCCCACCTAAACACATTTCAGAAAAAGACCAAAATGAACAATATTTTCCTAAGTCACAACTTACTTCAGAACAAAGCTCAAGAAACAAACAAAAATATCCAAAACACAGTAAAGGAAACCTCACGATGTCTGGCATTCAATAAAATATTACCAGGCATGCAAAGAAGGGCGGGGGGGAGGAGAAAAATAAGTCAAAACTGACTAAGAGGATAGAATTAGTAGGTAAGAATACGAACAATTTTTATGATATATTCCATGGGTTCAAGAAGCTAGAAAGACGGCATACGTTAAGAAGAGACATGGAAACACATTTTAAAAAACCTAATTCAAGGGGTGCCTGGGTGGCTCAGTTGGTTGAGCATCCAACTCTTGATTTCAGCTCAAGTTATGATCTCAGGGTCATGAGATAGAGCCCTGAGTCGGGCTCCATGCTCAGCACAGAGTCTGCTTGAGATTCTCCCTCTCCCTCTGCTCCTTCCCCGCTCTCTCTCTCTCTCTCAAAAATAAAAATTAATAAAAAACCTAATTCAAATTTCCAAAATAAAAATATACCAGAAGAGGTCAACAGCAGATTAAATACAGCAAAAGAAAATGTTAGTCAATATTAAAGACATACCAATAAAAAGCAGGTGAATTAAAACAGAAAGATAAAAAAAAAAAGAAAGAACAGAAAATCAATAGAGTCCATGAAAAATGAAGCCAGAGAAAGAGGAATCAAGAAAATATATGAAGGGGCGCCTGGGTGGCTCAGTCGGTTAAGCAACTGCCTTCGGCTCAGGTCATGATCTCAGGGTCCTGGGATCAAGCCCCGCATCGGGCTCCCTGCTTGGCAGGAAGACTGCTTCTCCCTCTCCCACTCTCCCTGCTTGTGTTCCTGCTCTCGCTGTATCTCTCTCTGTCAAATAAATAAATAAAATCTAAAAAAAAAAAAAAAGAAAGAAAATATATGAAGAGGGGCGCCTGGGTGGCTCAGTCAGTTAAACACCTGCCTTCGGCTCAGGTCATGATCCCAGGGTCCTGGGACAGAGCCCGACATCGGGCTCCCTGCTCAGCGTAGAGCCTGCATCTCCCTCTCCCTCTGCTGCTCCCCCTGCTTGTGCTCTCCTTCTCTCTCTGTCAAATAAATAAAATGTTTTTTAAAATTTTTTTAAAAAGAAAATATATGAAGATATATGGTCAAAATGTTTACAAATTAAAACTACCAACAAAGGGCGCCTGGGTGGCTCAGTTGGTTAAGCGACTGCCTTCGGCTCAGGTTATGATCCTGGAGTCCCGGGATCAAGTCCCGCATCGGGCTCCCTGCTCGGCGGGGAGTCTGCTTCTCCCTCTCCCACTCCCCGTTTGTGTTCCCTCTCTCGCTGTGTCTTTCTCTGTCAAATAAATAAATAAAATCTTAAAAAAAATAAATAAATAAAACTACCAACAAAAAGAAGCTTAATGAACACCAAGTACAAAAACAAGAAGAGAACTACTAAAAGGACATCATACTCAAATTGCTTAAAAACCAGTTATAAAGATAAAATCTTTAAAGCAAACAGGAAAAAAAAAGTACAAAGGAAAAAAGGTAAGGTTAACAACAACAAATTATTCTTCAGAAACAATACAACCTAGGAAAAAAATGGAGCACCATCTGGAGAGTATTGAAAGAAGGAAAAAAAAACTGTTAACTAGGATCATTTACCAGTAAAAATATCTTTGAAAAACAAGGATAAAACAAAACAAAACAAAAAAGTGAGACATACAAAAGCTGAAAAAATTTGTCACCAGCAAACCTGCTATGAGATATGTTGAAGTCTTTCAAGCAGAAAGAAAATGATACCAGATGGAAACCTAGATCTACAAAAAAGGAATACGGAGCACTGGAAATTGTAAATGTGTGGGTAAATATAGTTTTTGTCTTGTTATTTAAATTTTTTTAGAATATAATCAAGAGTAATCTCACAAAAGATGATGGAGTTAGGAAGCTTCAAGGGTTGGTTCCTCCACTCAAACTTCACGTGGCAAAAATGATCAGAATCAACTATTTCTGTGTTCTGAAACCTGAACGGACACTTACAGCAACCAGAGACCCAGCTGATGAAGGAAAAGGCTAACTTCACTATGAGAGCAGTGCGCACGAACCAGCGATCATCCCCCATCTTCAGCCCTGCTGTGGCAGTGGGGAGAGAAGCTGGTTGGTACTCAGGCTAGCAGGAAGGACTGAGTCCTCCAAAATGTTGGGGTTATGCATTTTGGTCACTTTAGCAATTCCCTGAAGGACCAGCATAGAGGCTTATCTTTGTTTTGGCCTCCTCAGTCTACAGCAACTTCCCTGACAACAGTTATTGGAAGATTTGAAGACACACACATCTGTTTTGCTTGGTATTTCGGGTACAGACATATAAGGAAAACTCTGTAAGGTCACTGGCTGACTACAGATTACACATATAATGGAAAAGAAATGTCAGTAACCACACATAAAAAGGAATACAGACTTTAAAAATAGTCTGGAAAAGGCACGACATTGACAACTGCAGCCCCCCACCAAGCAAAAATCAGCAATCCCTCAAAAGCAGGAGAATTTGATTTCACTACCACATTACAGTATTCAAAATGTGCAGTTCTCAACAAAAAATTAGAAAATATATATAAAAAAAAAATATGGTCCATTCACAGGAAAAAAATATTTTTGACAGAAATTATCTCTAAGGAAGCCCAGAGATAAGAATTACTAGTCAAAGATGATAAATCAACAGTTTTAAATATGCTCAATGAGCTAAGGGAAACAATGGGGGAAGAACTAAAAACAATCAGAACAATGTATGAACACATACAGAATGTCAATTAAGAGATTAAAACTATTAAAAGAAAACAAATAGTAATTTTGAAGATGAAGACAATGGGAAGATAAAACAATTGGAATTATTCATTTTGCGGCGCAAGAAAAAAAAGAATGAAAATGAACAAAGCCTAAGGGACCTTTGGGATACTATCAAGTGTGCCAACGTATGTATCACAGGAGTCCCCAAAGAAGAGAGAAAGGGACAGAAAAAATATTTGAAGAAATAATGGCCCAAAACTTCCCAAAACACAAGGTGAAGATATCTGTTCCCAAATTTGTTGAAAGAAATGAATGCAACATTCAAGAAGGTCAAGAAATTCCAAGCTGGATAATCACAAACACCCGTTCTTACTACTTCTACTCAATACTGTACTAGAGGTTCCACTCATTACAGTAAGGCAAGAAAAATAAATAAAAGGCATCCAGATTGGAAAGGAAGAAGTAAAATGATTTTTATTCACCGTCATGATCATCTACACAGAAATTCCTTTGGAATCTACAAAAATCTACCACAAGTAATAAACAAGCTAACAAGGTTGTCGGATATAAGATCAATATGCAAAAATCAACTGTATTCTTATATATTCCCAATGAACAGCTAAAAACTTAAATTTAAAAACTACTTAGAAGGATTAAAAATTATGGTATACTTAGGGATAAATCCAATAAAATATATATAAGATGTACACATAAGAAACTATAAAATTATCTGAAAAAATTAAAGGAGAGCTAAATATATGCAATATATACTATGTTCACAGATCGGACAACTCAATATTATCAAGATATCGATTTCTCCCATATTTACAAGTTAAATACAACCCTGTTCAAAAACGCACGAGGCTTTTCTGTACAAACTGAAAATCTAATAATAAAATGCAAAGGACCTAGAATAACCAAAATAATTTTAAATGGAACAAAAATGGAGGACTTATCCTACCTGATCAATAATAGACACAACTAAATGGAAAGATATTTCACACTAATGTAATATAAGAATTATATTGTTAAAATGCCTACACTGCTCAATCTACAGATTCAATGCAATCCCTATTAAAATTCCAATGGCATTTTTCACAGAGATAGAAGAAATAATCCTAAAATTTGTATGGAATCACAAAAGAGCCCAAATAGCCAAAGCAATCTTGAGAAAGAACAACGAAGCTTGAAGCACTACACTTCCTGATTTCAAATTATATTATAAACCTATAGTAATCATAACAGTATGGTACTGGCATAAAAATGGATACATAAATGAGTGGAACAGAATAGAGAACCCAGAAATAAAGCCATCTGTATACGGTCAGTTAATTTATGACCACAAAGCCAAGAACATATAATGGGGAAAGGACAGTCTCTTCAATAGTGTTGGAAAAATCTGGCAGCTACATGCAAAAGAATAAAACTGGACCAATATCTCACACCATACATGAAAATTAACTCAAAATGGATTAAAGACTTGAACATAAAATCTGAAACCAAAAAACTCCTAGAAGAAAACATAAGTGGTAAGCTCCTTGACAACAGTCTTGGCAATGATTTTTTGGATCTGACACCAAAAGCAAAGGCAAAAAAAGTGAAAACAAGTAAACGGGACTACATCAAACTAAAAAGCTTCTGCATAGCAAAGGAAACCATCAATAAAATGAAAAGGCAACCTACCAAATGGGAAAAAATATTTGCAAATTATATATCTGATAAACGGTTAATATCCTATATCTATATAGAACACATACAACTCAATAGCCCCCCCGCAAAAAAAATTACAATCCAATTTAAAAAAATGGGCAGAAGACCCGAATAGACATGTCTTCAAAGAAGACATACAGATGGCCAACTGGTACATAAAAAGGTACTCAACATCACTAATCATTAGGGAAATACAAATCAAAACCACAATGAGATATCACTTCACACTTGTTTAAATGACTATTAACAAAAAGACAAGAAGGAACAAGTGCTGGCAAAGATGTGGAGAAAACAAAACTCTGGTGTGCTGTTGGTGGGCATGTAAATTGGTGTAGCCACTATGGGAAAGAGTACGGAGGTTCCACAAAAACTTAAAAATAGAACTACCATATAATCCAACAATTCCACCTCCGGGTATTTATCTCAAGGAAATGAAAACACTAACTTGAAAAGATATGTGCACACCCATGTTCACTACAGCATTATTTACAACAGCTAAGATATGGAAACAGCCTCAGTATCCATCGACAGATGGATGGAGAAAAAAAATGTGGTGTATGTATGCATATATGTGTATATATGTGTTTACATACATATATACCACCTCCCCACACACATAATGGAATACTATTCAGCCATAAAAAAGAAGAAAATCCTGCCTTTTGCAATGTGGATGTACCTTGAGGGCATTATAGTAGGTGAAACAGAGGAAGACAATACCATATAATCTTACTCATGTGGAATCTAAAAAAGCCAAACTCATAGAGAATAGAATGGTGGTTGCCAGAGGTTGGGGGATGGGAAGATGAGGAAATGTTAGTCAAAGAGTACAAACTTCCATCTATAAGATGAGTAAGTTCTGGAGGTCTAATGCACAGCATGGTGACTATATGTGGAATCTAAGAACTAAAACAAAACAGAAAGCAACAGAAACTTACAGATACAAAGGATAGATTAGTGGTTGCCAAAGGCAGGATAGGGGATAAGCAAAATGGGTCCAAAGGTACAAACTTCCAGTTGTAAAATAAGTGAGTCCTGGGGATATAATGTGCAGCATGGGGACTACAGTTAATAATACTATATTGTATATTTGAAAGTTGCTAAGGGAGTAAATCTTAAAAGTTCTCATCACAAGAATAAAATTTTGTAGCTATGTGTTGAGATGTTTAGACTTACTGTGGTGATCACTTCACAATATATACATTTATCAAATCATTAAATTGTACAACTGAAACTATGTTATATATTAATTACATAACCATTTTTAAAAAGGGTGATAATAAACTACAATAATCAAGACGGTTTGGTATCAGCAACAAGACAGACAAATAGATCAACAGAGCAAGAGAGAGTATACAGAAACAGACCCATAAATATATGATCTATTGATTTTTTTTTTTAAAGGGACAAAGGAATTTTCAATGGAGACAGGAAAGTCTTTTCAACAAATGATGCTGAGACAACTGGATATCCATTTGCAAAAAGTGATCTTTGATCTGCATAGTACATCATATACAAAAATTAACTCAAAATGGCTTTCTTCAAAATATGCCCTTCTTTGGCACTGACTTTCTGTATAGAAAAGAGCTAACATAGCAGGTGTAAGACTGCTATCCTTAAAAAGATCTGTTTGCAAGGCTGGCCCTTGGTTAGCATTTGGGAACCTGGCTCTCGGAGTGCTCCCAATCCACAATTAACGGATAAGAATGGTTTCCTGTGGGCGCCTGGGTGGCTCAGATGGTTAAGCGTCTGCCTTCGGCTCAGGTCATGATCCCAGGGTCCTGGGATCGAGTCCCACATCGGGCTCTCTGCTCCTTGGGAGCCTGCTTCTCCCTCTGCCTCTCTCTCTCTCATGAATAAATAAATAAAATCTTTAAAAAAAAAAAAAAAAAGAATGGTTTCCTGTGCCAAGACTATTTGTGTAGACACTCTGTTTTATGCTGAACCTCTGCTTTCCTTCTGGGAGTCTGGCATTTTGCTACAAGCTACGCAGAAGGTGCCTATGTGACCAGTCCCATATAAAAACCTTGAGCTCTGAATATTTACTGGAGTTTTTAACAGACAAAAAGAAGCATCGCACTGATGTTGCCCCACATTCTCTGCTGTGCAAAGAATGTCCTCCATAAGGAAGGCTGCATGTACATTCCCCCAAATTCTATCCATGTCCTTTTTTTCCTTACGATCCGACTGTGCATCTTTGTTACATTGCTGTAATAAATCTTAGCCATGAGTACAACTACATGCTAAGTCTACAAGTCCTAGCAAATCTTCAAATACAGAGGTGGGTCTTGCGGACCCTCAATATCTTATAACACAAAAAAATATTAAATCAACACTATAGCATGCTGTTTGATTTCCTTAACCAAACCCTGCATTCATTCATAGTCATCATCAGTTACAAAATAAATATACATATCATTAACTTTTTCATATGCAAAAAAGGACTAGATAGAAATAAAAGGTCCCATTCACAAAAAAAAAGCATATAAAACGCAATAAAAGTATGTGCTATGGTGAGTGCTGTGAATTGTGTAAGACTTATGAATCACAGACCTGTACCCCTGAAACAAATAACACACTATATGTTAATTTAAAAAAATAAAATAAAGGCATAGTCACAATATAAGAAAAATGCAATAAGAATAACTCAGTAAGAAATGTGCATGCCTATAAAACTGAACTGGAAGATACAAGATAATGGAAAGATAAATGTATTTCTTAAATTTATTTAAATTCAATTAGCCAACATATAGTAAGATAAATGTATTTAAGAATTAACCGAATCCCATTAGGATTAATTTAGGGGAAGGGAGTGGGACATAAGTTATAGGAGGGGAAACCTGACAAGGTGATTCCAAAATTCATCTGGAAAAATAAACATAGGAGAATCAGCAAAAATTTTAAATAAACATTAATGCAAGAAGCCCTTTCTCCCAGATAATAAAAGCCACAATAATAAAAGCAGTGTACTAGTTGTTCCAGAAAAGACAGATCAGTGAAAGAAAAAAATCTAAATACAGAAACTGACCCACATATGTACAATATAGTATATAACAGTGGTACTTCAAATTAGTAAGAAAAGGATGAATTATACAATAACTGCTATTTGTATAACTGATTAATCAGTTATAGATAAATGTAAAGCTGGATCCTTCCTTCACACTTTAGACTGAAATAAATTCCAAGTGGACCAAAGATGCCCACTCACATTTTACACTAAGCTGAAACAACTGAGCTGAACAACTGATTCTTTAGGGAAATCATCTCCAAACCAAAGCCATATCACCAGATACATTAACTTTGTGGATACATTTCTTAAAAAGTTCCTCTATGGTTATCTATCTTCTGTGATTGAAAGGTGGAAAAGATGAAGCATATTTTAGCTGATTATGGAACTGTCCTCTGTGGATATTTTCCCTCCTCTTGAAAATGGTCATAGGCCAGAATAAATAACCAGAAAATTTAATTTATTGACCGAAAGAACCCAGCCATAACATATTATATGCATGAAATTTACTAACTAAAATAAGTACTTAAACCAACATTAAATTAATTAGTATATATTCAACCTCCACCATGTAAGACATCAATTCTGTCAGGATGGTATCAGGAATCCATCCCTAATCCTCTTCTCTCAAGGGTTAAAAAAAAAAGCATAGGTATATAGACTCTGGACATCTCAGTTTCAGATCAGTGAGTCATCTACCCTGTGCAAAAGTATGAATAGACCACCTCCCTTGCACCAAGGACTGGGCAGTGAAAAACATTCCAGTCCTTCTATTCTGGCACCAAATAAATGAATTTCTTTTCCTTCCTGAGTGTTAGTTATTAAAGAGTATAGAACACAGCTGAATAATGCTTATGGGCTAGGAAAAACTAAAATAGGCTTTGGCTTTCAGAAGTTGGTCCACAGATGTCATTCTTTAAAATGCTTTAGTTTTATATATACTCACAGGACTCCAACTAATACGGGCTTTAGAAAAAGGAATAAGGGGAGAAGAGAGAAAATGTAGACATAAGTATTTCAGAGGAAGGTAGGACTTGCTGAGGTATAGGACTGGCTCTCGCATGGTCTTCATCAGGGCTTTGCTCTCCATTTTTATGATGATTACTCCAGATTCTTGTACTCCTGTGACCTTAAAATATTCTCTGCCTTTATCCCCTGAAATTCAGGCCCCCCTTCAAATACTGAGGGTCTGCCTTACTTACTTAATGCAGCAGCCTCAATTTGGATATAAAACTAAAAATAACGAGTATGAGTCAATGCAGTCAATGCGGTAGGCTCTTTTCCCTCTGGGTGCACATAAACCTCTCATTAAGAAGTTCAAGGAAGCTGAGAATGAATCAAAGAAAATATAGTGCCATGATTTCCACCTTCTATTAAACTGTAAATGAAAGTGTCATTGTAATTATAGTAGCAAACGCCCTATTCTTTGTTACCATCAAGGCTCTGTAAATTCACAACCTAATTGAAAATTCTTGAGCCAGAAAAAAAAAGCTTAAAAACAGAGCAGCTACAAAAATCTATTGTCCCCTCAATTCAAGACTATCTCTTATTAGCACTTTCTAGAAGTCACTGAGCTATATGTCAAAGGGAAAGAGAGCTATCCTAAGAGCAAGAAAAACTGAAAACAGTATTGTTAGAGCAGGCAGTTAAGTTATGTTCTAACGGGATATAACTGGAAGCTAGCGAAGAGGAAGTCATGGCCAGCTACTGGGGAAAGTCTGAGAGGCCTGTCCTGGCAGCACTTCCCAAGAAGCCATATCAAACCAGACAGGCCAAAGATGGCAAGTGCCAGGACAGGAAACCCCTCACCAAATAAGGAAGAGAAGGCAAGGAAACCTTGCTTCCAAGAAAACCCCACCTCGAGTAATGAATATTCCACCCCCTAATTAAAAACTGTCAATAAAAGATAGAAACCCAAACCCCAGGGCGCACAGCATGTGTTCTCTCTCTCTTGAGTTCACCCATTCTCACATCTCAAGAGTGTACTTTCACTTTAATAAACTTTCCCCACTGTGTCTCTCCTTTGCTGTGCTGTGTCTGTCCTTGAATTCTTCTCATGACTAGACCAAGGACCTTTGGTGACATCTTTGGGATGGGCTGGATTGTGGCCCCAAGGTCCAGGGTCTCCTCAGTTCACCCCACACAGTATAAACGGGAAGAACTATTACAATTCTAGATACTTTTAAAAAATAAATTCAAATTAAATTGAATACTTAGAAAAAGAGCACATTATTTATAACATACTATGTAATCACAACAAAGAAGTAAATTAGAGGAATAAGACAGATTTATGGTTTTTACATGATTTTTAGTTATTTTATATTTGAGTGTTGATCTAACAATAAAAGAATAATAATTGTACTGGATTTGCATAGAAATTGAATACAGAGGTCTGCTTATATGCCAACATTCATTAACATGAATTAACATCAATTCATTAACATCAGTAACATGAATTATTGGAACACTTTGGAAGACTCATGTTACCAACTCACTAGTAATTCTCACACAATCAAAATCCTAAAAAACAGAAACAAAGACAAAAAAAACAAAATCCTAAATGTCATACCACTGAATGAACGAGCAATAGAACAATGAGAACATACTTTCAAGATTTGTACAGAATCCATCTGGCCCATCTCTACAAGTTCCAAGAGTGTCCCTACCTCCATCAGTAGGATAATAATATGTATATATACCAGTTTACTTGCTACAAAGGCTTTCATATACTTTTATTTCATTCAGTCTTCATAATTCTTGTGAGATTAGTATAGATAGCATTAATTCTATCTCTATATATAAGGCAATTGAGACTCCCAAGAATTTAGTGACTTATTCAGTTGCCCCACCTAGATGGAGCAAACTGGGAAACTTAGGCCAAATTTCCTGATTCTAAATCCTATAATCTTTCTACTAAATACTAGCTCTACCAAATACCAGAAATAAGAAAAAGTACTTTATTATTTTTCTACTCTGGATCATTAGAGCCAGAAAAGGTTTGAAAGCCAAGTTTGGTCACTAACCAAAAAATTCCTACCCTACACCAGCCCCCCAAAAGTCAAAATATAGTTCACTCCCTTATATGTATCATGGTTTGGGGGGAGCGCAGATTCTATATTCAAAATTATCATTTACATTATCAGATACTTATCTCATGTTCCCCCAAAAAGAGATAGCTAAAACCACCACCAAAAGAGGGGAAAAGCCCAGGATGCACTATTGAAGGGAGAAGAGAAAGAGAATAAATCTGTCTTCCCAGCTGAAAGGGAGAATCTGAGGCCATAGGCAAAAAAAAAAAAAAAAAAAAAAAGAGGGCGCCTGGGTGGCTCAGTTGGTTAAGTGACTGCCTTCGGCTCAGGTCATGATCCTGGAGTCCTGGGATCGAGTCCCACATCGGGCTCCCAGCTCAGCGGGGAGCCTGCTTCTCCCTCTGACCCTCTCCCCTCTCATGCTGTTTCTCTGTCTCTCTTTCTCTCAAATAACTAAATAAAAAATCTTAAAAAAAAAAAAAAGATGAAAAGTTAAGTGGATTATCATTCATCACGCACAAAGCAATGGCAGCCACCCACCTAAAGCAAGAAAAGTAATGCATACAGAAACGCTCCTTTAACTGTCATCAGCTGGGAAAAGTAGCACCAAGTTCAGCTTCCCCAGCTAGCTCCATTAAACTATAAGCATTCTAGCTATCATCTCCAAATTCTCCTCATCTCTTACGGCTTTTACTCTCTTTACAACTGTATTAGGATAAGAAACTATCAGAATTGAATAGATTCAAGATACTTTGTAAGCCAGGCCCATAATATGTAAACCTACCACTAATAAGCACAATCCTCTGTCAACAATCATATAAGATAGGTGGTAACTACTCCCCCTAAGATGCTAATTGACAAAGTTTAAATTATTATTTAAGGTTATACTTGTAAGAAATCATAAGGCCTCCTAGACCGGTAATGAGCAGGACACAGTGAACCACAGGTGACCACTTAGCTTCAAGACAGTCTGGTTCAAATGAGATAAAAGATGATCAGTCTCCCTCCTCTAGAAGGTAAGCTCCACGCGATAAAAGATGATCAGTCTCCCTCCTCTAGAAGGTAAGCTCCACGCGATAAATGATGATCAGTCTCCCTCCTCTAGAAGGTAAGCTCCACGCGGGCAGCCATTTCTACATGTTCTACTCCCAGCACCATGAACAGGGCCGTGCACATACAGGTCAGGAAACTTTAAGAATACACCAGGGGTCATCATGTACTATGAACCCTAACTCTCACTGACCGTATGCAGTGCAAACAGCACCTCCCATTTTGTGACTTGTCTTGTGTACCTGCTTATAGTAGCTCTTATTGAACAAAAGTTTTAAATTTAAAAATGGTAAAATGTATCAATCTTTTCCTTCAGAGCTTGTGCTCTGTGACTTCAAAACTTGTTTCCCACACTGAAATCACAGTGATTTCAAATATTCTCTTAAAACTTTTAAAGTTAATCCAAATAGTATTTCAGTTTACAGCATGAAACACAGACCTACTTTTATTTTTTTTATATGGATAACCAATTTTCTCAGCATCATTTAATAAGTAGTCCATCTTTATTCCACTGAATTGTGGTATCACCTTTCACGTAAACTAAGCTTCCTTGTGTAAGAGTATCTGCTTCTGTTCTCTTTATCATGTCTCATTAGACTATCTGCCTATATCTGGCCCAATTCCATACTATCTTAATCAGTGTAACTTTACAAGAAGCTCTGGATTATCAGTAGGGCAAATCCCTGAAGCAGAGATGGCTAACTGCCACCCAAGGTCATTCTTTCTCTCTCTTGTTTAGTTATGGAATCAACCTCCCGGATTCAGTGTGAAGGGCCACCTGGCAGAACTAGTCTCAGCTTCCCTTGTAGCTATGTATGGCCATGTGACTAAATTCTGGCCAATGACATGTGAGTAGAAGTCACGTGTTTGCAACTCTGGATCACAGCCTTAAAAAGAGCTGCTTTCGGGGTGCCTGGGTGGCCCAGTCGTTAAGCGTCTGCCTTCAGCTCAGGTCATGATCCCAGGGTCCTGGGATCGAGCCCCACATTGGGCTCCCTGCTCCGCGGGAAGCCTGCTTCTCCCTCTCCCACTCCCCCTGCTTGTTCCCTCTCTCGCTGTCTCTCTCTCTGTTGAAAAATAAATAAAAATCTTAAAAAAAAAAAAAAGAGCTGCTTTCTCCCTTTCCCTTTCTGGCAACTGGAATGTGGACACGGTAACTTCAAACATGCCAAGGAAGACAACATCCTAGAGCACATCAGAGCAAGACAGAAGAAACTCACTAAGTAGAATCAGCTAACTCCATTCTGCCTATCAGCTTAGACTTCTACATTGAGAAATAAACCTTTCTTGTTCAGTCACTTAATCTCTCATAAAGCAACCAAATGAATATTTTAATTAATACATACCCCCTACTACATTCCTTTACTTCAAAGCTATTTTAGTTATTCTTGGCTATTTGTTCTGCCATATACATTTAAGAAATAACTTGTACATTCCCTGAAAATTCTTGTTGGGGTTTAGATTAGAATTCCATTAAATCTATAAATTAATTTGGGGAGTACTGCCAATTTACACATACTGCATATTTCCACTCGGAAAAATTATTTCTCTCTTCATTTACATGTTTTCTTTTACGTCTATATATAAAGCTTTTTCATTTTCTTCATAAAAGTCATACAAGTTTTATTCAGTTTGTCCCTGGGTATATTAAAGATATCACAATACTCTAAAAGAGATCTTTTATTGCATTTTCTAATTGTTTGTTGCTTATTACATATAAAAATGTTACTTTATTTTTATATAGTGATCTTGCATTAATCAAATTTACTGAACTCTCTTATTCTATTAATTTGTTTATAAAGTCTCTTGGATTTTCTGTGTAGATAATCAACATCACCTATGAATAATATTAGCATTATCCCTTCATCTTTAAACTGATATTTTCTATTTCTCTGTCCTGGCTTACTACTGCCTAAACTGTCCAGTATGATGTTAAATAGCAACATTCATGCCTCTAATATTCCATCATTAAGTATTTAGTTGCTTATTTATTTTTGACAGATACCCTTTATTAGGTTTAAGAAGTTTCTTTATAGTCTTAGGGTAAGAGCTTTTATTATAAGTGAATGATAAATTTATCAAATGCTTCTATTGGGATGCTCACGTGATCAACATGGTAAACCTTATGAACAGATTCCCATACAACATTCTTGGAATGATTCAACTTGTCATATGTTTATATGTTTTTCTCAAATCACTGCAGGATTTGTTTTGCTAATTCTTACATTCATATTTCTAAGTAAGATCAACATGTATTTCCTTCTCTCATACTGTACTACTCTGGATTAGTATCAAGGTTATATTCTAGTCTCATGAAGTAATTTGGGGTAATGTTCCATTTCTTTTAGTCAGTGGAGCAGTTTTCACAAGATTGGGTCCTTTTTTCTTTGAAGACTGAATGGCTGTTCCCTGAAAGAAAAAAAAAACCCACTTATGATTAATTTAACTTTACTATCAGTTTAAATTATATTTTTCTTGGGCGCCTGGGTGGCTCAGTCAGTTAAGCAGCTGCCTTCAGCTCAGGTCATGATTCCAGGGGTCTGGGATCCAGTCCCACATCAGGCCCCCTGCTCAGCATGGAGTTGCTTCTCCCTCTGTCCCTCACCCCGCTCGTGCTCGCTTGCTCTTTCTCTAATAACTAAAATCTTTAAAAAATAATAAATTAATTATATTTTTCTCTGAAATTGTCCATTTCATCTACAACTTCAAATTTACTATCAAGAAGTCATTAATGCTTTTAGGATATTTGAAAGCTTACTTGTAGGTGCAATTATACCCCTTTACAAGCCTAACATTATTTACTTGTGGCTTCTGTATTATGTTCTTAATTAGCCATACTAGAGATCTATTTCATAAACCTTTCCAAAGTACTGGCATTTTCGTTCTGTTTATCTTTATTGTATCTCTGCTTCTATTTGATTAATTTGGTGTTATCTTTACTCTTTTCTTCTTTCGACATTCTCATAGCTTATGAGGAGAGAGCTCTAACTTCTTACACTGAATGCCTGTCTCATAAATTTCATTCTTTTCTTTTCTAACATAAGCATATAGGATATTGATTTTTTTTTTTAATGGCTACAAATTCTCTGGCACTGCTCACATGAAGAATCTCCTCCCCTTGAACCCAGGCAGGCCTGAGAATGCTTGTGCCAAAATAGTCCAGCAGAAGTGATACCATGTGCCTCCTTCTAAGGGTAGATTAAAAAGTCACACGGTATCTACATCATCTGTTAGATATTGGCCTATTGGCCACCATATAAGAAGTCTATGGCTGTGAATCTATAGCTCTAGTTTTCAGTTCCTGGGTTTAAAAAAAAAAAAAAAAAACAGCTTTATTGACATATAAGTCATTATAAATTCCATCCTTTAAAGTGTGCAATTCCATGGATTTCAGTATATTCACAGAGCTGTGAGACCATTACCACTGTTTCATTTCAGAGCATTTTCATCACCCCAGAAAGAAACTGTACCCATCAGCAGTTGCTCCCCATTCCCTCTCTCTCCCAGCCCCGGGAAACCACTATCTACTTTCTGTCTCTATGGATTTGCTTATTCTGGACATTTCATACAAACAGAATCATAAAATATGTGGCCTTTTATGTCTGCCTTCTTTCACTTAGGATAATGTTTTCAAGGTTTGTCCATACAGTAGCATGTATCAATACCTCATTCCTTTTTATTGAATAATACCCCTTTATATGAATAGACCCCATTTTGTTTAGTCAACAAAATTCATCCAACACCTCATGGGCATTTAGGTTTTGTTCTACTTTGGTTATTATGAATGATGATGTTATGACTATTACAATACAGGCTTTTGTGTGAACACGGTTTTCAATTTTCTTGGTTATATACTTAGGAATAAAATTTCTGGGTCACCTGGTAACTCTATGTTTAACTTTCTGAGGAAATGCCGAACTGTTTTCCAAAGTGGCTGTAGCACTTTATAATCCTACCAGTAACGTGTGAGGTTCCAATTTCTCTACATCTTCATCAACACTGGTTATTGTCTTTTTGATTTTAGCCATCCCTAGTGGGGGTGGAATGGTATCTCAACATGGTTTTGATTTGTATTTCCCTGATGAGCCTCCATATATTTTTTTTTTTAACTCTGATGGTTCCCTAACTTTTCTCTGGGCTTAAAAATACATTTAAAGGTATATATGCTAATATTTTCTCCAGTGTTTTTAGGTGTTTTACTGCAGAAAATTTTATATTATCTAGTTTAAAATATTACTGAAAAAAGAAATCTTCATCATCATTACATTTAGGATTGTACTTGCACAGAGAAAGTGTTCAATAAATGCCTCCTAACTGGTAAGCATCGTGCTAAATCCAATTCAATCACTCATTCATTAACTCCACAAACATTTATTAAGTATCTACCATATGTTCTATGTAATTCTCAGCACTGGGGAGACAGCAGTGAACAAATCAATCAAAGCTCCTACCCAATTAGAGCTTATATTTGATGGAGGGACACAGAGTTCCTCTGCAAAAAAGTAAGTAGCTAAGTGATAAGCGCCAATTAAGATAGACGTTACTAAATGGATAGGATGGTATCATTAAGATTAAAGAATAGAAAGGGCTACTTTAGATATGGTCAGTAGGAAGTGTGTAATTGAGAAAGTAACACTTGGAATGAGACCTCAAGGATTAGAGGAGTCAGTCACTCAAAGAGCTGGTGGGGGAGAGTATTACAGGCAGAGAAAATAACCTGTAATAAAATCTTTAGCCAGAAACAAGCCTGGACATTTAATGAAGAAAAATAAAACCAACGTTGCTGAAGCACAATGGGTAAGAGACAGTATACATAAATACAAAAAACATGAAGTGGGCAGGGCTCAGACTATGTAAGTGTATCAGGCTGAGCAAAAGCCTCTCAAAGATGTCCATGTCCCAATCCCCAGAACCAGTAAATATTACCCAAAATGGCAAAAGGATTTTGCATATTTTGTTGTGTTAAGGATCTTGAGATGGCAAGATTAGAGTGGATTATCCTACTAGGCCTGATGTAATCACAAGAGTCCTTAGATGAGGGAGGTAGGCAATCTGAATGAGTAGGAGAAAAAAGAAACAGAACATCAGAAGCAGCCTTCGGGGAGTGGCAGGCTTTGAAGATGGAAGGGACCACAAGCCACGGAACACAGGTGGCCTCTAGATGGAAAAGATAAGGAAACAGAGCCTCCCTTTGAGCCTCCCAAAGAAAAGCTTGACCTTAGCCCAGTGAAACTGACTTTGGACTTCTGGTCCCCTGAACTGTAAGAGGATAAGCTTGTGCTGTTTTAAGCCACCAAAGCTGTGGTCATTTGTTACAGCAGCCGTAGGAAACGAATACAGATTTCAGTACCTCAAAGTGGGGTGCTGCTGTAACAAATACCTCACATATGGAAGTGGCTTTGGAATTAGGCAATGGGGAGAGGTCTGAAGAATTCTGAGGACCATGACAGAAAAAGCCTAAATTGCCTTGAGAAATATTTATTGCCTTTTAGTAGAAACACAGGTGTTAATGATTCTGCTAGTGAGGACTGAGGGGGGGGAAAATGAGGTGCATGGTAGAAAAAAACCTATACGGTCTTAGATCTAGAAGACCTAAACAGTCATAAAGGGACCACTATGGAAACATAAATGTTAAAGGTGCTGCTGGTGAGAAGTCAGAAAGAAAGGAAGAGCAGGTTACTGGAATCCGGAGAAAGGAGATCCTTATGACCCAGTGGCAGAGGGCCTGGCTAAATTGTGTCCTTCAGTTATATGGAAATTACAGTGAACTTGGGTATTTAACTAAGGAGATTTCCAAGCAATGTGCTGAAAGGATGGCCAGGTTTCTTCATGCTATTTTTAGTAAACCTTGGGAGGAAACGGATAAATTGAGGGAAAAACTTTTAAGTAAAAAGGCACCAGGACTTCATGATTTGGAAAATCCTCAGCCTATCCAGATTGTGAATTATGTTAAAATTAGGGATTCAACGTCAAGAAAGCACACTCTGGAACCAAGGGTGCAGCTAGACATCCTTTTGCCAGTGTCTCAAAAAAACAAATATTCAGTGACACAGAGGGCTCTCTGAAGAGATTAAACATACTACTCCTGGATTTCCCCTGAGCCCCAATGTGAGCAAAAGCCAAAGAAAGAGATTGAGTAATCCAAGAAAGACTTGTGGAGGAGCACCTTGTCTAACAGAATGAATCCCGATGACATACTGAGAAGACTCACGAGGTTTTTGAGAATATTATATATAAATCCTGCCAGCTTGAACTGAAAGGGTCAAGAGGACAAAAGACAAGACTGATGGCCTAACATAATTCTACAGGCAGAAAACCAGTGCAAACATATACTAGCTTTCAGGAAAAAGGACAGATGACTCCAAGGGTAGAGTCTTAAACCCAGAGGGTGGAGCCTCACACCTCAGGGTCAAGAGCTAGACAGTGTGATTGCCAGGCCTTGAAACCTAAAGCTTTTTCCCAGTTTCAAGTTTCAAAATTGCTAAGTACCAGTGACTCCTTTCCTCCTTCCATTTTCTCACTTTCGGGATGGAAATGTCTGTAACTGTTATCCTATGCCTGTTCCATCGTATTTGGAGAGCAGGTAACTTGTTTGCTAGTTTCACAGGTCTGCAGATAGGAAAGGAATTTTGAGCCAGGACAAATCATACCCAGAGTTTCACCCACACCTGATATAAATGATTTTAGATGAGGAGCTGATGCTATTTAGATGACCTTTTGGACTTTGAGTTGATGCTACAATGTAAGGCTTTATAGATCAGGGTAAGGCTCTTTGATTTTATGTCAGGTATAATGGGAATCCACAGAAGAGGACATATATTTAAAGCCCGATATACATTTAATACACATAACCCTCATTTATATTTAAAAAGATCACTGGGTTGAAAAAAAAAAGGCTCATTGGTATGTACTAAAGGAGAGAAGAGTGGAAGTAGGGAAACCAGTTAGAAAATTATTACAGTTGTTTAGGCAAGAGAAGAGAGAAATGCAGGCTACAAGGATAACAGCAGCATGGAAAAAAGAGGACAGCTTCAAAATCTATTTTGAAGGTCGAACTGGCAGAACCAGCTAATATATTAAATAAGAAAGACAGAATGAGTGAAATAACAGTTATTCTTAAGTTCGCACTTGAGCAACTGGATAGACTGGGCTTTCTATTACCAGAGATGAGGAAGACTGAGGAAAGCACAGGCTCGTGTGAGACAATCAAGACTTGCATTTTAGACACGCCGAGTTTTTGTTTCTGGCAGACATCCAGATAGAAAGATCAAGTAAATACAGGATGGAAGAACAGGGAGCTCGAAGACAGCTCAGAGCTGGATTTATAAATTTGTGTGGCATTTAAGAGAGAACTAAATTAAAGCAAACAGAGGGAAAAGACGGAAAAGTGAAGCAAGCCCAGCACCAAACTTGGATGCATTACAGTATTTGAAGGTCTGACGGGACAGAGAAGCTAGCAAAGGAGACAGAGAAGGAACGGCCAAACAGGTAAAAAGAAGCCGAATATGTCATCAGAGATGCCATTTTACCATAATCTCTGATACTAATTACAATTACTCAACTTTATATAACCTTCTTATGCTCTACTCTGTCAAAAGTCCAGCTTAAAATGTAAAAGCTTTAGCTCTGAGCATTCATTTTGAAATATTTAAATACTTACGGAACATCCATCCACTATAACAGGACACTGTACTGAATGCTGAGGGCATACATAGAGATTCAGAAATTTTCCATGACATGGCTACAGTATGATTATTTTTTATAAATTTTAATCACAGATTTAAAATTCTATGAAAAGCGGAAGGAAGTGAAAAAGCTGGACTGAGAGAGAGAAAACCAGGCAAGGTATTATCTGCGAACTACCTGGATAGGAATTAAGACATCAATACAGAATAATAAGAAGAGCCATAATAAAAAGGTATGTTCGGATCATCATCTATCCCTATCTATACTATTTTCTCTGCTGTGGCTTTATGTTCCCACTTTAGCCACAAAAGACCCTCTCCTCTGCACATTGATTCTCCTACCTTCTAGCTGCCTCTGTTCTTGTCTTCTCATTTCGCCTAACCACAACCTTAACAACTTTTGATTCCAAGTGATGTGTACAGGGTCTTCTGCTATCCCACCAAATAAATTCTGTGTTTTAAAAAGTTTTGGCGGGACAAGTTAATAACTGTAAAATTATTCAAAACATTTTTTGTAATTCCAGATTAATATACTACAGAAGATGTTTTAAAAATATTTACATAGCGGAAGAAAACAATGTATACATTTGCCCCCTCTCTCACCTGTTTTAGATAAGAAGGACAAATCAACAATGGTTATAGCATGAAAATCATATAAAAAATTGGAGATTTTAGGAAATGGACTTCAATTTTCTCCTTTACGGTACCACAGGAAAGGTAGATTATAAACGACACTTTAATCAAGGAGGGAGATTGTTTTCAAATGTACAGCAATCATAGGTAGTGAAACATAAACTATAGTATGACCATGTTAATAATGGTCTCACAAATTCACCTAAGGATTAGAAATTTTTTTCAACTCTAAAGAAGCTGAGGCTTTTCAGACCTGTTGGAGACTTACTGAAAATACGCTGGCATTTCCCTGGCATGCCAATCAGGTATCCCAAATACTGAGGCCGCCTCAAACCTCCTTAAGGTGACATATTAGGGAGAAAAGTGCTGCTCACTGGCCAGACTCAGGAGGGCCAAGTCAGTTTTCAAGAGAGATGCAAGAAAAATAAAGTCTCCCAAGTTTAAAAATAGAAAAGAGTACTAAATTTATGAGGACTTCCTCCCCTGGCCTGCCCAGGTGTCTCTTTTCCTTTCTTCACACCATTTCACTGTTTTCTCATTACTCGTGAATGTGGGGACTCCCAAGGTTCTCCTGATTCTTCCAAATCTAGAGAATACCTGATTCCTTACCTCCCACCTAATAACTGAATTACCTTTCCTGGGGCCACCTTGTTGAACCACCCAGTTGTCAGGTGGCTCCTTCTAAGGAAGCATAGACAGTTGTTGGTGTCAAAGGATGTTGTGGTCTTTGGACATGATCCCGATTTGAATTTCAACCAACTCCTCACATCTCTCTGATGGGGTACAGTAATAGAACAGAAGTCAATGGGAGATCAGCATGCACTCAGATTCCAGATTCTGAAAGGGAACAAAAATCAAACCCTCCATTCTTTGCCTCTTCACCATGTCTAATAACCAATATGCTAGAAACCAGGCTTTATCAGCCCAACAAAACTAAATATAAAGTAACAACTCTCAGTAACCACATAATAAACAATATGCACTTTGTGGACTTAAGTCTATAATACAAATAAGAAATATTAGTATTTATTAAATTTTATTCTTCCTAAGTCCAAATTATCTGCCGTCTTACTAAAATTTAACATATGCTGTGAAGTGTTCATTTTGTATCTAAATATCCATGCATAGCATTGACTTACCTTTTCTAATACAAATAAGTTCATGTACTCCACAGGTTCTTTCTCCACCTGTTAAAAAAATTTTGTTAGACGTTAAAAAGAGGAAATAATGTGAGTCTGACTATTACAAAGAACTGTTTTAAATTAGCTTTTACCAATGACCTCAGGAAAAAGAGTTTCCTAATTTTCCTTAAACTCAACTATATAACTTGATATCCAGAATTTTCCTGAACCCATAAACTAAGATCTTATAAAGTCTTGGAATGAAGATGCTTCATTTGAGCATGTTATTTTTAAACGGCAATCTTCTCAAGAGCTGATATATCACCATTTCCTAAGTACCTCTTCACATCATCTAGAAGGAAACATTGTAGGAGAGAAGCCTCTTTTGTATCTGAGGTTAAATATATACAGGTAAGTTACTATGGAAGGGTCAACCCTGTAAAGGCCCTATTTATATTTTATCACATATATACTCATATGGTATAAAATGAAATGCAATCTTTTCCCTGTTCTTCAGCTACCCACTCTTATAAATCTGTAAAAAGACAAATTTTATAAATAGATAGTATGACAAAAACAAATTTAACCAAAAGCTTACTTTGATCATAAAAATTACTCTATCATAAAATATTTAAAAAGTAAAGTAATATTACTAGTCTCTACAGAAATAGGGATTTCCTTCACTCTGAAACATAATGCCAATGCTTTATATGAATGTAAGCTAAATGAAACTTTGTAGTGTTTTATATATGCATGACCTTATAATTATGCTGTGAATTATGTTTAAACTTTGCATAACAGAAATATTAAATAATTTAACCTTAGCTCATTACAGAAGATTATGAAGTTATGAATAGTTAAGTGTATTTCTTATAACAGTTACAAAAAATAGAAATACCTTACAGCAGTAACATGAGAGGTAAAAACCATGATATCCACTAAAAAAAGTAGGTCATCTGAGAAGTAAGCTAAAAAACTATAAAACAGTATTTCTATCGCTAAAGTAGGTTAGAGCTATATTCCAACTTGGTTGTAACAGTGCCAGGTTTATGATTATTATCAACACTACAGACTAATCACTGGTTATCAGGAAGACAGACTTAGCAAGAAGAAATACCTAACTTAAAGCGATGATTATGAAACAACCATTATTCAGCAAATCTCAGTGTAAATACAGTGAGACCTTACTAACTGGAATATTACCAGTGGGCTACCACTGATCACTTGCTGAAGGGCAAGAATGAGCTACAACTATATACTACATAGCTTTAATACTGAGAAGACCCTATGCAAAAACTAGAAAGAGAAAATTTACCAAATCACAGAAGAAACTATTTTCAAGAAATTTGGAAGAATCATATAATTAACAATAACGTAACTATAACATACACTAATGCCATCACTGATGTTTTCACATAAAAATATTTCTTATATGGTCATTAAGGCCTATTCTCCAGAAGAAAACACTTGTAATGTAGCATAGTTTGCCTTATGTATTTAATTCATGTTAATAAGACTGTACTTTTTAAAGCCCGTAATTAAAACTAGACTTCCCCCTTATTTAATGTAAATTGGTTAGGTTTTGGTATACACAACTAAGCTTAAATATAAATGCATAGTTTAGGGCGCCTGGGTGGCTCAGTTGGTTAAGCGACTGCCTTCGGCTCAGGTCATGATCCTGGAGTCCCGGGATCGAGTCCCGCATCGGGCTCCCTGCTCGGCAGGGAGTCTGCTTCTCTCTCTGACCCTCCTCCCTCTCATGCTCTCTGTCTCTCATTCTCTCTGTCTCAAATAAATAAATAAAATCTTAAAAAAAATAAATAAATAAATAAATGCATAGTTTGTACAGGCTCAGTATTAACTATTATATAAGACTATTATATATATTGTATAATATATATAAACTTATATAAAAACTATTACATAAGACTTTTCTCAAAACTACAAAATGACCATGAAAGCTAACTCCCACTTTTAAAAGTATTTGATTTATCTATATCAAATGAAAGAACTTCATAAATAAAAAGCTAAGTCAAATAATTACTGTATTTTAAATTTATAGAGTCAATTGATAATTGTCAAATTTGTCAAAGTACGCACAAAAATCACATAACTAGGAAAAAATATATATATATTTTTATATTAATTTACAAATAATAATATACAAATAATAATTAACAAAATATTAATTTTGTTACCAAAATTCTAACCAAGTGAGATTTCAATGATGTACATGTAGAAATCAAGAACAATCACTATTATTACTGAAATGGAAAGGAATATTAAGGATAAACAAATGTCAGTCAATAAAGTAAAATTTAGAAAAAAAAAAACCTTCCTTTTAAAAGTACAAAAGAAACACAGAAAGTTAAATAAACTTTATTATATTATTGGACAATGAAATCAATATTCCTTTTGTCCCCAATCCTTTCAGAGACCAGTAAGAGTGTCTGGAAAGGAAAAAAAATATGCATTCTATACGTTAAATGTATAGGTTTTTAATGAATACGTTTGGGAGTCAAAAGGCTTAAATACTTTTTCAATCAGAGATACAGTGAACTTTGTACAAACTTCATGCCTTGTTTTAAAATCTCTAAAAATAAATCTGAAAAGTTTCCAAATGAATCAAATTTGTAAGCAAAAGGCAAGTCACTGAAGGCATATCTTGACTTAGATATGGTGGCAATTCAAAAAATGGTTTACTGATTTTAAGAGCATAATGCAGAAGAGGAATGATTTTTTTTAATTTCAGCTTTACTGAGGTATAGCTGAACATATAAATTATAAGATACTTAAAGTGAACATCGTGATGGTTTGATATATGTATATAACAAATATGCATATCAAATGCATAGAAGAATGATTTTTTTTTTAAAGATTTTATTTATTTATTTGAGAGAGAGAGAGAGAGAGAGAATGAGAGAGAGTACATGAGAGGGGGGAGGGTCAGAGGGAGAAGCAGACTCCCCGCCGAGCAGGGAGCCCGATGCGGGACTCGATCCCGGGACTCCAGGATCATGACCTGAGCCGAAAGCAGTCGCTTAACCAACTGAGCCACCCAGGCGCCCTAGAAGAATGATTTTTGATTACTTTTATTGAGCTATAACTGACATAGAACACTGTGTAAGTTTAAGGTGTACATGTTGATTTGATATTTATATATCACGATACAATTACCACCATAGCCTTAGCTAACACCTCTACCACATCACATAATTATCACTTCCTGTCTGTGGTAGTCACAATTAAGATCCAGTCTCTTAGCAACTTTTAAGTTTATAACATAGAATTGCTGTCTATAACCACTATACTCTGCATTAGATCTCCAGGACTTATTTATCTATTGGTTGCAAGTTTTTACCCTTAAACAACATCTCCCCAATTCCCCCACATCCCCCCCACCCTGGTAATCACCATTCCACTGTTTTTACAAGTTCAGCTTTTTTTTAGATTCCACATTTAAGTGATACCATACACTATTTGTCACTCGTGTCTGACTTATTTCACTTAGCATAATGCCCTCAAGGTTCATCCATGTTGTCACAAATGGCAGGACTTCCTTCTTTTTAGGGCTGAATAATATTCCATTGTATATACATATGCCACCTTTCTATCCATTCTTCCGCTGATGGACACTTAGGTTGTTTCCATATCTTGGCTATTGTGAATAACGCTGCAATAAACATGGAAACACAGATATCTCTTCAATATATTATTTTCATTTCCTTTAGATATATACCCAGCTGTGGGATTGCTGGATCTTAGGACAGTTCTATTTTTAGAAACCACCATACTGTTTTAGAGACTACCATACTGTTTTAGAAACCACCATACTGTTTTCCACAGCTGAGCCAATTTGGGGGAATGATTATTTAAAGTAATAAATTAGTCAATCTCTTTAGAAAGAAAGAAGTCTTCTACTAAAATGAATAATCATCCCCAAAATGAACTTATACAATTTTTCACACATCAAATTTACTGCAAATACATTAACAATAATGAAGACTTAGAGACCAGAAGAGAATGACAGAATATAAAAAGTGACCAGAAGTCAGAAATAAAATTGTCTAGCTCATTACAAATAAACAAACTGAGGCACTAAACATTAAGTTGCCCAGGGTCACTAGTTTATTGTCAGAAAAAATAATTGGGACCCTAGGGTTAATATAGTAAGAAATTTAAAAATGGACTGTTCTTCATTTTTATGAAAAAAATAAAAATTATGAAATTGTTTTCTAATCCTTTAAGGTAATTTAAATAAAAGTCAGTATCTCAAAACTATTCTTAGAGATAATACCAGCATTGCTCTTGAAATAATCATCTCAGCAACATGAAAATGAGAAATAGACAGAAAATGACAAGTTTAGTCAAAGTTACCATCTTTCCCCTCAGGCAAACCCATGTAGAAGCATAATGTAAACTGGCAGAATCCTCTACAATTGGTGTAAGTACATAGTTTAAGAGGAAATAGATGTGTGTGGGCACACACAAACATGCTATGAATGTGTGTATTTGTGTATGGATGCACATGACTGAGAGTGTACCTGGGAAATGGGAATTTCTTTTTAAGCAGGGGTGGGAGGGGTAGGGGAATGGTAGGGATTTATAAAGTATGTACTTTTCCATACGCCTACAGAAGGAAAATGCGCAGTGACGTCATATTCCCATCAAAATATGCCCAGGTATACAAAAATGGAATTAAACCTAAAGATTTAGTTCATTTAAAATGGATCTAGGAGTCCTTTTCAAAATTGGACTTTATTTTTTCTACCATGTTAATTTTGACCAATAAACTAAGTCACTACAATTTACAGGATCTATTAATTTCTTCTCAAACACCACAAGGCTACTTTAAAAATACCTTAAATTTGCGGCACCTGGGTGGCTCAGTGGGTTAAGCATCCGACTCTTGATTTCGGCTCAGGTCATGATCTCAAGGCTGTGGGATCAAGTCCTGCTTCAGGCTCCTAGCTCAGTGGGGAGTCTGTTTCCCTCAGTCTGTCTGTCTCTCTCTTTCTCCCCCCCACCCTCCTCCCCACTCACACTCTCTCTTTAAAAAAATAAATAAATCTTAAAAAAAACCCTTAAATTCTACCTTATCTAAAGATGTCACCAAAACATATGCATTAGTCAAAAATTAAATTGTGTCACTTAGCCTGATAAACTGTTACAGCTGATTCTTAAGCAGACACATATGCTATACATAATAAGCATGAAACATCAAATGTTTCCTATTAATGCTGCCAACTACCCCCACCCAACCAATTTAGCCCATTTAGACCAGTCACTAATCTCTAGATACCTTTCAGTTTTGACCCTAATTAAGTCATTCAAGGAATGATCCCAATTTTGGTGCCTAACTGAAAGCAGAGTGTTATGGAAAGATCATGGTTTCTGAACTGAGCCAGTCTTCAATTTTTTTAAAGATTTTATTTATTTATTTGAGAGAGAGAGCGTGCGTATCAGCGAGAGTAGGGGCAGAGGGAGAGGGACAAGCAGACTCCCTGCTGAGCAGGACCCTGAGGTCATGACCTGAGCCAAAGTCAGATGTCTAACCAACTGAGCCACCCAGGCGCCCCCAGGCTTCAATTTTAAAGACAGTATCACCTAGTATTATCTTTGTGAACCTTGTGCTTATAAGAAAAAGTAAAAATAACTAAATTCATTTGTAAAGTAGTAAATAATGGTAACCCCAGGATGAAAAATAGCTTTCATTTTGTATACCAATTCTGGGGATCAAAAGTAGCTGCTGGAATGGGAGTGGAGGGCAATGTTGAGAAGGATACTGAAACCAAGTCCACACTTCATAGGGAAAAGATGTTGAAAAGATACTTTAACAAAACAGATGTCTGCTACAGTCAAGAGAAGAAGCTTTGCCATGCAATTGCTCTCCAAGACTGAGATAATGGACAGATGATGCCTGACCCATGGTGAGCACCCAAAAAATGTTAATTCCCTTTGCATTCCTCACAAGTAGAATACAAAATGCAAAGAAAACTTAGATTTATACCTGGAGACAGAAAAGATTCTGTATGTTTTCTTCTCTTCCACAGCAGTAGTTGTTAGTTAATTTCAAACACTCTCCTGTGTAAATATTCCCAAATAAGTTGAATCTTCTTATACTCAATTTGTCCTCTTTTTAGAATTTTTCTCCTTTTCTTAAAGATTTTTTTTTTTTTAATGTATTTGAGAGGGAGAGAGAGCATGAGCAGGGGGAAAGGGGCAGAGGCAGAGGGAGGAGACTCCCTGCTGAGCATGAAGCCCAGTGTGGGGCTTGATCCCAGGACTCTGGGACCATGACTTGAGCCGAAAGCCCAACACTTAACTGACGGAGCCACCCAGGTGCCCCTTTTTAGAATTTTTCTTTATAAAAAAACAACAAAAAACAACTTTTAGGCCTCCAGTCCCCTGGGAGTTATCCTTCCAAATGAGAATTCCTTTATTTTTTTGTTGTTGTTACTGTGTAATTACTAGAGTTAAAATAATCTGAAGAAGTCCTTTCTCTATTTACTTTTACAAGCTCATTTTATGTATAATATTCCTATATAACAGCCTGAATTCTGAGACACATACTCGCCCACCACTCTGGCATCACACAGAATAACCAACCATATCTCTTTTTATAACAGTATCTTAGAGTACTTTATAATCTGCAAACTATGCACTAAATACATTATCTTTTGAGCCATATAAATTCCTATGAATTTATTCAATAATTTTTTCCAAGAGGTGCAAATTTTATCTTATAAAAGTAAACTTATTGTTCATAAACATAATCCGTTTTTCCTACTTCTGAGCAACTTTTAATTCAGTTTTTGAGTTAATTATGTTTTAGACTGTTTAGAAGCTCATTAAGATAATACCATAAAACTCTGAAGAAGTATATGCTCATTAAAAAGGTATTCTACTTAATTTAATTTTCTAGTTAAATGAGAACACGTTTTGACTACTGCACCAGATCATTTGTTAAAGCTATTAATATGCATTATTACATTAGTAAGTTCAGAATACTGAAGATAATTTTTCATTAAAATCCTCTATCTCCTGATGATTCAGAATATTACTGTGATTATCAATTCTAATACAGCCCTAAAATGTGAAAGACAATGTTCTGAGTGCACATATGAATCCTGGAAGTTTGTTTTTAAATAAATCCCTGATGACAGTTTGCTGTATTGTTCCTATTTCCTCCCTCTTAAAAAAGATAAATCAAGGGTTCCAATTTGTGAGGTTTCAATTAAGATTTTACTGCATATACATACCAAGTATGCATATAATTATCTTACTCAGAAATTTAGAATGTTTTGATAGCAGTTTGTTCAATCCGAGGTCCTCCCTATATAGGCACTTTCACGTTAGGTATAAACTAGGCAGGATTTGGGAGGAAAGAATGAAGTCAGCTAAATGGAAATCAAATCCAGGAATACAATCTACTACGTTACTGCACATATGCTATGGAAAACATTACAATCACTTTAAAGAAAGCAATAATGCAAACAGTATTAGTCAACAAATAAGCCAACATGTGGTTCTCTTGCTTTCCACGCTGGATGCACTGTCAGAGTCTAGTATTACCTAGAACAACAAAAAATGAAATGTTTCTTAATACAACTATTTCTCTATTGTTCCCTAATTTTTCCTCATTTTGTTTGTGAATTAGGAGAGGAACCTTAAGTAGATAAAGTACTCCAAAGTACTCCCGGAGAGAGGTCTCTGAACAAATATACTGTATATCTAAACATGTCCTAAATCTCTGCAAAACGTTAGAAATTTTATTCCTGCTGAAAGTCAAAATATCCCTTTTAGGAATATCGTTGATTAAACTGAACTGTAAATCCTACAAAAAAAAAAAAAATGTTCAATAAATTGCCTCACTCTGCCCCAGACTGTGGAGAGGTGTGCCTTTCTCATCATATCGCCCCCTCCCACCCTTACATCCTAATGATCTCTCTCTAACAGTAACACTGAAAGCAGGAAAGAAGTGTGATGTTCTCCCTCAGGACTCGTAATGTAACAGGTTTGTACTGGGTTTTTAAGTCAGTATTTCAAAAGCCCAAATTCTGCCTTGGAAATCTTAGAGTCACAACAAGCCTTCATGAACACCTCAGAATTGTACTGATGATTTAAAAGATACATACGTACATACCACGTAAGTATGCGGTAAACTACAAAGTGCCTTTATAAATAAAAATATGTATACATACATATACACACACACAGATTCCTTCTAATATAGTCTTCTTTTACAACTTTAAAAAATACTATCCAGAAAGATTAAGTAGCTAAATATACAGCACAATAACAATAAAGATGAATATTTTTACTTCAGCAAAAAAGTTTTGCAAAGAGTGTTCTGATATTTTTTTAAGTTTTATTTTTTTTAATAATTGAGGTACTTCATTTTATTTTTTTACAATTTTTTTTATTATGTTATGTCAGTTCTTACGGACGAGTCAGAAAGATGTGGACTAAATAAAGGAGGAGCTTAGGTCAGATCGTTAAAGATCTCTATCCTGAGGTTTTAAATATTAGTTCTGCATTTTACAAAGAAAACTAGCAATAGTTCAGAAAATGAGTTGGAAGGAACCCTAAAACTAGTGCTAACAAAACAAGACTAGCTTAGGGCGCCTGGGTGGCTCAGTCGTTGAGCATCTGCCTTCGGCTCAGGTCATGATCCCAGGGTCCTGGGATGGAGCCCCGCATCAGGCTCCCTGCTCTGTAGGAAGCCTGCTTCTCCCTCTCCCACTCCCCCTGCTTGTGTTCCCTCTCTCGCTGTGTCTCTCTGTCAAATAAATAAATAAAATCTTTAAAAAAAAAAAAAACAAGACTAGTTTAGAAAACTAATACAAGCCTCTTAATGAGGGGGAATAAACTTAAGTGTAAGCACTAAACATCGTAAATTGAGATGCAGACTTGGCAGGACTTACTGATCAACAAGGGGGAATGAGTTTAAGACAGGGCTGATTTCCAGATTTCTATCTCAGATCCCTGGTTATTTAAAAATACCACTCAGAGAGTAAATCGGCATGGAGTGGGGAGTACAGAAACTGGATTTGGTGGCTGTAATGACAATTTTCGTTTGGGACATTTTGAATGTCCCAAATCTAAATATTTTAGATTGCAAGATATCTAACAACTATCTGAAAACATAAATTAGGAAAATTCTGTTTACTTTAGTCATAGTGCACTTTTATTTTTTTCAAGTTTTTATTTAAATTTCAGTTGGTTAACATATAGTGTAGTATTAGTTTCGGGTGTAAAATGTAGTGATTCAACACTTCCATACAACACTTGGTTCTCATCATGCGTTAATAGTGCACATTTAGGGGCTCCTGGAGTGGCTCAGTCAGTTGAGCGTCCAACTCTGGATTTTGGCTCAGGTCATGATCTCAGGGTTGTGAGACTGAGCCCCTGAGTCAGGCTCCGTGGCGGGGAGTCTGCTTGAGATTCTGTCTCTCCCTCTGCCCCTCCCTCATGTGCGCGCACACTCTCTCCCTCTCTCTAAAATAATAAATCTTTAAAAAAAAATAGTGCATTTTTAATTTACTACTCCAGAAAGCAGAACTAAGGTGAGCAGATAGATAGAAGTTACTGAATGGCAGGTTTTTGGTCAAATACATCTGGGAAATGGATGCAATCAATGTAGATAATGTATAAAATTCCATTATAACAATTCAAAAAACATTTGTTGAGTACATACTATATTTAGATACTGTGCAAAATTTAAGGAGTACAAAAATAAGACATTACTCTCTAGGAATTGACAAGGAAGACAAATTATAAACAAGTGATTATAAAATTACTCAATGTGTGCAATTATAGCAGTATGTAAAGAGGATGAGAACAGGGTTAAGAATGGAACCACAACATTAGGCAACGTAGATGAAAAGAAGACTGAGAAGTAAGTAATCAAGAGAGGAGGAGAAAATTTCAAAAAAAACCCCCAGAAAATGGTTAACAATGTGAGATTGACAGAGGCCAACATTATAAGAGTCAATACAGTGGACGGCAACTAAAGGTCTTGATAGGCTAGGGTAGAGCAATGATTCCCAACCTGGTTATCACCAGACCTCTAGGTAACAATAAGGCTCTGTGAACTACTCAGTATTTCAAAATGCTTTTTCAAAATTGTACCTTAACCTAAGATAGGACTAATTTCTTCACTAATTATATTAGATCAGTGTGGTAACACCACCATATCTGAAGTCCTGATTAGCAGTTACCTGTCTGATAAAAGGAGGAAATGATTACTTAGCATGTAAAATACAGGTTTTACACAGAGGAGGAAATAAAAGTAACCCTTACTACTTAAAAATCTAAACTCAAGGGCTAAAATGTTGGGCTACAGCTGATAAGAATATGCTGAACAGATACAAATGATTTGTTCTTTGATTCAAAACATTGGTTTGCTATGCAAGGGATTGAAGACACCTGATTTGAAAGTAGTCCAGGTGGAAGAGATTCTATGGTTTTGGTTGATTTCAACCTCATCTTGAGCTAACATGCAGTTCCAAAAAGGCCATGTTACTCAACAATACAACTGGAATGGAATGGCTATCATATTTCAAACTTTAAAACATACAACGACACACCATCCAGAGGAAAAACTGGGTGTTTTGTCTGCAAAAAAAAATGCTCAAAAGCTGTCTTCAAATGGTAGAAGGGATGTCATATACACTGGGAAGAGTGGACTTTTAATTTATTGCTCCAGAAGGCAGACCTAGGATAAGTAGATAGACAGAAGTTACTGAATGGCAGATTTTCATTGAACTCATGTGTCATTGAATGTTTTTATACAAAAGATGATTCATCTTTTGTTGTTCACACTATATTATAATTGCATGGCTAAAATTATCTGACTCCCCCACTAGAACGTGTGCTCCTTAAGGGAAGGAGTGTGGTCTTAGGCATCTTTATGGCCGCACAGAACACTGAGTACAGCTAGTGCTCATTAAGGCTGCTGAACTAACAGGTGAATGAAGGGACTGAATGCTTTATGACCCCCTTCACTGGGAAGAAGGTTGAATAAGATGCCCCCTTGGGCACCTAAAATTCTAAGACGTCCGTAGTACAAAGTCCTCATCCAAAGCTCATTTACTTCCTAACACAGCAAGGGAATGGTGTGTATAAATAATGGATTCTGGTATGTGAAAAACAGAACAGTGAGATTAACCTGACCCAACATCTTTATTTGAAATGCTAATACTAACTTTAGTGTCTTATCAAACTAGAAAACATATAATTCCCGATTTTTATATTATGAAAACTTCAATGAATGCTTAAGTATTTGAAAATTGATATGAATATCTGAAACACAGAAGAATCCCTAGGATATGAGAATTTCAAAAATCTTGTTCTTTGAATATACAAGTAGCAGTAGGCAGAGCAAAAAAGCCATCAGTTGACATTAAAAAAAAAGGAATCAATCACATTTAACTGCGAGGGGGTAGGGTGGGGGGAGAAGACTGAGAAAAAGAGAAAAAATTGTAAAATAGTCCAAGAAATTAGAAGTTACAGGGTTAGATCCAGATGCTATCTGGCTAATTTTTCCTCACCTTCTGCATAAACTTTTTAGCTTTACCATGTCATTAAGAAACACTTACAAATTGGTTATAGAAATAAAGTACAAAACATTAATCAGTGGATTTGGTTTCTGTATTTTTAACCTCTAGTTAAAAGCATAGTAAGGAAAAGAGTTTGAAAGTACCACTCTGGGTAACAGGAATATCAAAGATTATAAGCAGATCTTGTTCCCAAGAGCTTTCCATCACGTTAGCTAAAGCAGTTATCTGAAATGTGTCTGAATGTGTCTTGCATATAACAGGTAATCAATCCCTTAAATAAACAAAATAAAAATAAACACAAAGCTCAAGTTATTTTGGAGACCACACGATCTGACAAAGAGATGTATGCTACTGGTGATTAGCCAGTCATCAAGATGGGAAGTCCCCTAAGTTTTACTTAGGAGGAAGACACACAAAATTTAAGCTAATGATTATATAGCTAGAGGTACCGTGAACATGTTACAGATGATGTGAATCTGTACACACGTGCGCCCATACAGGTAAATTTTACAAAGTACTTTCAACTGAGTTAAACTAAGAGTCTCACAGGGGCTGGAAGATGCTGCAGTCTTTCACATAAATATCCTAGACGTGTGATGTTAATTTTCACAATATCCTCCTTAAAAACAAAGCAAAATATAGACACTTCATTCCAGATAGATATTTTTGGAACAAGAGGAAAATACACTCTGATGCCAACCGCCTTCTCTGGCTGGGCAGTAAATACTAAGCTACTTTTTGAAAATACTGAGTACTGTTGACACTGTAACACTTAGTGGACTGATAATACAGGCAGGATTCTAAGAGGGTGCGTTTGTTATTTCAGATGTATTCTCTTAGGGAAAAAAAAGCAGTTTTGAGTGCTAGGGGGAAAAAAAAACGCTTGAGGAAATTAACCTCACCCCAAATTTCCTGGCCCCCTACAACAGCAAACAGAAGGGTATGGATGGAGAGTGCAACCCAGCGTCAGTTCCGGAGAAGGGACTAAGAAGGGTTAGGACTGGGACAGCAAAACTGGACTCCCAGTTTGGTAGCAAGGCGGGTACCGCGGGAGGAGGGGTGCGGGGGGGAGCACAGTGGCGGGGGAACGCCCCGCAGTCCCACGCTCCCCCGACCCGCACCGGAGCCCCACTCGGCACCGCCAGGCACGGTACCTGTCAGGGGGAGCGGCTCCTCCCCGCGCCGGGCCACGGGCTGAGGCCGACAGGACCGCCAGGGCCGGAGCGAGCGAGCCGGCGGACCCGGGCGCCGCTCCGCCCACCCGGCTCCCGAGACGCGGTCGGGACCCCTACGCTTCGCCGGCCCGCTCCCCGCCCGCAGGCGAGTGCCCCACCCGCGCCACGGCCTCCCGGGCGCCTGGCAGCCCGGCTCCCTGGGCGTTCCCCCTCCTCCCACACCGCGGCCGGCCTCCACTTACCTTCAATCGCCATGATGTGCTCGCCATGGACCGCACCAACTGGATGGCGGGGGCGGCGGACGGGCGTGCGGGCGCGCGGGCGGAGGACGCGCCGAGTCCGCCAGCCAGAGGGGCGGGGCCGGCCCCGCAAACGCCCGGCTGCGCGGCCCGGAGGGGAGCCGCGGGCGGGGCAGGCTGGGGCGGGGCGGGGGAGGGGCCCCCTGTACGCCCGACTGCTGGCCGCGGAAGAAATGGAATCTTCCCCGGCCGTCGCCGCTGCCGCCAGCACGTGACGCCGCCCCGCCCCCGCCCCGCCACCCCCACAGAGCCTCGCGCCGGGATTCAAAACAGGTGCCCAGTCCGGGGATCCCCGGCACCCGCGCCCGAGACTGGCCCGAGGCGCACTGAGCATGTGCGGGCGGCTCTGACCCCCTCGGCCCGGGGCTTCTCCGGGCCCAGGACCACGGCGGAGGCATCCGCTCCTCAGGTGCTGGCGGCATCCGTAGTCGACGAAGGAAGGGAGTAGGGAAATGATGTGGTCAGGACCATGGACAGGTCTCCTCAATTGAAGACTGGGCTCAGGGATTCCCACCCAGTGACTACTTATTTTGGTAATCTGAAGGTCTGTTTTGGTTTTGTCTTGCTGTGCCTGAATCAGCCAAGTACTCGCCTAGATCTCTGCTGTGGGGTGAAGAGATAGCTAGTTGGCAAAAAGCAAACAGGAGAAAGGCATCCTAAGGACAGCAGCTTCGGTTTCTCTCTCTGTCTCCCTCTCCCTCCAACTCCCGCTCTCTCTCTCTCTCTCTCTGGAGAGACATATCTTTGGCACCATACATATTTTACCTTCATCTCATAGATATCTATGGTAAACACACACACACACACACAAATTCCTGATAAAACTTGCCACCACCCTGACCTTGGAAATACGAGTTGACATTTATCTACATATTATAAACACACATTTGAGGCCATACAAAAGTAGGGATCAGACACGTTTTGACAGATTTTAAAATTGCAAGCCTGTGGGTGTTATGAACAGTCACAGACCAACCTGGAACACAGCAACAATTGGCCCCTTAATTTTTGCCTGAAGTGCGTGAAACACTCAACCATTTACCCAACTCACAACTTAATTTGGTTACTCTGAGGATCCGGACAATCAACAACATTGAGGAATAGGGAGTTACTGATTCCACCATGCAGACAAAATGCTAACTCCTAGTGCAAAAGAGCTATATTGGGGACGACACAAGACAAGATTTTGCACTTATGTAAGTGAGGTTGGACTGTAAATCTAGAGCAGAAACTGTCTTTCATTGCTTTTATATAATCTCTCCCTCAGTCACAGCTTATGTTCAATAGACATTCATTTTTTACCATTTTCATTAGTTCAGTGAATATGTATTGAACCAGGCACTGTGCTAAAAGCTGTTTACAAGCAAGTGTTGTTATTGAAGGAACAAATGAATTTGACCCAGAAAATATTTAAATGTCTATATTTCAGGAAAGCTCTGTGTGTGTGTGTTTACCATAGATATCTACATGATGCAGGCAAAATATGTATAGTGCCAAAGATATGTTCTCCAGGTAACTGCCTTTTAAAAAAGTCTTGAACTCGAGGATTGCCTGGGTGGCTCAGTCGGTTAAGCAGCTGCCTTCAGCTCAGGTCATGGTCCTGGGGTCTTGGGGTCGAGCCCCACGTCCGGCTCCCTGCTCGGCGGAGAGCCTGCTTCTCCCTCTCCATCTGCCTGCCACTCTGCCTACTTGTGCTCTCTCTCTCTCTCTGTCAAATGGAGAGATAAAATCTAAAAAAAAAAAAAAAAAAAAAAAAAAAAAGTCTTGAACTCAAAAGCATGAGTTTGAACTTGAAACTGACAGTTCTGAGTTCATGGTTTCTGGCTGGCTCTGAGTAATCCAATTGTTCAACCTTTTTAAGAATTTCATATGGAAAGCCAGAAAAACTTAATCATTATTTCATCACCAATACACAAGTTACTGTATATATGACCAAGTTATATGAGCTTCCATTCCCAGGTTAATAGCACCACAGTTGGCTCAGAAAATTAATTTGTGTATGTATAGTGAACTTGAGTCTCAAACTTGTCAAATCTGGGAATTTAGACCAAGGCTACTCAGTACTGATGACATTTTCCCTCAGATTAGAATACAGAACTCCCCTGCCAACATTACCTTTAAAAACACAAAACAAAACTGTGTTCTCCACATTTCTAATTGGAAGTTTTCTATGAGATTAGTGATGAACAATATCATATGGCTTACCTTAACTTTCCAACATTTCATATAGCTGCTAAGTTTGCTTAGTGGCCACTTGGAATTAAGATTTATCTTCTTATACATATATACTCCTATTTCTAAAGTATGCTATGGGTTTGACACTTTTAATTTTGGGAAGTGTCAATTTTAATTTAAATGCTTTACATTTTATTAATTACCCATCCTACCTACTGACATTTTTCCTAATTTTGACCTTATACCTCTAAACTATGTTTAGTCTATATACCTTTATGCACTAGGGGATATTCAAGAACTGCTGCATTTTAAATTCTTCATTCTTCCTTATTAATAAATTTGCCAAATAGTTTCCAAACATGCAGTTCAAGCAATTACCTAATTTTCCCACCATATGTTGTGGAGATAGGGGCTGATATGGGAAAAGAAAAATAAAAGAAGTCAAAGTAATTCCCTTTTTTGTGATTCGGAAATATAAATGTGTTCTTGGTATTTTAAGGTTCAGCTTAATATTTCATAGAAACATTATTTAAAATGATAGTTGACTTCCAGGAGGGCAACAAAGCTTGTGCCTTCCAGCAGTGTGGCTAAAACATTAGTAAAGAAAGTACTGAGATTATGTGGAAAGGCCAACTCAAAGGGAGAGTGAAAAGTAATGTCACCTGCATTAGTTAATGTGCCAACCAAAATCACCTACCACCATTAATAGCAATAATACCTTGATGGAAAAGTATATTCCAATTTATAAAAGTTCAAAATTTACTCTTTAGAAACAAATTATTTTCAAAGTTGGAACCTTCGTTTATTTAACTTAAGCTATTCAATTGAAAAAGACCAAAATCACTAAAAGAATGAAAAAAAAATACTATCTAGCTATATATAGTTGCATATATAGAAATGGAGACTTAACAATTACCTATATAAAAAATACGTCTTGGAAAATTTAGTAGGCATTAAATTGTGTTACCCAGGGATTTTGAGTCTTTGAGCAAAAGAGACATTTTTAAACTTTAAGCTTTGTTAGCGGTTGCAATTATCTAAGATGTAGCTGGATATAAGAATCTAATGAAAAATCTAGTTAAAACCATTAATATTGCATTTCTTTCATGAATCATAATGTCATGGAAACAGTTATAATATTAGTTATTTGCTCTGGTAACTTTGCCAATGAGAGCAACTCAGCTTGAACTAGCTTAAGGAAAATGGAAAGTTAATTATAAAGATGTAAGTATAGAAATAAAGCTGGGCCTCAGTATCGGCTGAACTTGGGGGCCTGAATGCTATCACTACACTTTCTGCCTCTTTTTTCTACCCCTCTCTGTGCATGTTGGCTTCATTTTTCTTGCTCACCACAGAGTAACTTTATCCCTATGGTGGAAAACGTGACCCCTGAGAAATTCCAAGCTCTGTGGCTCACAGATTCTGCCAAATTTCTGGGCCCTGAGTCCACAAATTCCAAAAAAGGTGGGGTGTCATTAACACTATTTAAATAAGGTATCCTGCCCCAGACCAACCAGGAGGCCAGGTACTAAAATTGACCCAACTTGTGTCGGGTGCATACCTCTGACAAAAAAAATCCTGTGGCCATAATGACAGGGTCATAGAAGAATAAAGCAGTCCCATGGGGACCTATATGGATGACAGGGTGGGGGGAGATAGTTCCCAGTAGGGGATAAAAATAAGAAGAAATCAGGATAATTCTTTTTGCTCTTTCATTTCCTCCAGCAATTATTTTCCTCAAGGTTTGTCCCCTATCCCACTATAGGCAGCACAGTAATAGCTGCAAAAAAACTAAACATGGAACATTTTAGAATTGTTTATATTCACTTAGGTCAAATGGTAGTTTTCCTTCATGCCACCTAAAGCTTTAAAGAGAGCAGAAGCTCTACCAGAGGAAATAAAGAAGAGAGTAAATAGCACAGACACTAATTATTACCCTGTATTTTTCTGCCATTATCATCTTTGAAGCCTTTCATGCAGACGGAAGGGCCACCTACACTCTCTTCCCTTTCCTCTGTAAATATGATGTGCTCCTATATAATCTCTGTTATAATTTCCTATTGATCAATGAAGGTATTGCTATTGGCTAAATGCATGGAACAGTTCCCTGTGGTTTGTTGAGACAACTGCAACACAGCACAACGCTGACCTGTTAGAGTGGAGGAGTGAACAGAATTTCCAATCATAGAGACTAATTTAACACAAAACGTCCAACAAGTACATGCTTAGTAGGATGCAAGCTACAGTAGCTAAATCTTCTTATTCACAACAAAGAAATATATGATTTTGTTCTAAGTTGGAGTACTTGATTATATTTAAATCCTTTTTTCACAGCTGGATGTTCCCATAATGACATGTGACAGTTATATAACAATTTTCACTCAAAGGTCAAAAAGTATGCCACAAATCTTTTAAATGCCATAAATATGTCACACACCAGTAAATGCAGTCACCTCTCATTGTAGAAAGAGGCAACTTATAGAAGGCCTCAAGAATGTACCAGTGTAGGAAGGAAATCAGTAAGTGGGGCACCTGGGTGGCTCAGTGGTTAAGCGTCTGCCTTCGGCTCAGGTCATGATCAGGGTCCTGGGATTGAGCCCCACATCGGGCTCCCCGCTCAGCAGGAAGCCTGCTTCTCCCTCTCCCACTCCCCCTGCTTGTGTTCCCTCTCTCACTGTGTCTCTCTCTGTCAAATAAATAAAATTTTAAAAAGAAAAAGATACTCTAATATTGACTTAAAAAAAAAAGAAAGAAAATCAATAAGTAATCTGAGTTAGATGAGAAAATCATCTTCTGCTGGAAAAAGTCATTTAACTCTCCTTAGTTTATATAACTATAAATGTGGGGGCCCAATTCAGAAAAGGTCATTAAGAACTTTTCTTGCTTAAATTCATCAAATACAAGAAGACCAAATACAATTCTTTGTATGAAAGTAGATAATTTTTGTTAAGTGAATAAATAAATGGTAACAGGTTTAGGTGTCATGGATCCTTTATACTAGTAGTTTTTAACTTTAATATGTACATCTGCATAACAATCTGGCAAAATTGTTGATTATTGATGATTATGATAAAGAGAAACTTAAAAGAACTCTTTAAGAAACCCAAAGAACTTTTTATCTAGCATAGTGTTTCTACTTATCATCTTCCCAATTATTTTTTCCCCAGTGTAGACTTTCTCTTTGTTTAAATATATACCATTATGAATGAAAGGGGAAATCTCCACAGAGTTTAACATGGTATAACATGCCATGCTCTGACATTATTTACAGGTGTTTTTTATTTTACGGTGGAACAATTTATTAAGGGAATTATGGGACATCTTTTGAGGATTCAGAAAGAAGGGCTGCAACAATCAATTATAGGACAATGATTTGTAAGAGTACAATTTCTGAGTTTTACGTGATATGTTAAGGATTGAAAGTGAATTATGAAACTCTAAGCACAATTCACATTTCTTTTCTTTTTTCTTTTTTTTTAAGTAGGCTCCACACCCAGTGTGGAGCCCAACCTGGCGCTTGAGTTCATGACCCTGAGATCAAGACCTGAGCTGAAATCAAGAGTTGGACGCTTAACCGACTGAGCCACCCAGGCGCCCCGACAATTTATGTTTCAATCACTATCATAAAGTTTTAATTTCATGAAGATGCTCACTAAATTTTAAAAACGCCACAAAATCTGATTTAAAAAACACTTGCTAGTAACTCCCTAAGTAACCCAGTTTCTCTCCTAGAACAATAGGCATAAGTATTTTTTTAACTTTCAATAGAAAATGTTATATAAAAATAATAGATACAGATTTTAGGGTACATGCCACTTCTAACACTTCTTCTCTACTGCATTTTATTGTGATCAATCTACATAGGAAAAAATGTACTTTTTCAGATGCTAAGCCCTGTCTTTTTTCTCCTCCACTCAGACTCCTCCCCCAACCAAAATATATTTGGTTGAGTTTATCTCTATATTGCTAAATATTCATCCAATTTAACTCCATAGGTATAATTTGTACCTAGGATAAAATCAGAAAACTCTAGGGCGCCTGGGTGGCTCAGTTGGTTAAGTGACTGCCTTCGGCTCAGGTCATGATCCTGGAGTCCCTGGATCGAGTCCCACATCGGGCTCCCTGCTCGGCAGGGAGTCTGCTTCTCCCTCTGACCCTCCCCCTTCTCATGTGCTCTCTCTCATTCTCTCTCTCTCAAATAAATAAAAAAAAAATCAGAAAACTCTAAAGAAATTTAACATCTGTCTAGGAAGATGTAAGACTCCTAGTGTAGATACCCCAAAATAAACCCTCACTATTTTGATACACTAACTACCTATATCATTCAACCTGGTCCTTTATTTAAAAATATGAATAGAGAGGCAATGATCTCTATACATTTGGAAAGGACCTAAGTGAACAATGGATAAATGATCACAAGGGAAACTCAGAGAGTTTCAAAAAGATAAGCCATCTACTTATTGAAAGAATGAGTAGAGAAAAATCCAAGAACAAGGAAAACTTATTGACATTTTAAAAAATGCTTGTTGAAACAAAACATTCATTAGAAGGGATGGAAATGGCACCAGGACTTTGGAAAACAGTTTGGCAGTTTCATAAAAAGTTAAATACATACCTACCATACAATTTAGTCATTCCTCTTCTAGATACTTGTCCAGGAGAAGAGAAAGCATATGTCCATACAAAGACTTGTACATGAGTATTCATAGCAGCTTTATTTGCGAAAAACTGAAACAACCAAAATCTTCATCAATAGGTGAATGGATAGACGAACTGTGGCATAACCATGCAATGGATGGCACTACGCAATTAAAAAGAAATGAAGTATGGATATACATAACATCACGGGTAATCTGAAATAATTATGCTAAGTGAAAGAATTCAGAGACAAAAAAGGATACATACTGTATGGTTCCATTTATATAAAAGTCTAAAATATGCAAATGACATAATCTATAGTGACATAAACCAAATGAGTGGTTGCCTGGGGGAGAGGGGAATGATGGTCTAGGGAAGAGCAGGAGGGAGAGATTACAAAAGGACAGAAGGACATTTGGTGGTGATGGATATGTCCCTTATCTTGACTGTGGTGATGGTTTCATGGGTATATACTTATGTCAAGATTTATTAAACATACACTTAAATATATATACAATTTATTATTTGTTAAATATGCTTCAACAAAGGTATTTGAACAAAGACAAAACAGAATATGAAGAAAACAAAACAAGAGCTAGAAGAGGAAAAAAGCAAATTAATGGAAAACATGAGAAAAAATTAAAATTCATAGATTAATCCTGGAAGTCTAGTGTTTTGCTGATAAGAATTCAGAGGGAAAGAAAAGAGAATACGAAGCACAGATAGTTAAACAATGGAAAGATACTTCTCAGATCTAAAGGAAGCCTCGGGACTCCAGATGGAAAGAGCCCTCTAAGAGCTAAGGAAGCTCTTGAAAGAATAAAAACCCATATCTAGAAACATCCAACCAAATTTCAGAAGAAGAAAAATAATGAAGATTCTTAAAGCTTCCAGAGATGGAAAAAAGGTAAATCAAAAACAAAAAATCAACTCCCCCAAAATGAGATTCAAATTGACATCAGAAATCTCAAAAACAAAGTGAGGGTTAGGAAAGGATGGAGCAAAGCCTACAGAGTAATGAGGAAAAAATGATTATGAAGTTCGAATACTATGTCAAATCAAGCTCAATCAAGAATGAGACAAAATTAAGTCATTTAAAGGGACACTTGGGTGGCTCAGTCGGTTAAGAGTCTGCCTTTGGCTCAGGTCATGATCCCAGGGTCCTGGGATCGAGTCCCACATCAGGCTCCTTGCTCAGTGAGGAGTCTGCTTCTCCCTCTCCCTCTGCCTGCCACTCTGCCTATTGTGCTATCTCTGTCAAATAAAAAATGAAATCTTTTTAAAAAAATAAGTCATTTAAGGAATGCATGAATTCAAAAAATTTATTCTCATGCACATTTGATTAAAAAAAATTTTTTTTTAAATTTTTTTTATTTATTTATTCATGAGAGACAGAGAGAGAGAGAGAGAGAGAGGCAGAGGGAGAAGCAGGCTCCCAAGGAGCAGGGAGCCTGATGCGGGACTCGATCCCAGGACCCTGAGATCATGACCTGAGCCGAAGGCAGACGCTTAACCATCTGAGCCACCCAGGCGCTCTGATTAAAAAAAAAAATTTTAACTTGATGATATAGCCTAATAAAATGAGAACAGAATCCAAGGAAGAGGAAGCTAAGGATCCAAGAAACAATGAACCTAACCCATGAATACAATGAAAAGGAATCATAGGATGATAGTTGGGCAGCAAGCCTAGAAAGCAACACACTCAAATTAGAAACGAAAGTCTAAAGAACATGTTCAGGAAGAAAATTCTTTCCCTGAAACAAATTAAATATGGCATGATTTTGAGTAGTTGTTAGAATTTCAGACAAGAAAATCCATTTGACCTTGATGCTTGGAATATTCTCTTTGGGTCAGTACTGATTTAGCAACATAGTATTCCATTTTCCAATTTAGAATTCTAATCATACAATTTGGATCACAGTAAATAATATTTATTTAATCATAATATTATAAGTATGTGTTCCAAGGTATTAGAAAAAGTACGGAATCGGGCGCCTGGGTGGCTCAGTTGGTTAAGCGACTGCCTTCGGCTCAGG
>NW_023270389.1:35183676-35197065 GCF_011800145.1 Mirounga leonina | reverse complement strand
AAAAAAAAAAAAAGAAAAAGTACGGAATCATTACTGTACAGAACAGAATGTAAATGTTATCAATTTGACAACATCAAAGGAAGAATATAGCCATCAGAGGCTAAAATTGTAAAGCAAAGGTATGTGAGATGAAGAATGGTTTAGGGGGGCGCCTGGGTGGCTCAGTTGGTTAAGCGACTGCCTTCGGCTCAGGTCATGATCCCGGAGTCCTGGGATCGAGTCCCACATCGGGCTCCTGGCTCAGCAGGGAGCCTGCTTCTCCCTCTGAACCTCTCCCCTCTCATGCTGTTTCTCTCTCTCTCTCTCAAGTAAATAAATAAATAAAATCTTTAAAAAAAAAAAAAAAGAATAGTTTAGGGATGGTGATTTCTCTCATCTTACATAATGGAGAATTAGATGTTATTTTTAAAATTTATGGAAGATAAGTAGAAGTTTTATATATTTTTAATTGATATAAGTGAACAATAGAATGTATACATATATCATATCATTCATCTATATCTTGTTTGTATATAATATAATATAATATAATATAAGGTATCTTATGTATATGGTATAGCATTGAATAACATTTTTATATATGGTATAGCATAGAATATATATTTAGGAGGAGAGGGAAAAGGGGAAGTGGTAGGAAATAGTATGTATAAGCTAAATTCCTCTTCTTTCATAACTTGGAATCAATAGGTGTTGTCTAAACTTACAAATCAAAAAATAGAATTATAAGTATATTCTTTAGAATTACGGTGATAATTGCAAGAACCAAAACCAGAAACATAAAGAAATCTCTTGAGAATATGCTAGGTGCATGTGGAGTTCAAATTGGAAAGTATTTATTTTTATATTGTTTTATGCCATTCTATACATGAGTATGTTTTACTTTTATTAAGAACAAAAACGTAGTGTCCTGGGTGGTTCAGTCAGTTAAGTGTCTCCTTTGGCTCAGGTCATGATCTCAGAGTCCTAGGATAGAGCCCCATGTCAGGCTTCCTGCTCAGTGGGGAGCCTGCTTTTCCCTCTCCTTTGCTGCTCCCCTTGCTTATGCGCTGTCACTCTCTCTCTGTCAAATAAATAAATAAAATCATTTAAAAAAAGAAGAAGAACTAAAAAATAAGTTAATTGGCTCCCACTTCCATAGCCCTCAGGATAAGATCCATACTTATGTTCTTAACAATCTAGTTCCAAATGACCTTTTTAATCTTGTCTCCCAGAATTCATGCATCTGGCCAACTCACTTTTTCCTGAAAGTACCCTGCTCTTTCACTCCTTTATGCATGTCTTTTGCACATCATTACCTCTCTGTCTTAAGATGGAAGATAGGGATCTGCTTTGCTGGGGAAATTTCTTTTTTTTTTTTTTAAGATTTTATTTATTTGACAGAGATAGACAGCGAGAGAGGGAACACAAGCAGAAGGTGTGGGAGAGGGAGAAGCAGGCTTCCCGTGGAGCAGGGAGCCCGATGCGGGGCTCGATCCCAGGACCCTGGGACCATGACCTGAGCCGAAGGCAGGCGCTTAACGACTGAGCCACCCAGGCGCCCCTCTGGGGAAATTTCTAATCATCATTTAAGAATAAGATCACAAAGAAATCATAAAAATAGAAGAAGTTTGACTACATAAAAATTTAAAACCTCTATATGGAAGAAAGGCACTATAAACAAAGTTTAAAGACAAATACAAATTGGGAAAAGAAAGATTTGCAACATATATCACAAAGGGTTGGAAGGCAGTAGAGGAAATGGGTAAAGCATGGACTCCAACAACTCCTACTAACCACTGACTCTACCACTTATCAGCGGCAAGATCTTGGGCAAGTTACTTAATTTGCATGTGCCTCACAGTTTCTTCCTCTGTAAAATGGGAATAATAATAGTATCAACTTTATAGGATGTTTTTGAGGAATAAATGAATTAGTATATGTAAAGCATTTAGAACAGCACCTGACATATATTAAGTGGCATGTAAGTTTAGGTATTAGTACATTGTTGAAGATTCTAAAGAGCACTTAAAATAAGAAAACAATATGTTAGCATCTACTAGGAAAGGGGTTATAGATAAGAAAAGTCAAAAGAAGAAATACTAATGGGCATTAAATATGTGAATTTGCTCAAGTTCACCATTTATAAAAACAATGGAAATTAAAACAAATGAGACTTCTCTTAAATATCAGATCAGCAAAGATGTAAATGATTGATAGTGCTCAGTTCAGTAAGGATATGGACAAGTGGACGTGCTCCCGAATGTGGGGATGGGGGCGGAGAGTGCCAGGAATAAATTGGTACAACATTTCTGGAGAACAATGTGGCAATATTAATCAAAATTAAAGATATGTAGTTTATTTTTGACTTAGCCATTCTAGTTTTATGAATTTCTCCTAAATAAATAAGCTGGTGAGAATATCTTTTTGTTGTTGTTTAGAACAGAAAACAATTAGAAATAACCTAAATGTCCATCAATAGGAGTCAGTTAAATAAATTAAGGTTTATCCCTATAACAGAATACTATGCATTTACCAAAAATGGATAAAGTGGAGCCACATTTATTGACATACAACAATATCCACAGTATATTAGGGCTTATTCTCTGATAGACAATTTTATTTGCAACATTTCATTTAATTCTCATCACAACTCTGTAAGTTATATCATGTTATTAGATCAGTATTATAAATAAGGAAACAGAAATTCAAAGCCATTTGGTGACTCATCAAGGTCACAACTCAAACTTAAACCCACTGACTCTGAAGCCCATGTTCTTAATGTCAATGCCATAATGCACATAGATTACAAGCCAGTTTATATTTTATGAGCCCATTTATTATACATAATAAACATGTGATGTGATTTTATGGGTCAACTTGACTGGGCCCTGGGGTGCCAGATATTTGGTAAAACATTATTGTGGGTCTGTCTACGAGGGTGTTTTTGGATGAGATTAATGTTTGTATTGGTAGACTGAGTAGAGCCTTATCTAAACAGTTGGAGACCTGAATAAAACAAAAAGGCTGAGTAAGAGGGAACTCTTCTTGCCTGACAGCCTCGAGCTTTTCTTGCCTTTGAATGTAAACTGAAACATCAGCTCTCCTTGGGTCTCCAGCTTGCCAGCTTTTTGGATTGGAGCTTTCACTATCAGCTCTTCTGGGTTTCCAGATAGCCAACTGTAAGACATAAAAAAAAACCAAAATGGCTATAATCTGGGGACTGGGGGCTTATAATCATGTGAGCCAGTTCCTTATAATCCCCCACTCTCTCCCCATACATATAAAGAGAATAGATAGAGCTATTGCTATAGTTATAGATATATATCTCCCTGGAGAACCCAGACTAATACATATGTAATAATACATTTTTAAGGACAGGAGTATTGGATGGATCTATACCAAAATATTAACAGTTGTTTCCTCCGGAGGGCCAGAAGCATGGAATAGACTTTCACTTTATATTTTATCAATCCATGGTCTTTGAATTTTTCACAAATAGCAAGAATAGCATTTAAGATGAAAAGTATATAATGATTTTCTGAAAATAAACTTCAAATGGCTCCTTCCCCTCTCTGTGATTCCTTCCAACCTTCTCTCCCCCAATCAGAGTTAAGAATTCTCCTGACATTTTGACTTTACATATATTAGAAAATTTAGAGTATCTCTTCATCATTGAATAGGGCCTAGACTGAGTCCTAAATACTTACCCTGTTTCATTCATCTTCCTGGTCCCCTTTCACTGAGAAAGCTAAAATGGGGAATTCCTCAAATAGATTTGGTTTGAGCTGGACCAGGTAAGCTAACCTGAGGGAGGAGATATGCATTCAACCCATCTTTGCTTGTGCTTCCCTTCTCTTTGTTTCCTGGAAAGGGTTTTACTGCTCTCTGTTAGGGACCATTCCCTTTTGATTTTGCCTCCTTTTATGTCTGAGGCTTTGTTATATAATCACAGCGGAAATTCTTTATTTTCTCCAAATTTCCTATGGAGAGCTTTTCTTTGGTGCTGGCCATTGGGAAGTCACTTAATGTTCTGAACTATATTTCTGCAGAACGGGAAACTCTAGATCCAAGGGATAATTTTAAAGAAAAATTTGGACAATGATAGGAAGGATTCACAGCCCAGAGAAAACACATGAGTATAAACACCTCCAACTGTCCAAATTGAGGACAAAGGTTGGATTTGTATGCTTCTCCTCTCACTCCTTACTGTCATGGGAAGATCTAGGAAAAATCCCAATCTTGTAGTCTGAACTCCCTCGCTCTGACCATATGCCACATAATGACTATCATTTTCCCTCATGTATATTAAATAAGAGTATATACTTGCATGGTTGTTTTGCAGAATATAAAAGTATTAACTCTAAAACTTTGTTTTGTAGTTAAAATGGCCGACACCTGAACTAACCTACCTGATCTATGTTCTCAGATTATCCAAAGCAATAAACTAGAGAGGAGGCTGGTTAAGAACTCTGTCCAGCAATGCAATCCCCATCAAAATACCATCCACTTTTTTCAAAGAAATGGAACAAATAATCCTAAAATTTGTATGGAACCAGAAAAGACCCCGCATAGCCAGAGGAATATTGAAAAAGAAAGGCAAAGCCGGCGGCATCACAATTCCGGACTTCAAGCTCTATTACAAAGCTGTCATCATCAAGACAGCATGGTACTGGCACAAAAACAGACACATAGATCAATGGAACAGAATAGAGAGCCCAGAAATGGACCCTCAACTCTATGGTCAACTAATCTTCGACAAAGCAGGAAAGAATGTCCAATGGAACAAAGACAGTCTCTTCAACAAATGGTGTTGGGAAAATTGGATAGCCACATGCAGAAGAATGAAACTGGACCATTTCCTTACACCACACACAAAAATAGACTCCAAATGGTTGAAAGACCTCAATGTGAGACAGGAGTCCATCAAAATCCTAAAGGAGAACACAGGCAGCAACCTCTTTGACCTCAGCCGAAGCAACTTCTTCCTAGAAACATCGCCAAAGGCAAGGGAAGCAAGGGCAAAAATGAACTATTGGGACTTCATCAAGATAAAAAGCTTTTGCAAAGCAAAGGAAACAGTCAACAAAACCAAAAGACAACCGACAGAATGGGAGAAGATATTTGCAAATGACATATCAGATAAAGGGCTAGTATCCAAAATCTATAAAGAACTCATCAAACTCAACACCCAAAGAACAAAGAATCCAATCAAGAAATGGGCAGAAGACATGAACAGACATTTTTCCAAAGAAGACATCCAAATGGCCAACAGACACATGAAAAAGTGCTCAATATCGCTCAGCATCAGGGAAATCCAAATCAAAACCTCAATGAGATACCACCTCACACCAGTCAGAATGGCTAAAATTAACAAGTCAGGAAACGACAGATGTTGGCGGGGATGCGGAGAAAGGGGAACCCTCCTCCACTGTTGGTGGGAATGCAAGCTGGTGCAGCCACTCTGGAAAACTGTATGGAGGTTCCTCAAAAAGTTGAAAATAGAGCTACCCTACGATCCAGCAATTGCACTACTGGGTATTTACCCCAAAGATATAAAAGTAGGGATACGAAGGGCTACGTGCACCTCAATGTTTATAGCAGCAATGTCCACAATAGCCAAACTGTGGAAAGAGCCAAGACGTCCATCGACAGATGAATGGATAAAGAAGATGTGGTATATATATACAATGGAATATTATGCAGCCATTAAAAGGAATGAGATCTTGCCATTTGCACGACGTGGATGGAACTGGAGGGTATTATGTTGAGTGAAATAAGTCAAACAGAGAAAGACATGTATCATATGATCTCACTGATATGAGGAATTCTTAATCGCAGGAAACAAACTGAGTGTTGTTGGAGTGGGGGGTGGAGTAGGAGGGATGGGGTGACTGGGTGATGGACACTGGGGAGGGTGTGTGCTCTGGTAAGCGCTGTGAATTGTCAAGACTGTTGAATCTCAGATCTGTACCTCTGAAACAAATAATGCAATATATGTTAAGAAAAAAAAAAGAAGAAGGTAGCGGGAGGGGAAGAATGAAGCGGGGGAAATCGGAGGGGTAGACGAACCATGAGAGACGATAGACTCTGAAAAACAAACTGAGGGTTCTAGAGGGGAGGGGGTGGGAGGATGGGTTAGCCTGGTGGTGGGTATTGAGGAGGGCACATTCTGCATGGAGCACTGGGTGTTGTGCACAAACAATGAATCGTGGAACGCTTCATCTAAAACTAATGATGTAATGTATGGGGATTAACATAAGAATAAAAAAAAAAAAAAGTATTGCCAGCAAGAAAAAAAAAAAAAAGAACTCTGTCCAGAATACTACACTACCTGTACTACCATGCTTGTACAAACCTGAGAGTGAGTGCCTCCTTAAAGGTTGCACCCTAGACATTTTGCTTCCCTCATTCCCAGTCCTGACCCAGTGTCCTGCCATCTCTAGTTTCCCCAGGTCACAGCAATCAGAGAGGATCCGGGTACTGATAATTTTTTCCCACTCCCAGTACCAAACCCACGGTGGTTCCTCATTAGTAAAAATGTAATTAATGAGAAATCTTCAATAAATGAATAAAATAAATGAAAGAAAACAGAGTAGAGAAGACCTATGTCAGGAGAAGCACAAGTGGAAAGGACTGGAGTTTTCATTGAAGTAGTTCACTTTTCATACATAGGGTGACTACTAATATTATTAAGGTGATTTTAGGCTGTAATTTTAGATGTTTATTATCTATCCCAAAGAAAGCAGTAATCCCACTCGCCTCTGCCCTAGTAAGAAAATACCTGGAGTGAATTCAGCAGCAAGATATTTCTAATTATATTCTACAAGAAAATGTTAAAAAGCAGATAATGTTTATTCTGAAAAAGAAATGACTCAGGGATTCCATGTAATTGCTTTCAAATATTTGAATGGTTGCCAGATGAAAAAGGATCAGGCTTATTCTGTATGGTCATAAGAGTTAGAGCCCAAACCAGTGGGTAGCAGTTGCACAGAAACAGATCTTGGCTTGTTATAAGCCCTGATACCCAGATTATTATTGTCACAAATAATCCCTCTTGGTTTAGTGTATAAAATAATTGGATTTCTTACCATAGGAAACCAGACTGTAATCATACCCTACATGCAAGCTATGTAACAGGCCTAGTCAACAAAAACATTAGAGGGATGGAAGATTTGGGAAGCTGCCATCCCTCCTTTCATCCATCCCTTTCCCCTCATACTCACTTGGCTTTTTTTTTTTTTTACCCTGTGTTGGTGGAGGCCCTTGGAATAGTTGGAAATGATAAGGTTTTCTCAGGTGGGCTTTCTTCTTGCTACAAAGGGTTCCTTTCTGAAACCCATTCCATACTCTCTCCATCCCTCCTTCTCCCATAGTCCAGATCCCCAGTAGCCTTCATTTCATCCCAGACACCTGCTTTCAAAATCCTAAGGACCACATGCTGGTTTTGTCACAGGACCAGACCTTAGACCTTGCGCTACCCCTCCCCCTTCATCTCTCACTTTCTCTGTCTCTCTTTCTCTCTCTCATTTCCCTTCTCTTCTTTTATAATTTTGCTTTAATCCCCGAAGATTCACCTCTAGTCTCGCTGAGGTCAAAAAGCTAGAATGGAGACCAATTGATACTCATCTAGAGACTTTTCATCTCTGAGACTCTATGATTCTAAGACACATCTGGGGTGGAAATGAACGTGATGTACTTGAAGGATGGTGATACTTGCAAGATACAGGAGTTGCATTAGGGAATAGTAAGAGTCATATTAGAAGGTTCTGAATGCCAGACTGAAATTTGAGACTCCCCTCTTACTTAAGGCCCTATCTTGCAGGGCCTTAAGTAAGAAAGTGATATGTTCAAAGTGATGTTCTGGTCAGAAAATTATAAGGTGGAGTATAGGCTTTGTTGAAGAAGGTTGAGAAGAAAGAAACTAATTAGAAGATGCTCTGGTAGTCTAAGAATAGGATAATGGAAGTATGGACAATGGTAGCAGCTGTTAGAATAAAAAGGAAGAGTTGGTTGTAGAGGCATGTTAGAAGAATTTTGAAAATACTCAATGTATTAGATGTTTTATCTGTCCACAAAAATATCTTTTTTTTTTTTTTGAGGAGCTGCCCATCTCCTGCTCCAACTACATGATCCAGGAAAAGACTAAGGTGCAGCCATGAGAATACCCTTCATAGACCTCCTACTGCAGGGAACACAACTGACTAAGGGCCCCAGCTGCTGTGTTTCTGAATCCATCTCCACGTTTGCACAGAGGTCACGCTTCCCACAGGCTGCTCTTGCCACTGACTGTGACTGGAATACCAAGGTAGACCTGTTCCTGGGTGACAAGGAGACAAAGGACTCCTTTTTCAGCCAGCTTCGGCTTGAGAACTACCCGAGAGTCTTGCTGAACTTCCTACAGACTGCACAGCAATCTGGGCCCAACCCACTCTCTCTCCTTCACTCAGGGTCAGGCTGCATCATGGTCTAATGGTTTCTCAGCCATTTCCAGTTCCTTCCCTTACATATAGGCAGTTCCCCCAATAAAATCCTGATACATTTAATCCCATTTGGGCATCTGCTTCTTAGAGGGCATGGACTAGTACAACTGCCAGTCCCAAACAGAGTATAGCATCCCATGAGCCATGGTGATTAGTCCAAGGAATAGGCATATGACCCCAACTGGACCAATAAGAATGCCCTGAGACTGGCTGAATTTAAACTGGAGGCCAAACTCAGTTTTTCCCCAGGCACATTGAGCTGTCGTTGTGTGGCATCAAGGCTGCTACTGTTTCTCAGCCCTGTGGGAAACCCCCAGAAAGTAGTTACCATCCAGATAGAAAGCATATTCTAGCAGCACCATTTTGCTGTTCTAATTCCAGAGGTTCCTACACCTATTCCACTTCTTGCAACTCTTTCTTTGATTCTGGGAACTACCCTTGGATCCTCTAGCAAATTCCTTTTTTTCCCTTAAGCTAACTGGAAACTCTATCTCTTGCAACCAAAAGAGTCCTAACTAATAGATATAGTGACAAAACAGATACCGGATTAAGTATAGGAAAAAGCAAAATTAGTTCTAATATTATAAGCATAAGAGATCAGAAATATGGGGATGAGGAACATTTTATGGGAGATGATTCGGTCACTACAGGATACCCAAATCAAAATGTACCATAGATTACTGAGATTAGTAAAACCGGAACTGTAGTGAGAGGTCTTAGGCATGAGATATAGATACTTCATAGACTTGCTACTTGGAAGTGGAATGTAAAATCAGTTTACCAAGGTAATACCAAGGCTTTTGCACTGTAATGAGATGATCATTTCCTCTATTTTTATCTTGTACATAACCTATATGAAATTGTTATTAACATACATATCCTTCATTAATGTAATTTGGTAATTAGTTCAAATTAACTGTATTTTTATTTGTTATAACAAAGGTTAACCAAGGTTAAAACCAAAATAATGGTTAAACAACACAGAAGCTAGCATGTACTATAAACATTTTTGTGTGTACGTGTGTGGGGCACAACAAAGTTATAATTAAGTAGTAATTTCATATATCTAAAAAAATGTGAATGAAGAGCAGAAAAAAATCCTACTGATGCATCATTACAATTGTTAAAACCTATGAAAAGGAAGAAACTGAATGCTAACTCATTCTAAAGCTAAGTCAACATGGATTAACTTTTAAAATTTTTCCTCCACAAATCCCATTTCTGAGTCACATGATAGCATATAGGGCGCTTGACTCATAAAATTTAAGTCCAATGTCATTGTTATAACATTGATACATTTGAGGACACAGAGAATTAAAAAAATATGTGACTTTTCTTTAAGAGATAAGAAACCTTTTTCCCAGAAAATTGATTAGGCCAGTAGGTGATGAGGTGACTGTGATAATTATGATATTGTGCCATGCCCTCATTGATCTGAATACTCAATTTAAATTTTTTACTAAGAACTTTTGGCAGCAACTTCATAACTCTTGCCAAGAAGAATTTACTCTGGTGGCCATCCAAACTAGTGAGTTAAGGAAAACGTCCCCCATTAAGGTATTAAATACCTAAGACTTTCTTTTGTATATTCGCCTTAACAAATTCATGTGTTCTCTTGACTCCTGAAATAAAATCAGATTTTTTTGTAATGAGTATCAAAAAGGCCTTCTCTACAGGTGTTTCTCAAAGTGTGGTTTTTAATTTCTTAATACTCCATCAGTACCATCCAGGATTTGTTAAATATACAAATTCCTATACTGCATCTCAGATCAAATGAATAAGAACCTTTGGAGGCAGGGCCTGAAGATACCCATCTTTAAAAAGCAACTCCTCCAAGGGGTTTTCATGTAAAACAAAGCTTTCCTCCATAAAGACTGATCTTAAATGCAGAGAATTTCCCCCTCTATAGATGATTTTGATTTCAGTAGTCTAACACATACAAAGTGTTTCAAGTATTAAAAGTATTGAAGAATATTTTCCCGCTATCTCAAGAAGAAACACCAGAGAGACAAATCTTTTTGGGAAACAAATCTTCCTGCTTATGATACATCTTACCCTCTCTGAGAACAGTTTCCCCAACTATCAGTAGTGAGACTTTGGGAGTCATGTTTAGTATAGTCAAGTATGGTATAGTCAAGTGTAGTATACTTAATCTTTGGTTCTAATTGATTGGGCTGGAGTAATACCTATCCTAGATGGACCAATCAATCCCAGCCAACCACTTTTTGTCATTTGAACTGAAAAAGCAGAAGACCACCATAGTTGGGACCTATCACCTAAGGGTTTAGCATGAAATTCACTAATTCTTGACACCAACATCCCCAGAGCTGCCCTGTTCCCAGTCTTAACTTAGTCCAAGATAAAAGAAGATAATTCAACAGTGAAACAAGAACAGGATAAAAAGGAACATTTAGAATATACAAAAAAAGATTTTTGAAATTAAAAAGAATGTAAGTTTAAAATTCAATATAAGGGCTGATAGATACAGTGAAGACATCTCCCAGAAAAAGGAGTAAAATGACCAAGATGTAGAAAATAGGAAAAGAAGATAAGATGACACAGAGCTCCAGTATACAAACAAACAGGGTTGCAGAAAAATAGAAGAGGCAAAGAAATCATAAAAGAAAAAAAAAATCTAGAAAATTTCCCATATTTGAAGGCCAAGCCTTTTCAGAATGAAAGGGTACTCTGAGTGCCTAGTACAATTGAGTGGCTTGTACACCAAAACACAGTTCATGAATTCTTAGAATGCTGGGATGTCAAGAAGATCAGATATCAGATGCATCACAAGGATAAATACAGAACAATCTGATACATAACGGTTGCTCAATAAACTATAAACTAGAAGGCAATAAAGCAATGCCTTCAGAATTCTGTAGAAAAATTAATTCCTGAACTTCTATATCCAACCAAGTTAAAAGTGAAATGAAAGGGTAGAATAAAGACAATTTCAGACATCTATGATCTCAAAAACATCTCACCTCCTATGCACCCTTTCTTGAAAAGTTATTTGAGAACGTTTTCCAACATAGTAACTGAAGAAACCAAAAAAGGGAAAGACACAGGTTATAGGAAATAGGAGCTTGAACATATAAGAGAAACTCTTGGAATCCCATGAGGATTATAAGGGAAGAGCCGGGGGTACATCTGGACACCATGCATTGAAGGCAATGAGTTCTAATGGGCCAAGTCAGAAGCCTCCAAGAGAAAGACTTCTTCATGAAGATAAATGTGATAGAACACATAATGTGCCTCAATATCTTGAGAGGGTATATTTTTTTTTAGAGAGAGAGAGCACACTAGCAAGAGGGTGGGGCAGAGGGAGAGGAAGAGAGAATCTTAAGCAGACTCTGTGCTGAGTGTGGAGCCTGATTCGGGGCTCAGTCTCACAACCCTGAGATCATGACCTGAGCTGAAACCAAGAGTCAGATGCTCAACTGACTGAGCCACCCAGGCACCTAAGAGGGTATTTAGACATATGGGCTTGAATTAGTGATGGGCACATAGAGAACTAAGAAGTTAAAAAAAAAAACACCAATCAATGATTAATTTCAATTTGCAGGAAAATAAATGTAATCATAGTTTACTACAATGCTTAACTCTGAATAGCAATCACTTAGTCATCATATGTAAACATTGAATATTGATCTAACCAGAGTATAATTTAACACTTTTGGAGTATAAACACTATGGAAAGTGTGGGGCGCCTGGGTGGCTCAGATGGTTAAGCGTCTGCCTTCGGCTCAGGTCATGATCTCAGGGTCCTGGGATCGAGTCCCGCATAGGGTTCCCTGCTCAGTGCAGAGCCTGCTTCTCCCTCTCCCTCTGCCACTTCCTCTGCTTGTGCTCTTCTGTCTATCTCTCTGTCAAATAAATAAATAAAATCTTTAAAAAAAAAAACTATGGAAAGTGTGCATATGAGTGGTAAGAGTAGGGGATAGAAAGAGAGCTAAGTCCTGTAGTGGAACAGAATTCTGTAGTGGAATAGATCATGACTAAAATGGAAAAATTAAGTAGTTACAATACAATCATGTTATTTGGAGACATGGAGAGAGACACCAAAATTATCAGGTAAACAAGGAGAAATAAATGCCTACTAGAAGGAAGAAACCATGGGAGAGGACCCAAAGGGTGCTATTTTTTATTACAAACTTCATAGGACTGTTTTGCTTTTAAATATGTACACATAACATTGATTCTTTTTAAAAGAAAAAAGGTAAAAGAACTAAAAAAAAAAGGAGGATTTATTAACTTGAGTCATATAAAGGCACAAGCTGGGAAGGCCTCACAATTGATGTGTCAGTTTGAGCTCTCTGGAAAGCAAATGCCAAGGTAGAAGTAGGAGTGCAAGAGTTTCACTGAGGCTAATACCTGTGAACGAGAATGGAGAAAGGGAATAGGAGTAGGCATGGAAAGTCTCAGACCACAGCGCAGGTCTGATCTCTGCTAAAGAAGGGGAAAGATGGGGGATTAGGTAGAAAGAGCTTCAGACCATGGTGCAACTCTGAGAAAGTTTCAGCCAGTCCAATAGCAAACTCCAGAGCAAATACTGCCTCTTGGAGAAATGTCTGTCTGAGCAGAAATGGTCAAACCCTAGTCGCCCCACCATATTCCATCTTTGGCTCAATCTCTTCACAAAGAGAGCATTTCTTTGCCTTGAACACTGCAACTTATCCTTCCATAACTCCATGGTTCATACAGGCTGGAAAAAAACTTAGAAGTAGGAAATTAATGAGATAAACTACAGCACCCATCTCTACAGTTGATTGTAGGGTTGCAATTGGTACTCATCAATTTCTTCTTCCACTATCCATTCTAAATTTTACTCACGCTGGAGCTATCACTTCTGAAAGTGGAGCTATCACTTTCCTTCTGCTCACCCTTTCTTGCTTTCCTCTGATTGTATGAAGCGACACCCTTGTTGTTTTCC
>NW_023270389.1:35161949-35183666 GCF_011800145.1 Mirounga leonina | reverse complement strand
CAACTGGGCTCTGATGTTTCAGAATCCCATCATCCCCACTGCTACTGGCAGGTTACATGATGGTGTGGCCAACCCACATTTCTGAGGAACCTGAATCCCTGACTCCTTTAACAGGTCAGAGTTGCTGTACTTTTCCATTCATAGTCACAACTGGTCAATAGAGTACATGAAGCATGCAAGAAGATCCCCTGCATTCCATAGATATCCCTCTCTGCCCTTACCATATAACAGCAGGCTTATCTCCTCCTGATAATCAGGGCCAATTACCCCTGACAAGATGGTGACTCTCTTCTCTCATGATAATCCCTAGACACAGGAGTCCACAGTGGTCAGTGGCAGTTTTAGGTTGTGGTTCAATAAGACCCCAGCAAGAATGCTTCCTCTTTCAGGACCAAAACCTATAACCCTGCAGAACCCAGAACTGTGGGGACAGGAATCACAAAGTTCCCCAGTGGGTCTTTAGAAATGGTGGTAAATGGGGCCATTCACACTTCCACTCCATGGTTCCCAAGCCATATATAGAAACCTGATACAGTGTTAAGTAAGTACATACACTGTGTCTTATAGTACCTATTTTCATTCCTTCCAAAGTATGTTTCCAAGCTGGCACTCAGTTATAACTTCAAAAGGCCATTCAGTGCTCTGTTAGGCCTGCCTTCTGGATGGTGTGATAAGTGAAATGACCAGTAGATCCAATAGTCATTGACTCCCCCGCTCCTGCAGCTCCTTTGCTGTGAAGTTGCTCCCCTGGTCAGAGGATGAAGTTGACCCCCAGTCACATCGATACCATGAGTGATTCCATGCTTATGAATTGGGCACTCCATAAGGAATGTCATAATTGTGCTGGCTGAGGCTCTGTAGGCAGGAAAGGCAAATTCATAAATGTAATAAATTTCTTTTTCTGTAAGAATTAATCACTGGCCCAGTGTAGTACACATTAAACTGAGTGGCAAATTGGTCTCTCAAAGAACAGTGCCATATTCTGAGTTCAGTATCACTCTCTGTTGCTGGCAGGCTGGACATTCAGAAGCAGTAGTAGTTAGACAGGCCTTGGTAAGTAGGACTCCATGTTCTTGAGTTCATGCATAAACTCTATCTCTGACACCACTATCACTCTGTTCATGTGTCTATTTTGCCAGTTCTGGGGTTCCTGAAGATAAAGGCTGGCTAAGGTCAACTGGCCAAGTCATTTTGTCTACTAGGTTGTTCAATGCCCCTTCCATGTTGAATGCACACTGATGGGTCTAGCTATGCCACAATGGAGGGTCACAATGACACTTAAGGTTCCCAGGTTAACTTCCTATGTCCATAATCCCCCAAAATGTCTGGCCATTCTCCTTCCTCTGAGTAAGTGCCTGAAGGTCCTTTGGGGATGGACTAGAAGAATCTTTACCATATATTTTTCCCAGGGACCTATTCACATTTTCAATCAATAGATTTGGAGTCTGAAAATTGGCATAGGCCGATTGGCTTAGGAACTGAGCAAGGGGTCACAATTTTTTATTGGGGTAACTGCCCCTAGCCTTCTGCTCACCCATTCTTGCTTTCCTCTGATTGTATGAAGCGACACCCTTGTTGTTTTCCCATTTATCCTGTCCCTAAGGATGCCCTGTTCACTTAATCACCTCCAGAGCTCCCTTGTTGATTGAGTCTCCTTAGCTATATCTCCATATTTACCGGTCATTACCATAATTGTTTCCCCTGGCTTCTGGAAGCTAAGGGCCACCAACTGGGCTCTGATGTTTCAGAATCCCATCATCCCCACTGCTACTGATGAGCCCCGTCCTATGACTGCATCACGCACCATCAGCCCTGGCCTACAGAGAGGAGCCAGGACTCATCTTCTTGGTGAGACTAGTGCCTGTCTCATTAGCACATTCCTGATAGTTTGGTAAATGATGTGACTTCTAGGCCCTCCTAGAACATAATCCTCTGGTGGGTCTTCCGGCTTCACATAATATATATTTGCCAACATGCTCACCTTCCTGAGCTTTTAAATCCCTTCTGCCACCATCTGCCATGGCCACGTGGGCATTTCAACTTCTCTAAGGATGAGCTACCACTTTCTCCAGGTGTCTAAGATCCACCCTTCTGCCACTGAGAAAAGTCCCCAAGCCAATGAATTCTTGCTTGCTCAGTCTTATTTTCTGGCTTCTTAAATCAAGCACCCTGGCACTTTGCCAGTCTATGCTAGCTAATTCTTGCAGCTTCTTCGAGGTAAAACCTCATTCTTCCCTTTTCAGGTATAAAATGTCCATAACTGAGCATACCAAATGTGAAGCCTCGTGATTACCCGAGCAGGTAGAGAGGAAGAGGGAGTAAGTCCTTGTGGGTGGCACCTGCACCAGTTCCAAATGCTGGAATGGGCCGCTTCAGCAGGCCTGACATTTTTCAGTTCTCTTTATGAGTTTTCTTTTTCTGAGGATTTTCTCTAGAATATTGGTATTTCTAAAAGTTCTTCTCATGCACTTAATTACATCTTACACATTTTACAAAAGAAATTCTTAAAAACACCATGATAATAAGAGGGGAGTGAATATTTGGGGGGCTAAGTAATCATCATTGCAAAATACACCGTAAAGGGATGCTCCCTGTGGATAAAGGTTTTTCTAATTACCTGAATACTCTGTGACCTGTTGTTATCATACACCACAACTTAAAAATTAAGATACTCTTCGAGTTGCGTCTTATCTTTTTTCCTTAGGAATTTATACTATGACAGCAAGAAAGACAAACAAAAGTGCATCAGTGCCGAGTATTCCCTGTCCTCCTCATTCTGCTAACATCCACAGCTCTCCAGCAAATATGCATCTAAATAAAAGACCCACAAGTAAGCTGTTTTGCCATGGAAATAATGAAGCAAAACTATCCTACTGTGTAGTTGCAGGGGATTTTGACAATCTGTCTTCCAAATATATGCAGCTGTATTCTGAAACATGGATAAAATATTAGAAAAGCTTTACATCATACTCATTGGCCCTATAGTGCTCGTCCCCAAATTCTATCTGGCTTTCCAGTGCAAGAGCCCTGCTAATGACGACCAAAGAAACCATGGGAACCTTATCCTTCCTGTCGGTCATAGTCCTTCCACCAGTGTAATCCCTGGGCCTTGGGGGGATGTGCTGTGAATTTTTATTTCTTGGTTGAGTATAATAATAGCTATCATTTATGGAACACCTAGCATGTACTGCATCATTTGACTCCCAACACCACGTAGATATGATTATGCCCATATACCCATATATTATACCCATATACCCATACAAAGGGGGCTGGTTGTTGTCAGCCAGCAAATGCCAGCACACTGTTTGTTTGTTTAATTCAAGCTCCCTCTTCCATTGTATATATGATTCTGGAAAGGCTCCTCAAATCTACTGTAGACTGAAGAGCGGTATAAATACAGACACATGCAAGTAAACCCATACATACAAAAATATTATGAGAGGGTCTTAAACATAGTTCAAGGAACCAACACCATTCAAACAAGTTACTTACATACTACATAGCTGCTGCTAAGGAGGCCTAGTTGCTAGGTAGCATTTTAACAAGTGATCATATTACTTTAATTAAGTTGCTATGGGGCCTATTAACAAGTAATCATATTAATCTTGTGTTTGTATATAAATTCAGTTTTCACCGGGCTAAAATTGGAAACTATAGTTGAAATACGAAGCTTTGGTTCTTGTGGTTAAAATATGGAACTATGCTGATATGTATTCAGCCTTCTTAGTTTGTTTCTCTGAAAGAATGACGGCCTTTCCAGGCCTTTCTCAATGGTAGTGAGGACACTGGATGGCAGGAGAAGTACTCCACTGGCCATTGTACGTCTGCCTGGGCTCCTTCCTGCCCCCCACGCCTTTGTCAGAGTGTCTTCTTGTCTGCACTGTCCACAAAGGCAACAGAGAGGTTATTGCAAAGAGAAAATGGAAAGCAATGGAAAAGAGGAAAATCAAGAAACTATTACTAGGAGGAGATTTACAATCAAATTTAAAATGCAAAGCTCCAGGGCATCGGTATAAATAAGCACACATAAAATATATCCCAATAAAATGCAGATTTTTTTTTTGAGAGCGAGCACACACATGTGCACACACACACGCGTGCATGTAAGGGTGGGGGGTGGGAGGGCAGAGGGAGAGGGAGAGAGAGAATCTTTTTTTTTTTGAGAATTTTTTTTATTATGTTAATCCCCATACATTACATCATTAGTTTTTGATGTAGCGTTCCATGATTCATTGTTTGTGCATAACACCCAGTGCTCCATGCAGAATGTGCCCTCTTTAATACCCATCACCGGGCTAACCCATCCTCCCACCCCCCTCCCCTCTAGAACCCTCAGTTTGTTTTTCAGAGTCCATCATCTCTCATAGCTCGTCTACCCCTCCGATTTCCCCCCCTTCATTCTTCCCCTCCTGCTATCTTCTTCTTTTTTTTCCCTTAACATATATTGCATTATTTGTTTCAGAGATACAGATCTGTGATTCGACAGTCTTGCACAATTCACAGCGCTCACCATAGCACATACCCTCCCCAATGTCTATCACCCAGCCACCCCATCCCTCCCACCCCACCCCCCACTCCAGCAACCCTTAGTTTGTTTCCTGAGATTAAGAATTCCTCATATCAGTGAGGTCATATGATACATGTCTTTCTCTGATTGACTTATTTCGCTCAGCATAACACCCTCCAGTTCCAACCACGTCGTTGCAAATGGCAAGATCTCATTCCTTTTGATGGCTACCTAATATTCCATTGCATATCTATACCACATCTTCTTTATCCATTCATCTGTCGATGGATATCTTGGCTCTTTCCACAGTTTGGCTATTGTGGACATTGTGCTATAAACATCAGGGTGCACGTACCCCTTCGGATCCTTACATTTGTATCTTTGGGGTAAATACCCAGTAGTGCAATTGCGGGATCGTATGGTAGCTCTATTTTCAACTTCTTGAGGAACCTCCACACTGTTTTGCAGAGTGGCTGCACCAGCTTGCATTCCCACCAACAGTGGAGGAGGGTTCCCCTTTCTCCGCATCCTCGCCAACATCTGTCATTTCCTGACTTGTTAATTTTAGCCATTCTGACTGGTGTGAGGTGGTATCTCATTGAGGTTTTGATTTGGATTTCCCTGATGCCGAACGATGTTGAGCACTTTTTCATGTGTCTGTTGGCCATTTGGATGTCTTCTTTGGAAAAATGTCTGTTCATGTCTTCTGCCCATTTCTTGATTGGATTCTTTTTTCTTTGGGTGTTGAGTTTGATGAGTTCTTTATAGATTTTGGATATTAGCCCTTTATCTGATTTGTCATTTGCAAATATCTTCTCCCATTTTGTCGGTTGTCTTTTGGTTTTGTTGATTGTTTCTTTTGCTGTGCAAAAGCTTTTTATCTTGATGAAGTCCCAATAGTTCATTTTTGCCCTTGCTTCCCTTGCCTTTGGCAACGTTTCCAGGAAGAAGTTGCTGCGGCTGAGGTCGAAGAGGTTGCTGCCTGTGTTCTCTTTTAGGATTTTGATGGACTCCTGTCTCACATTGAGGTCTTTCAACCATTTGGAGTCTATTTTTGTGTGTGGTGTAAGGAAATGGTCCAGTTTCACTCTTCTGCATGTGGCTGTCCAATTTTCCCAACACCATTTGCTGAAGAGACTGTCTTTCTTCCATTGGACATTCTTTCCTGCTTTGTCAAAGATTAGTTGACCATAGAGAGAAAGAATCTTAAGCAGGCTCCACATTCAGTGTGGAGCCCATGTTGGGGCTCGATCTCACAACTCTGAAATCATGACCTGAGTAAAATTAAGAGTTGGATGCTTAACCGACTGAGCCACCCAGGTGCCCCTACAATGCAGATTTTATAAAAATATGCAGACTAGACTATTTCTTTTTTAAAAAAAGATTTTATTTTTAAGTAATCTCTACACCCAACATGGGACTTGAACTTACAACCCTGAGCTCCAAAGTCGCATGCTCTACTGACTGAGCCAGCCAGGCATCCCCAGATTAGACTGTTTCATAGCACTATTTTAAGGCCTTAAGGAAGACTCTAGTAAGAGTATATCGGGTTAAAGATTTATTTATTTATTTGAGAGAGCAAGAATGAGAGAGAGAGAGTACATGAGGGGGGAGGGTCAGAGGGAGAAGCAGGCTCCCCGCCGAGCAGGGAGCCTGATGCGGGACTCGATCCCGGGACTCCGGGATCATGACCTGAGCCGAAGGCAGTCGCTTAACCAACTGAGCCACCCAGGTGCCCCGAGTATATCGGGTTAAAGCATAGAATTTATCATTATATCTGGGATTTAGTTGAGACTTTGTCCCAATAAGTCCTTCATTTTAAGTGATATTTTAAATATTCCTCATCCTAAATTTGGTCAGATAACCAAACTTCTTTTAGCCAGATATTTAGTTGCTATAAGCTTTTATCTCTCTGAAACAAAATGTAGTTATAACTTATAATGATATTTAAAATAAACTAGGGGCACCTGAGTGGCTCAGTTGGTTGAGTGTCTAACTCTTGGTTTTATCTTGGGTCACGGTCTCATGGGTCATCAGATCGAGCCCAGCATCAGGCTCTGTGTTCAGCGGGGAATCTGTTTGAAGATTCTCTCCCTCTGCCCATCCCCCTACACCTGTGCATGTGTTCTCTCTCTCTCTCTCATAAGTAAATAAATCTTTAAAAATAAATAAATAAAATAAAATAAAAATAGTCCATTCTCTTGGTTGAAAAGTGTCCCAAGGAGGTTTTATTCATTGTTGAGCTATCGGCCATACTATTAATTGGAGAATTTTTTATACTCTTTGTATAAATTTCCTTTCATTAAAAACTAATTGGATATCATTTCAAAACTGTAGGATACAATTTTAATGGCATTTATGAACGCTTACATTTATTTGCAGACTAAGAAAATCAGTCCATGAATAAGGCTTTGAAAAACTCAAGTAGCAACTTTCTAAAATACATAATGTTATGGGAGATGACTATTTTGTTCATTAGCATTTTCAGGGTTTTAATAATTTAAAATGATTCCTTCTCACCAGAAGTTAATGTTTTTCTATATAATGTGAACTGAAAATAAATTGCGATCTCATACATTGTTTTCCCTCTTATTTATAGAACTATCAGCAGTGGAAAAGAAAAATAAGATGCACTGCTTTGCTGTGCCAATTTGGCATGTGCATTCTGGACTGGCCTCAGGGAAGCGAGGCAATTTGACTTCTTAAAGCTGAAAAGTAGGTGAAAATGCAGGACAATAGAAATACCCCCAGTGCTGGAGCGTGAGACCACCCACACCCTCCATGCACTGGGTATTTCTTTTTGTCTCACTTTGGGTTTATGGCAATGCAGTTATGAACTGACCCTACAGCTTATAGTTTTTTTCTCAGTATTTGCCCTCCACCACTCCAAGCTCAATTGTGGTGCCCGCCTGAGTTCCTGCAGACCCTAGAGCCAGGCATCATTAATTTAGGTTGGCATATGGGGAATACCTGGAAGAAAAACCGAGATGGACAGTTGCCCCCAGGAGGTTTATTGGAAGTACTGTTGGGAGACATACCTTGAAGAAACTGAGTAAAGCAGGATGGAGCGGAGGGAGAAAGCATCCCACGATGAGGTAGCTCCAGAGGATTCAGCTGATCCTACAGGGAGGCAAGGAGGGCTGGCCTTTACATCCCCTCATTCAGCCAGTCATTGGTCATGAGCCACCTCTAGCAAGTGATGGAGCCTTGGGCATGCTAGTTCCCCGCAGCTGAAGGCACTTTCCCTGGGGCACACAGCTCTGAGACATCAGCAGCGGATATTCTTGGCCTCTGGAAGATGCTTGCTTTGGCCCTGAGGAGGGGATCTGGGAGGACCAACGCTCAGGTTTCAGCCTTGCACCACTCGGGTTCACTTGCTTCCTAGAGTAAGTTCTCCCCGGCCAGAGCTTCTCCAGAATTAAGAGGTGTAAAATTGTTTACTAGGTACCTAAAAGAGTAAAGGAGAACTCTAAGGCATTATGGAGTTAGCCATAACAGGAATCGCTACCATCCTAGAGCTAATGAAGCAAATGCAAGGGGTTGTGGTCGTTAAATCTTAGAAACTGAAGAGGAGCCACTCTGAGAATCTAAAGCTCAGACTTTAAGGAGGGGACACTGCTTTGGGCCTCTGAGCTGGGAAGAGGGCCTCTGTGGGGCTGGGACCCAAACCTCACAAAAGGGGTGCTTGCTGGCTTATGTTGGAGTCTCTGAGGGGGGTGTGACAAACTTTTTCTGTAAGTGTTGGGAAAACTGCCAAATGAATTTAGCTGCTGTTATGGGAAGGATCTGCTGCTGCTGGGCTGGAGAAGCACCAGGAGGCTGGCGTTCACAGGGACTTCTGGTGGGGAGGGAGAAAGTCCCTCCTCCCTCATCCAGCCTTGGGTTCTCCCTCTACTGCCCTATTGACAGAGCCCAACACAGGGCTAGCCGGCCAAGCTAGAATTCCTGGTTTGCAGAATTCCCAGCCCCAGCACCACACAGCAGAGCATAAAAGGGTCGGTCTGGAACTCAGAAACGGTGACTTAGTAACAAGTACAGAAATGCATACAATGGGTTATAGACTTCTGAGATAAGTGTCCCAATGTGGACATGGGGTTTGGAATCAAACTCAGGTTAAAACTTCTGCTCTTCTGGGGCGCCTGGGTGGCTCAGTCAGTTAAGCGTCTGCCTTCAGCTCAGGTCATATCCCAGGGTCCTGGGATTGAGCCCTGCGTTGGACTCCTTGCTCAGCGGGGAGTCTCCTTCTCCCTCTCCCTCTGCGCTCTCACTCTTCCTCTGTGCTCTCGCTCTCTCGATCTTGCTCTATCTCAAGTAAATAAATAAAATCTTAAGAATAAAAAAACTTCTGGTCTCCTGCTTAGTGGTTGTGAAGTGTGGTGATTATCTTAATTTTCTGTGTCTCAGTTTTCTTGTCTGTAAAGTGGAGTTAATCGTGTCTGCCTTATGGGGTTGCCTTGGGAGATAAAGTCTATAAAACTCCTAGCAGTCTAACTCATAGTAGCTGCTCAGTAATGAGTTATAATTATTACCATGGGAAAGACTGGAGACCTGTGGGAGACACTTGTGGTAGCCCAGAATTTAAGTTTTAAAGACCTGAATTGTACTGATGGTAGCAGTCGGAATAAAAGAAAATGGGATAGACAGGTGTAAAAGCCCTTTGAAATAAAGAATAAAAAGAACTCAACTTTTCCACTCTGGAAAACAGTATGGAAACTCCTCAAGAAGTTAAAAATAGAACTACCTGACGATCCAGAAATTGCACTACTAGGTATTTACCCAAAGAATATGAAAACACTAATTCGAAGGGTTACATGCACCTCAATGTTTACAGCAGCATTATCTACAATAGCCAAATTATGGAAACAGCCCAAATGTCCATCGACTGCTGAATGGATAAAGATGTGAGATATATATATCCATATATAGATATATATATCACAATGGAATATTACTTAGCCATGAAAACAATGAAATCTTGCCATTTGCAACGACATGGACAGAGCTAGAGAGAATTTTGCTAAGTGAAATGAGTCAGTCAGAGAAAGACAAATACCATATGATTTCACTCATTGTGGAATTTAAGCAACAAAACAAACTATCATAGGGAAAAAAAAGAGAGAGGAGAACCAAGAAACAGACTCTTAACTACAGAGAACACACTGATGGTTACCAAAGGAGAGGGGATCAGGGGGGTGGGTTAAACAGGTGATGGGGACTAAGGAGGGCACTGGCTGTGATGAGCACCAGCTGTTGTATGGAAGCGTTGAATCACTGAATTGTATACCTGACATGAATATTACACTATATGTTAACTAATTGGAATTAAAAAAAAAAAAAGAACTCAGTGACTGGTTGTGTTGATTCCTTTGGAGGATGAAGGAGAGGGAGAAATCATGAAACAGGCACCCTATTCAAATGGAAATGCTTTTGTCTCCTCTTGAAAACCTGTTAGTGGCTTTGTGCCAGCCTAAAGAGATAACTCCATAATTAAAGAACTGTGTGTTGGGTTTTTTTTAAAGATTTTATTTATTTTTTGACAGAGAGACAGTGAGAGAGGGAACACAAGCAGGGGGTAGAGGCAGAGAGAGAAGCAGGCCTCCCACAGAGCAGGGAGCCCGATGCAGGGCTCGATCCCAGGACCCCGGGATCATGACCTGAGCTGAAGGCAGATGCCTAACGACAGAGCCACCCAGGCGCCCCTAAAGAATTGTGTTTTAAGGGGCGCCTGGGCAGCTCAGTTTGGTTTGAAGCTGACGTGGTGGGGAATTTGAGTGAGGGGCTCTTTATCCAGCAAGACTGTTACCTCAGCAGTGTGACTGAGAGACAGCTGCTTTGGAGAGAAAGGGAAAGAAGACAAAGAGCAAGTCTTTGGGACCAGATATGATGGTTGTAGGTATCTCTGTTGTACCTTGTGAGTGGCCTCTTTGTTCTTCTTGATCTCTTTTCTGCTTTCAGTGACTCAGCAAGGACATACCGAGTCCTAAAATCAACATTTATTCATTCAGTTTATGTTTACAGAGAGAGTGCCCAATATACACTCTTCACTGTTCAAGGTGTTGGAGACGAAGAAGAGGTGAACGAATCCCGTGAGTGAATGAATCCTGCTCTCATGGGACTTAGGTACACGGTCCTACTGAGAGGGAAAAAATAGGAATAATTCCACACACTGGTATGTGCTGTAGAGAAAGTAAATCAGGGTAATAGGACAGGTTTGGAGGAGGCACTGTTTGAGCTGGTGGTCAGGGAAGGCCTCTCTGCAAAGACTATAGCTGAGCCAATGTCTGAGACAAGAGGCTCCAGCATATGAAGACCTAAGGCAAGGCCCTTCTGGGCAAGGGGGATGAGTGCAGTGGCTCTGAGGTGGGAATGAAGCTGGAGAGCCAAGAGCCTACCCTTTAGTTGAGCTGTTCTCTTCCTTACAAACACAACATAACACTCTCTGCCCACCTCCCTAGGTCTGCTTATGTGCAACAACCTCCTTTCTCTTTTCTACCTGTTCTCATCTATTCTTTAAGCTCCAGATTAAACCCCACTTTGCTCATAAAGTCTCCTTTGATCACCCATCTTCATTTAATCCAAGACAGTTTATTCCTCTACATTTATGAGTAATCACCTGCTATTCATTGTTTTCCTTTGTACACATTTTAATCTTCCCAATGTGATTCTAACCTCTTAAAGGTGGTGTTATTAGCGTTCTCTGGAGAAATAGAACCAAGAGGATATATGTGTGTGTAAATACAGATATAGATATAGATATAGATATGGATATAGATATAGATACACAGAAAGAGATTTATTTTAAAGAATTGGCTCATGGAATTTGTGGGGCTAGCAAGTCTAAACTCTGCCAGGCAAACTCTGCAGAGTTGATATTGCAGTCTCTTTCTCTCTTTATGTTGTAGGCTTGAGTCTGAAGGCAGCCTGGCAACAGAACTTTGTCTTCCTTCTGGGACTTCAGTCTTTTCTCTTAAGGTCTTCAACTGATTAGATGAGACCCACCCACATCATGGAGAGTAATGGGCTTTCTCAATGTTTCCTGATTCAAATGTCAATCACATCTAAAAAAAATACTTTCACTTTCAGCAACCTTTTAGACCAGTGTTTGACCAAACAACTAGGCACTGAAGCTTGGGTAAGTTGACACATAAAATTAATCATCATAGGAGAAGATGGAGCTTTATGAGTCTTCGTATTCTTCACTGAACTTAGCACAAATGTATTGTGTGCAGTAAGCATCTGATAAAGACTTAACTAAAGGGCTCTGATGAATGCTTTATATGCATTCATTCAGCAAACATTATATTTAATGAGGACCTACTTTGTACCAGATGCTATTGTAAGGGCTGGGGAAATAGCAGTGAGCTAAACTAATAATAATGAAATCTGATTCTTTTTCATTCGTATGTTTGGATATCTTGTAGACCCAATCTGAAAGAGTTTTTTGTTTGTTTGCAGTTTTTTGTTGTTGTTGTTTTCTTTTGTTTTTAATTGGCTGGTGCTATAAAGTTATAGTAAGTATAATTTCTTGGCAGGTCTAGTCATCAAAGCTATCAGAGTAGGATTCTAAAAAACCTCAGGTCAGTGGAGGTTAGGTAACTTGCTTAATTGTGTTAGAATATGTGGTAGACAAAATTCTAAAAGGGGCTCCTCAAGATTCTCGCCTCCTGGTTGTTCATTCAAACACTAGGTAGTGCTAAGAAAGAATTTTGCATATGTAATTAAAATCCCAAGTCAGCTGACCTTGACATATGAAGGTTATACAGGTGGGTCTGACCCAATAGATGAACCCTTTAAAAACAGAGAGTTTTCTCTAGCTAGCTGCAAAAGAAGAAATCAGAGATCAGAACATAAAGAGGATTTGACACACCATTGCTGGCTTGAAGAAGGAAAGGTCCATGTGTCAAGGATGTGGACAACATTAAGGAACTAAGAGCTTCCCCTCACCAATAGCTAGCAAGGAAATTGGACCTCAGTCTTGCAATCATGAGAATCAAATTCTGCCAACAATCTAAACAAGCTTAGAAGCAGATTCTTCTCCAGGTCCCCCAGACAAAAGCCAACTGGTCAACCCTTGATTTTGGCCTTGTTGTATGGAAAACCCTGTAGAGCTCACACAGACTTCTGACCTACAGAAGTAGGAGCTTATAACTGGATTGTTGCTTTGAGTGGCTGCTTGTGGTAGTGTGTTATGCAGCAAGGTTAGAAGACTAATACAGAGTATACAGCTAAATAGTGATACGGCCTGCTTTCAGATCTTGTTTTTTAAGGGGCTGAGAAAGTAAAACTCTTTCTCATTTCAATAATCTTTGACACACATTTGCATGAAAGAATTTTTTGGTTATGTGATCAGTGGTATTTATCTATGAAAATACTGCAAATCTGAGACATATCTGTTCTGTTTGGGGTGAAAAAAGGTCTATGGTAAAGTATTAAGCTAGTATGCTAAAAGCAAAAGAAATTAATGAGGATCCATAAGCCATATCCACTCTCATTTGTGTAAAATATTTAGTATTGTCTTTATCACATGTTATGAGAATAAGTGATAATATGGTCAAACCCCTGGTGTTAAATACCCCCAAGGACTAACAAACTTATGAAGGAAATGAATAATTTGTTAATGCTTTGGAAATGAGGGCTTTAGGCAAGCAGAGATGAGTTTCCTGTTCTTAATAAATGTAGATGGATGTGTTTCATGATAATTTAATATGCCTGGAATAAACTCCCACTTTGCATCTGGCAAGTTTCTCCCTTTTTATTTATTAGATTTTTCCTCTAGACTCACTCCTTCCCCCAAACCTCTCAGAACCCACAATACACCCTGAAGGCAACCCAGGCCCAAATACTAACTTCTGACTATAAGTAGAATGTGGGAGAAGGAAGGGTGTCAGAAATGGTCTGAATCGGAATACCCACTATTCAGATGAGGAAACTGAGGCCCAGAAGAAGACTTTGTCCGAGTTGCAGGACTTTGGTGGTGAGGCTGAGGCTAAAACATTATTTTTAAGATGGTTAAGTAGAAATATAAGGAAAGCTGCCTAGACGGACTTTTGTCAGAATTAACTTGGTTAATGTGTATGAGCTATTTCTGACAAAATTAGAATAAGCAGTTTTTAGTTTTGAATTCTGAGCCCTTAAGCAAATATTACCATCTCTTAATCTTATATCACTGTAAAGTGAATAAGTTTCCAGTGACAGGGCTTCTTTTGCAGGTTGTTTGACAGTATTTGTGTATATGGCTTAAAATCACTGAAGAGTCCTGCAGGTTAGCTGAGCTATGAAAATAAGGTTAGCTTTGATGTAGAACAAAGAAGCAGAAAGCGATGCAGAAAGCCCCTGACCTAGTAATGGAGCCAGTGGTTCCACCCCTAAAATGACCCTCTTTCTCCTTATGGATTCTGACCGTTAGATTATATATATATATATGAACCGCTAGGCAAAAGGAAACAAAAACAGTGACTTTATTAGCAGCTTGGCAAGGGTACAGATCTATGGTACAACTTAGAAAAGGGAAATCTGCTGAGAACTGATGTCAAAGTGGGGGCCTCTCACTTCCACGCTGGAATCTGGGCCTTGGGACAAGCCGTCCCTGGGGGTGGGGTGGGGGCTTGGGTCTGAAGGGCACCCCTCAACAAACTGCTACAGGGTTGAACACTGGAGATCACACACACCATGATGAGCAGGGTAAACCCAGTTCTCTGTATCGCGTGGACAAGGGAAATGCAATGGGCTCTCCTTCACCCAGGAGGAAGAAAGATGTGGAAGCCTACCCCAGATGACCTGCTGGGTCTATTCCTGTTTTTGAGGCCAATAACCCTGCCCTATGAAAAGTCAGGAATTAATCATTTTTTCCTCACTGGGGAGGAACTAGCAGATAGTAAAGACTCGAACAGGTGGCAGATGTCACCTCCTCCAAGAGCAGGTGAGAACGTAGGGAGAGTAATATGAACTCTCCCTCCAAAAAAAAGGTTCTTTTCTCTTTAGACAGGATTTGAGACCAACGTTGTTTCAAAATTTCTGAGAACACAGAAGGAGTAATGATAGAACTTCTGGAAAGTTGATAGTGCCAATCATGGTTCCTCACCCTGGCCTAGTATTTAGGACACCTCACCAGCAGAACCCTGAGCAGCAGGAAAGTGTGGTATTTGGAGGAGGACCCCCCTATTCACAGGCTGTGTGCCCCTTCAAAGCTACTACCCTCTCTGTTTCTTCACTCATAAAATGCAAATCAGCTGTCTTCCTTAGAGAGTTGTTGGGAGACTGATAGCAAATAGGGGCACCTGAGTGACTCAGTTGGCTAAGCTCCTGACTCTTAATGGTGAGCTCAGGTCTCGATCTCAGGGTTGTGAGTTCAAGCCCCGTGTTGCGTTCCAAGTTGGGTGTGGAGCCTACTTAAAAAAAAAAAATGATATCAAATAGTAGGCACTCGACAAATGGCATTACTAATGGCTCTTGATTTTTCTATAGGTATGGATACTAAGAGAATAAAGTGGAAAAAACATATTCAAACTAACGGGGGAAGAAAAAATTCTCGTTAAAGAATGAAACTGTACATCCCTCTGTCCAGATTTTAAAACAAAGATTCTTAGTTGGGACCTATAGCTTTCTCTATCCCTATGCACACATATGTGCAAGAGTGTAGCTCTAATACTTCTCTAATTGCTCTAATGTGAAATACTAAACATACTAAAACATTTAATGTGCCAGGCCCGCTGGCAAATATGTGGATATTATTTTGTTTCTCCCAGGAACTGGCAAGTAGTACAGACTCAGTAAAATGCTTGTTGATGAAATGAATAAAGGATCCTCTTAATAACATTATAAAGTATGTTCAATCTCTATTTTGCAATGAAATTAGATATGCAAGATCTAACTTCAAGATCTAACATCAAGAAATGAAGTTAGATATGCAAAATAAGTTGTCCAAGGCCAGATAGCTATCAAGTGTTAGCGCTAGGGTTGGAAAGCAGTCCTGTATGCTTTCAAAGCCCTACCATGCACGCATGCGCGTGCACACACACGCCCATGCCCACACACACGTGCAACTATTCATATGACACACTCCTGATTTACACGTGCTTCTTTTATGAATCTCTCTTGTCATAGGGACTCTCTTCGCTGCTATGCTGCTCTGGTATGCTAGGTTTTTTTTAACCACTGTCAAATTTAGTTTGATAAATAAATAGAGATCCTACAAAGGATAAATAAGTACACAGTTAATGTCATTTATGTGGCCTATAAATGCCAGATAAATATTTATCGTACTAGACCCCATGGAAGATACAATGATAAATCAATCTGTGCATATTGGGTCTTTAAGGAGCCTCCAGTTTCCTGGGGGAAATAAATTAAGTACATAGATATTTATGATGCAAGGTGGAAAGATATAAATGCCCTACATAGATGTAAATAAAGTGCTATAGGAGTTCAGAGAAGAGAGAGAGAGATTGAATACACATTAACCAAGAAGATGAGATTTGACTTCATGAAGGAAATTAGACGAAACAGGTCTTGAAGGATAGGTAGAAATAGGATGTGTGCAGATTTAGGAAGGGAATCCCAGGGAGATGAGTAGCTGCAGCAAAGGGCAGAGAGGGGAAAACACAGGGTGTAGACAAGAAACTGCATTTTAGTTTGAAAGGGGACAAGAAGCAAAATGTAGAATGAAGATTAGGAAGATAGGCAGGGGAGGAGGGTAGCTAGGTAGTGGGGAGGAGGGAGAGAGGGTGACATTTAGTGGTAGGCCAAGAAGTTTAGACTTTGTGATAGGGAATGGTGAGGGATTTAAGAGTGACTTGATCTGTGTCGAGTGCTGTTAGGACAGGAATTTGACATTGGTGTGTACAATGATGGGCCTGGGAAGAGCCTAGAGCCAGCCAGTCCAAGCCAGCATACTAGGTGGGCAGTGCTGAGGGCTGGCCGGGAATGGGGCAGTAGCAGGAGGGTCAGGGTGGTGGGCTCAAATGGACAGGAACACTGGGTGCAGGTGAGGGACAGCACCATGATCCAGGAGGCAGTGTGGCGAAGGAGGAAGAGCGCTGGGTCCCCACCCCATAACCGAGACATGAGACAAGGGGAACACGGTGAGAGGTCAGCTCACATTAGATGAATGGAATATGTGACTCCTTCACCCCCAGAGAGCTAACAGACATAGAATCAGCAAACCTGAGAACCAATCCAGTGTTGGAGAAGGGGGAGGGCTGGTAGGAGGCATCCTTTCAAGAGGACACACATTTCTGGGCGCCTGGGTGGCTCAGATGGTTAAGCGTCTGCCTTCGGCTCAGGTCATGATCCCGGGGTCCTGGGATCGAGCCCCACATCGGGCTCCTGACTCAGCGAGGAGCCTGCTTCTCCCTCTCCCTCTGCCTCTCTCCCTGCTCATGCTTTCTCTCTCTCTCTCTATATCTCTGTGTCTCAAATGAATAAATAAAATATTAAAAAAAAAAAAAGAGGACACACATTTCTAGACTGGGCTGATGGGGTAGATGGTGAGGTCACTAACAGAAACTAGAACAACAAAGAAGGCACATGTCTGGGGGGAGAACTGCTGAGTTCAGATTTGAACATGTTGAGTTTGAGGGGCTGGCAGGACATGCAGATGTAGATGCCCTAGTGGGAGATCCTGCAGACACACACCTGTCCAGCCATCCCTTCATTTTCTGAGTCCTGCCCTTTCTTCTTTTCTTTGTGCTCTGTGTTTCCCCTCCCTCCCTTCCTCCCTCCTTCTTTCCTTCCCTCCCTTCCCCCTCCTTCCTTCCTTCTTTCCCTCCCTCCTTCCCTCCTTCCTTCCCTACCTCCTTCTTTCCCTCCCTCCTTCCTTCCCTCCTTTCCTTCCCTCCCTCCTTCCTTCCCTCGCTCCCTTCCCTCGCTTCCTTCCCTCCCTCCTTCCTTCCTTCCCTCCTTCCTTCCTTCCCTCCTTCTTTCCCTCCCTCCTTCCTTCCTTCCCTCACTTCCTTCCCTCCCTCCTTCCTTCCTTCCCTCCCTTCCATCACTTCCTTTCCTCCTTCCTTCCCTCCTCCTTCCTTCTCTGCCCTCCCTCCCTAATTCCTTCCTCCCTCCCTTCCTTCCTACCTCTCTCCTAATCTTTTCATCTTTTCCATCTTTTTCTTTTTCACAACTGAGTTAAAAACATTTTAAAATGAAAAGCTATAAAAATATACAGAACTATTATGCTTTTTAAAGATTTTATTTATTTGAGAGAGAGAGAGTGCACATAAGCAGGGGGAGGGGCAGAACGAGAGAGTCTCAAGCGGACTCCCCGCTGAGCCTAGAGCCTGACTTGGGGCTCCATCCCACAACCCTGAGATCATGACCGGAACCGAAATCAAGAGTTGGACCCTTAACCCACTGAGCCACCCAGGCGCCCCTCTACAGGACTATTATTAATATTCTTTTTCCTTTGTACCAGTGGTTCTCAGATGGGGGCAATTTTTCCTCCCAGGGGACATTTGGCAATGGCTGAAGACATTTTTGGTTGTCACAACCGGAAGGAGGGGACATGGGCATCTAATGGGGCGAGGCCAGGATGCTGCTAGGCTACAGCACACACAAGAGCCCCCATATGTCAGTAGCGCCACAGTAGAGAAACCCCACTCTGTGCCTTAAGTTTGGCAGTGATCACTGCAGCACTGTTGGGTTCTACCAGGAGCTTTAGTTTAAGGCCAGGAGGATTGACTTGTTCAGTCCGAAGTCAGGCCATTGTAGATTGAGGCATTCAGAGAGTCCAAAGTTTTTTCAGTGGATTGTTTTTCAAAACCAAAAATAATAGCTAATATTTATTGAGCACTTACTAGGTGCTAAGTATTTCTCTAAGTACTTTATATATATTAACACAGTTATTCCTCCCAACCATTTAGGTAAGAACTAAGAAGTTTACACAGCAAGTACATAGGCAAGCCAGGAAAAAAACACAGGCAGCCTCGCTCCTAAGCCCACTCTTAAACACTTCACCGTATTGCTCAATATAGCAAAGATGACACTCCTAAGATGTTTGGCCTATTTCTTTAACAGTTTTCCCAACAGAGGTCTAGATTATAAAACTCCATACTTTCTCATTAAGACTGGCTTTTCTCAAGCTACTAATGATTTACCAGGACTAGATGGGCTATACTTCTATGGTCCTAAAATAGAGATGTTTCTGTTGCAAAGCTAATTGACTGCTAAAGGATCTCATTTGGCCTCATTAGTAAGATAACTGCTTTGTGCCTCAGTTTCCTAATCTGCAGAATGGTGGCATTAACTGCATCATAGGATTTTTTCTGAGGGCTAAATGAGGTAATACAACTCCTCAATATCTGATCTGTAGATGGGTGCCAGGCTGTGAAGGTAGGTCCATGGGAAGACAAGTAAAACAATTAAGAATAAGCATTTAGGGGGCGCCTGGGTGGCTCAGTCGTTAAGCATCGGCCTTCAGCTCAGGTCATGATCCCAGGATCCTGGGATCGAGCCCCGCATCGGGCTCCCTGCTCAGCAGCAAGCCTGCTTCTCCCTCTCCCATTCCCCCTGCTTGTGTTCCTTCTCTTGCTGTGTCTCTCTCTGTCAAATAAATAAATAAAATCTTAAAAAAAAAAGAATAAGCATTTAGAAGCTTTCATAGCCATTTGCTAGAGTCATTTTAAATCTGTTAAGCCTAACAGTAAAAACAAAACAAAACAAAAAACAAACCAAAAACAAAAAAACAAACACCTGACCTTGAATTTTGCTTTTTTTTAAAGTTTAACTTTTCTAGTAATTAATTTTTATTGACTTTTACAAAAGCATTTGTCCATGACAGATAGGATATTAAAAAACATACTGACTCATCATCACCGTCGGTATGGGAAGTATTGAGTTAACATGTATAAAACACTTAAAGTACCTGGCACTTAGTAAATGCTTAATAAATGTTAGCTAATAGCAATAATAGCACTATAATCTAACAAAATGAGCTATCTATCCCAAAGATGTATGGTCCTGAGATTTATCTTCCATGTCATTTTAAAGTTCATCCTCAATTCTACTAAATTTCTTTCCTACAGTATGAGCCATTAAGGGAAGTGCTACTATACTCCTTGCTCATTCATCATATATTATCCAATGCTAAATATTTTAACAGCCAGTGTCTGCCATTGGTCCCAATGGGAGTATAACCAGCAAAGTCCATGGCCATTCTGGTCGTGATTCTGCCACAAAATGTGACATCGTCTTGCATCGGCCCCGGCTGCCGAGGGACCACTCATCATCAGCCATCGAAGAAAACCAGAGCTGAACAGTAGTTAAAGTGGTCCAGACACAGTTTATTCAGGATCGTTACAAAAAGGGAAAAAGAGACCTCAGTATAGAACCAGGCTCAATTCCAAATATAGCAGAGGCAAGTGGGAATTTAGGAACAGGGTTGGGGTGGGTGGATGGAAAATTACTAACAGAAACATCAGGGGCTGGGGGATTCTGGCCAAACAACCTAACAGGATTCCTGCTGAAGAAAGGCCATGGACATCACCTGGGGGGATGCTGGGGGATGAGGAACCCGATCAGCTATCAAGGGTCAGGGGTTCTTGCTAAAACGGAATGTTACCAGGAAGTGCACAGATGGGCCAAGGGAGAAGGTCCAGGAGCCTGACTAAAGGTTGATCAGAAAAGAATCTTTGTGAGAGGAAGACCACCTACTTACCCTTTCTTCACCATCCTTCTATGTGCCAGTGGCCCTTTCCTAAGGAATGGCACTATTTAATAGTCCAGGCATCATTCCATTGCTCTGTCTGTTCCTCAGTTTCCTTCAGGATCCGTGATCCCTCTCCCTGATATTCCTGACTGCCTGTAAGTTTCATTTAGTGGATAAATGAAGTAAAAAGAAAGTAAGAAGTAAAAAAGAAAAATCCACTCCATGCAAGTGGTCCAGTGCATCTGAGCAGAGCGCGCTGACTTCCCAGAATTGCACTTTTTCCTCCCTCTCTCTGACCTACTCTGTGCAGCCTCTTTTCTCTTTCCTCTCTTGAACCACGAGACTCACAGCGCCTTCTCTTCTGAAGCCCCCGTGGTTCTACAAGGTCCGACCCTAGCCTGCCTCATTGTTCTTCCAAATGAATGTTCTATTCCCTCTGACTTACGAAGCTCTGGAGAATGTCATGATGCCGTTGAGGAGAACCAAAGGCACAGTGAAGTATTGGAATCGCAACACACAGGCCTAGAACACCTTTCCTAAAAGGATTCGCTTGGCTCACTGGGCTGGGCACCAAACTGAAACTTCCTGTGGAACAGTATGTCGTGTGGGTCCTTTGCTCCAAGAGCTTATCATTTGGAGTGGGAGTCAGAGCCCTCAGAGAGCTAAGACACAGGGCTCACACATTCCCTCCTTCTGGAAGCTCTGAGGAGGGCCCCTCACCCACTTCATCATTCACATCATAATAAAATCTCTTTGCCCCAGAGGAACGTGGCTAGATTTCTTTTGTTAAAATCTCATTAAAGACTGCCTCAGCTGATAATAATTTGCTAATAGATGGCAGTACTATTTGGCTGCTATTGGGTTTTCCTCCATTTCTTCTCAGGTCTCATCATTGTTGCTTGATCTCCAAGGCATTCGGTTGTCACTGAAGTGTGAAAGATGCTGTCTAGCCACTGCAGACCACTCGGTGAGCAGCCCACGCTATCCGTGAGCAAAGAGATGTCTCATTAGCTGCCTTCCTTCCTTTTTCTACTTGTCATGATTCTTTCTATTCCACGGAAAACTATGGCTTTTCTTATAAAGCCAGGCCAAATTCCCAGGTATGTTCCCTGCCACTGGTTTGAGTTAAGCCTCTCTGCCCATGGTCTCTTCCTCCAGTTGCGTCTACACAAAATCACCAAAGCAATTATTTTCCATTAAAAAAAGCTGTTTAATGAGTGTCCATCCAAATGGCAATGAAATGCCTTTCCAGAGGTGTGCGACAGAGTCTGTCTGCGCGTGGGGATGGGTCACTGTGAGAAGCACATGAGATCGTGGAGGTGGGAGAGCTCTAGAAACTGTGGCCCCCAGGGGCGCCTGGGTGGCTCAGTTGGTTGAGCGTCCAACTCTTGATTTTGGCTCAAGTGGTGATCTCAGGGTGATGGGATCGAGCCCCTTGTTGGGCTTCATGCTCAGTGCAGAGTCTGCTTGAGGTTCTCTCTCCCTCTCCCTCTGCTCCCCTTGCCAGAATAAATAAATAAATCAGAAAGAAAGAAAGAAAGAAAGAAAGAAAGAAAGAAAGAAAGAAAGA
>NW_023270389.1:35138322-35160822 GCF_011800145.1 Mirounga leonina | reverse complement strand
TGAGTCACACAGTCTTCCCACACCCTTTGCAAAGGTGATGGCGGTAAAATCCTTCTGATGATTTGATAAGGAACATGGAATTCTATAAATAATACTACTGCTGCTGCTAGTAACAACCTCAACAGCTAAGATTTAGCAAGCACTTACTCTCCGCCAGGCACTGTTCTAAAATCTAAGATCTTTACTTGTATTAATTTCTTTACTCTCACAACAAGCTTCTGAGATAAGTATTATTACTGTTCCCATTTTCAAGATGAGGAAACTAAGGGTTAAGTGATGAGCATTAGAACCCAAGCATTTTGACTCCAGAGATTGCTTCCTTGTCTACTTAAGCTCTTCATATTAGCTCAGTTAAAGTGTATTTCCATTTATACTAGAAATATAGGGTCAGTCCACTGTCATGATGTCAAGCCACCGTAATGGACCTTAGATGGAGAAGGTAGTTGAATTGCCCTGAGTTCTTGGCCAGCTACATCACAATTATTGTTCTGCCCTAACTTCAGACCTACCTGCTAGAGAGGGAGGTCCTCTTGTAAAAAGAATGACTTAGTAACAATGGGGTCAATGAGTGGCAGAGGGCACACCATGAATAAGGCAGAAAAAGCATGAAGAAGCATGGTTGGCCTGGAACATGGCAAAAGGGGGAAGTGGGATGAGGCAAGGAGGTGTCTTTAGCAGAGATAAAGTTGCAGTGTTAAGCAGAGACACTTTGTTGCCTACCTCACAGGCCATCCTAAGAAGCTTGGATTGTGTGCTGAGGATTTTATTTTTAAGTTTGTTTATTTGTTTATGTAACCTCTATAACCAATGTGGGGCTTGTACTCATGACTCCAAGATCAAGAGTTGCATGCTCTTCCAACTGAGCCAGGCAGGCGACCCTGTATGCTGAGGATTTTATTCAGGAGGATAACATGATCATATCTGCCTCCTGGGAACCATTCTGTGGTAACACTGCCCAAAAAAAAGGATCAAGGACAACTCTTCCTATTGGAGAATGAGAGAGAAAAATGATGAGGGCCTAACTGGGGTGGGAATGGGGAGCAATAGTAGAGAAGAAGGGAGAAGTTGGGAACAGAGATGGTAAGAAGGTGTGAGATTTTGTGGGTAGATATGGGGATACGGGGAAGAAGGAGAGGAAGCTGTCTGAGAAGTTTCCCAGGTTTGGGGGTTAAGTGATAGGGTGGCTGCTGAAGCCAATACAAAATAATTCAGGTAGAAGAGCAGACTCTGGGGGAAGTCTTAAGGAATTCTGTTTGGGACATGCTGAGTGGTCCCGGATGGGGAACACTGAAGTGAGACTGCTGATCTTGCAGTTGGATGTGGGGATTTCACGCTCAGAGAAAGAGTTGATTCCAGAGACGGAGACTTGGAAAGTCCAGCTAAAGATGGCCGATGAAGTGGCATCGTGTGATTGTCCAGATCTAAGAAGAAAAGAGGGCCAAGGGCTGAGCAGTAACAGGGAGGATAAGCTGGGGACTGGGGTGTGGGACTGTGACCAGAAGCATGGAGTAAAATTCTGGGGCTTTGGTGTTCACCCCACGTTTGTAACATCCTTGCATCCTGGCTGTTTCTTCCTGGTGGCAACTGGTTAAACAAACAAAAGGCCTCTGGGTTTGTCTTTGAGGATAGCAAAGGAGAGTGTAGCTGATGAGCTACTAACCAACTCAGAACTTAGTCTTGAGGAGAAAAGAGGTATGAGAAGTTGAATAAGCACAAGGGACATCTGTGAAGGCGAAGGAGGGCAAGCTGGTCTCTGAAGGAGCATCTGGGAAATGACAGAAGGGGACTAGGGCCACTGGAGCTGGGCTGAGGGAAGTGCTTGCCTGGCCTTTGTTTTCTGAGCTGAAGGAATTGCCTTATTGTCTTCCAGGGAATTTGGATAATTTCATGAGATCACACAAAACTGACTGCTTCAAACGCCCAGTTGCTGCCAAGGGGGCTTCCTCCTGTGGTAGACACGGCTCGATAGGCTCATGGAGGAACAGGGAATCATTCATGTCCCCTCCCCCAGGACCGCCTCAGGACCTCTGTGTTGGGAAAGAAGAGGTGGGTTTGTCTCACCTGATAATCTTCTCTTCACTTCTCCTTTTTCCTTCCCAGCTGGAGAAAAATATACCATGAAGACCCTTTGAAGCCTAGCACATTGGCTCTGTGGAGACCTGATGTCTAGGCTACATGAGATGTATCTTACAAAGTGTCCTAGACTTGTAAGCTCCCTAACGACAGAGATTGAGGCTTCTACTTACTAAATTTTCTTTTGCAAACCTCAGAATAGGCAAAACTTGTCTTCAAATCCACTTTTTCTTACCTTTCTAGAACTACTACTATTTATCCTCTCTCTACCTCGCCTATAATCTCTTTCCTCTCCACCAGGTCCTCCCATAGCCTACCAGTTTTGCAGTGGTATTTCCTAGTGATATCTTTGGGCAAGGACAAAGCTCAAGCCAAGGAATGAACCTGAAATGGCGGGATTTTAGTCATCAGTGAAGCAAAAGAGAGATGTCTGAGGAGGACTGAAGGAAACTTCCCCCGGTCCCTGCAATCCAGTAGGCAGCTACTTCTCCCAATGGCCTAGATGGCTCTTCTTGCTCCAAGTGTAACCTTACAGGCAATTAAAGTCGACTCTAGGTCACCGTTAAAAAAAGCCAATTGGCATTATGTTGAAAGACAGCATGTCAGCCATTTGCCCTGGGTTGCCCTCTCCGCAGACCTATAGCTTTTCCCCTCGACTAAGGTTAACTTTCCCATAGAGATTTTTATATAAGGCAGAGTCACTTGTGCTCATTGTGCTTGTGGGATTTTTCTACTTCTCAAGTAAATACTTCTGGAGAAATAGGTCCAGCTCTTTGGAATACAAATCCTTAGCTCGAGGTTGCTTGAGTGGAAATTTTTAACAAGCAGCTCCCTCAGCTACAGAGCAATGCAAAATGTGATTTCCTTAATGTGTGTGTTCTCACAGAAGCTAATAAATGGACATTACTCTGATATGGACACATCCTATTACTCAGCTTGATCCTAATATCACTGGCAAAAAACCCATTTGCTGCTCTAGCAAACAGCTGAATTCATTATGTCCAGCTACATGAATAATCCCCAGACGAATTCTTGTTGACACAGACAGAGCACCGGTCTCTGAGGGACGACAGGACTGCCCGGCTGGGCAGCCAGTGTTGTTGCCATGGTCCCTCCCGCTGCTCCTGCAGTATCCCACTAATCAGAAGTCACCACTCGCTACTGATACGGTGATGTATGGCAGACTCACGACATCTCGTTATTTTTCAGACAAAGAAAAAGAAAAGACACCGGGAAGGAAGGAATAATCTCTAGGTTTAGGTGGTGGAGAGGGGGGGGAGGTGATACACAGCAGAAGATGAAAGACTGCTGCATTAACCACACCTGCCATCACTGAGGGAGCGGAAAAATAGGTCATCATTATGCAGCCACTTGCCCTTGATAATCCAGGATTCTCAGGCTAAATGGGCTCCCTGAAGGACATTTGGTCTCCTCCCTGCCTTGGGGCTAAATCATCCCCACCCACACCTATGCCCTCCTGGGTTGGGAAGACCTTCCTGAAAGAAGAACTGCATGGCCACCCTGTCCCTCATTCTGGGTAGGCACAACCCCATAGAACAAATTTAGGGAGGGTTCCTGGGTTCAAGGAATGACAGCCTTCAGAAAGATAGTACCTGTCATCCTCTGTGAGAGTTCCAGTGACCAATGGAGACTTCAGTGAGCGGCTTTGTCCTGTGGAGCATGATGGGACCTACCAGGCAGGGGTCCTGGCAGGGCCCTTCTTGCCCTGAAGCCACCTCCATTTTCCTGACAATTCCCAGACTGGTCAGAAATTAGGTAAAATCATCCTACCAACCCACATATGCACAGATCTGACTGTACTTTCCACTGTGTTCAAGAAAGGGTTAACTGTGAGAGTGTTCATTCTCACCAAGTGTTATTGTTCCAGCTGGTTATGTTCCCTATCGTTCTCAGCGAAGTTATTTTCCTCCCCAGTTGTCCTTGAGCTCCAGGCAAACAGTCCACTAACTCTTTGTTGAAACCTTCTCCACAAAGCTCTTTCTAAACCAAATCTTTCAACCTGATGTTATTTTCTCCTCCTTTGTACCCCTATAGCATTGGTATCCTCCTGTCACTCCATTCATTCATTCATTCATTCATTCATTCAATAAGTATCTATTGAGCACCTACTATATGCAGACTAGGCATTGTTTTGGGCAGTGAGGACAGTTAGGGATAAGACAGGTAGTGTCCTAATCTCGTGGAGCCTACAGGCTAGCTGGAGAAGCTGGCCAGTAAATAAGTTCCACTATCGTTGCTCAGAGTAGGCTCAAGGATTTTTATAGCAGAAGAAATAAAAATTATAATCCCTCCAAATTCTCTGATTTGGCCTTGGCCTAAATTATAACCATGGGTCACAGAGACGTCTGACAAACCTTGGGTGAAAAGAATCTCTACCTTGATGAACGGTATCCTTATGCTTTTCTTTTCTTTTTTTTTTTTTAAAGATTTTATTTATTTATTTGAGAGAGCGAGAATGAGAGAGAGTACATGAGAAGGGGGAGGGTCAGAGGGAGAAGCAGGCTCCCTGCCGAGCAGGGAGTCCGATGCGGGACTCGATCCCGGGACTCCAGGATCATGACCTGAGCCGAAGGCAGTCGCTTAACCAACTGAGCCACCCAGGCGCCCTCCTTATGCTTTTCAAAGTGCTTTCCTGAAGCTGCCAACCTCCAAAATTGTTTTATGATCCCAAATTCTCTACTTCTACTTTTCCAACCAGAATCTTTATTCTTTTAGGGCAGCTGCTTAACAGCTGCTTAATGTAGGAGCAAGAAAGCAATTCTATTGAGTTAATTCATACTAAGTGTGAACCATTAAACCACACACAACCCTCACAGTGTTTTTGACTTCTTGTAAGAGAATCTTTACTAACCCTAAATAATACCTAGATTTTTCAGTCCTCAATATAAATTGGAAAAAGGGCAATACAGGAAGTTCCTACTAGGTTGTGAGCTGTAGGTTCCTTGAGGGCAGAGACCATCTCATTTTGGGTACCCAGTTACTTAGGCTGATCAATTGGGTACCTAATCAACATGTATTTTAATTGAGAAGAGTTCAACACAGAGAGAGAGGGTAGGAGGAGGGTAGTCAGGTGGAGGAAGGCTAGGAGGAGGGAGGTGGGAAGGAGAAGATAAGAGAGCAAGGGAAGTGAAGGGACAGGAAAGATAAGAGGGAAAGGAGGAAAGAGAGGAGGGAAGAAGAGAGCAAGGAAATCAGAATGAGAGAGAAAGAGAACTAAACACAGCCCAAACTGTGGTACAGTTTCCGATTTCTCTTTCAGTCAAGGCCCTCAGAGAAACAGTGGCAAGGAGGAATTTATTCCAGTAGAAAGGGAAAAAATGGAGCCAGGAGATGCTGAGCCCTAAGGAAAGAAATTGATCAAAGCCATACATTTCTATTTTCCAGCATGATAGAAATGACTCATGACAGATGACTGGCCTCCATCAGTTAGCTTCCCTGAGGGACCCCTGTACCCAGAGGAATGGGGCCATGATCATCTAACAATCACAGGAACTCAGGGACTAACCCTGTTAGAGTTATAAAAATTGATCTCTGTAGAATCAATATAATTAACAAGGCTGCATTCATCCATAGAAGGCTGCAGTGGAATTTTCCACTGAAACCAAACTAAAATGGAAACTTGAGAGAGAAGTGGAAGTCAGAAGGCAGGGAGCCAGGACCACCAATTTTCTTTTGGGTCTCAGGAAATAGAGAAGAATCTTTTTTAGATGCTAAAGTAGCAGGAGGCTGGCTACAGGAAACCCAAGAGACAAATGTTCCAGAATTCAGAGAGAAAGGGACTCAGACACTCTGAGCAATGGAATCCTTGAACAAGATCGGCCCAAGAACCAAAGGGAATTGGCATAATTTTTGCCAAGACATACCTTAGGGAGTATAATCTGTATACTCTGTGATTGGCCTGTCCTAGACAAGTATATCAGAAATGGTTTTGCTCAGTCCACAGCCAATAAAATTGTATGCATTTTTTTTTTTTAAGATTTTACTTATTTATTTGACACAGAGAGAGAGAGAGCACAAACAGGGGGAGCAGCAAGCAGAGGGAGAGGCAAAAGCAGGCTCCCTGCTGGGCAGAGAGCCTGATGTGGGGCTCCATCCCAGGATCCTGGGATCATGATCTGAGCCGAAGGCAGACGCTTAACCGACTGAGCCACCCAGGTACCCCCGCATTTATTTTTTTTTAAAGATTTATTTATATATTTGAGAAAGAGAGCACGGGCGTGACAGCAATGGGAGGGGCAGAGAGAGAGGGAGAGCCAAGAATCTCAAGCAGACTCCCTGCTGAGCGCAGAGCCTGAAATGGGACTCGACCCCAAGGTCCTGAGACCAGGACCCCAGCTGAAATCAAGGGTCGGATGCTTAACCGACTGAGCCACCCAGGTGCCCCAAAATTATATGCATTTAAATGCTTGCTTCCATCTGTACCAACAATGGAACTGTGTTGCTGGATTTAGGGTCAAAGAGACTCCTGACCTTACCATTCACTGGTTTGATGACCTTGGTCAGGCTACTTAATCTCTCCAATCTTCTGTTTCCTCATCTATAAAGTAGAAAACACTTTCTCTCTCTCTCTACTGTTTCATGAGTGTTTTCTATTGCCAGACACTATGTACTCTACACATACGATCTTCTTTACTCTTCACCAGCACCCCAAGAGGTAGGTATTATTATTGTCTTTTGACAGATGAGAAAAATGAGGCTTAGACATATTGCCACAGTTTGTCCAAGATCACTCAGCTGTGGGAGGTGTTTGAGCCGGAACGGACACTTGGTCTACTTTCAGAGCCCACAGTCTCAAATTGGGCGGCATTGCCCCTCCAACTGTCCTAAACTATGGAGCTGAATGAAGGTGGAGAAATTCCATGCTTCTGACTAAATAGGATGGAAGGAGCACCCTCCTTCCCCATCAGAGCCAGATCTGCAAAAAGGAAGCCCTCTCCTGCTTATTTTTCAGTTACCAAATGGCAAAGGAGATTTTTCTGTTTTTTGTTTTTGTTTTGTCCTGGTGGCACCGAATGATCCTGAACCTACAGACTGGGAGACACAAATCTCAGCCCCCAGGTCTCCAGTGAGCAACCTTTTTATGAGGAACTGTCATTTATCAGTTTGCCTCGGTACCCTCCCCAGGGTGAGGGCATTGCCAAAACATGGTCCCTGTTTCTGTGGACTATCAACCACTGCAACCTTGGAATTCAACCTCTCTGGCTTATTAGAACAACAGATTACCCAACATGAGCACTGCAGAGTGCATTCAGATGGAAAACAGTCTTTTTTTAATGAAGTGATTTAATCAGGAGCCATTTTCCTATCTGCTCAGTTGTCAGAGCATGGCTGGGGCAGCCACTGAGAAGAGCATTTGGCCTCTGCCTTCCTGGCTCCCTTCTTTCTGCGCCTGCCTCTTGGAAAAGGAGGAAACTGAAACCGCACTAGGAAAGAACTGTTGAAGCAGGGAGAGGAGACAGATCAGGCCTGAGGGCCATTTTTTAAGGTCTTCTGTGAGTCCACCCACAGTCTCAGGCTGTGATTCTTCACTTTGTAGCCTGAGTCTTCAGTACAAGGATTTTTAAAACCTTTCGCTTCTTGTGCTCTCCCTTCTGCTCCTTGCCCCTAGCCATGACCTCCTGCAGCCCCAGCAGCTGAGAAAACAAAATGAATTTCAAAGGTATCCTTGCTGGGAGTGTAGAACTCTGAAGGGTATTTGTGGTGAAGGGTTAGTGGGAGGCTGAATCCAGCCAGGGCTGTGCTGTTCAGAGGCTGAAAAGTTTCTAAAATTGCACTGGAAATCTAATTATGTATATTTTTTAAAAGCCTGGGTCCCATTCTGGAGCAGCTTGATTTTGTACTTGCATTCCTATTTTTAGCACTCAGATAGACAGAATTTTGATCTGTATGGATGACATGTTATTCTACACCATACATATGAGCTTCCATCCCCACTCCTAGATTCGGGACTATCATGGCAAGAGTCCCCCAGGCACCAATGGGAATTTTTTCCCCAATTTTCCTAGAAGGAAAGGGGTAAGGATGAGGTTTAGGAATAGTGACAGAATATATTGCAAAAATGCATATCAGTGTTAAGAGGATCAGAGCTCAATGAGTTTAGACTGGAAATAATTCATGGAAAAAGTGAGTTTTGAACATGGTTTGAAAATATTTGACAGACTGGTGACTCCTTTGATACATATTTAAAAAAAAATTTTTTTTTTGCCCAAGAAAACCAAATAAATAGCTACAAATTCTTTCATGAAAAGTGGCACAGAAATGTAATCTTTCAAAGGGAAATATTTGTTCACACTGTTGTAAGAAAGCATTCCTTTCCATTTGGTGTACGGTTATGACGGCAGATGAGTAACACGGTCTCCTAAAGCAGTGTTTATCACAAACTGAGCTGAGCCGGAATCTTTTAGTGGGTTGTGAAGTCAACTGAGTGGGCCAGGACCAGCAAAGGATAGAATTGAATAGAAGAGCAAAGAACAGAAACCGCCAGTTTATAATTGTAGGTGCACTCTTGCACACACACTGAGTCACAGTGTAAAATGCAGTCCTTACTATGGTTCATAGAGTTTTAACTTTGGCATCAGAAGACCTGGGTTCTAATTTGGGCTCTCCCATGAACTCTGTAACCTTAAGTTTTTGTTTTTGTTTTTTTTTAAAGATTTTATTTATTTATTTGACAGAGAGAGACACAGCGAGAGAGGGAACACAAGCAGGGGGAGTGAGAGAGGGAGAAGCAGGCTCCCCGCAGAGCAGGGAGCCCGATGCGGGACTCGATCCCAGGACCCTGGGATCATGACCTGAGCCGAAGGCAGTCGCCCAACCAACTGAGCCACCCAGGCGCCCTGTAACCTTAAGTTCTTAATGTCCCTTCTCTAAACTTTCCTTTCACAGCATTTGTAAAATGAAGGGGTCTGGTAAAATTCTAAGCGTCTGTGATTCCACAAAATACGAAAAATATAAATTTGCTCTTGCAAAACTGTACTATGTCCCCAAGTCAACTAGAAATGGGTTGAGAGTGTTTTGAATTAACTGCATTGCTGCTCCTCCCATCCATGTAGCTCTTCAAGATTTGACTGCGTTAAGCCTTTCGATCCATCTAGCCACATTGTGAAAGGAACTTCACGTTTACCGCAGGCTTTATGGAAAGGATATATCAAGTCGTGATGACATTTTAGAAATAAATATGTCAAAGACCAAAATCTAGGCACAATGACTTGCTGGTGGTCAAAGCATCTCCTCTACCCATCTCCTCATCTTCCTGAAAAAAAGAAATAGAACAAGAAATACAAAGCTTTGTGGAGCTGGGGGCCATGCCTTGTGAACGTTGCAGCATGGCTCTCCGTGGTGTTTCCTGTTCACGTGGAATGTCCCATGCCACATTCCAGAACCAATGCTCTCTTCACTAGTTCTGCTCCACAAGCCACTCCTCACTTCTTTGCACTGGAACAAAGGTCTGACTTTACCACAAATGGCCACCCTCCTGTCCTCAAGGGCGGTCTGTCACGGCATCGCTCTGCGGACCGGTCCCAGTCTGAGTCAGAACTTCTCTAAGAGGTCACAGCCATCACTCCTCACAGAAATGCACCTTCAGATGGCTCACCCAGTGTTCTGTATCTCCTACACACGTTACCCTGCGATGTCCTTGACGCTGGTGCTCTCTTGCACCCAAAATGGGGATGTAATGGAACTTAAGTCTTGATCATCGATTATAGCACGATTATAAGCAGTTATTGTAATGTTTTTGTAATTACGTAATTACTTGCATGCCTCTTTCATTACACTGCGAATAACTTGAGGTGTATGATTTAGTCATGTGTATTGTTAGATTCCCCAACAGTATGGGCACCACCTGGCACCTTCTAGGCTCTCAATAGATGCTGAAATTAAATGTATCCCTGGAGAAGAGAGAAGGGAAGGTGTTATCTAAAATAACGACTAAACTATTGGAGTTACTATATTTGGGATTTTATATTTAAATGTACTGTATGTGTGTTATCAAAGAAATTCACTTCTAACCTAAGGGAATTATTGGGACTTTACGGATTTTGGAGATCACCTAGACCTGGGGTTCACAAACTACGGTTTGTGGGTCAAATCCAGTCCACTGCCTGTTTTTATAAATCAAGCTTTATTGGAACAAAGTGGCGTATTTTATATGGCTGCTTTCACGCTACATCTGTAGAGTTGAGTAGTTGTGACACAGACCATGTGACCCACAGAGCCTAAAATATTTACTCTCTGGCCCTTGACAGAAGAGGTTTGCTGACCCCTGGTCTAACAGAGCACCACTCTGATTTTATATGTAAGGAAAGTGAGGCCAGGAAGAGGAAGTGACTTGCCCAGACTCATCAACGATATAGCTGAGATGGTATGCTAGGTCTCCATGGTCCTGCTTCTCTTCTTGAGTATCCCATTCTTTCTTCACCTGAATGACAAAAGCTCAGTCTAAAGATCTGATCCAGAAGAGCCAGGAAACCGTCCCCTGTGATCCTCTGCTTTGCCAAGTCCATATTCGTGAGCTTCCTGTCAGAGCTGATGGGTAACGTCCTGTTTTTCCATGCATATCCCTTTGAAGGAGTGACAGGGTCTCAGCCCCGGACCTAAGCTTTGTTCCCCTTGCATTCAGGCGTCCTGGGGCATGTTTGAAGAATCATGGCATGGGTCTCCTAAGGGGCCTTTCCTGTGAGCCTCCAGGAAGGAGTTCACTTAAGGAGCAAAGGGTAGAGTGGCACAGATCTGAGGTCATGGGAGAGGAGCGGAGAAATGCAGGCGGTCCTCCCCCCAGGCAGTAAGTGCCCGAGTCCTAGAGAGGAAGGGCTGCAATAGGGAAAGGATGAAGACTCAGTGAGTTCTGGCAGGGGCCTGGAGGGTATAAGACAGCACAGGGGACTTGGGGCCCTGGTGCTGGTGGCTTTGGCACAATGCGTGGTGGTCTGTGGTTGCTCTGGGGGGGCCGCATGGGCACATGGGACCTTTCTAATAGAACTCAGCCCGGCAAGCTGGGGCAGGGCTGGAGATAAAGGACCGATGCTAGTGATAAGCCAGAAGACTATTCTACATACCCATGTGAAATGCTCGTTGGGGTTCCCCGGAACTAGCAGAGAGGACTCTGGAGGGCTCATAGTAGCAAACGGGGCTCAACTATAGAAATGCTGTTTGCTTGTTTGTTTGTTTGCTATCCCCAGCTGGTACAGCAGGTAGCAATGACCTCTGCCAGTTTGACAGTGCCATTGAGGTGAGTCTGGGCTCACGCCCAGCCGTACCCTCAGAGTGGACGGGTAAGCCTCCAAAGCTCCATTGCTGAGTTTATTAACCCTGGTGCAATAGGGCAGGGATGTGATCCAAGTCATTCCCTCCCTGTCAGACACTGCTGGCCTATAAATACAGCCGCTGGAGTGGATGGCTTTGGCACGGCCAACCTGAACTTGAGTGGGGTCCAGAGAAATGGCTTTTGGTCTGTGAGGGACGACACAAAAAGAAAACAAACGCTTGCTTAACAACTGCGATTCGCATTCGTGCTAAGAAATACTGGCTTATAAATCGAGGGCTTAAAATGAGTCAGAGAGGTAAGTCTATTCATTCCACGTAGGTGGTTATTGCCGCACAACTCAAGTACATGGAGGAAGGTTAAAAATGGCAAAAGAGTGCAGGGAGGAAAAGCAAGTGGGGTGTGTGGTTTAGATGAGAGAACTTCTTCTGACAACCGTTTGGTGGGCTTACACGTGATCCTGCATGGTGACTTATTTACCGGCAAATGGTGTCTCACAAAGAGTGAAGCTGTGTCTTAAGAAAAATCATCCAAGGGGCGCCTGGGTGGCTCAGTCAGTTAAGCGTCTGCCTTCGGCTCGGGTCATGATCCCAGGGTCCTGGGATGGAGCCCACGTTGGGCTCCCTGCTCAGCGGGGAGCCTGCTTTGCCCTCTCCCTGCTGCTCGCCCTGCTTGTGCTGTCAAATAAATAAATGAAATCTTAAAAAAAAAAAAATCATCCAAAACTTGGAAATAAGACCAAAATTATTGTGTGTGCTGTTTGATGTCTTGCCATCCCACTGTCTCACGAACCCACCTGAGGATCACCCAAAGCTCCAAGGGAGGAACTGGGATTTACTAATTACTAATGCTGAGAGCCAGGACTCTGGGAACTTAGATGTTAACTTGAGAACACCTAAAGTTGCAGATGACATTTATTCAGTAGAAATGCAAATGAATTCCATCCAATAGCAAAGATAACCCCCAAAGGGTTTGATCTTATCACTGCAGAGGATGTTAACCAGTTTTATCTAACTTCATGAACCTCCTTTCACATCCTTTCTCTCAGCGATCATAGAAAACAGTCTCTTGTATTCTCCCTTGATTTGGCTTCGGCATCCTGCTGGTTCCCTCACTAATGAATTGAATAAATCTTTGACTCTATGTCTGTGTGAGAATCATGTTTCTAACGTTTTACAGAAAACCCTCTTATAAAATTCGCTGTGGGATTCCCTGTCTGCAGTTAGCCATCTTATTTTCCATGCACCATAACAAACTGGACTCATCTGGCTTTCATTTCTCGGCTGACAGATTAGACAAAGTCTCTGTTTTAAAAAATGAAAGTTCCTTTCATTTCTACTTCGAAGCCAATTCACTTGAGCAAGTTGCTTGGTGACCTTTTGGGCCCAGGGTTGTACTGGTTAGTCCATGAATGACAGAAGAAAGGTCACAGCCCCCGTCCTAACATATTTTCCAGGCCACCTGGGGAGATGAATCACATGCATTTTTTAATAATAGTCATCTATGTTGAGGCATTGCCATGGTATGGTCAGACCGGTTAGCTTACCTGGTTTTATTCTAGGATCTAGAAGGAAAGGTAGCAAGAAAGATGACTGTGGCTGTAACAAGTTTCTGCCTCTCTTGGCTCTCACCCAAACTAATCGGCCTGGGAGATTGATGCCCCCTCCAGCCAGCATCTTGTTCAGCATTTCTGCTCATCATGTTTCTGGCATTGCTTCCTCAGAGGACTGTCCATCATTCCTAAACTCTCGCTGCTCCTCTTGATAAATGAGCAGACAGATGTTGGGGATGCAGAATGGAAATTCAGAAAATATACCTGATACACAGACTCATTCCTTCCTTCTTGTTACCTTGTTTTCTCACATCAGAGTGAAGCATCAGGCACTATGGCCATGAACCAGGAGGGGGGGGGCGTGGGGAGGGCATGGGTGTTTGTGCACACACACGTGTGTTATGTGAGGGCATGTGTGCATGGGGGGAGCACGCAGAGTAAAAGGAAGAAGATTCCTGGGATGAGTTTGAGGGGAGAAAGCTCCTAAACAGGCCCATCTTTGAGGAATATTTGGGACAATGATGCTGATTTTACGGCCTCTTCAAGGTCAGAGGAAAAAGGCCAGGGGATATAGTGTTAATAGAAAGAGAGAAGGAGGACCGACAGGGCTTTGGCACCCACGTGTTTGTTTGGATAAGAGGCTAAGAACTGAGTTGGGTAGAGCAGAAAGGAGGGGCAGAGAAGTCTGGCCACACTTCTGTGAAACTGCTTCACAGATGAAACCCAGCTGGGGTCTCCCAGTCCCTTTAGATCCAGATAAGGTTTGTTTGAACTGTCTGGATTATTCAAAAGCTAGATCCCTCTTCCAAATTTCTGTGAATTATTAGGGGATCAACATGATCTTGTTCTGCCCTGGCACCAACATTCTGCCCCTGCTGAGTTCTTGTTCTCTGCCCTATATCTTATGTCTGTTCCTTTCTTTTCATCCTGGCTTTAACCCAAGCATGGAAGAACTTGATCCCCTTTCCACAAAATAACCATTCAAACATGGAGATGAAAGAGATTTATATGCAGCCACATAAACAATTTAAAATTGAATAGTAGAAACGGTGTTGGGAAAACTGGACAGCTACATGCAAAAGAATGAAACTGGACCACTATCTTATACCATACACAAAAATAAACTCAAAATATATTAAAGACCTAAATGTGAGACCTGAAATCATAAAACTCCTAGATGAGAGCACAGACAGTAACTTCTTTGACATCAACCGTAGCAACTTCTTTCTAGATATGTCTCCTGAGGCAAGAGAAACAAAAGCAAAAATAAACTATTGGGACTACATCAAAATAAAAAACTTCTGCACAGCAAAGGAAACAATCAACAAAACTAAAAGACAACCGACAGAATGGGAGAAGATATTTGCAAATGACATATCCAATAAAGGGTTAGTATCCAAAATATATAAAGAACTTTTAAAACTCAACACCCAAAAAACAAATAATCCAACTAAAAAATAGGCAGAAGACATGAATAGACATTTCTCCAAAGAAGACATACAGATGGCCAACAGACACATAAAAAGATGCTCATCATCACTTACCATCAGGGAAATGCAAATCAAAACTACAATGAGATATCACTTCACACCTGTCAGAATGGTTAAAACCAACAACACAAGAAACACCAGGTGTTGACGAGGATGTGGAGAAAAAGGAACCCTCATTCACTGTTGGTACGAATGCAAACAGATGCAGCCACCGTGGAAAACATTACAGAGGTTCTTCAAAAGGTCAAAAATAGAAGTACCTTATGATCTAGCAATTGTGCTACTGGGTATTTGACCAAAGAATACAAGAATTCTAATTCGAAGAGATACATGAACCCCAATGTTTATAGCAGCATTATTTACAATAGCCAAGATATGGAAGAAGCCCAAGAGCCCAAGTGTCCATCACTGATGAATGGATAAGGAAGATGTGGTGTGTGTATATATATATATTATTCAGCCATAAAAAAGAATGACTCTTGCCATTTGCCACAATATGGATGTACCTGGAGGGTATAAAGATAAGCGAAGTAAGTCAGTCAGAGAAAGACAAATACCATATGATTTTATTCATATGTGGAATTTAAGAAACAAAACAAACAAGCAACGGGGAAAGAATAAGACAGGGAGAGACAAACCAAGAAACAGACTTTTTTTTTTTTTTAAGATTTTATCTATTTATTTGACAGAGAGAGACACAGTGAGAGAGGGAACACAAGCAGGGGGAGTAGGAGAAGCAGGCTTCCCGCCAAGCAGGGAGCCCGATGTGGGGCTCAATCCCAGGACCCTGGGATCATGACCCAAGTCAAAGACAGATGCTTTAATGACTGAGCCGCCCAGGCGCCCCCAGACTCTTAACTACAGAGAACACACTGATGGTTACCAGAGGGGAGGTGGGCGGGGGGATGGGTGAACTAGGTGACAGGGATTAAGGAGCACACTCGTGATGAGTAGCAGGTAATATATGGAAGTGAGTTCCTATATTGTACACCTGAAACAATGTGACAGTGTATGTTAATTAACTGGAATTAAAATAAAAACCTAAAATTTAAAAAATAATAAAAGTGAGTAGAAAATATTCCTTCTCTTAAAAGTCCTTTGACCACTCTGCCTCATTGCTCTGCTAGCCCCCAAATCCTCTTGTTTTATGCAAAGGCAGGTGGTACAGCACTTAGGAGCACGGAAGCCAACCCTAGAGTTCATGTTCTCGCTTAACCCTCCTCGGCTGTAAACCTTAGGTAAGCCACTGCACCTCTCTGTGTCTTAGTCTTCTCATCTGTAAAATGGAGGTAACAACCCACCCAGGTCACGGAGTAACTGTGAGCATAAAAGAAAATATACAAGCCAAGAGGCGCATTGAAAGATGTTTGCCACCATTAGTCATGAAGGAAATGCAAATCCGAACCAGGATGAGATACCCCTTCACACCCGCTAGGATGGCTAGCATGAAAAATTCAGATAATAACAAGTGTTGGTGAGGATGTAAAGAAATCAGAACCCTCCAGTTACATTACAGCAGAAATGCCAAATGGTGCAGCTGTTTTGCCAGTTCCTCAAATGCCTAAATATAGTTTCCCAATGACTCAGCAGTTCCACTCCAGGAGAAAGGAAAACATATGTCCACACAAAAACTTATACCTAAATATTCACAGCAGCACTATTCGTAACAGCCAAAAAGTAGAATGGATCAACTGAGGAATGTATAAGTAAAAGGCTGTATACCCATGTCATAGAATATTATTTAGCCACAAAAAGGAATGAAGTACTGATAATTGCCAGTCGCAAAAGACCACGTGCTACATGAATTTGTCCATGTGCAATGCCCAGAATAAGGCAATCTATAGGAAATACATTAGTGGTGGTTAGGGCTGAGGGGCACGGTGAGGGTAGGGTGTTGATAGCCAAAGGAAATGGGGTTTCTTTTTGAAGTGATGAAAATGTTCTAAAATTGACGGTGGTGACATTTGCACATATCTGTGAATATTCTAAAAACAATTGAATTGGGGCACCTGAGTGGCTCAGTCAGTTAAGCATTTGCCTTGATGATCAAGGTCATGATTCCAGGGTCCTGGGATCCAGTCCCTGCATCCGGCTCCCTGCTCAGTGGGGAGCCTGCTTCTCCCTCTCCCTCTGCCGCTCCCCCCGCTTGTGCTCTCTCTCTCTCAAGTAAATAAAATCTTAAAAAAAAAAATTGAATTGTATACTTTAAGTGAGTGAATTGTATGATAGATACATTATATCTTAGTAAGCTGTGTTTAAAAAAAAAAAACAAAAAAAAAAAAACAGAAGATTTATAACCATGCCTAGCACGTAGGAAAGTTCAAGGTCCAGAGAGGAACAGATGGCAGGTTTAAATGAGTTGTTAAAGAGAGAGTAATTAAAGGTGTCTATTCACAAAGGTGTAGGCAGGGTTAGGCGTAACTAACAGGGTGGAATGCCCCATGGGCAAGGGAAGGGAATCCAGAGAGTGGGGTGCAATAGGAGAGGGTGCCCGAGAGAAAGCAGCCACTGCCTACCAACCCCGAGCAGGGAGAAATCAGGAGAATGAATGCCTCCTGGTGATCGCTCCTCATCTACTGGGACTCCCCATCATTGGAACCCAAGGGGAAGCCTGAGCCGCCCGCTGAGGAGCCATAGATGTCGTCCATACATTTGAGCCCCCTGGGCAGAGACCATTATTATTATGTGGGCCAGCAACCCCACCCTATGGCCAATCTTCTAGGGCCAGCTTTTCCTACTCAATGGTCTAACGTAGTTTCTTAAAGATTATTTGCTTGCTGAGATTTGGGTGTTTTTATGTAGCAAAATATTTGCAGCCTTTGGCAAAGATGCCCCACAAACATTTAGGAAAACTAAAACATCAGAATGTTTCTCCCAGGCTCTCCACAGACAGTGGGAATGGGTGGGTAGAGACCAACAGGGCTAACTTATGGGGTGGCACCCTTGTCTTACAGCCCAGTGCCAGAAGTAACAACAGTGAATGTTGAAAAGAGATGGATTCCCAGTTTCCTTTCTAGTAAGCATACCTGCAGCAGCCTGTATTTATTCCTCCAGAAGTTAGTTCCTCCTGGAGGTGTAGCTCCCTCCTAATAAACTGGTGAATCCATATTTGGATTAAGGTCTGAGCAGAAAGGGAGTATGGCTACCTGCTATGGGCTGAATTGTTGCTTCCCCACCCCCAAATCCGTATGGTGAAGTCCTAACCCCCAGTACTTCAGAATGTAATTAATTCGGAGATAGGGCCTTTAAAGAAGTAATTAAAGTAAAATGAGGTCATTAGGGCAGGCCCTAACCCATTATGATTTATGTCTTTGTGAGAAGAGATAAGAACACAGACAGACACAGAGGAAAGACCATGTGAGGACACAGAGGGAAGGATGCCATCTGCAAGCCAAGGAGAGAGGCCTCAGAAGAAACCAACTCTGCTGACACCATCTTGGACTTCCGGAATTGAAAATAAATTTCTGTTTAAGTGACCTAGTCTATGATGCTTTGTAATGGCAGCCCTAGCAAACTAATACACTCCCCATTCCAGAATGTTGTCCCACTTTCTCCTCCAACTCATGCCCTCCTTCCCTTTAGAAAGCTGAGAATAAAGCTACTCAAGTCCTGCTTGGGGTTTTGCTTCCCAGTTCTGCCCTATTTTTACTCCTAGGATGAGTGTGTGGGGTGCTGTACCAATATTCTAATTCCAATATACATCCTGTTCCATAAAATTTAGTATAAGCAACATCATATTTCATTTTATTTCTCTACAACAGATTTAATCTGCTCTGAACCTCATCCTTCCTTAGTTGACTAGAAACTCAATCTCAGTCACAGGTAGGGCACCCCTTTCCAGATTTGTGCAAAGATCCTGGGGGTCTTATAGAGTCTACAATATTTAGGGGAAGGCCTTCTGATCTGGTCTTCAGTTACTCTGGTCTGTTGACCTGCTCATTTCCCAGACTTGTGTGAACTGTTAAAGGGGGCAATTGCATTGCTTTCATACTAGGCTTGGCATGGGGGTAGTTGTGGGAGGTGGGGGGTGGGGAGTGGTGGGGGTGTCTTTGTAATACCCTTTCCAGTCTGGAAGAAACAAGCCCTCAGAATTCTTCCCCTTTGACTGCCTCTGCCTCTTCTCCTCCAACCCTGGCCTCAATAACCCTCCACCTCCAGGAATAGTCATCAACGTTCTCTTCCTGGAAAAGGTTGCTTCACCCTCCCTCAAAAGCTCCCCAAGGAAGGGGAACATAAAGGACTGGTTAACTTGGTGGGAATTTGCAGGAACATCTATAGCAATAAAAACAGAACATAAATTAGCATCGCCCGGCTTTGTTTTGATGAGCATAAGGAAACTACCACACTCCCTTCACTCACAGAGCCATATTTTAATCATGGTACAGCAGGAATCCTGTCATGGAAGGAGCTAGCATAGGATTCAGCCGGCATTTCCTCTAAGTTCAGATTCCTGTGGGGGACAAAAGGCAACTATGAAGGTGAAGGACTGCTGCTGGGTGACATTCCTTTCCACACCCAAGAGCCTCAAGCTCCCCACCCCCACCCCCCACCCCCACCCCCGACCAGGGGAGCTAAGTCAGCACAACTAGATTTAGTCTTTGCCTCAGGTTTCATAACAGATAGAGCAAAACTGAGAACTCTCTCTGCCCTCCCACAGTGACTGGGAACAACCCTGTGACAGCTTCTACACATCCATCCCCCCTCCTGCCAACACCTCTGCACGCTGTGTGGAGATGGATAGCAGGAAAAGTCAGAAACTCCAGTTCCGGGTGCAGAGTGGCTACTTTCTGAGAAATGATTAGGATCCCAGAGAGAAGCTGCAATCAGACTCTGAGTATCTAATTAAAAAGTGTGAGCCTGCCATCGTGGTGCCGGAGCAGGGAGTGATGCAGATGGCAGTGGGACGCACCAGGAGCAGGGAGGGCCCGCAGACTCGCTCAGCCCCCGCGTGCCTTTGATGGACAATGCCTTCATTTCAGTGGCTTCTAGAAATCTGGCCTCCTGCAGGAAGCCTTCTGGGCCTGCTAGAAAATGTAGGTTTTCCCTCCTACCCGCCTTCATTGCTACCTGTAAGATACACACACACACACACACACACACACACGGTGTGATGTTTCATTCTGTTATTTGTTTGGAAGCTTGCTCCTTTGGCCCCCTACAGAGGTTCCAGGATGCCTGCCCCCTGTCCCCTCACTCTCTCAGTGCTCACCCTGAGGATTTGCCACTTGGGAACTGGCACATCAGGTACTTGTTTAGGGTGATGGTGTCAGTTTTCCTCTTCAGAGTATCCAAGAAGCTATCTTGATGGACAATGGTTTGGAAAATGCAACAATGAGCAAGAGAAAGTGGTTGTCCTCAGCCTCACCGATAGATTTAGACCACTGGTGGGAAAGTCTACAGGAAGGCATGATTAAGTGTGATAGCAAACTGTGATTTCACGAAGATGATCATTTAAAGAGGGCCTTGAAAGATGAGCAAGAGTTCTACAGGGGTAGAAGTGGGGATTGGGCATTCCAGGCAAAGGAAACAGGTTGGTCAAAGATCTCTACCCTTGCTTTATTTTCTTCCAGCATTTAGTACCATCTGCAATTATATTCTTATGTAGCTTCTAATTGTTTACTTCCTGCCTTCCCCATGAATCTAACTCTCTGAGTACAGGAAGCATGTCTGTCCCACTTGTTGCTGTGTCCTAAGCGCCCAGAAGCATTCCTGGCATGTCGTGGGTGCGCGTGCGTATTTGTAGAACGAATGAATCCATGCACAGTCCAAGTGAAACGGGGAAGGGGACTTCTACAAGCTCCACAAATATGTATGTGGTTTCATTTCATCCTTAACAATATCACTCCCCAAGACATACATCATTATCTGCACTTTGCAAATAAGGAAATGGAGCTCAGACAAACGTTAAGCATCTTTCCAAAGATCCTACCCCCAGAAAAAAGCAAGGCTTGGATTAAAGCTTAGGCCATCAGGTTCCAAAGTCTGGACTATACCAGGAAAAGGGTAATAAATGAAGTAAAACTGTGGGAAGGGAAGTAGAGGAGAGAACTCATGTTCAGGAGGCACTGCACTGATAAACCAGACCAGAGCTGGCCAGACGGAAAGGGAGAAATCCCTGTGCAGATTCCTCTCCATCCCAGCGGTTGGTCCTGACTTCTCTCCTGCCTGGAGCCAATCACATGGGGATGACAGAAAAAACACGTGGCTTTGGCTGTTTTAATTACTGTTTAACTTTGGGAGAACTACCTGAATTGTCTGAGCATCTGTTCCTCCCCTCAAAACGGTGATAGATACTAGCTTTAAGTTTGTCATGAGATGGTGTAGGGAAGGCACCCAGGACAGTTCCTGGCCCAAAGTAGGTGTTCAGTCAATATAAATTCACTTAGCTTTTCCCATGACCTCCTGATGTCATTTGACCTGGGCAATACTGTTCCCGAGAAGACCAAAGAAAGAGGAGGAAGTGTTAAGAAGACATCTGCCCTGGTGCAGGTGCTGTAATGGACAGTGTCAGGAAGGAAGTGAGGGACAAGCTGGGCCTGGGAGAGGCAGATGGCAAACAGGCCAGGGAGGTACGCAGCAGGGAAAACCTCCCTCTCTGTGACGCACACTCTGGCCCCTCTTAGATGAGGGTTCAGACAAGCACCCAGAATTCTGAATCTATGGCCAGTCTCTTCACTGCTGAAAAGGCATTGCCAGAGCGTGGTAAAGGGGAGCCATGGTCCTGGGATCGAGCCCTGCATTGGGATCCCTGCTCAGCCCAGAGCCCGCTTCTCCCTCTCCCTCTGCCTGCCGCTCCCCCTGCTTGTGTTCCCTCTCTCTGTCAAATAAATAAATAAAATCTTTAAGAAAGAAGAAGAAAGAGAGTAAGACAGACCGACAGTCAGGCCTGGGTCCCTGGGTCTCTCCAGCTCACAGCACAGGACAGCAGCAGCTTAGAGGCAGCCAGAGGGATGAGGAAGAGCTGCTACTGCCCTTGTTTACAGCGCCCCCTGGTGGTCAGAACTCCTAAAAATTCAAGTTGCTTCTTCCTTAGGAGCTGAAAATTAGAGTAAAATCCCCACAGGTATCTTCTGAAGCATTCTCTCTCAAAATCTCTTCTTCATTTACTTGAAAAGAATGAGTCTCATAAGCAAGAATAATCTAAAATAACAGTTGATGCCTCACGATTTTCCTTTGTTTTCGTTTAGCTTTGTAATGTGGAAGGGAAGGTCTGTAATACAAGACCGAGCACCACGTGCCAGGCAGTGTTCTAAGTGCCCAGCATGGCTTAAGTAACTTAGCTATTTTAACAACTCTAGAGAAAGGTATTACTATTATCATGCCCATTTTACAGACTGGCAACTGAGGCACAAAGAATGTAAAGAATCTGCCCAAAATCACACAGCCATAAAGTAGCAAAACAGGGGTGCCTGGGTGGCTCAGTCCGTTAAGCGTCCAACTCTTGATATCAGCTCAGGTCTTGATCTCAGGGTTGTGAGTTCAAGCCCCACGTTGGACTCCATGCCCAGTGTGGAGCCTATTTAAAAAAAAAAAAGAAGAAGTAGCAGAGTGAAGATTTAAACCCAGGCAGCTTTGCTACCGTGCCCATGATTTTAACCACTGTTACGCCACTTTTCCATACAGGTGTATGTTTCAAGAAAATATATCTTACTTTTTATTTGGCCTGATATTAAAAATTTAATTTCTCTGTGTGAAGCTTGGTGGACCAAGAAGAAACAGAGCAGCAAAGAAGTTAAAAATACGCCTTCAATAATCCTCTGCTATATGAGACATTGAGCTTTCCAGAAGCATGGACTCCCTTTTAGAATGCCATGCGATGCAGAAGGATGGCATACAAAACAATTAGTGTTTGTTTATAATAACCTCCCCCCAAGAAAATATTATAATCCTCTCAGTCCTTTTAAGAACTCAACAATCCACCAGATCTCTCCTTTTTTTTTTTTTTTAAAGATTTTATTTATTTATTCATGAGAGACAGAGAGACAGAGGCAGAGGGAGAAGCAGGCTCCCCGCTGAGCAGGGAGCCCGATGCGGGACTCGATCCCAGGACCCTGAGATCATGACCTGAGCCGAAGGCAGACGCTTAACCATCTGAGCCACCC